>NC_051308.1:180817871-181423393 GCF_015220235.1 Choloepus didactylus
CGTCTTCCCAAGGGTAAAACCTATGGTAGAGGGCTCAACCCATCAAACCACCAGTCCCCTATGTCTGTGGTCATGTTAGCAACCATCGAGGTGGGGTAGGCCAATACCCCTGCATTCTCCACAGGCTCCTCAAGGGGGCACTACATCTTTTTTTCCTTGTTTTTCTTTTTTTTTTTTTTTTAACTTTCCCTTCTTTTTTAAATCAACTGTATGAAAAAAAAGTTAAAAAGAAAACAAACATACAATAAAAGAACATTTCAAAGAGACCATAACAAGGGAGTAAGAAAAAGACAACCTAAGATAACTGCTTAACTTCCAACATGTTCCTACTTTACCCCAAGAAAGTTACCTAATATAGCAACATTTCTATGAACTTGTTCCTACTATATCCATCAGAAATTAACAGACCATAGTCATTTCTGGGCATCCCCAGAATGTTAAATAGCTTATCTGTTCTTCTTGGCTTATTGTTCCCCCTTCCTTAATTGCTCTCTATTGCTAGTTCCCCTACATTCTACATTATAAACCATTTGTTTTACATTTTTCAAAGTTCCCATTAGTGGTAGCATATAATATTTCTCTTTTTGTGCCTGGCTTATTTCGCTCAGCATTATGTCTTCAAGGTTCATCCATGTTGTCATATGTTTCACCAGATCGTTCCTTCTTACTGCCGCGTAGTATTCCATTGTGTGTATATACCACATTTTATTTATCCACTCATCTGTTGAAGGACATTTGGGTTGTTTCCATCTCTTGGCAATTGTGAATAATGCTGCTATGAACATTGGCGTGCAGATATCTGTTCGTGTCACTGCTTTCCGATCTTCCGGGTATATACCGAGAAGTGCAATCGCTGGATCGACTGGTAACTCTATATCTAGTTTTCTAAGGAACTGCCAGACTGACTTCCAGAGTGGCTGAACCATTATACAGTCCCACCAACAATGAATAAGAGTTCCAATTTCTCCACATCCCCTCCAGCATTTGTAGTTTCCTGTTTGTTTAATGGCAGCCATTCTAATCGGTGTTAGATGGTATCTCATTGTGGTCTTAATTTGCATCTCTCTAATAGCTAGTGAAGCTGAACATTTTTTCATGTGTTTCTTGGCCATTTGTATTTCCTCTTCAGAGAACTGTCTTTCCATATCTTTTGCCCATTTTATAATTGGGCTGTCTGTACTACTGTCATTGAGTTGTAGGATTTCTTTATATATGCAAGATATCAGTCTTTTGTCAGATACATGGTTTCCAAAATTTTTTTCCCATTGAGTTGGCTGCTTCTTTACCTTTTTGAGAAATTCCTTGGAGGTGCAGAAACTTCTAAGCTTGAGGAGTTCCCATTTATGTATTTTTTCTTTTGTTGCTTGTGCTTTGGGTGTAAAGTCTAGGAAGTGGCCGCCTAATACAAGGTCTTGAAGATGTTTTCCTACATTATCTTCTAGGAGTTTTAAGGTACTTTCTTTTATATTGAGATCTTTCGTCCATTTTGAGTTAATTTTTGTGTAGGGGGTGAGGTAGGGGTCCTCTTTCATTCTTTTGGATATGGATATCCAACTCTCCCAGCCCCATTTGTTGAAAAGACCATTATGACTCAGTTCAGTGACTTTGGGGGCCTTATCAAAGATCAGTCGGCCATAGATCTGAGGGTCTATCTCTGAATTCTCAATTCGATTCCAT
The DNA here is from genome assembly GCF_015220235.1 of Choloepus didactylus. Lineage (NCBI taxonomy): Eukaryota > Metazoa > Chordata > Mammalia > Pilosa > Megalonychidae > Choloepus > Choloepus didactylus. The sequence goes on from NC_051308.1 coordinate 180,819,549, forward strand.
TGATCTATATGTCTATCTTTGTGCCAGTACCATGCTGTTTTGGCAACTGTGGCTTTATAATAAGCTTCAAAGTCAGGGAGTGTAAGTCCTCCCACTTGGTTTTTCTTTTTTAGAGTGTCTTTAGCAATTCGAGGCATCTTCCCTTTCCAAATAAATTTGATAACTAGCTTTTCCAAGTCTGCAAAGTAGGTTGTTGGAATTTTGATTGGGATTGCATTGAATCTGTAGATGAGTTTGGGTAGAATTGACATCTTAATGACATTTAGTCTTCCTATCCATGAACATGGATTATTTTTCCATCTTTTAAGGTCCCCTTCTATTTCTTTTAGTAGAGTTATGTAGTTTTCTTTGTATAGGTCTTTTACATCTTTGGTTAAGTTTATTCCTAGGTACTTGATTTTTTTAGTTGCTATTGAAAATGGTCTTTTTCTTGAGTGTCTCTTCAGTTTGTTCATTTCTAGCATATAGAAACATTACTGACTTATGTGCATTAATCTTGTATCCCGCTACTTTGCTAAATTTGTTTATTAGCTCTAGTAGCTGTATCGTCGATTTCTCAGGGTTTTCTAGATATAAGATCATATCATCTGCAAACAATGACAGTTTTACTTCTTCTTTTCCAATTTGGATGCCTTTTATTTCTTTGTCTTGCCGGATTGCCCTGGCTAGCACTTCCAGCACAATGTTGAATAACAGTGGTGACAGCGGGCATCCTTGTCTTCTTCCTGATCTTAGAGGGAAGGCTTTCAGTCTCTCACCATTGAGTACTATGCTGGCTGTGGGTTTTTCATATATACTCTTTATCATGTTGAGGAAGTTTCCTTCAATTTCTACCTTTTGAAGTGTTTTTATCAAAAACAGATGTTGGATTTTGTCAAATGCTTTTTCAGCATCTATTGAGATGATCAATTGATTTTTCCCTTTTGACTTGTTAATGTGTTGTAATACATTGATTGATTTTCTTATGTTGAACCATCCTTGCATGCCTGGAATGAACCCCACTTGGTCATGGTGTATGATTTTTTTAATGTCTCTTTGGATTCGATTTGCAAGTATTTTGTTGTGGATTTTTGCACCTATATTCATTAGGGAGATTGGCCGGTAGTTTTCCTTTTTTGTAGCATCTTTCCCTGGTTTTGGTATTAGATTGATGGTAGCTTCATGAAATGAGTTAGGTAGTGTTCCATTTTCTTCAATGTTTTGAAAGAGTTTGAGTAAGATTGGTGTCAGTTCTTTCTGTAAAGTTTGATAGAATTCCCCTGTGAAGCCATCTGGCCCTGGGCATTTATTTGTGGGAAGATTTTTGATGACTGATTGGATCTCTTTGCTTGTGATGGGTTGGTTGAGGTCTTCTATTTCTTCTCTGGTCAGTCTAGGTTGTTCATATGTTTCCAGGAAATTGTCCATTTCTTCTACATTATCCAATTTGTTGCCATACAGTTGTTCATAATATCCTCTTATAATTTTTTTAATTTCTTCAGGATCTGCAGTTATGTCACCTTTTTCATTCATTATTTTGTTTATATGGGTCTTCTCTCTTTTTGATTTTGTCAGTCTAGCTAGGGGCTTGTCAATCTTGTTGATCTTCTCAAAGAACCAACTTTTGGTGATATTTATCCTTTCTATTGTTTTTTTGTTCTCTATGTCATTTATTTCTGCTTTAATCCTTGTTATTTCTTTTCTTGTACTTGGTTTAGGATTGGTTTGCTGTTCATTTTCTAGCTTCTTCAGTTGATCCATTAGTTCTTTGATTTTGGCTCTTTCTTCCTTTTTAATATATGCGTTTAGTGCTATAAATTTCCCCCTTAGCACTGCTTTTGCTGCATCCCATAGGTTTTGGTATGTTGTGTTCTCATTTTCATTCGTCTCTATATATTTAGCAATTTCTCTTGCTATTTCTTCTTTAACCCACTGATTGTTTAGGAGTGTGTTGTTTAACCTCCAGGTATCTGTGAATTTTCTAAGTCTCTGATGGTTATTGACTTCTAATTGTATTCCACTGTAGTCAGAGAATGTGCTTTGAATAATTTCAATCTTTTTAAATTTATTGAGGCTTGTTTTATGTCCCAGCATATGATCTATTCTGGAGAAAGTTCCATGAGCACTAGAAAAGTATGTGTATCCTGGTGATTTGGGATGTAATGTCCTGTATATGTCCGTTAAATCTAATTCATTTATCAGATTGTTTAGGTTTTCAATTTCCTTATTGGTCTTCTGTCTGGTTGATCTATCTATAGGAGAGAGTGATGTGTTGAAGTCTCCCACAATTATTGTGGAAACATCAATTGCTTCCTTTAGTTTTGCCAGTGTTTCTCTCATGTATTTTGTGGCACCTTGATTGGGTGCATAGACATTTACGATTGTTATTTCTTCTTGCTGAATTGCCCCTTTTATTAGTATGTAGTGGCCTTCTTTGTCTCTCAAAACATCCCTGCATTTAAAGTCTATTTTATCTGAGATTAATATTGCTACACCTGCTTTCTTTTGGCTGTAGCTTGCATGAAATATTTTTTTCCATCCTTTCACTTTCAGTTTCTTTGTGTCCCTGTGTCTAAGATGAGTCTCTTGTATGCAACATATTGATGGTTCATTTTTTTTGATCCATTCTGCGAATCTATATCTTTTAATTGGGGAGTTTAATCCATTTACATTCAACGTTATAACCATAAAGGCATTTCCTGAAGCAGCCATCTTATCCTTTGGTTTATGTTTGTCATATTTTTCCCCTCTCTCTATTAATATCCTTTATTGTACCCATACCGAATCTCTTTAGTACTGAACCTTTCTCCAAGTCTCTCCATCCCCTCTTTGTTTCGCTGTCTGTAGGGCTCCCCTTAGTATCTCCAGTAGGGCAGGTCTCTTGTTAGCAAATTCTCTCAGCATTTGTTTGTCTGTGAAAAATTTAAGCTCTCCCTCAAATCTGAAGGAGAGCTTTGCTGGATAAAGTATTCTTGGCTGGAAATTTTTCTCACTCAGAATTTTAAATATATCGTGCCACTGCCTTCTCGCCTCCATGGTGGCTGCTGAGTAGTCACTACTTAGTCTTATGCTGTTTCCTTTGTATGTGGTGAATTGCTTTTCTCTTGCTACTTTCAGAACTTGCACCTTCTCTTCTGTGTTTGACAGTGTGATCAGAATATGTCTCGGAGTGGGTTTATTTGGATTTATTCTATTTGGAGTTAGCTGAGCATTTATGATTTGTGTATTTATGTTGTTTAGAAGATTTGGGAAGTTTTCCCCAACAATTTCTTGAATACTCTTCCTAGACCTTTACCCTTTTCTTCCCCTTCTGGAACACCAATGAGTCTTATATTCGGATGTTTCATATTATCTATCATATACCTGAGGTCCATTTCAATTTTTTCAATTTTTTTCCCCATTCTTTCGTTTATGCTTTCATTTTCCATTCTGTCATCTTCCAGGTCACTGATTCGTTGTTCAACTTCCTCTAGTCTTGTACTATGAGTATCCAGAATCTTTTTAATTTGGTCAACAGTTTCTTTAATTTCCATAAGATCATCCATTTTTTTATTTAGTCTTGCAATGTCTTCTTTATGCTCTTCTAGGGTCTTCTTGATATCCTTTGTATCCCGCACTATGGTCTCATTGTTCATCTTTAGTTCTTTGAGTAGCTGCTCTAGGTGGTGTGTCTCTTCTGATCTTTTGATTTGGGTGCTTGGGCTTGGGTTATCCATATGGTCTGGTTTTTTCATATGCTTTATAATTTTCTGTTGTTTTTGGCCTCTTGGCATTTGCTGAACTTGATAGGGTTCTTTTAGGATTTGTAGACCAATTGAAGTCCTTATCTCTAATTTATCAGATCTACAGCTTCGTGGAGTACACTTTCTCTAACTAACCAGCAGGTGGCGTCCACGAGCCACCTGTTCTCCACAAGCCAGTTCTCCCCTGCTTAGCCTTTTTGGTGAGTGGGGGAGTGAGTCTTGTGGGGTCCAATTGGTGTACCAAGCTTGCGTGTGTAGTTGGTGTTGCCCGCCCTGTATATGGGGCGTGTTTCTGGGCAGTCAGGGAGGGGGGGTGGCTCTAACAATCAAATCTCCCTGGTGATCCTAGAGTTTTAAAGCTGCTGCAATAGTCTAATCCTTCAGTTCAGTCCTGCCACAATTTGTCTCTGCCACTGACCCACAAGTCCTTGGTATTGGCGTATGGCTCCTGAGACTTGCAAGTGGGCCTCTCTTCCAGGCTGTGCACCCCGGGTCCTCTGTTGAGGGATGACTGTGCTATGTCACAGGTGAGTGCCGTCCCCCCCAGGGCAGTTATGGGCTTCTGGGCTGTGTAGGGAGGCTTCCAGTCTGCTGAAATGATGGCTGAACGGGGCTTTGTTAATTCACACTGCTCCACCTTCCCAACTCTGGGACAATCAGCTGAGGTTGCAGGGAAGGCTAATGTCCACGCCCAGTTTTGTGGTGTGTGCCTGTTATTTGAAGCGCTTCCGTCACACTGGGTTGTCTGGGGCAGCTCTGGGCTATGGGGCTGGCGATGGGCAGGAGTGTTTCCTGTCCACCAGGATGATGGCTGTGAGCGGACACCCCCCTTTTCTTGGGAAGTTGTGGTGTTTAGTGAATTTTCTCAGCCACTGGATTACTGCCTTTTGTGTCAGAGCTCTCTTAGTTCTGCTCTTGTCTTGACTGCCCAAATTGCAAGTCTTTGAAGCTTTCTGTATTGGGCTTCTTAGAGTAATTGTTTTAGAAAAAGAAAAAAGGATTAAAAAAAAGGGCCCTCATCAGAGATCTAATGGGTTATTGAAATGCTGAGACAAAGCAATTAGGGCCATTAAGGAAAGGTCCACAGGGCAGAGAGATCAGCTTTTCTTCGGGATTTGCATATGAGCCTCAGGGCCTGAGCTCTGCCCTTCCCCTTCCTATGTTCACCAGAACTCCAAAAATCCTCCGCTTTTATTTTGGAGTTTTTCGTGTTGTTTTTTTCTATGCCTGTCTCCTCTCTGCTGGGCTGGCTGCTCTCAGATTCTCTGGTGTCTGGTCTCAGTCTATCTATGGTTGGAGTGTGGATCAGTAGAATGAGTTTCTGGTAAGGGCTGCCACTGCAGTTCTCCCTTCTCCTTCCCCGAGCCGAAAGCCCCTCCTCCCATGTGACTGAGCCTGGCAGGGAGGGGTGCGGGTCCCCTGGCCACAAAAACTTACAGATTTCGCTGGTCTCAGCAGTTCCACGTTTTCATGAGTGTTGTATGAAGTATGCCAAAGTCAGATTGCTCTGTGGTGTCCAGTCCACGCAGTTCCTGGCTTTCTACCTACTTTCCTGGAGGAGTAACTAAAACATACAGCTCACCAGTCTGCCATCTTGCCCCGCCTCCTGCCCATTTTTAATTTGTTTCTAATTAGAACTAAATCTGGAATAAGTGATTTAACTTGTTTACTTAACATTAGATAATTTTAGGATCTCTAAACATTGAATGAAAAGCTGCCCTCTATTTAGTACAGTTAAGGTTTGCTATTTTTAGGTAGACTTCAATATTTGTTTACTGATTTGTAAAGTAAATTTAAATTTAACACACAGGAAAACACAAATTTTAAATACAATTTGATGAATTTTAGCCACATTCCTTTCAAGATATAGAATATTTCCACCAAATTAGAAAGTTCTCTCAAATCCTTCCACAGTTAATTCCCACCTCCCAGAGGCAACTACTTAAAAAAATTTTTTTACACCAAAGTATATATTTGTTGTTGTGAAACTTCTTATAAATGGGATCTATTCAAAGATGTATGCTTTCTGCCTGGTTTCTTTCACTTACAAAAATGTTACTGCATCTGTTTGTAGTACATTGTTATTTATTTCTGAGTAGTATTCCAATGTATGTATATACCATGAATTTTTATCCATTCTCCTGTTGAGATACATTTGATTTGTCTCCAGTTTTTGGCCACATGAATAAAGGTGCTATAAATATTCTTACACAAGTTCTTTTGTGGACATGATACACATTCATTTTTCTTGGGTAGATACATAAGAATAGAATTGCTGGGTGACAAGTAGATAAACGTTTATAAAAGAAACTGCCATTTTTTTTTCCAAAATAGTGATCCTATTTACATTCCCACCAATAATTTATGAGAGTTCCTGTTGTTCCTTGTTTGACATTGTATACCTTGAAGCCATCCTAGTGGATGTATCTTAATTGTGGCTTTAATTTGCATTTCACTGAAAACTAATGATGCTTAACACTTTTTTGGTGCTTCTTGTCCATTAGTTTACCTCCTTTTGTGGAATACTTCAAAGTTTTAACTGCTTTGTCTTTTAGTGAATGGTAGGAGTCCTTTATATATTCTGGATACAAATATTTTGTTACATATATGTTTTGGGAAATTATTCTCCCAGTCTGTATGCTTATCATTTTCTTATGCTTTCTTTTGATGAGCAGACATTTTTAATTTTGATGAAGTATAATTCTTTGGTTGCTGCTTCCTTTGTCCTATCTAAACACTTCTATTGGGGAGATACTCTCCTTTATGTCCTTCTAGAAGCTTTATAGTTCAGTATTTTTTGAGGTATAATTCACACCATAATATTCAATCTTCTAAAGTGCACAATGTAGTGGTTTTTAGTATGTTAACAAAATTGTGCAACCATCATTTCTGTCTAATTCCAGGACATTTTCATCACCCCCAAAAGAAACTCTGTACACATTAGTAGTCATTCTCCAATTCCTTTCCTCTCAGTCCCTGGCAACCACTCATCTACTTTCTGTCTCTCTGTATTTTGCCTATTTTGGACATTTCCTATAAATGGAATCATGCAATATGTGGTCTTTTGTGCTTGGCTTCTTTCACTTAACATAATGTTCTAAAGGTTCATCCACATTGTATCATGCATCAGTACTTCATTCCTTGTTATGACTAAATGATATTCCACTGTATGGCTACACCACATTCGTTTATTCATCAAATGATGGACATTTGTGTTGTTTCCACTTTTGGTTATTATGAATAATACTGTGTTTGGGATTCAATCATGTACCCCGTAAAAAGACTTAATCCAGTTCTTGTGGGTTTGAACCCATTTGTAACTAGGACGTTTGAAGATATTAGATATTATTAGTTAAGTTGTGGAATCATCTGTAAATAGGACCTTGAAAGATCTTATTCAGATGAGGCCAAAGTGAATCAAGATGGGCCTTAATCCATGACTGGAGTCTTTATAAGCAAAACTAATTCGTACATAGTCAGAAGAAGCCAGAAGTCAGAGAAAGCAACAAGAGATCAAAGAAACAGATTGCCCTGTGACAGAAGCAGTAATGCAAGCCAAGGAATCCCAAGGACTGCAGCAAGCCAGCGCCAGAATGCTACACATTGGAAGCAAACATGTCCTGTCAAGAACCTGATTTTGGACTTCCAGCCTCCAAAACCATGAGCCAATAATTCCTGTTCTTTAAGACAACCCATTGTGTGGTATTTGTCATAGCAGCCCTGGCAAACTAAGACAGACTGCTATGAATATCTGTGTATAAGTTTTTGTGTAGGCTATGTTATTTCTTTTGGGTATATACCTAGGAGTGGAATGCTAGATCAAGTGGTTTCCAAAGCAGCTACACCATTTGACGTTACTTTCAGCAAAGCATGAGGGTACCAGTTTCTCCACATCTTCGTTAACATTTGTTACTGTCTTTTCTATTATAGCCATCTTGATTTGCATTGCCTTAATGACTAATGATGCTGAGCATCTTTTCATGTGCTTACTGGACATTTCTATATTTTCTTTTTAGAGAAATGTTTATTCAAGTCCTTTGCCCACTTTTAAGTTGGATTATCTTCTGTTTTTGAATTGTAAAAGTTCATTATGTGTTCTAAATTCTAGACCCTTATGAGGAATATGATTTGCATATATTTCTCCCATATGGTGTTGTTTCTTTATACCTTCATGACAGTGTTTTTTTGAAGCACAAAAGTTTTCAATTTTGATGAATTCAAACTTCCCAATTTTTTCTTTGTTGCTTGTGCCTTTGGTGTCATATCTAAGAATCCATTGCCTAATCACAGGTCACAAAGATTTACAACTTTTTTTTTCTAAGAGTATTATAGCATTGGCTCTAATATTAGGTTTTTGATTCATTTTCAGTTAATTTTTATATATGGTGTGAAACGGGTCCAACTTCATTCTTTTGTATGAGGATATCCAGTTGTCCTAGCACCATTTTCTTTCTCCATTGAACTGTCCTGGCACCTTCACTGAACTGATTGTAAATGTAGGTGTTTATTTCTGGACTCTCAGTTCTATTTCATTGATCTATATGTCTAGTCTTATGCAAGTAATACACTTTCTTGATTATTGTGGTTTTGTAGTAAGTTTTGAAATCAGGAATTTTGAGTCCTCTATTTTTGTTCTTTTTCAAAATTGTTTTGGCTATTCTGAATTCCTTCATTTCCATATGAAGTTTAGGATCAGCTTTTCAATTAATACAAAAAAAAAATCACAAAAAGGGAGGTGGGGATTTAGTAGGGAATGAGTTTAATCTGTAGATCCACTTGTGCAGAACTGTCATTGTAACAATATTAATCCTTCAGATCCATAAGCAAGGATGACTTTCCATTTATTTAGGGCTTCTTGGATTTTTCTAATATTGTTTGATAGTTTTCAATGTATGGGTTTTGCACTACTTTTGCTAAATTTATTCCCAACTAATTTATTTTTTTTGATGCTATCATAGATGTAACTGGTTTCCTAATTTCATTTCCAGATTTTTTATTGCTAATTTATGGAAATAAAATTGAGTTTTGTAAATTGATCTGCTATCCTGCAACCTTGCTGATCTTATATATTAGATCTAATAGTTTTTTTCTTATGATTTTGTATATACAAGATCATGTCACTTGTGGAGAGAGTTTTACTTCTTCCTTTCCTTTTTGTATGCCTTATTTCTTTTTCTTGCCATCTCCCAGAAGTAGCAAGTATGGGTATCCTTCTTTTGCCCCCACTCTTATAGAAAAAGCTTTCATACTTTCACCATTAAGCATGATGTCAGCTGTGGCTTCTTTGTAGATGCCTTTTATCAGATTGAGGAAATTCCCTACTATTCCCAGTTGCTGAGTGTTTTTATCATGAAAGTGTTTTGGATTTTGTCAAATGTTTTTCCTTTGTCTATTGAGATAATTGTGTGGTGTTTGTCTTTTCCTCTATTAATATGGTGTGTTACATAGACTGACTTTCAGATGTTCAACCAACCTTGCATTCCTGGGAAAAAATCCATTAGGACATGATGTATACTCCTTTTTACATGCTAATGGATTTGGTTTGCTAGTGTCTTGAGAATGCATCTATACAAATAAGGTCTATTTGTCTATATTTTTCTTTCCTTAGAATGTCTTTGTCTCGTTTTGCTAACAGGGTAAACCTAGCCTCACAGCAGAAGTTGGGAAATATTCACTCTTATTTTTTCATCAAGAAAGGATGTTGAATTTTGTCAAATGCCTTTTCTGCATCAATTGAGATGATCATGTGAGTTTTCAGCTTTGATTTATTGATGTGGTATTACACATTAATTGATTTTCTTGTGTTGAACCAGCCTTGCATACCTGCAATAAATCCTACTTGGTCATAGTGTGTAATTCTTTTAATGTGCTGCTGGATTTGATTTATATTTTGTTGAGGACTTTTACATCTACATTCATTATAGAGATTGGTCTATAATTTTCTTTTTTTGTATTATCTTTGTCTGGCATTGTTATTAGGGTGATGTGGCTTCATAAAATGAGGTAGGTGGCTTTCCCTCCACTTCAATTTTTTTTTTTTTTTTGAAGAGTTTAAGCAGGATTGGTACTACTTTTTTGTGGCACTGCACACAGGTCACAGTATTGGCTGTCGACAGTAGCCTTTGGTGCACCTGCAGCTGGTTGTCCTGAAGCTGGGAAGGCGGAGCTGTGCGAGGAGGGGGAGATTAACACACCCCATTCAGCAATCTTTGCAGTGGGCTGGGAGCACCACTGCACGGCCCGGCAGCCCAGGGCTTCCCTGGCGGGCTGGTGCGCACTTATGATGTAGCATGGCCTTCCCTTGGCAGAAGTCCTGGAAGAGCACGGCTGAGAGGGGAGACCTGCTTGGAAATTCCAGGGACCCTAAGCAAATGCCGGGGACTTGTTGGTCAGCGGCAGAGACAATCTGTGGCAAGACTGAAATGAAGGCTTAGACTCTTGCAACAGCCTTAAACCTCTGGGAACACCTGGGAGGTTTGATTATTAAAGCTCCCCTGCCTCCCTAACCACCCAGACACATGCCCCACATTCAGGGTGGACAGCACCAACAACACCCCCAAACTTAGTGCACCAATTGAACCCCACAAGAATCAGATCCCCACACACCACAAAGTTGGGGAGAACTAACTTGAAGGGAATAGGTGACTTGTGGACTCCATCTGCTGGGTAGTTAGAGAAAGTGTATGCCACCAAGCTGTAGATCTGACAAATTAGATATTGGTATTCTTTATATCTGGAAAGAACCCTAGAAGTAAAGCAAATGCCAAGAGGCCAAAAACAACAGAAAATCTTAAAGCATATGATAAAACCAGATGATATGGAGAACCCAAACCCAAACACTCAAATCAAAAGATCAGAAGAGACACAGTACTTGGCACAATTAATCAAAGAATTAACAGCAAACAATGAGAGCATGGCGCAGGATATAAAGGACATGAAGAAGAGCATGGCACAGGATATAAAGGACATAAAGAAGACCCTAGAAGAGCATAAAGAAGAAATTGCAAGAGTTAATAAAAAAAATAGAAGGTCTTATGGAAATAAAAGAAACTGTTGGCCAAATTAAAAAGACTCAGGATACTCATAACACAAGATTAGAGGAAGTTGAACAATGACTCAACCTCCTCGAGGTCCACAGAATGAAAAATGAAAGAACAAAAGAAAGAATGGAGAAAAAATTAGAAAAATTGAAATGGATCTCAGGGATATGATAGATAAAATAAAACATCCAAATATAAGAATCATTGGTGTCCCAGAAGGGGAACAGAAGGGGTAAAGATCTAGAAAGAGTATTCAGAGAAATTGTTGGGGAAAACTTCCCAAACCTTCTACACAAAGCATAAATGCCCAGCGAACTCCAAGTAGAATAAATCCAAATAAACCCACTCCAAGACATATTCTGATCAGATTGGCAAATACTGAAGAGAAGGAGCAAGTTCTGAAAGCAGCAAGAGAAAAGCAATTCACCACATACAAAGGAAACAACATAAGATTAAGTAGTGACTACTCGGCGGCCACCATAGAGGCGAGAAGGCAGCGGCATGACATTTAAAATTCTAAGAGAGAAAAATTTCCAACCAAGAATACTTTATCCAACAAAACTCTCCTTCAAATTTGAGGGAGAGCTTAAATTTTTCACAAACAAATGCAGAGAGATTTTGCTAATAAAAGACCTGCCCTACTTCAGATACTAAAGGGACCCCTTCCGACAGAAAAACAAAGAAAGGAGAGAGATATATAGAGAAATTTAACAGACATATATAGAACATTACATCCCAAATCACCAGGACACACATTCTTTTATAGTGATCACAGATCTTTCTCCAGAATAGACCATATGCTGGGACATAAAACAAGCCTCTAAATTTTTTAAAAAATTAAATTTATTCAAAGGACATTCTCTGACCAAAATGGAATACAAATAGAAGTCAATAACCATTAGAGACTTAGAAAATTCACAAACAACTGAAGGGTAAAAATGAGGGGGAGATGAAAACATTCCCGGATAATCAAAAGCTGAGGGACTTCATCACCAGTAAATCAGTTCTATAAGAAATGCTAAAGGGAATTGAGCAGGTGGAAAGGAAGGAACACTAAACAATTGACTGAAACCACATGAAGAAATAAAGATTTCCAGTAAAGATTACATGGTAAATATAAATACCAATACTACTGTATTTTTGATTTGTAACTCCACTATTTACTTCCTACAGGATCTAAAATACATAAACAGTAATGATAAATCAGTGGTTTTGGACTCAATGTAAAATATGTAATTTTTTACAAGAACTACATAAAGGTGGGGGAATGGAGGAGTATAGGAACATAGTTTATGTGTCCTATCGAAGTTTAATTGGTTATCAAAGAAAAACAAGGTTGTTATAGATTTCAAAGGTTAAATTTAAGCCCCACAATAAGCACAAAGAAAGTATCAGAGAATATGACCATAGAAATGAAAAGTAGAGTATGGTTACGAGAAGTGGGGGAAGGGGCAATGGGGAGTTAACAAATCAGTGTAGTGTTTCTGTTCAGGGTGAAGGGAAATTTCTAGTAATGGATGGTGGGAAGGTGATAGCATTGCAACATTCTAAATGTGATTAATCCCACTAATGGAATGCTAGGGAGGGGTTGGAATGGGAAGATTTAGGCTGTATATATTTCCACAATTGAAAAAAAAAGTTTAAATAGATAATGACAATTAAATGCCAAGGATGATCCTGGGTGGGATCTGAGGATGGAGGAGAGGAGGCTCAAAGGGACACAGTTGGGACATAAGAAAGGAAAAAAAGGAAATATAGAAAGTAAGCGTTGTATCAATGTTGAATTTCTTGAACTTCTTAGCTGCACTTAATGGGATTGCATAAAAGAATGTTCTTGCTCATGGGAATTGTATATGTGAATTATACTGTTTGTTCAAGGATGTGTGCAGCTTGCTCTAATATGTTCAGAAGACAGAGCAATAGATGATGGATGACAGGGAGGGAGGAAGGAAGAGGGGGAAAGAAAGAAACAGTGTGACAGGATGTTAAAGTTGGTGGATTGGGTTATCAGGGGAGGAGGGGTCGGGGTATGCTGGAGTTCTGTGTATGGGGTTTGTATTGTTTTTGCAATTGTTCCTGTAAATTTGAATTTATTTCAAAATAAAATATAAAAAATAAAAATAAATAAAAATATATTTTGCCTAAAATTAATATACCCACTCCAGCTCTCATTTAGCTACCCTTTGCATGGTATATGTTTTTACATTCTTTTAACTTCAATGAATTTGTCTTTGAAATTAAGGTGAGTCTCTTATGAGACAGCATATAGTTGGTATCAACATGCATATAGGTTTCTTTTTAATTTTGAAAAAGTTTTAAATTTTAATTTTTAAATTTTAACTTTAAAAATTTTAATTGTTTCAAAAATTCTGTTAATCTCTGCCTTTTAATTGGAGTGTTTAATCCATTTACACTTGATATAATTGCTCATAAAGTAGAATTTACAAGTGACATTTTGCTATTTGTTGTATGTCACGTCTTTTTGTTCCTGTAATCTTACATTACTGTTTTCTTTTGTGCTAAATAGATATTTTCTCATAAACCATTTTAATTCCCATGTTGTTTCTTTTACTGTATACTTCTGAGATTATTTCTTAGTGGTTGCCCTAGGGAATGCATTAACTTCTTAGTTTATAAAAATATAGTTCAAATTAATTTAAATAGTATACAGAAACTTTGCTCCTATGTAGATGTGTTCTCTCTCACTGGCTTATATACTATTATTGTCATATGAACTACATCTTTATACACTGTTTGTCCACCAACAAACACGGATTTGTAGTTATTGCTTTGCAAGTTTTAAATAAAATAAGAAAAAACAGAGTTACAAATAAAAAAGACTTTTGTACTGTTTTTATAGAATGCTCTGTATTTCAAGTGGGTTCAAGTTATGGCCTAGTGTCCTTTAATTCCAGCCTGAAGGACTTTCTTTAGTGTTTTTTGTGGGCAGGTCTGCTCCTGACAAATTCTCTCAGGTTTTGTTTATCAGTGAAAGTCTTAATTTCTCCTACATTTTTGAAAGATAGTTTTGCTGAATATAGAACTCTTAGTTGACACTCTTTTTTTTTTTTCAGCACTTTGAAGCACAGGTCATTCCACTGCCTTCTGATGTCTATTTCTAATGAGAAACCAGCTGTTAATCTTACTGAAGTTTCCTTGTATCTCATGAGTCACTACTCTCTTACTGCTTAAACATTGTTTGTCTTTGGTTTTTGATAGTTTGATTATGATGTACCCAGGTGATGATATTTTTTAGTTTGTTCTACTTGGAGTTTTTTTAAGCTTCTTGGATGTGTAGATTTATGTTTTTCATCAAACGTTGGAAGTTTATGGCCATTGTTTCCTCAAATATTCTTTCTGAACTATCTCTGTCCTATAGTCTGTGACTCCCACTATGCCTGATGGTGTCCCACAGGTCTTGAAGCTCAAGCTTTTTTCTCCATTGTCTTTTCTTTCTGCTTCCCAGTCTGGATAATTTCAATTGCTCTATTTCAGGTTTGTTGATTCCTTTTCTGCCCGTTCAAATGTGCTGTTGAGCACCATTAGTAAATTTTTCATTTCAGTTATTATATTTTTCAACTCTAGAATTTCTATTTGGTTCTTTTAAAATATAATTTCTGTCTCTTTATTGATATTCTCTATTTGGTGAGACATTGTTCTCATACTTCCTTAGACATGGTTCCCTTTAATTCTTTCAAAATATTTAAAATAAGTGATTCAAATATTTATCTATTACATGATCCTATATTTTAAAAATCCACAACAAAGCAGCTAGAACTAAATAAATGAATTCAACCAAGTGGTGGGTTACAAGATCCACATGTAAAAAACAGTCATGTTTCTATACACCAGCAATAAACAATCCTGGAAGGAAATCAAGAAAACAAATCCCAATACAATAGCAATTAAATGAGTACAATACCTAGGAATAAATTTAACCAAAGACGTTGTGCCGGTTTGAATGTATTGTGTCCCCCAAATGCCATTGTCTTTGTAGTTTTGTGGGGCAGATGTTTTCTTGATGGTTAGATTTGCTTGGAATGTGCCCCACTCAGCTGTGGGTAATGATCATTTTGATGAGATGTTCCCATGGAGGCATGGCCCCACCCATTCGGGGTGGGCCTTGATCAGTGGAGCTATATAAATGAGCTGACTCAGAGAGAGAAAACTCACTGAGTGCAGCTGGGAGTGATGTTTTGAAGAGGAGCAAGCTTGCTAGAGAGGAACGTCCTGGGAGAAAGCCGTTTTGAGGCCAGAGCTTTGGAGCAGACGCCGACTGCCTTCCCAGCTAAAAGAGGTTTTCTGGACGCCATTGGCCATCCTCCGGTGAACGCGTCTGGTTGCTGATGTGTTACCTTGGACGTTTTGTGGCCTTAAGACTGTAACTGTGTAGTGAAATAAACCCCCGTTTTATAAAAGCCTATCCATCTCTGGTGTTTTGCATTCTGCAGCATTAGCAAACTATAACAGACGTAAAAGACTTGCACCTGGAAAATTACAAAACATGGACTAGAAGACTAAATATTACTACAATGTCTATTCTACCCACACAAATTTAAGACTCAATGCAATCTCAGTCAAAATTCCAACAGCTTTCCTTGCAGAAATGGAAAAGACAATCATCAAATTTATATGGAACTGTAAGAAGCCCCAAATAGCTGAAAACATCTTTAAAAAGAACAAAGTTGGAAGACTCACACTTCCCAATTTTAAACCTTATTACAAAGCCACGGCAATCAAAACAGCATGGTACTGGCACAAGGGAAGACATATACACCAATGCAATCAAATTGATAGCTCAGAAATAAACCCTCACTTCTACAGCCAATTGATTGTTTTTGAGGTTTTTTTTTTAATTTTATTTTGAAATAAATTCAAAGTTACAGGAACAGTTGCAAAAACAATACAAACCCCATACACAGAACTCCAGCATACCCCGACCCCCCTCCCCCGATACCCTGATCCACCAACTTTAATATGCTGTCACACCGCCATTTCTTCCTTTCCCTTCCTCCCTCCCTCCCTATCTATCATCCACCATCTATTGCTGTCTTCTGAACATACGAGGGCAAGAATCACACATCCTTGAACAAACACTATCATTCACATATACATTTCCCATGAACAAGAACATTCTTTTATGCAATCCCATTAAGCGCAGCTAAGAAGTTCAAGAACAGCCAATTCATTTTTGACAAGTATGCCAAGTTCACTCAATTGGGAAAGAATGGTCTCTTCAAGAAATGGTGCTGGGAAAACTGAATATCCATATGCAAAAGAATGAAAGAGGATCCCTACCTCATACCATATATAAAAATCAACCCAAAATGGATCAAAGACCTAAATAGAAGAACCAAAACTATAAAACTCCTAGAAGAAAACACAGGAAAGCACCTTTAGGATCTTGTGTTAGGCTATCATTTCTTAGACTTTACCTGAACAACAAAAGAAAAAATAGATCAATGGTATTTCATCAAAAGTAAAAGCTTTTGTACAAAGCACTTCATCATGAAAATAAAAAGACAATTTATAGTATGGGAGAAAATATTTGGAAACCACATATCTGATAAGGGATCAATATCCAGAATATATAAAATAATCCTAAAACTCAACAACAAAAAGACATACAACCCAATTTAAAAATGGGCTAAAAAATTGAAGCAACATTTCTCCAATTAAAACATATAAACATCAAAAAAGCACACGGAAAGATGCTCAACATTGTTAGCCAATAGGGAAATGCAAATCAAAACCACAATGAGATACCATTTCTAACCTACTAGAATTGCTACTATTAAAAAGATGGAAAATAAATATTGGAGAGGATGTGAGAAATAGGAACACTCATTCATTGTTGGTGAGAATGTAAAATGGTTCAGTGACAGTGGAGACAGTTTGGTGGTTCCTCGGAATGTTAACTATAGAATTACCATATGACCTGACAATTCCACTTCTAAGTATATACCCAAAAGAACTGAAAGTAGAGCCTTGAAGAGACATTTTCACTTTGATTTCATACTGACATTATTCACTTTTCCCAAATATGAAAGCACAGATGAACTGATTGTGGAGACACAGAAGTTCCCCTGGCTTAACAAACTATAGAGCAGGGCCTTCCCAAAGCTCCAGATGTCTGAAAGCAGACACTGGGCTAGGAAAAGGCCAAAAGCTTTGCACGTCTGAAAGCGGACTGCAATTTAGATGAGGGAATAGTCTCTGAGCTCCTGCTGGGCTCTTTCCATGCTCCTGTCTCCTGCCCCCACTGTTTCCCATCTAGCCCCCAAAGAAATTGTCCCTTAAGACTAAAGATATGTAAATACACCTCATGACTTTAGAAAAAATGTACCCTCCTGAAAAGACCTGAAAACAGTCATGTAGCAAACTACCTTGTATGCTATAAAGACCTGTAGAAATGAGTAGAATAAAACTTTCTTTTGCATGAAGACTGAAGACGGAGTGTGCTCCCCTTCTTTCACAATGTGGTATATACATAGGATGGAATATTATTCATCTGTAAAAAGTAATGAAGTTCTGATACATGCTACAGCATAGATGAACCTTAAAGCTATAATACTGAGGGAAATAAGCCAGATACAAAAGGACAAATGTATGATCTCATTGGTACCTCATTGATGTGAAATAATTAGAATAAGTAAATTCATAGTCAGAAACTAGAATGAAGGTTACCAGGCACCAGGGTGGAGGTAGGGAATGGGGAGCTAATGCTCAATTTGTTAAAAATTCATTTTGGGATGATGAAAGTTTTGGCAATGTACGGTGGCAATGGTAGCACATCATTTGAATGTAATTAATGCACTTCACTTTACTGTGCTTTACAGATATTGTGTTTTTTTACAAATTGACGGTTTCTGAAAACCCTGTGTTGAGCAAGACTATCAAGGCCATTTTTCCAACAGCATGTGTTCACTTTGTGTCTCTATGTCACATTTTAATTAAGGTGTGTTACATTGTTTTTTACACATAATGCTACTGCACACTTAATAAACTATGGTATAGTGTGAATGTAACTTTCATGTACACTGGGAAAGCCAAAAATCATGTAATTTGCTTTATTGCAATATTCACTTTATTTCAGTGGTCTGGATTATGTTCAAGGTTTATATGTATTTGAATGTAGTTAAAAGGGAAAATTTTAGGTTGTATATATGTTAATAAAATCAAAATTTTTAAAACATAGTAGTATACAACACAAAGTGACTCCTAAAATAAACTATGGACTATAGTTAGTAGTACAATTATAACAATATTCTTTCAAGTGTAACACTAATGCAAGGTGTTAATAATAGGAGGGGCATATAGGAACTCTATTTTCTACATGATTTTTCTGTAAACCTACAACTTCTCTAAGTAAAAAATCAGTTATTAAAAAAAGAGAGAGAGAGACAGGGGTTGGCAACATTTCTATAAAGGGCCAGACAGTAGGTATTTTAGGTTTGGTGAGCTACCAGGTGTCTATTGCAACTAGTCAACTCTGTCGTTGTGTAAAAGTAGCCACAGACAATACATAACCAAGAAAACTTTATTTATAGATACAAAAACAAAAGTATTTGTCTACTGTGTCCAGCTTATTTCACTCAACATGTAAGGTGTTAATAGGGTGGTATATGGGAATCCTGTATTTCATGCACGACTGTTCTGTAAATCCACAACTTCTCTAATACAGAAAAAAAGAAATCTTTGTTTAGTAAATCCAGTGTTTGGACACACTTCCTGTTTCTCATGTCTCAATTTTTTATTGAACCCTGGACATTTAAAATAATATAATACGGCACCTCAGGAAATCAGATTGTCCCTCTTCAGGAATTGTTTGTTTTTGTGTGTTTGTTTAGTGACTTTCCTGGGCTAATTTTGGAAAGACTATACTCTCTGATGTTGGGCCACTGAAACCTCTACTTGGTTAGTTTAGCAGTCAGCTAATGATAGGACACAGATTTCTTTAAATGCCTGGAACCAATAAATTCCCACTCTTTGCTGAAGAGTTCTTTGTATATTTGAGGGCATGCATTCAACACTCAGAAGGTTAACAGCTCTGCCTTAGCCTTCACTTCCTGCTTGGGCAGGCCCCAAGGGCAGTCAGAAGTAAGAGCCTATAGCCTTCTCATATCTTGCCTGAACATGTGCACAGCTCTACATATGTGCATGGTTTCATAAGATCTCCAGGAATATGCCAGAACTTTTCAAATCCCCTAAGGCTAATCTCATTCCCTAGCTTTTCAATCATGTCATGTAAAGAGAAACATTTTCATACTTTATATAACATATACATTATTTTTTATCTTACTATCCTGGCTAAAACCTCCAGTAAAATGTTGAATAGAAGTGGTGAAAGTGTACAATCCTGCCTTGTTCTGACAATCTCTTTATTTTAGTTGGAGCATGTAATCCATTTTTACTTAACATAATTATTATTATGGTTCAATTTAGGCTTACCACTTAGCTATAAGTTTTCTATTCATCCTACTTGTCTTGTTCCCTTCCTGACATCTTTTGGCTAAAACAAATATATTTTAGAATTCCATTTTATTTAAACCATTGAGATTTTAGCTGCACTTCTTTGTGTATTTTTAATGGCTGCTCTAGGCATTACAATATATGTTCCATAACTTATAATCTACTTAGTGTTACTATTGTTCTACTGAATGTAAAATCAGTAGCCTTGCGACTATGTAATTCTAAGTACCCCACACTATCCTTTGTACTATTGTTGTCAAATGTTTTACATTCCCCTACATTATAAACCTCTGAATAGAATGTTACACTTTTACAATGTTATAATTTCTTTTAAAGAAATTAAGAAAACAGAAAAATATAGTCTTTATTATTTACCCACATATTTATTTACCAATTATGCTGCTCTTTATATCATCCTGTAGATATAAGTTTCCATCTGGTTTTACTCTCCTGCAGGCTGAAAAACTTCCCTTAGCATTTCTTGTAGTATAGGTCTGCCAGCAATAAAGATATATTCAAGTTTGAAAGCAAAATTTATTTTGCCTTGATTTTTTTTTTAATTTTTTTTATTGAGATTGTTCAGATACCATACAACTATCCAAAGATCCAAAGTGTACAATCAGTTGCCCACAGCACCACCATACAGCTGTGCATCCATCAACACAATTTTTTTTTCAATTTTTAGAACATTTTCACTACTCCAGAAAAGAAACAAAGACAAAAAAAAAAAAAAGGAAACTCACATCCTCCCATACCCCTAACAATGCCCCCCCACCTCCATTATTGATTCATAGTTTTGGTATAGTACATTTGTTACTGTTGATGAAAGAATGTAAAAATACTACTAACTGTAGTATATAGTTTGCAATAGGTATATATTTTTTCCCTATATGCCTCTCTATTATTAACCTCTAGTTATAGTGACATACATTTGTTCTAGTTCATGAGAGAGACTTCTAATATTTGTATAGTTAATCATGGACATTGTCCACCACAAAATTCACTGTTTTATACATTATCCAAAGATCCAAAGTGTACAATCAGTTGCCCACGGCACCACCATACAGCTGTGCATCCATCAACACAATTTTTTTTCAATTTTTAGAACATTTTCACTACTCCAGAAAAGAAACAAAGACAAAAAAAAAAAAGGAAACTCACATCCTCCCATACCCCTAACAATGCCCCCCCACCTCCATTATTGATTCATAGTTTTGGTATAGTACATTTGTTACTGTTGATGAAAGAATGTAAAAATACTACTAACTGTAGTATATAGTTTGCAATAGGTATATATTTTTTCCCTATATGCCTCTTTATTATTAACCTTTAGTTATAGTGACATACATTTGTTCTAGTTCATGAGAGAGACTTCTAATATTTGTATAGTTAATCATGGACATTGTCCACCACAAAATTCACTGTTTTATACATTCTCATCTTTTAATCTCCAACTTTCCTTCTGGTGACATGCGTGACTCTGAGCTTACCCTTTCCACCACCTTCACACACCTTTTAGCACTGTCAGTTATTCTCATTACATGCTACCATCACCCCTGTCCATTTCCAAATATTTAAGTTCACCCTAGTTGAACATTCTGCTCATAATAAGCAACTGCTCCCCATTCTTTAGCCTCATTCTATATCCTGGTAACTTATGTTTCATGTCTATGAGTTTACATATTACAATTCATTCATATCAGTGAGACCCTGCAATATTTGCCTTTATGTGTCTGTCTTATTTCACTCAATATAGTTCCCTCAAGATTTCTTCATCAACCCATTTCTTTTAAGATGGTTTTGTTCAAACACTATACATTCCGTCCTAAGTAAACAATCGTTGGTTCCCCGTATAGTCACATATTTATGTACTGAGCACCATCGCCACTCTCTATATAAGGACATTTCTTCCACAAAGATGGAGGAAGAGTCAAAGAAGGTAGGGGCAAAAGAAAAAGGCAAGAGAAAGAGAGAAAAACAAACAAATAAAAAAACTTGATAGCTAGGTGACAAAAGGAAAGATAGCATTAACCTAAAGTAGAATAGAGTCAGACAATATCACCAATGCCTGAAGTCCCATACCCTTCCCCTATTCCCCAACCCACCGCCCCCATATGCATTTAGCTTTGGTATATTGCTTTTGTTACATTAAAGGAAGCATAATACAATGTTTCTGTTAATTCTAGCCTCTAGTTTGCATTGATTGTATTTTCCCCCCAATCCCACCCTATTTTTAACACTTTGCAATATTGACATTCATTTGTTCTACCTCATGTAAAACATATTTGTACCTTTTATTACAATTGTTGAGCATCCTAGTTTCCCTGAGTTACACAGTCCCAGTCTTTATCGTTCGTCTTGTGTTCTGGTGTCCCACATGATCCCAGCTTTCCTCTTTCAACCATATTCACAGTCATCTTTGTTCAGTATACTTACGTTGCTGTGCTACTATCTCCCAAAATTGTTTTCCAAACCTCTCACTCCTGTCTTTTCCTTTCTGTCTGCAGTGCTTCCTTTAGTGTTTCCTGTAGAACAGTTTTCTTGTTCACAAACTTGGTCATTGTCTGTTTGTCAGAGAATATTTTAAGCTTCCCCTCATATCTGAAGGATAGTTTTGCTGGAAATAGGATTCTTGGTTGGTGGGTTTTCTCTTTCAGTATCTTAAATATATCACCCCACTTCCTTCTTGCCTCCATGGTTTCTACTGAGAAATGCACACATAGTCTTATCAAGCTTCCTTTGTATGTGATAGATCATTGCTCTCTTGCTGCTTTCAGGATTCTCTCTTTATCTTTGATGTTTGACAATCTGATTATCAAGTGTCTGGCATAGGCCTATTCAGATCTATTCTGTTTGGGGTACACTGCGCTTCTTGGATCCATAATTTTGTCTTTCATAAGAGATGGGAAATTTTCATTGATTATTTCCTCTATTATTGCTTATGCCCCTTTTCCCTTCTCGTCTCCTTCTGGGACACCAATGACACGTAAATTCTTTTCGTTTTGTCTTTAAGTTCCCAGAGACGATGCTCGCATTTTTCCATTCTTTTCTCTATCTGTTCTTTTGTGTGTAGGCTTTCGGGTGCCTTGTTTTCCAGTTCCTGAGTGTTTTCTTCTGCCTCTTGAGATCTGCTGTTGTATGTTTCCAGTGTGTCTTTCATCTCTTGTGTTATGCCTTTCATTTCCATAGATTCCGCTGGTTGGTTTTTTTAACTTTCAATTTCTACCTTATGTACATCCTGTGTTTTCATTATATGGTTTATCTCTTTTGCCATATCTTCCCTAAACTTTTTTAATTCAGTTATTATTAGTTGTTTCAATTCCTGCATCACAGTTGAAGTGCAAGTTTGTTCCCCTGACCGGGCCATAACCTCATTTTTCTTGGTGTAGGTTGTAGTTTTCTGTTGTCTAGGCATGGTTTCCTTGGTTACCTCAATCAGGCCTCCCCAGACCAGAATGGGCTAAGGTCCCAGAAGGAAGAAATATTCAGTATCCGGTTTCCCTGAGGGTGTGTCTTAGAAAATTGGTACACCCTCTGATGCCTCCGGTCACTGTGCTTTTCTGCCCAGAAGGTGGCACCTGTTAGCCTATAATTCTTGACTGGTATAAGTTCTGAATGAAAAGCAGGTAGTAGAGCTGGGCCCCACCCCTTTCCTCTTAGAGAAGATAGACGCTCTAGGGGGAGGTCATTAGCATTTCAGTGGTCTCTCTCTGCCTGTGCTATACCCTTGTCTGGGTCACAGAACTGGGAACTGAAAATGGCTGAGGCTTTCTCCACTGAGTTGAAAAAGGAACAGAGCTAGTCCAAGGTGACCCTCCACCTCTCCAAGGTCAGTCGTCACCCAAAGCCTTTGTCTACTTGTTGAGGATTTGTACCTTATAGTGAACAGTTCACACTCGCTAATTAAAACCCTAGTTGGAACTCAGCTGAGCTATATTCGCTTGCTGGGAGAAAGCTTCTCTCTGGCACCACGAGGCTTTATAGCTTGGGCTGTGTGGGAGGGGTCTCCTGATTTGGATCTGCAGTTTTTGCTTACAGATTTTATGCTGTGAGCTCAGGCATTCCTCCCAATTCAGGTTGGTATATGATGAGTGGACAGTCATGTTTGTCCCCCTGCAGTTATTCCGGATAATTTGCTAGTTGTTTCTGTTTTTTTTTTAATTGTTCCAGGGGGACTCCTGAGCTTCCACTCCTCTCTATGCCGCCATCTTAGATCCTCTCCTGCCTTGATTTTTAGAGGATTATTTTCACAGGATATAGAAAGCTGTTTAAAAGGGTTTTTCTTCCAACACTTTAAAGATGACATTCAATTGTGTTCTGCTTTCCACTGTTTCTGATGAGACACCAGTCATTATTTTTATTGTTTCTCTTAACAGTGGTTTGCAATGGGGGACAATCTAATGGACAGAGGACAGGGATGTTGCTAAATGTCCTACAATGCAGGAGATAGCCCCTGGCAACAGACAACAATCCAGCCCAAAATATCACTAGTGCCAAGATTGAGAAACCCTGTATTAAGATAGTGTGTGTTGGATAAAAGGCAGAGACATTTTGAGGACAGCCGTTGAAACCAGATGCCTGGAGATGCAGGCAGAAAGATATTTGGAGATGCTAAGCTAAGAGATGAAGCCCAGAGTTTGCCCTGGAGAAGCTAAGAGAGGACCCCAAGATGTTTAGAGAGAAACGCCCTGGGAGAACAAGCAAGGATGCACAGGAGCTGAGAGACAGGAAGCCAGAGACATTTTGGAGAAAGCTATTTTGAAACCAGAACCCAAGAACAAAGGACCATCAGACACCAGTCACATGCCTTCCCAGCTGACAGAGGTGTTCCAGACGCCATCAGCCTTTCTTCAGTGAAGGTATCCTCTTGTTGATGCCTTAGTTTGGACACTTTCAAGGCCTTAGAACTGTACATTTTGTAATCTAATAAATTCCCTTTATAAAAGCCAATCCACTTCTGGTATTTTGCGCTCCAGTGGCTTTAGCAAACCGGAATAGAAAATCACTTAAGTTTCTGAGGGAAATCCATAACCAAAAAACAACTGTGAAACAACATGGCATCTGACTGCAGAAGAAGTGAGAAGAGGTAAAAGATACAAGAGTGAAAAATAATAGAAATCACATTTAGGAGGAAATACTAAATGCTAAAAAGTAATTAGGAGAAAAGAGAAATAAGAGAACATCAGAAAAGAAGTTGAAAGTAGAGAAACATAAGAAGATGAGCACTTAAGCATAAAAGAAATTAGGAAGAAGTCATATGAAGAAAACATTTGACAGCTAAGAGTACCAAAATGACCTTTTTGAAATAAAATACTAGAGGGAAAACCAGAATACAAAAAGATGGAAAAAGTACAAGGCAGAAATGTGGAGAAGAGGCTACATATGACTCAATAAACTACAGATAAAGGGGAAGCTGGATAGTGGATACAAAGGGGAAAAAAAACATGTCAGAAGTAATTTTTAAATGGACTTTTACAAAGTCTCTCAGAAACAGGAAGAGATTAATAATGTGAGACAAAGGTTAGAGATAAGAGAAAAGGAAAAATTATTTGAGGCAATAAGCTAGCAAAAAAATCCTGTTAAAACTACGGGTTTTCTTGTCAATAATATAAGTTAGTAAAAAGATCAAAGGAATGGAATACACAAAGACCCATATTTGCAAAAGAATCTGTGTGTATGTGCATGTAGGCTCATGCATAAAGTTCAAATTTCACTATAAAATTTCAGAGTTTGGGGAAGGTGTAAAATATTGCTAGATGAAGAAAAATATCTACTTTTTGCATAGAAAATAATTACACGTGAAGCAAAATTGCAAATTTGGTCATGATAGATTTTACATAAGAAATTTCTCACAAACGGTTTTAGTTTCCCAGGCTGCTCAAGCAAACACCATGCAAAGGGAAGGCTTAAACAATGGGAATTAAAGAAAAAAAAAAAAAAAGAAAAGACAATGTGTGCTGTTTTATCTGATTGCTTTCAAGATAATCTCTTAATAACTTTGGTTTTCAGCATATAGACTATGACGTACCCAGGTAAATTTTTCTACTTATCCTGCTTTGCAGGGGGTTCTCTGAACCTCTTGGATCTATAAGTATTCAAAACCAAAATTAGGGAAATTTTTTCCAGTATTTTTCAAATGTTTTACATCACAGTCTTCTCCTCTATTCCTGGGACTCCAATTATGCAGATTTTAGACTGCTTTATTGTTCCTCACGTCCCTGAAGATATATTCATTGGTTTTCAATCTTTTTTCTCTTTGTTCTGATTGAGACACTTCTTTTGGCTTGTCTTCATGTTTACTGAACATTGTTTTCTGCCTTCTCCAATCTTCTGCTAAGCCCATGTAGTATATAATTTTTATTTCAGATACTATACTTTTCAGTCCTAGAATTTCTCTTGCTCCTTTTTGGTTTACATTTCTCAATTGAGATCTCCTATCTGTTCATTATGACTTTATATTCTTTTAAGTCCTTGAGCATATTTTAAATAAGTGCTTTAGAAGATTTGACTGCTAAATCCAATGTCTGTGTCATCTTGGGGTTGGTGTTTCTATTAACAGCTTTTCTTCTTAATTGTGGATCATCTTTTCTCACTTCTTCAACTGTCTAGTAATTTTTATTGCTTACTAGACATTGTAGACAATATATTGTCGAGACTGTGGATTCTATTATCTTCCTCCGAGGAGGGCTTATTTTTGTTCTAAGGAGGAGTTAACTTTGCAGAACTCAAATTCCCCAAACTCTGTGGACAGTCAAATCTCTTCTCAATTTATTCAGCCTTTCAGCTGCCACTTCCCACCAGTTCCTTACACAAACAGGATCAGGGATCAGCCAAGTATTTGGGCTGAGTTGACAACTAAATTTTGAGGCTCCTTCCTATACAACTCCCTCTTTTCTAGGATTTCCTGCCTTCCTTTTAGTCTCTCAACAGATACAGACTGTTATCTGACTTATTAAGCCAGTATGACTGCAACTTTCTGTACAGACCAGAGAGTGCTGTCAGGCAGAAAGGCACAAAAACACAAATCTCATCCAGTGTAGTTTCTCTCTTTCAAGGGGTGACTCTCCTTCAGTTTCTACCTGCTTTGGTCACTCTCCAGTTCTTTCAAATAACTGTTTTTCTTTCATATTTAATCCAGTTTTAATAGTTGTTATCTGAAAGAGGGATAATCTGACAGAAACAACTTCATCAATACAGGAAGTACCAATTAAGTTTTTAATATGACGGTTTTATTGGAAATAGGGATTATTATTTCCATCTATTTTTGACACATCCATTCTTATGAGTAGTCTATTCAAACAGCTTCTATCAAACACTATTTCCATGCTTGAAGACACTCAGAATTGGAAAGATTAATCAGGTAGTTCAATAGAAAACGTAGCAATGGAGAAGACAGATATGAACTCCCACCAGGAGGTTAATGAACCTGCCCAGGCTACTACATATACGTATGTGGGTAAAAATGCAGATTATATGATTTAAAATTTGACTTAAGAATTTGCATGGAATTTATAGGAAATAAAGTGGTATACTTGGAAAATATGAAAAAAACAATTTCAATGGGCATTTATGCTTTGGAGAGACTTTGGAATCAGAGAAATTGCTTATTAACTGTATGAACTTGGAAAAATTATTTCCCCCTTTCAACTTTTTCATTTGTATTATGGAGCTAGTGATTTAAATCTCATAGGTTGTTAGAAATATTAAATGCCTACATTACAAAGCATAAAGCAAGTGTCTTTTTGTTTGTTTGTTTGTTTTTTAATTATGCTGTTGGTTCCTTTCCTTTAGTCCTCTTTCTCTGTTCCAGCAGTGGGAACAGTAGGAGGAATTTCTAAAACATGACCACCTTTTTCTAGTTACTTTATTCAATTAATAATATTTAATTAAATTTACTTTATAGGGATGAAGGAACATCATAGAAAGAAAGAGAGAGAGAGAGAAAAAAAAAACCTCACTTTATGTACAAGCATGAGGAAGACACAAGGACTGTACAAGGCGACACTGAATCCAGGAAGGATCTACTCCTCCACACTATCTCTGAATAAGCAAGTATAGAGAGAGGTAGGAGGAAACATGGAAGCCTGGTAATCCAGGAAGCATCTTTATCACAGACTTTCTGCATGTGTAAATGATAATGATAAACATACAATAAACCAAAGCAATCTACATGTGAAACTGCTAGCTGGAAGAAATGAGAGAGATTTCAAAAGTGAAATACAAGAAATGAAAAGGTCATTAAAAACACTTCTTCAAAGCTTAACACATAGTTAATGAAATTTTAAAATACATATTGTGCTTCCTTCTTTTTATAAGAGTAAGTTTTACTGCTTGTAAAGAAACAAAAATATTTCAATTGTACAGGACTATATTTTATAAATTTTTTTAAATGAACAAGATCATGAAAAATTTACTGTTTGTTTACCTATTGTTTTATATGATTTTTAATGTTTGTGTTGTGTTTCCTGGCATGAATATGACATAAATTGTTTACTCATTTGGATGAATTGTTGAAATTTCAGGTTGTTTCTAATTTTCACAACTATAAATAATTCATAAATGCTTTTACACATCTCTGACAATACCCTTTGCTTTTGTCAGCTATGAATATAATCAGCATTCAACCAATGTCCTTATCCAAGTCATTATTTAAAATGTTAAATAATAAAGGGTCAAAGATGGAGGTTTATGAAAGTATATAAGAGAAAGCATTCCAGGTTGTATCAATTCTTTCTTCAAAATATAGGTATGTTACCACCTAATTACACGATATTTCAAACCAGGTTTGTCCATGTCCATATAAGACATGTCCATCCTGTCCATATAAGAGACTTTAGCATATATCTTGTTAATATTCAGCTGCATCACTTTTCAGCATCTATTTGAACTGTGTTTCTAGTACCCTATCATAAAAACATATTCAGGCATGAACTATTCTAAGCAAATTCACCTTGGTTTTCTTTTCTAAGTTTATTTAAAGATAGATGTGGCAGAGGCAGAATTGCCCCAAGAAAATCAAAGTGGAGGCATTGCTACAACAGACAGTGTGCTGGTTTGAATGTATTATGTCCCCCAAATGCCATTATCTTTGATGCATTCTTGTGGGGCAGACATTTGAGTGCTGATTGGATTGGGATTCTTTGAGTGTTTCCATGGAATGTGCCCCACCCAACTGTGGGTGATAACTCTGATTGGATATTTCCATGGAGGCATGGCCCCACCCATTCAGGGTGGGCCTTGATCACTGGAGCCATATAAATGAGCTGATGGGCAGAGAGAACTCAGTGCAGTGCAGCTGTGAGTGATGTTTGAAGAGCTACAGTGAAGAGGGACACTGAAGAATGCACTGGAACTGAGAGAGGAGCTTCAGCTTACAGAGACATTTTGGAGATGGCCTTTGAAAGCCAACTTTTGCTCTGGAGAAGCTAAGAGAGGACAAACGCCCAAAGAGCAACTGAGAGTGACCTTTTGGAGAGAAGCTCAAGCCTAGAGAGGAACGTCCTGGGAGAAAGCCATTTTGAAATCAGAACTCCAACCATGTGCCTTCCCAGCTAACAGAGGTTTTCCAGAAGCCATTGGCCATCCTCCAATGAAGGTACCCGATTGCTGATGCATTACCTTGGACACTTTATGGCCTTAAGACTGTAACTGTGTAACCAAATAAACCCCCTTTTATAAAAGCCAATCCATCTGTGATGTTTTGCATTCTGGCAGCATTAGCAAACTAGAACAGACAGGTTAGAGCTGACAGAAGCTGACTGGTCTAATAAATAAGAAAGAATCAGAACTGTTAATTATAAGACTTTCACAATTCCATAATCATATAGTACTAACATAATTACTCTCAGTTTAAGTCTCTACAAATAATGAAGTAGAAAGCACCAAAGCGAAACTGAGATATTGAAGTAATGACATAGTATATCCTTTGAATCTAATTTTCAATATAATGGACTGGTTGGTTTAAAAGTGAGCACAGGAGTGCCTTTATTTATGCTCATATTTCTACATATTTAAGCACTGGTGAGTAACAGTGGCTTATTCCTTGGGTTTCTTAGTCAGGTCTACACTGGTGTAAACCAGAAGTCAGCAGACTTTTTCTGTAAAGGGCCAAAAGTAAATATTTTAGTCTTGCAGGCCACATGTTGCAGTGTGAAAGCACCATAGACAATATGTAAATGAATGGATGTTCCAATAAAACTTTATTTACAAAAATAGGTAATGGGCCAGTTATGATCTGTGGGCTATAGTTTGCCGACTGCTGGTGTAAACAATGAGAGGAAAAAACCAATGCAAAATGATACTAAAAAATCTCTTAAATATATCCCCAAACTTCCAATAGTGAGCAAAAAATATTGTACAGATCACACAATCTTACTTTCCTATGATGATATTAGAAATTGCAACTTCACATTCAGTGAACTCAATACATACTTGAATCAATTTTTCTAAACACCATCAGAACTTGAGAATTATTTACCTGTGCATAATCACCAAAAGGCTGAGAATAAGCAATGCACTTTTCCAATGCATGTTGTGAATCATTTCCCTGAGAGATTGCATCTAGAAGGTTGCTTGCAATTCCAGTCTTCTGTAGAGTGGTTTTACTTGCAGGGGCTAAAAGCAAAATCAGTATGTTTATTTTACTTAGGCTACTTTATTATAAATTATAGAGTACAAAACTCGGTTCAGCAAATTTCAAATCGAAGACAATATATATATGATATTACTTCATTCATTTGAAACAACTGAAATGGAAGCTTGTTCTATGGGTAAATAATTTTGAGGGGAACATTTAAAAATATATATGTCTAATCTCTAAAGCAAGCCATTCAAAATTAAAATTAACCACCCTTGTTAATTCCAAATAAATGGCATAAATGGAAATAAATGGCATAAATGGAAATAAACATAAACGGAATCACAGAAATACAAATTTGCTTTTTTTTTACTTAAGAATATGCTTTGGGGATTTCATATTAATACATGTAGATATCCCCCAATTAAAAAAAAAGTTGCACAGTCTTCATTTTATAATTAACTATTATTTATTTAACCACTCCTTACTGATGACCATTAAAGCACTTTCTCATTTTTCACTATTAACAACCAATGCTGCAGTGAATATCATTGTACATAGAGCACACCACATTTGTGATTTTCTCTTAAAATTATATTTGAATACTTAGTACCTGATTGAAGGACTGAGAGGGTCCTCCAAAAAAACTAAATGATAATTCCACTTTTGCCAATTATCAGTAGCTCATACACTTTTGGGGTATTTTTGTTTACATTCTGAGACCTAAACCTAGCAAATACTCCAGATCCATTAGATTCCTTAGAGGTTTGACCTCTGGTTTAGAAATACAATTCTATACATATTGTACAGACTTACAGTATTGCCAAATACTTTCTTTTCCCCGATTATTTTTAATCATAATTCCATATAATTCAATAAATTGATTATATTATTTTAAAATACTATAAAAAATGTTTTCCTCAAATAAAACAGTGTGCATTTTAAGTCTTAATTTTAATTATTCTTTTTATTTAAAGGCTGGAGTCAAAGTTTAGATCTTAATTAGATCAATAGGCATTATTCACTTCTATTATGTTAAAAAGTAAAGTAAAACTCTTTTTGGAAATTAGTCAATGACATTTCAAAATATTAATCCTGAGCCATTACTTACATGATAAGCACACACTGGGCAGCACACTTGCCAAGTTCAAGTATGGATTTTTACTGAGCCGAATTTCTTTGGGTGGTTCTCCCAAGAGTGATGTCTGATTCTTAGAGGCAGCGTTATTTGTCAAAAAAAAAAAAAAAAAAAAAAGAGGGGGCACTTAATAAGAAGTACGAGGAAATAAAAATGCAGGAGTAGAGAAAATAGTTATTCTTCAATAATCTAGTCCAGTATGATAACAATTTATAAAATCTAATCTTTGAGGATATAAATTTATGAACTATTTCTGGATGTTGATATACAATTATCATATTCTACCTGCTATTATTCTTTTAGTAAACTATTTTTAGAGTAGTTTTAAGTTTACAGAAAAATGGACAAAAAGTACAGTTTCCAGTTACTCTCCACCCCCAAGTAGTTTCCCCAATTAACATCATGTTTTAGTGTGGCACATTTGTTACAACTGATGAGCCAATATTAGATAGATTTTTGGTAACTGCAGTCCAGAGATTACATTAGGGTTCACTGCATGTATAGTTCTATGGGTTTTGACAAACCCATAATGTCATGTGTCCATCCAAACAGTAACTTGCAGGACAGTTTTACTGCCTTAAAAATGCTCGGTGCTCCACTGTTCATCCATCCCTCCCACCCACCAGGCAACCACTGACCTGTTTACTTTCTCTACAGTTTTACCTTTTCCACAATGTCATATGGTTGGAATCACATAGTATACGCAGCCTTTTCAGGCCTTTAATGTGAGGATTTACGTTTATCTGGCTAGGAGTAAGGTTGAGTTTACTGTTTGTGTAGCTGTAGGTGTCAAAGGCCAAAATTTCCTCCGGTGTCCTGGGTTTTTTGCTTCCCCTGTTGTTTTGGGTTATCCTAAAACCTTCTTAAATGAGGTCTGAGCCCTGCAGTCCTTTCCACGGTAGTCCTTTCCCGGCTCCAGCAGTTTCTGTTCTGGGCTGCTTTGCTAGGTAGGCTTCTCTAGCCCAGTTCCTGGGCTGTGCTTCTCTTTATCTGCCTCTTTTTACCAGGGCAGTGTTTGCCCTGTGACCTCAATTCTCTGATGAATCTAAAAAGAGTTGTTGTTTCTCAGTTTTCCAGCTTTTTTCTTGGTGTGAGGCTAGGAGAGAAAACTTCTAAGTTCTTTCTTTACAAACTGGACCAAAAACTGGAAGTCTTGCTATTATTTTTTTCAAATTTTTTTTTCATTTTAACTATTCTAGAACCATAGAACTTTAGAATTAAAAAGGAATTACAGGTCATCTTGTCTAAATTTCTCACTTGAACCAGGAGAAAATTCATCTTCATAGCAGAAACAACTTCTATACCTTGTGCCCAGTAATAATCCATCAACTTTTTAATTAAGATTCTTATTTCATATTGTACAGCCACAAGATGCCCAAAGCAAATCTTTCAAACAGTATCTCTGGTACTAAAAATAATACCTAACAAAATAAGTGGATTTAATAAACTCATATTCCACATTTAGAGTTAAATATAACCCTAGAAATTTACATTTCTTAAAAATACATGATGTTAGTGTATTTTTATATAACAAGTTAAGTGTAAAGATTATAGTATTTCTTTAACAGAAAAAAATTAGAAGAAATCATGGTATGACTCTTCAGTGTATTTCATTTTCTTCTGGCAGAAATTTTATCATTTCTGATGGTAAGTGAACATTTTAAAATGCACAAAATCCAGGTTACTATAACCAAAGTTAAAGCTAATAGCTAAGTTTTTATTTTAAACTAATTTTTATTTTGATCCCTGAACAGGATGAAAAAAGTATAGTCCCAAGTGCTTATTTCTACATTTGAGAACCAGAGCTAATTACATGTGCCTCTTATCTGGTCAATATTACTGTAGTTGGCCATAGAAGTCTGTCTTGTACATCTTCATAAGCCCTAAAGAAGTTCATAGTTGCTTACAGTGTGTAAATCACAGATTTAGATGTATTCACTCATTCCACATTTACTGAATATTTATTATGTGCCAGGCATTGTGGTAAGTGTTGGTAATACCAGAATGAGTAAGACAGGAACTAAACCCTTGAGAAATTCACAACAGTGCAAGAGAAGTCTATTCTAGAACCATAAGCTTATAGGTATGAGCTAAAACCATCAGAAAGGGTGGAATCAACAAGGAGAGAGATAGCATGGGAAGAGATGTAGCACAAGAAAATCCAGTGATTGAGTGAGCAGAGGAAAGGTAGCCAGAAAAAAGGCATCAGATTTTGTTCCTAAACTATTCAGATTGTTAAGGTAATAGGGTTATATCCATGTCAAGGGTTCTCGGCTCTGGCTAGGCACAGGAATCACAAAGTTAAAAACAAACAAGAAAAAATAGATGCTGGAATCTCACCCCTAACTTCTTGAACAAAAATCTCAGGGATGGGGGAGATAGGGTCTAGCCCTCTCTATTATTAGTTTTTTAACTCCAGAGATTATTCTGACAAAAAGGCAGAATCAAGAATAGCTTCTCACATAATATTAAAATACAGGTCAAAAAATCTAAGCCAAACTAAGCCAGTTCTTTAGCATAGTCTAAAATCTTGCAAATGGGAAAATACTCTGAGGTTACCTGGACCAACCCTCTATCCTCAAAAAAGAGTAATCTTTCTACAACATCCTTCTCAGATGCTCACCTGGGGTCTACTTAATCATTTACAGTGATATGATGTTCACATCTCTGTAAAATAAGGATAGTTTTTCGTGTTTGAAAACTTCCATTATTCCTCCTTATATTGAACCTAAGTCTGCCTTACATTTTGTTAGACTTTTTGGACTACGT
This sequence comes from Choloepus didactylus, assembly GCF_015220235.1. Taxonomy (NCBI): domain Eukaryota; kingdom Metazoa; phylum Chordata; class Mammalia; order Pilosa; family Megalonychidae; genus Choloepus; species Choloepus didactylus. The sequence goes on from NC_051308.1 coordinate 180,853,266, forward strand.
CTGCCCACTGGAGAAATACAAAATCACTGCCCTTTGAATATTTTAAAAATTATATATTCAGCTAGCCATCCCTTTTCCAGGTTCCATATATCCAGTTCTCCCAATACTTCACATGACTTGTTTTCCAGTCCTTGTCCCATGTCTACCACCCTCTTCCAGATTGCCCATTATGTGAATCCCCTCAAATCCAGTTTTTCTAAGGACCCTGGTGCTTTCAATTAATAAAAGAACCTATGCAAAAAAGTACAATGTGTATGAGATCTACATGTTTAACTTCCCTTAAAAACCCAAGCAATTGATACAGTAGATGAGTTTTTTAAATCATTTTATAAAGAATCACCTTTGCTTTCTCAGTGTACCTTTGCAGGGCACTCTATCCATAATTCCTGCTATGACTAGGTGACACCAAAACCCCTTACATAGTCAATATTAATATTTGGACATTTGGAAACAATCAACTACTTGAATTTTTTCCCTCACATGCTGCTTATATCCTAAGTTTTAAACCACTTACAAACCAAAGGATGTTTTAGGATACAAAAAAGAGAGAAACTAAAATATTTTATTCTACCTGCTAATTATAATATTTATAAATATCAGTGGGATATGAACCAATCAAATGATTGGTTTAAAACTTCCAAAACTGAACAAAGAGCAGATTCTTTTGAACAGACAAGAATTTAATAACTGACAGATATTTTTCAGATAAAATATAACTGTTCTGTCTTAGGATATTAATATAATGTCTTAATTAGCTGTATGGTATCATTTAAATAGAGAAAAATGAATGAATTTTAAAGAATAGCAGTATTTATTTACTTAGAAAGCCTTTTAAGTAACAACAGTATGTATCTGGGTAAGTATTAATGATATAGACAAACTTTTCCAAACTATAAAATTTTGGATTTAAATTAGTTTAGTAATCAAAATCTACTTTTAAAATATCAAGTATTTTTAAAAACCATATACATTTTTCTTAAAATTTTCAGAAAAGCAAATATTTATAAGAAGAATCTACATTTAAATTATTTTACATATAACAAACTCATTTTACGCAAACAAAAATTACTTTAGTTGCAGTGGCAAGTAATTAAGCATAGTCCCAAAAGTCAGCTGACACAACTTACCAAAAGATGGATTTCTTTTTTGTTGTTGTTTATAATAGGCACTTTTTTAAAAGAATGCAATCTTTTCTTCTTCTCTTTTGAGAACTAAACATAAACTATGGAAAAGCAATCATTTCATTGACATATTATAGCAATTATCTAATTTGTAATGCATATTTATATAACTCAGGTATATTATTAACTTCCTTTGAAATTTAAAAATAGCTAAGATTGATTTATGATACTTCATAAATTATGCCACCTGTTAACCTTCCAAAATGGAATACTACAATATAAGAATAATTTCACTTAAGATATAATTTAAAAGGAATATATATATACACACATACACACACACAGCTTTCTTACCCCTGAACTTATCTCAGTGCCTTTTGGTTGATTTTGCTGCTGCTTATGGTGCCCTGTCAGCAAACTTCCAGCAGTAAGATTTGAAAAGCTCTGAAGATAAGCCTGCGACCCTGAGAAAGTTCCTTCTGCGAGTCCCACCGTGGATGATTGTTTCTCCTGAGTATTACTGTGACCTGGCCCAGCTTGTCCAACAATGTGCTGATTTGGAAAGAATGGTAATATGCCCATTCCAGCTGTTACAGTTGTTTGAGTTGGAATCAGATTTGATGCTGTAGTGAACCATAAGTGGAAAAAGCTTTTAGTTAGGCACGATTTATTCACAACAGTCCTTTTGAAGTTGTTAATTTAGGGGACAAAATACTGAGAAACCTTTTTGTACCTATTACAGAACTCTTAAGTTCAAAAAGTGAGGTCAGAGATTTTAAAGTTAGGAATTTCCTCCATGAAAAACAGAAACCTATAATAGTAATGACACTTTTCTGATTTTCAACAGCTTCCAAGGTAACCACAGTGATATTACATTTTTAAAAAATCCAAGTTTTAATTGTATATTTTAGAAATTGAAAGTGAAGTTTATGTACTTTCAGGCATTTTAATTACATCTGGACTTATTTTATGCCTAATCATTGTGATTTGCCACTTCCTTAATTGAAGGGAAAAATTAAATAAGTCTTCAATTTAAAAAGTTCTCCGACACTTAAAAGTTCAAGTTTAATTGAATCCACAAATTTGGTTAGCTGACTTGCACCAGCTCATGAAAGGCGATTGTGCATATCTCTTTTCAACTCTTGAGCTCAGTGTCTTCACGCTGGTAACTGAAAATTGGCCATTGTTAGAATACTTACATAAAGAAATTTACAAATGCTATAAATCAAGAGTTCTTTTTTTTAAAATGCAACAACCTAGAAAGCTGATTATTAAATACCAGCACATACTACTATTTAAAAAATCACTATGTGTGAATAGATAACAACCAAATTTAACAGATGAAAGTTTTATGTTGTTATTTACAGGGAACAAGAAACTCTGGAAGAAATGAAACCTTGAATAGGAAAATCCTGACTCATTTCACTTAAAAATATCTATAGGTCAAAATTAAATGAAAAGAGCTGGTTTTGATAAATACTTGAAGTCAAACTTAAATTTTACAAATTCAGTAAATGAGTTTTAAAAATTACTAGTGCTAAACATTTAGAGATGGAAACTTTAGTTCTATCCTTCAGCAGTATATTTTCATACATTATTGTTTTATAGACTATGGACAATTATTTTTTCAGCTATGTTACTGCAAAGGAGAGGCTAAACCTGCTTATAATTGTGCCTAAGAGTCTCCCCCCAAGTACCTCTTTGTTGCTCAGATGTGGCCCTCTCTCCCTAGCTAAGCCAACTTGGCAGGTGAACTCATTGCCCTCCCTTCTATGTAGGATCTGACACCCAGGGGTGTAACTCTCCCTGGCAACACAGGATATGACTCCCGGGGATGAATCAGCATCGTGAGATTGAGAACATCTTGACCAAACGGGGACGCGAAATGAAATGAAATAAAGTTTCAGTGGCTGAGAGATTCTAAATGGAGTCGAGAAGTCATTCTGGTGGGCATTCTTATGCACTATATAGATAACCCTTTTTAGGTTTAATGCACTGGAATAGCTAGAAGTAAATGCCTGAAACTATCCAACTGCAACTCAGTAGCCTTGACTTTTGAAGACGATTGTATAGCAATGTAGCTTACAAGGGGTGACAGTGTGCTTGTGAAAGCCTTGTGGATCACACTCCCTTTTTCCAGTGTATGGATGGATGAGTAGAAAAATGGGGACAAAAAACTAAATGAAAAATAAGGTGGGGGTGATGATTTGGGTGTTCTTTTTTACTTTTTTTTTTTATTCTTATTTTCGCTTTTTCTGGTACAAGGAAAATGTTCAGAAAATAGATTGGGGTGATGAATGCACAACTATATGATGGTACTGTGAACAACTGATTGTACGCTTTGGATGATTGTATGGTATGTGAATATATCTCAATAAAATTGAATTAAAAAAATAAAATAAATAAAAAATCTAATAGTTAATCATTCAAAATGTATAATCACAAATTAAGATAAAGAGAACCCTTAATAAATACCTCTGTGATACAAATTACTCATTACTTAATTATATTTGGACACTTTGCATTTTCAGTGTCCTTAAAGCAGTACATGTTAAAGGAAATGGCTTATGATTTAATTTAATGCAAATAATAAACACTGGAGTAAGCATCTAGTTGCAGAAATTTTAAGTTTTGAAAAGACAAACCTTATCACACCCTAAAATTTCTGTATTTTTCTGTATACTGGTTTAACTTTTGTCCAACAGTCAGAATTGACTGAATTGTTTGCTCATTTGACTAGTTGGTTTTATGTACAAGAGGCTAAGTAAGCAACCCATATTTAATCAACTTTTTTTATTACTGATGGTCCATCTGTTTTCCCTCAGCACACTCACTTCTAAGCAAGCTTCAATTATGCTTCAAACTAAAAACACCTTTCAAAATCCTATTCAAATAAGAAATCTTGGAATACCACTGTTCCAGTTTGCTAAAGCTATCAAAATGCAATATACCAGAAATGGACTGGCTTTTAACACTGGGGTTTATTAGCTTGCAAATTTTCAGTTCTAAGGTCGTTAAAATGTCCCAGTTAAGGCATCAATAGGATGATACCTTCTCTACAACAGGCTGCTGGCATCTGGGGTTCCTCCGTCAGCTGGTAAGGCAAATGGCCGGTGTCCGCTGGTCCTTTGCTCCTGGGTCTTGTTGCTTTCAGTTTCTGGTTCCAGTGGCTTCCTCTGTCAGCTCCTCTGGGGGCTTTCTTTCCAAGCTCTCCAGGTGTTTCTCTCTCTGACCTCTTTTGGCCTTTTCTGTCTTTTATCCTCTCATGAAGGACTCCAGTAAAGGATTAAGACCCATGTTGAAGTGGGTGGGTCACATCTCAATTGATACAACCTAATCAGAAGTCCCACCTATGATATGCCTACACCCACAGGAATGGGTTAAAAGAACACGGGCCTTTCTGGGGCACATAACAGCATCCAAAATGCCACACTCCACCCTCTGGAGTTCTTTCCATATGCAAAATACATTCATTCTATCACAATATCACAAAAGCCTTAAATCATTTCAGTAACAGTATTAAGTACAGTCTCATCAAAATCAGTTACAGGTGTGGTCTGTCCTGGGGCAAAATTCCCTTCTGGCTATGGACTTGTGAAACTTAGAACCAGTTGTCTGCTTCAATATGCAAAGGAGTGAATGTTCCCATTTCCATAGGGAAAAACTGGAAGGAAAATAGGAGACAAAGGTCCCAAACAGTTCCTAAAACCTGCAGGGCAAACTTCATTTGATTTCAAGGTCTGAAAGTCATTCATAGAATGAAGTTTTATCCTTGGGACTTGAGAGAGTGGCAGTCCCACCCTCTCCAAGGGCTTACTCAGTGGCCCTCCTCTCTCCAAACAGCGGAGTAAGGGCTCCCAACATCTCCAAGTGGTTAGGAGACCACCATGTTCTCGGCTCCACCCTTTTTAAGCATCTGGGAAGTGGCCAGCCGGACTCGCCTCCTTCTCAGGGGCACAGGCTCACCCCTCTTCAAACATTGGGGTCAAGGCCAGGTGTCCTAGTTTGCTAATGCTGCAGAATGCAAAACACCAGAGATGGATAGGCTTTTATAAAACGGGGGTTTATTTTGCTACACAGTTACAGTCTTAAGTCCACAAAGCGTCCAAGGTAACACACCAGCAATCGGGTACCTTCACCGGAGGACGGCCAATGGCGTCTGGAAAACCTCTACTAGTTAGGAAGGCAGCCGACGTCCGCTCCAAAGCTTCTGGCCTCAAAATGGCTTTCTCCCAGGACGTTCCTCTCTAGCAAGCTTGCTCCTCTTCAAAATATCACTCCCAGCTGCACTCCGTTAGTTCCCTCCCCCTGAGTCAGCTCATTTACATAGTTTCACCGATCAAGGCCCACCCTGAATGGGCGGGGCCATGCCTCCATGGGAACATCTCATCAGAATCATTACCCACAGCTGGGTGGGGCACATTCCAAGCAAATCCAACCACCACCAAAATGCCTGCCCCACACAAGACCACAAAGATAATGGCATTTGGGGGACACAACACACTCAAACTGGCACACCAGGCTCTCCCCAATTCCTGGGAAATGTGCTCCACCCTCTCTGAAGCCTGGGGCAGCAACACTTTCCTGAAAAACAAGGCGGCCAAGCTCCCCTAGATTCCCCAGGCATCTGAGAGCCCTGGGGCAGTAACACTCTTCCTGAACAACCAGGAGAAAGCCCACCCTCTGCAAACTCAGGGGCAAATTCACCCTTTCCATGTGCATAGGTGGGTTCACTCTCCCAGCCTGAGGTTTTTTTGCTCTAAACTTCAGTTTCCATGGTTCTGCCTCTGAAGTCATATTCCTTCAATCTGGCCCTTTTTGTCCCTTTTCGTCCAGGCTGGCAGTGGTTCCATTTATACAGATACCACAACAAATTTGCCAGTTTCACAGGCAGCATACAGGGGTTCTAACCCTTAGACAATAGGACTTTCCATAAATTTTCTGGCTAACTCCATTTCCAATACTGACTTGTCCTGAAATGGCTGGCTGGTTCCATGTTTACTTAAATCCTTACATGGGGCACTATCCTCTGGGGACTGATTTTCCAAAAGCTCAGAATTTTCCAAACTATCAATTTCTGGTTTCTTTGTACCCAAGAGTTTAGTTCTCAATTTATCTCTTTTCACTTTCATTTTACTGTAGGCTGCAAGGAGAAGCCAGGCTGCATTTTCCACATTTAATTTGGAAATTTCCTCAGCTAGATATCCAAGTTCATCACCTTTAAATTCTGCCTTCCATTTGACACCAGAACTCAATTTTGCCAAATTCTCTGCCATTTTAAAACAAAGATAGCCTTTCTTTCAGTTGGCAATGACACATTTCTGTCTAAGGCTTCATTGGAAGTACCTTTAGCACAATATTTCTACCAATGATCTCTTCAGAACAATCTAGGCCTTTTCTATCAAGCTCCTCACAATTCTTCCTGAATCTTCTCTGAATCCATTTATAAAGCCTTTCCAGCATTTTTGGTATTTGCAAATCACAGCACCCCACTCTTCTGGTACCAAAATCTGTTTTAATTTGCTAAAGCTGTTGAAATGCAGTATATCAGAAACGGACTAGCTTTTAGCAATAAGGGTTTATGAGCTTGCAAATTTACAGCTTTAAGATCATGAAAATGTCCCAGTTAAGGCATCAACAGGATGAAACCTTCTCTATGACAGGCTGCTGGCATCTGGAGTTCCTCTGTCAGCTGGGAAGGCATGTGGCTGGTGTCTGCTGGTCCTTTGCTCCCAGGTCTCGTTGCTTTCAGCTTCTGGTTTCAGTGGTTCCCTCTGTCAGCTCCTCTGGGAGCTTTCTCTCCAAGCTCTCTGGGTGTTTCTCTCTCTGAGCTCTTTCAGCCTTTTCTTTTATTCTCTCATAAAGGACTCCAGTAAAGGATTAAGACCCACCTTGAATTGGGTGGGTCACATCTCAATTGAAGCAACCTAATCAATGGGTCCCACCCACAATAGGTCTACACCCACAAGAATGGATTAAAAGAACATGGGTTTTTCTGGGGTACAAAACAGCCTCCAAACTACCACAACCACCATGCTCTGATTTTTCTGAAATAATTTTTGTTTAAGTTTATCATATTTTCAGGGGCACATAGTGTTAATTTCCTTCTACTAATGTGAACAGTACATTTTTTAAATGATACAAACAAATAAGCAAACTTTAAATTTACAAATACCAGATGTTTCTTTTTAAAAGTCAAGGGTTTCTTAGCCAGGCCAAAATTAAATAGATGTGTATACACAATATCCTGTCAGCCCAGTGAGCAGCATGTCAGTCTCAAATAGATCTAAGTCTTCACCTCATACTACTGTGAGCATTCATAAAATATTAAAGCATATCCAACAGGGAAAGTCTTATCTTGGTATGAAAGCCAAGTCTATCAATAACTTATCAATAGTTTTCTTTTTTTTTTTTTTTTTAATCATCATTTCATTGAGATATATTCACATACCACGCAGTCATACAAAACAAATTGTATTTTCGATTGTTTACAGTACCATTACATAGTTGTCATACAAAACAAATTGTACTTTCGATTGTTTACAGTACCATTACATAGTTGTACATTCATCACCTAAATCAATCCCTGACACCTTCATTAGCACACACACAAAAATAACAAGAATAATAATTAGAGTGAAAAAGAGCAATTGAAGTAAAAAAGAACACTGGGTACCTTTATCTGTTTGTTTGCTTCCCCTACTTTTCTACACATCCATCCATAAACTAGACAAAGTGGAGTTTGGTCCTTATGGCATTCCCAATCCCACTGTCACCCCTCATAAGCTACATTTTTATGCAACTGTCTTCGAGATTCATGGGTTCTGGGTTGTAGTTTAAAAGTTTCAGGTATCCACCACCAGCTACCCCAATTCTTTAGAACCAAAAAGGTTGTCTAAAGTGTGCGTAAGAGTGCCCACCAGAGTGACCTCTCGGCTCGTTTTGGAATCTCTCTGCCACTGAAGCTTATTTCATTTCCTTTCACATCCCCCTTTTGGTCAAGAAGATGTTCTCCATCCCACGATGCCGGGTCTACATTCCTCCCCGGGAGTCATATTCCACGTTGCCAGGGAGATTCACTTCCCTGGGTGTCTGATCCCACATAGGGGGGAGGGCAGTGATTTCACCTTTCAAGTTGGCTTAGCCAGAGAGACAGGGCCACATCTGAGCAACAAAGAGGCATTCAGGAGGAGACTCTTAGGCACAAATACAGGGAGGCCTAGCCTCTCCTTTGCAGCAACCGTCTTCCCAAGGGTAAAACTTATGGTAGAGGGCTCAACCCATCAAACCACCAGTCCCCTATGTCTGTGGTCATGTTAGCAACCATGGAGGTGGGGTAGGCGAATACCCCTGCATTCTCCACAGGCTCCTCAAGGGGGCACTACATCTTTTTTTTTTTTTTTCCTTGTTTGTCTTTTTTCTTTTTTTTTTTTTTAACTTTCCCTTCTTTTTTAAATCAACTGTATGAAAAAAAAAGTTAAAAAGAAAACAAACATACAATAAAAGAACATTTCAAAGAGACCATAACAAGGGAGTAAGAAAAAGACAACTAACCTAAGATAATTGCTTAACTTCCAACATGTTCCTACTTTACCCCAAGAAAGTTACATAATATAGCAACATTTCAGTGAACTTGTTCCTACTACATCCATCAGAAATTAACAGACCATAGTCATTTCTGGGCATCCCCAGAACGTTAAATAGCTTATCTGTTCTTCTTGGATTATTGTTCCCCCTTCCTTAATTGCTCTCTACTGCTAGTTCCCCTACATTCTACATTATAAACCATTTGTTTTACATTTTTCAAAGTTCACATTAGTGGTAGCAGATAATATTTCTCTTTTTGTGCCTGGCTTATTTCGCTCAGCATTATGTCTTCAAGGTTCATCCATGTTGTCATATGTTTCACCAGATCGTTCCTTCTTACTGCCGCGTAGTATTCCATCGTGTGTATATACCACATTTTATTTATCCACTCATCTGTTGAAGGACATTTGGGTTGTTTCCATCTCTTGGCAATTGTGAATAATGCTGCTATGAACATTGGCGTGCAGATATCTGTTCGTGTCACTGCTTTCCGATCTTCCGGGTATATATCGAGAAGTGCAATCGCTGGATCGAATGGTAGCTCTATATCTAGTTTTCTAAGGAACTGCCAGACTGACTTCCAGAGTGGCTGAACCATTATACAGTCCCACCAACAATGAATAAGAGTTCCAATTTCTCCACATCCCCTCCAGCATTTGTAGTTTCCTGTTTGTTTAATGGCAGCCATTCTAACCGGTGTTAGATGGTATCTCATTGTGGTCTTAATTTGCATCTCTCTAATAGCTAGTGAAGCTGAACATTTTTTCATGTGTTTCTTGGCCATTTGTATTTCCTCTTCAGAGAACTGTCTTTCCATATCTTTTGCCCATTTTATAATTGGGCTGTCTGTACTATTGTCATTGAGTTGTAGGATTTCTTTGTATATGCAAGATATCAGTCTTTTGTCAGATACATGGTTTCCAAAAATTTTTTCCCATTGAGTTGGCTGCCTCTTTACCTTTTTGAGAAATTCCTTTGAGGTGCAGAAACTTCTAAGCTTGAGGAGTTCCCATTTATCTATTTTCTCTTTTGTTGCTTGTGCTTTGGGTGTAAAGTCTAGGAAGTGGCCTCCTAATACAAGGTCTTGAAGATGTTTTCCTACATTATCTTTTAGGAGTTTTATGGTACTTTCTTTTATATTGAGATCTTTGGTCCATTTTGAGTTAATTTTTGTGTAGGGGGTGAGGTAGGGGTCCTCTTTCATTCTTTTGGATATGGATATCCAACTCTCCCAGCCCCATTTGTTGAAAAGACCATTATGACTCAGATCGGTGACTTTGGGGGCCTTATCAAAGATCAGTCGGCCATAGATCTGAGGGTCTATCTCTGAATTCTCAATTCGATTCCATTGATCTATATGTCTATCTTTGTGCCAGTACCATGCTGTTTTGGCAACTGTGGCTTTATAATAAGCTTCAAAGTCAGGGAGTGTAAGTCCTCCCACTTCGTTTTTCTTTTTTAGAGTGTCTTTAGCAATTCGAGGCATCTTCCCTTTCCAAATAAATTTGATAACTAGCTTTTCCAAGTCTGCAAAGTAGGTTGTTGGAATTTTGATTGGGATTGCATTGAATCTGTAGATGAGTTTGGGTAGAATTGACATCTTAATGACATTTAGCCTTCCTATCCATGAACATGGAATATTTTTCCATCTTTTAAGGTCCCCTTCTATTTCTTTTAGTAGAGTTATGTAGTTTTCTTTGTATAGGTCTTTTACATCTTTGGTTAAGTTTATTCCTAGGTACTTGATTTTTTTAGTTGCTATTGAAAATGGTATCTTTTTCTTGAGTGTCTCTTCAGTTTGTTCATTTCTAGCATATAGAAACATTACTGACTTATGTGCATTAATCTTGTATCCCGCTACTTTGCTAAATTTGTTTATTAGCTCTAGTAGGTGTATCGTTGATTTCTCAGGGTTTTCTAGATATAAGATCATATCATCTGCAAACAATGACAGTTTTACTTCTTCTTTTCCAATTTGGATGCCTTTTATTTCTTTGTCTTGCCGGATTGCCCTGGCTAGCACTTCCAGCACAATGTTGAATAACAGTGGTGACAGCGGGCATCCTTGTCTTGTTCCTGATCTTAGAGGGAAGTCTTTCAGTCTCTCACCATTGAGTACTATGCTGGCTGTGGGTTTTTCATATATGTTCTTTATCATGTTGAGGAAGTTTCCTTCAATTCCTACCTTTTGAAGTGTTTTTATCAAAAAGGGATGTAGGATTTTGTCAAATGCTTTTTCAGCATCTATTGAGATGATCAATTGATTTTTCCCTTTCGAGTTTTTAATGTGTTGTAATACATTGATTGTTTTTCTTATGTTGAACCATCCTTGCATGCCTGGAATGAACCCCACTTGGTCATGGTGTATGATTTTTTTAATGTGTCTTTGGATTCGATTTGCAAGTATTTTGTTGAGGATTTTTGCATCTATATTCATTAGGGAGATTGGCCGGTAGTTTTCCTTTTTTGTAGCATCTATCCCTGGTTTTGGTATTAGATTGATGTTAGCTTCATAAAATGAGTTAGGTAATGTTCCATTTTTTTCAATGTTTTGAAAGAGTTTGAGTAAGATTGGTGTCAGTTCTTTCTGGAAAGTTTGGTAGAATTCCCCTGTGAAGCCATCTGGCCCTGGGCATTTATTTGTGGGAAGATTTTTGATGACTGATTGGATCTCTTTGCTTGTGATGGGTTGGTTGAGGTCTTCTATTTCTTCTCTGGTCAGTCTAGGTTGTTCATATGTTTCCAGGAAATTGTCCATTTCCTCTACATTATCCAGTTTGTTGCCATACAGTTGTTCATAATATCCTCTTATAATTTTTTTAATTTCTTCAGGATCTGCAGTTATGTCACCTTTTTCATTCATTATTTTGTTTATATGGGTCTTCTCTCTTTTTGATTTTGTCAGTCTAGCTAGGGGCTTGTCAATCTTGTTGATCTTCTCAAAGAACCAACTTTTGGTGATATTTATCCTTTCTATTGTTTTTTTGTTCTCTATGTCATTTATTTCTGCTTTAATCCTTGTTATTTCTTTTCTTGTACTTGGTTTAGGATTGGTTTGCTGTTCATTTTCTAGCTTCTTCAGTTGATCCATTAGTTCTTTGATTTTGGCTCTTTCTTCCTTTATAATATATGCATTTAGTGCTATAAATTTCCCCCTTAGCACTGCTTTTGCTGCATCCCATAGGTTTTGGTATGTTGTGTTCTCATTTTCATTCGTCTCTATATATTTAGCAATTTCTCTTGCTATTTCTTCTTTAACCCACTGATTGTTTAGGAGTGTGTTGTTTAACCTCCAGGTATTTGTGAATTTTCTAAGTCTCTGATGGTTATTGACTTCTAATTGTATTCCATTGTGGTCAGAGAATGTGCTTTGAATAATTTCAATCTTTTTAAATTTATTGAGGCTTGTTTTATGTCCCAGCATATGATCTATTCTGGAGAAAGTTCCGTGAGCACTAGAAAAGTATGTGTATCCTGGTGATTTGGGATGTAATGTCCTGTAGATGTCTGTTAAATCTAATTCATTTATCAGATTGTTTAGGTTTTCAATTTCCTTATTGGTCTTCTGTCTGGTTGATCTATCTATAGGAGAGAGTGATGTGTTGAAGTCTCCCACAATTATTGTGGAAACATCAATTGCTTCCTTTAGTTTTGCCAGTGTTTCTTTCATGTATTTTGTGGCACCTTGATTGGGTGCATAGACATTTACGATTGTTATTTCTTCTTGCTGAATTGCCCCTTTTATTAGTATGTAGTGGCCTTCTTTGTCTCTCAAAACATCCCTGCATTTGAAGTCTATTTTATCTGAGATTAATATTGCTACACCTGCTTTCTTTTGGCTGTAGCTTGCATGAAATATTTTTTTCCATCCTTTCACTTTCAGTTTCTTTGTGTCCCTGTGTCTAAGATGAGTCTCTTGTATGCAACATATTGATGGTTCATTTTTTTTGATCCATTCTGCGAATCTATATCTTTTAATTGGGGAGTTTAATCAATTTACATTCAACGTTAAAACTGTGAAAGCATTTCTTGAATCGGCCATCTTATCCTTTGGATTATGTTTGCCATATTTTTCCCTCTCTCTATTAATATCCTTTATTGTACCCATACCGAATCTCTTTAGTACTGAACCTTTCTCCAAGTCTCTCTGTCCTGTCTTTGTTTCTCTGTCTGTAGGGCTCCCTTTAGTATCTCCAGTAGGGCAGGTCTCTTGTTAGCAAATTCTCTCAGCATTTCTTTGTCTGTGAAAAATTTAAGCTCTCCCTCAAATTTGAAGGAGAGCTTTGCTGGATAAAGTATTCTTGGCTGGAAATTCCTCTCACTCAGAATTTTAAATATATCGTGCCACTGCCTTCTTGCCTCCATGGTGGCTGCTGAGTAGTCACTACTTAGTCTTATGCTGTTTCCTTTGTATGTGGTGAATTGCTTTTCTCTTGCTGCTTTCAGAACTTGCTCCTTCTCTTCTATGTTTGACAGTGTGATCAGTATATGTCTCGGAGTGGGTTTTTTTGGATTTATTCTATTTGGAGTTCGCTGAGCATTTATGATTTGTGTATTTATGTTGTTTAGAAGATTTGGGAAGTTTTCCCCAACAATTTCTTTGAATACTCTTCCTAGACCTTTACCCTTTTCTTCCCCTTCTGGGACACCAATGAGTCTTATATTCGGACGTTTCATATTATCTATCATATCCCTGAGGTCCATTTCGAGTTTTTCAATTTTTTTCCCCATTCTTTCTTTTATGCTTTCATTTTCCATTCTGTCATCTTCCAGGTCACTGATTCGTTGTTCAACTTCCTCTAGTCTTGTACTATGAGTGTCCAGAATCTTTTTAATTTGGTCAACAGTTTCTTTAATTTCCATAAGATCATCCATTTTTTTATTTAGTCTTGCAATGTCTTCTTTATGCTCTTCTAGGGTCTTCTTGATTTCCTTCATATCCCGTACTATGGTCTCATTGTTCATCTTTAGTTCTTTGAGTAGCTGCTCTAGGTGCTGTGTCTCTTCTGGTCTTTTGATTTGGGTGCTTGGGCTTGGGTTATCCATATCGTCTGGTTTTTTCATATGCTTTATAATTTTCTGTTGTTTTTGGCCTCGTGGCATTTGCTGAACTTGATAGGGTTCTTTTAGGGTTTGTAGACCAGTTGAAGTCCTTATCTCTAATTTATCAGATCTACAGCTTCGTGGAGTACACTTTCTCTAACTAACCAGCAGGTGGCGTCCACGAGCCACCTGTTCTCCACAAGCCAGATCTCCCCTGCTTAGCCTTTTTGGTGAGTGGGGGAGTGAGTCTTGTGGGGCCCAATTGGTGTACCAAGCTTGCGTGTGTAGTTGGTGTTGCCTGCCCTGTATGTGGGGCGTGTTTCTGGGCAGTCGGGGAGGGGGGGTGGCCCTAACAATCAAATCTCCCTGATGATCCTAGAGTTTTAAAGCTGCTGCAATAGTCTAATCCTTCAGTTCAGTCCTGCCACAGTTTGTCTCTGCCACTGACCCACAAGTCTTTGGTATTGGCGTATGGCTCCTGAGACTTGCAAGTGGGCCCCTCTTCCAGGCCGTGCACCCCGGGTCCTCTGTTGAGGGATGACTGTGCTATGTCACAGGTGAGTGCCGTCCCCCCAGGGCAGTTCTGGGCTGCTGGGCTGTGTAGGGAGGCTCCCAGTCTGCTCAAATGATGGCTGAATGGGGCTTTGTTAATTCACACTGCTCCACCTTCCCAGCTCTGGGACATTCAGCTGAGGTTGCAGGGAAGGCTAATGTCCACGCCCAGTTTTGTGGTGTGTGCCTGTTATTTGAAGTACTTCCATCACACTGGGTTGTCTGGGGCAGCTCTGGGCTATGGGGCTGGCGATGGGCAGGAGTGTTTCCTGTCCACCAGGATGGTGGCTGTGAGCGGACACCCCCCTTTTCTTGGGAAGTTGTGTTGTTTAGTGAATTTTCTCAGCCACTGGATTATTGCCTTTTGTCTCAGAGCTCTCTTAGTTCTGCTCTTGACTTGCCGTGCCCAGATTGCAATTCTTTGAAGCTTTCTGTATTGAGCTTCTTAGAGTAATTGTTTTAGAAAAAGCAAAAAGGATTTTGAAAAAAAAAAAAAAAAAAAAAAAAGGGCCCTCCTCAGAGATCTAATGGGTTATTGAAATGCTAATAGACAAAGCAACCAGGGCCATTAAGGAAAGGTGCACAGGGCAGAGAGATCAGCTTTGCTTCGGGATTTGCATATGCGCCTCAAGGCCTGAGCTCCGCCCTTCCCCCCTCTGCGTTCACCAGAACTCCAAAAATCCTCCGCTTTTATTTTGGAGTTTTTCGTGTTGTTTTTTTTCTATGCCTGTCTCCTCTCTGCTGGGCTGTCTGCTCTCAGAGTCTCTGGTGTCTGGTCTCAGTCTATCTATGGTTGGAGTTTGAATCAGTAGAATGAGTTTCCGATAAGAGCAGCCACTGCAATTCTCCCTTCTCCTTCCCGGAGCTGACAGCCCCTCCTCCCCCGGGACTGAGCCTGGCAGGGAGGGGCGCGGGTCCCCTGGCCGCAAAAACTTACAGATTTCGCTGATCTCAGCAGTTCCACGTTTTCATGAGTGTTGTATGAAGTATGCCCAACGTCAGATTGCTCTGTGGTGTCCAGTCCACGCAGTTCCTGGTTTTTTACCTACTTTCCTGGAGGAGTAGCTAAAACTTACAGGTCACCAGTCTGCCATCTTGCCCCGCCTCCTCAATAGTTTTCTAATATTAAAAATAGAAAAGCCAAGAGGCTTCCCAAAATTTTAAATGACTTCCCAAATAAAATTCAAATTTGGTCTTTTTGTAGACAAAAGTATATAGGTAAACTGACTATATTTGAATCTTAAACCTGATGGTTTACTAATTCTTCAGTAAGCACATATCACTTACTTTTGTGTGCTTCTCCATGATGCCCCAACTCCGTTTTCAGTGGAAGTGCAGACCCTATCCCTAGTGCAGTCTGAAGTACCATAGCTGGAGGTTCTCCAAGTAAGCCAGGTTTCTACCAAAGAAGAAAAATAATTACAACTTTTTCCCATGGAAGTAAGATGTAACATAATAAAAAGGCTACAAATTCATAAACAGTATGTTCAAAAACTTCATTGTAGAAAAGAAATAAATGCATTTTCAAAAGAAAAAATACTATAATACTTACATTATTTGTATGAGTATTCTCAAACTTCATTAATGGTTGCTGTGTCAATGATACATGAGAAAGATTCTGAAGGAATAAATTAGAAGTATTACCCATAACTGAGCTCTGTAAAAATGACAAAACATTAAGTTAGCTTAATTTTTAAAAACTGCTTATTGTATAAGCCAATTCATTTTAAAGTTCAGGTCTGCAGTTGATCTGAGTAAGAGCAACAGCTTCTTAGTATCCCAATTTCCAACTTCAGGCCATGCTAATTAATTATTTTAATGTACAAGATGTGACCATTAGTCACGAGACTAATTCCAAATCCCTTCTTTCTTGCTTTTCAGCTTTCCTTCTCTTCCCTCTCCCCGTTCTGCCTTTAGTAACAGTGTCATTATATTCAATCATGTAGTTGTTCATTTAATCATTCAACAAATATTTACTGAGCACTTTCTATGTGTCAGGCACTGAGCTACACAGTGAGACACACAACAATATGACCTGCTTGTATGGATTTTATAGTCTCCTGGGAAGGGAGATATTAATTAATTATAAAAAACATATATGATTACAAATGATATGTGTATGAAGGAAAAATACGAGGTAAAAGAACAAATAATGGGGGGACTTGATTTAAACTGGAAGGTTCAAGGAAGAGTTCCTCAAGGAATGAACTCTAGAGCTGAGATCTGAACACTGCAGAGGAACAAGTAGGTGAATTCTGGGGGAATTAGGTGGTATTGGGGTTGGGAAGCATTCCAGGCAGAAGGAACAGCAGGAGAAAGACTCAGGAAGAGAGAACAATGTCGTTCAAGGACCAAAAGGCAGGTCATTGTAGCTGGGGATTGTGATGGCCAATGAACTTGAGAGGAATGAGGAACCAGATTGTCTAGTGCCTTACAGGTAAAATTAAGCATTTCAGTTTTTATCCTAAAACAATGGGAATATTCTCATACTCTGAACTCCTCCTCTCATATCACTATTTATACCTTATTGCAATTAACTGATTAATGCTTGTTTTTCCTATTGGTTGAAATTCTGCAAGAACAGGGACTCTGAATGCTTTGTATAATGCTATAGTCTCAATGCCCAGCAGACTATCTACTAGTACATACTAGAATTGCAATAATGAATAAAGGATAGGTCTTTATTTATTAGAAAAAAAAAAAGCTAGGTTTAGGAACAGATACTTGTTCATTAACCTAAATTAAGAACCTATAATGTATTAGGTTTGATTTGTTCTTAGGAGTCTATATAGATACGGCCTTAAACAGTCCTGAAATTAATGAGTAATGTGTATGTCCAATATTATGGATATTTATAAATACAAACACATTTTAGAAACACATCTGACAAAGGTAAGAAGACATTCTTCACTAACCTAAATATATGAATCATTTTTGTTTAATAACATTGATTAAATTTTAAGAATAGTCATTGTTCATTCATTTATTTTTTTCACTCTGGAAATTCTTTTTTGAGTTAAGACCATAATAAGAAGCTTTGTTTTGAACTACTGATTTATTTCTAGACAAAATATAACACAAAATATACCTCTTCCCCTCTTAATGCCCTAGAAATAGGAATATATATATAAATATGCACATACATACTACTTTGAATAGTTTATTTGATCTAATGTACTCATTAAGTTTTTTTTTTAATGTGGCTGAACTTTTTACTAAGGATATTTTTAAAAAACAAAATACTCATTTAACTTCTTGAGAAATTTAAGTGTTAAGAAAAACAAAATATTCACTCCAAATTTTTGATGCTTCAGTACTCAATGCTATTTATATACCTGATGTGCTTTATTCAAATGTAAAAATGCAGGGGAGATGGATGGATTCATCAGATGTGGCAAGCTGTGAGGTGTTCCAAGAACTGCTTTGAGAAAATAAAAGTAAAAATTTAACTTTATGATATATATGGGATTAAAAAAAATTAAACAAGCTCCAAAATGGGTAAGTGAATATTTCTTCAAACCTTAAACAAATCCATTGGAAATTCAATAATATATTGATCCTGTCATTGGTCAAAAGTGACAGAATCCTTTCCTTGTAAATCAACCCTGGAATTTGTTCTAAAATTACTACACCCTCTGGAATAATGTTAAAAAACACCAAATCTAGGCTTATTTCTCTTAAGCACAAAAAAAAAAAAAAAAAAAGTCCGTCTTTTACTAAGTATAATACTAATTGAACCCATGTTGGTTGCTCAGTAAATTTTAGGTGTTTGGGCAATGTTGGTGGGGGCAGGGAAGGTAGGGAAGGGATAGGTACAAGATGGAATTCCTGTCCTTGAAAAGCTTACAATCCATTTAAGAAGATAATACATGTAGAAAAATTATTTATATAATAAAAAACAAAATACAAAACCAAAAGAAACAAAATTCAATACAGTTGATAAAAGAAATAAATAGTAATCATAGTCTTAATTAAATCTAAGAGCTCAAATATCAGAGAATATTTCAGAATAGATATTATACATAGCCAAGAAACACCATGAAAGAGAAAATAAATGAAGCCATTTCATCTAATTATTATGAACTGGAAAGAGTCATAACAATTTCTCTAGCAGTACAACAGTTAAATAGAATGACAGAATGTCATATTAGAAGGTACTTCAAAAAGCATCTAATCAAGTGATCAAAAATATTTGAAATTTATATATAATATCCCTACAAGTTCATCCCATGCTTTAAAGACTATTTCAAAGAATTTTTTACTTGCTGATGCAGTCAATCACATTTTTGGAAAATTAACTGTAAAAAGTGCTTTCTTTAGAATGAGCCACATTTTCACTGTAGGTAATGGTGAAGAATGGGATCATTAGGATAAGCTGTTTATTAAAAAGACACTTTATTAGGAAAAGTGTTTATAATCTAATTAGAAGTTTGCTATAAAGATACATGTTAGCTGGAAAAGAGCCACATTTTCAAAAAGCATATGTAGAGTCTAGAAAACCTCCTGATAATATCTTTCTGCAATGAAAAAACTTGGCAAATAAAAACACTGAACCATGAAAGACTAGGGAAAAAATATTTGTTGCATTCAACGTTTTAAGTATCTCTTTGAAGTTCATACTGGGATCACCTCAGAGGGTAAGAGTGGCATATGATCTTGGTTTCAGGTATAGAATTAAAATCAGTTAACCCACAGAAGCTACATAATTCAACAGTTTTAAATATTTTCTCTAGCAAAGGAGGAAGTTCCCAGAGTGTGTGGCAATGACAGAAACATTTAATTATGGTACAAGTTTAGGGGATTTTATGAGAAAGTGAGGATATACAGAAGAGGACTCTTCTAGGATTCTATTATCTACTCCAATGTGGAAAAAAGGCATCTCTGGGTAGAAAATTGGTACAGAGAAAGCAGCTCCCTTGCAAGTAAAATGTTAGGGAGTTAAGTATAGAAAATTAGAAAAAAAATGTTATTTGACTAACAGAGATAGCTTAGGTGAAACAGTTTTGTTTTGTTAATTATGGATTTGAAATAGGGGTTAAGATACATCCATACCTAATTAAATTAATGACCACCTGGGACAAATCCTCTAATTTTGAAGACTAGATTTATCATCTATGAAAGAGAAATGAAAATCTTCTTCCTCAAAAAATTATTATGGGAACCATAAGTAGCAGTTGCCAAATTTTAAAAACTACATTTTTATTTTAAAGTCATAGATTATTGATGGATCTGCCTGTATTACCATATGAGTACTAGTACATAAGAAACATAAGAAAAGGACTTTCCAAGGTAACCTAAAATACAAACCTACTTGGCAAATTAAAAGATACTTTTATTAATAATATATATAAAGTTATGCTAACATTAATGAAAAGAAAATTGTAGTGGCTTTATTAATATCAAAGCATCAAAAACTGAGAGAATTGAAAGGAAAAGTAGACAAATCCACAATTATGGCTAGGGTTTTTAACACCTCCCTCTCCCTCTTTTCAGATACTCGCTGTATTTTACTCTAAGACACTGAAATATTTTTTCTTCACAGCTTATAACTGAACACAATATTGCCCAGTTTTAAAACACCACTAACAACAGAAATCAAATCACTACAAAAATGTTTACCATCTCAGCCTACCGGCCTTTACCCTTAACTCTTGGCTAGGTCTCTCACTGTGCCCAATCCCTCCCCTCAGTTAAGTGTGCTGGTTTGGATCTGTTATGTATCGCAGAAAAGCCTATGTTCTTTTAATCCAATCTTGTGGTAGCAGACTTGTGGGTGGAAGCTTTTGATTAGGTTGTTTCCATGGGGATGTGACTTTGCCCATTCAAGGTGTATCCTAAACCCCTTGCTGGAGTCTTCTATGAGGGAATAAAAGTCAAAGACATTTTGGAGAGCACTCAGACAAGCTAAGAGAGACATTTTGGAGAAAGTCATTTTTGAAACCAGAACCCAGGAGACGATGGACCAGCAGACGTCACCATGTGCCTTCCCATGTGACAGAGGAACCCGGGTGCCATCAGCCTTTCCTCAGAGAAGGTATCTACATCCTGATGCCTTAATCTGGACATTTTCATGGCCTTAGAACTGTAAATTTGCACCTAATAAATACCCATTGAAAAAGCCTGGTATATTGCATTCCAGCAACTTTAGCAAACCGAAACGGTAAGGAATAGAATAACTTGACAGGAAATCAGTAAGGATATAGAAGATTTGAACAACACTATCAACCAAATCAATAAAACACTCTATCCAACAAAAGTAGAATACACATGGAATATGTGTACACATGGAACATTCCCAGTACATATGTAACATTTACCAGTAGAGTCCATATTCTGCGCCATGAAACAAGTCTCAACAAATTAAATTACACAAATTATGTTCTCTAACCACAAATGGATAAAATTCGAATTCAGTAATCAAAGCTATCTGGAAAATCTCAACTATTTTAGAGTCTAAATAACACACCTATAAATAACCCAAGGATCAAAGAAGAAATCAAAATGGAAATTAGAAAGTATTTTGAACTGACTAAAAATGAAAACATAACACATCAAAATTTGTGTGATGCAGTACTTAAAGGGAAATTTGTAATACTAAACACCTACGATAGAAAAGAGGAATAAGCTAGTTCTACCTTAAGAAACAAGAAAAAGCAGAACAAATAAAGCCAAAAATAAACAGAAGAGAAATAAAAATTAAAGTGGAAACTGATGGAATAGAAAACATAAAATCATCAGCTGGTTTTTTGAGAAGATCAATAATACTGATAAACCTATAACCAGATTGATCAGGAAAAAAGAGAGAACACACAAATCATCAACATCAGGAATAACAGAGGGCACATCACTTCACCCTAAAGACATTAAAAAAAATTAAAGTTTGCTATTAATAGCACTATCTCAATAAATTTTACAACTTACACGAAATGGACAATTTCCTTGAAAGACACTAATTACCAAAGTTCACTCAAGAGAAACAGATACCCTGAATAGATCTTATATATATATATATATTTTGAGCACATGAAAAAATGTTTAATCATTAGTTCTCAGGAAAGTGTAAATTAAAACCACAACAAGGCAGCAGTACATATTCAGTAAAATTGATACAATAAATAAGCCTGACAATATTAACTATTGGAGAGGGTATGGAGAAACTGAAATTCTCATACACTGCTGGTGAAAATCACTTTGGTAAACAGTTTGCCAATTTTTTATCCAGTTGATAAAGATATATAAACTGTATCAGTAACAGAGAGAACTAATTAATATTCAGTCACACATAATAACAAATTGAAAGGGGCTCTAACAGTAATCAGCACATAATAACCAAGTAGAAGGAGCATTCAAAAGTATTTGATTTAGCAAACTGTCTTAAAGAGAAATGGGCATGGTCTTGCATCCTATCTCTTTTTTTTTTAATTCAATTTTACTGAGATATATTCACATACCATACAATCATCCACAGTGTAAAATCAACTGTTCACAGTACCATTATATACTTGTGCATTCATCACCACAATCAATTTTTGAACATTTTCATTACCACACACAAAAAAGAACAAGAATAAAAATTAAAGTAAAATAGAACACCCAAAACATCTCATACCCCCCATCCCTCTCTATTATTCATTTACTTTTTGTCCTCATTTTTCTACTCATCTGTCCATACACTGGATAAAGAGAGAGGGAACCACAGGGTTTTCACAATCACACAGTCACACAATGCAAGCTATATAGTTACACAATCGTCTTCAAGAATCAAGGCTACTGGGTTGCAGTTCAACAGTTTTAGGTATTTCCTTCTAGCTTTTCCAAAACACTAAAAACTAAAAAGGGATATCTATATAACACATAAGAATAACCTCCAGAATGACCTCTCAACTCCATTTGAAATCTCTCAGCCATTCAAATTTTTTGTTTCATTTCTCTTCCCCCTTTTGGTCCAAGAAGGTCTCTCAATCCCATGATGCCCCACAAGTCTTCTCCCACATTATCAAGGAGATTTACAGCCCTGGCAGTAATACCCCCTGTAGGGAGGAGGGCAGTGAGTTTACCTGCAGAGTTGGCTTAGAGAGAGAGGCCACATCTGTGCAACAAAAGAGGTTCTCTGGGGATGACTCTTAGGCACAATTATAAGCAGGCTTAGCCTCTCCTGTTCTGTAACAAGTTTCTTTAGGGCAAACCCCAAGATTGAGAGCTCAACCTTCTAAATTGGTAGTCCCCAATGCTTGTGAGAATACCAGTAATTACCAGGTGGGGAAGTTTAATATTTCCACATTTTCCCCCAGTCCCTCAAGGGAACTTTGAAAATGTATTTTTATTCTCTGCCCAAATTACTCTGGGAATGTATCGGGGCTTCACTCTAACCTGTACAAACCAACCAGATTTCACTCCCTATTCAAAGTCCCATGTAATTATGGTGTATAAATAAACTAATCATACAAGTTAAAATGAATAGTGTGTTACAAAAAATACAGATTTTGCACCTAATAAACATCTGTTCCTTTGGTCTCACACAGAAGCTGAGGTTTTAAAACATTGTCAATATTGTCCTTTACCCTTTAATCTGATTTAACTAAGTCCTAACCAAGTCGATTTCATTCATACCTCTAATTCAGTCTGATGTCTTTTTCAGACTCCTTAACATTTGCTGTATGGGGCAATGCTGACATTCATAGCTACTGGACTCTGGCTCTGAGTCTTAGATGTCATACAGATACCCAAAGTTCCAGGGACTGACCAGGTTATACACAAAGAGCTCAGCATCTCAGAATTTAGAAATAGCCATTACAACTCAGGAATAGATGTACCTGCTATAAGAACTTACAATCTAAGAACCTTTACTATAAGCCTTCTCCTGATAACCTATGCTCTCGGATTCAATTCTCAGAGTTTGCACATTATAGTTAGTCCATATTAGTGAGGCATTATAATGTTTTTCTTTTCATTTCTGGGTTATTTCACTCAACATACTGTCCACAATGTCCATTAACCTAGTTGCATACCTCACAACTTCACTCCTTCTTGTAGCAGTTCAATATTCCATTGTTTGTATACACCACAATTTGCCATTCTATTCATCAGTTGATGTACCCTTAGGCCACCTCCATCCACTGCAAATCATGAATACTTCCACCATAAACCCCACTGTACAAATGTCCATTCATGCCCCTCTTTTCAATTCTTCCAAGTATATACCCAATAACAGGGTTGCAGGACCTTATGGAAAACCCATGCTTAGCTTCCTGTGGAACCAGGATGGGCTGCATCATTCTATTTCCCCACCAATGGTAATTAGGTACATCACTTTCTCTATAGTTTCTCCAGCACTTGTATCCCTCTATTCATTTTTTAGACAGTTTTATTCACACACCATACATTCCATCCTAAGGAAACAATCAATGGTTCCCTGTATAATTACATAGTTATGCATTCACCACCAATATCCATATGAGGACATTTCTATTTCTTCCACAGAGAAAGAAGAAGAGGCAAAAAAAGAAAACGAAAGAAAAAATTTGCCAACTAAAAAAAAAAAGGAAGAAATAAAATTAAAATAATATAAAACATGATAAGAAGGTCAGCCAACAACACTGTTGCCAAGAATCCCATTCCCCTCCCTTATATCCCCCTCTTATAGACATTTAGCTTTGGTATATTGCCTTTGTTACAATTAATGGATGCATACTACAATGTTACTGTTAACTATAGACTCTAGTTTGCACTGATTGTATTTTTTTCCCAATACCATCCCATTTTTATCACCTTGCGAAGTTGACATTCATTTGTTCTTCCTTATGTAAAAACATTCTTATATTTGTACATTTAATCACAATCATTGACCACTCTAGGCTTCACTGACTTTTACCATCCCAGTCTTTATCTTCTATCTTTCCTTCTGGTATCCTACATGCCCCTAACCTTCCTCTTTCAATCATACTCAGTCATCTTTGTTGAGTGTAATTACAGTATTGTACTACCATCACCCAGTATTGTGCTACCCATTTCTGGATCTATACAATCAATCCTGTTGAACACTCTGTACTCTTTCAGTATCAAATGCCCAATCTTTACCCTCTTTCTATTCCTGGTACCTTCGTTTCTACACTCTTCTACAAACCTCCCTCTCCTGTCTTTTTCTATTTGTCTGGAGAACTCCCTTTAGTATTTCTTGTAGAGGAGGTCTCCTAGTCATGAACTCTCTTGGTGTCAGTTTATCTGTAAATATTTTAAACTCTCCCTCATTTTTGAAGACAGTTTTTCTGGATATAGAATTCTTGGTTGGCAGCTTTTCTCTTTCATTATCTTGAATATACCATATACTGCTGCCTTCTTGCTGAGAAATTCACACTTAGTCTTATTGAGCTTCCCTTGTATGTGATGGATTGCTTTTCTCTTGCTGCTTTCAGAATTCTTCATCTTTGGAATTTGACAATCTGATTAATAAGTGTCTTGGAGTAGGTCTATTTGGATTAATTCTGTTTGGGGTATGCTGCAATTCTTAGACCTGTAATTTTATGTCTTTCTAAGAGCTGGGAAATTTTCAGTGATTATTTCCTCTATTATTCTTTCTGCCCTTTTCCCTTCTATTCTCCTTCTGGGACACCTATAACATGTGTATCCATGTGCTTCATGTTATCATTCAGTTCCCTGAGCCCCTGCTCCTATTTTTCCATTCTTTTCCCTGTCTGTTCTTTTGCGTGTAGGGTTTCAGATGCCCAGTCCTCTAGTTTGGTAATCCTTTCTTCTGCCTCTCCAAGTCTGATGTTGTATGTCTCAATTGTCTTTTTCATCTCTTCCATTGTGCCTTTCATTCCCATAAGTTCTGCCATTTGATTTTTCAAGCTTTTGAATTCTTCCATATGGTCCCCCAGTGTCTTCCTTATCGCCCCCCAGTGTCTTCAAAAGAGATCCTTCATCTCTTTTGTCACATTTACTTTCAACTCTTTGATTTCATTTAGAAGATTTGTTTGAACATCTTTAATTAGTTGTGTCAATTCTTGAATCTCAGTTGAGGTATCAGTTTGTGCCTTTGGGCCATATCTTTGTTTTTGCTGATGTGGCTCGTGATTTTTTTTTTTTTTCCTGTCTAGGCATCTGATTTTCTTAATTAGTTTATTCTGGAGGTTGTTTTCTCTCTTTTGCCTTGGGTTTTCTTTGATCCCTGTATTTCTGTGTTTCTCTCACTGACCAGTTGTCAGTATTCCCTTGCACATTTCAGACGGTCCAGCAGATGGCACTGTTCAGTAACTTAATCATTCTAAGAAGCTGCTTTGCTTCTGAGCACAGGCTGTATCTACACAGGTGAGCTGAAACTACGGGATTCCTATGACCTCACTTTGCCGACCAAAATCTGGCTCAATGTGGTGTTACACCTGTGGCAGAGTACTCCCGCAGCTGACCCAGTATTTCAGCCATCCCCAAGGCAAGGAAATGGCCACCGGCTGCTGCTTCCCTCAAGGGTGGGGAAGGGTTTTCTGACCCAGGGCCGGAAACGCAGACTCTGTACACATTTTCTCAGTCTCTTTGTCCCTCACTGACCTGGGCCTTGATGTGTCCTCCCCTGCCTGCTGGGTCTTCAAATGGTAGTGGCATGTCTCACTGCTGTGAGAGATTTTAAAATCTGTGTCCCTGGTAGGAGGGTTCCTGTCTGCTGATTCTGTGCCCTTCCTGCCCTGGGCCCCAGTGAGGGGGAGGGGAGAGGGACGGAGGATTCCTACCTGATATTTCTTCTCTTTCTTCAATCCGGCACCTACGGGATCCTTTTCCTGTCTATATCCTCCTTCAGAGTTTCAACAGTTCAGAATTGTCCTCTTTTTCTGTTAAATCTCTGGAGAGTTTTCAGTAGCTGTTTACATTGCCATGTTGATGATGTCAACTCTCCTCTCATATATTTTTTAAGAATGAATTTGTAGTTAGAAATCTTCTCATCAAGACAATTCAAGACACAGATGACTTCATTAGTTAATTATACCAAATAAATAAGGAAGAAACAATATCAACTGTATACCAGTTCTTCCTGAAATATTTCCGAAATCGTTCTGAGATCAGCATTATCCTGACACTAAAACCATGAAAGATGTTACAAGAAAACTATGAAACAATATCCCTCATGAGCATAGATACACAAATTCTAAATTAAAATTTAACAGATCAAATCCAACAATATATTAAAAGGATTATAATATATCATACACTGTGGCCAAGTGAAGTTTACCCTAGGAATGAGAGGTTGGTTTAACATTAAAAAAATCTTTCAATGTAATTCATTCTGTTAACAGACAAGAAAGAAAAACATATGATCATCTCAATAAATGGAGAAAAACATTTGGCAAATTCTAGCATTCATCATGATTTCTCAGCAATGTAGGATTAGAAGGGAACTTTCCCAATTTGATAAAGGAAATCTATAAAAAAAATTACAGCAAACATAACACTTAACAATGAAAGCATGAATGCTTTCTCCCTAAGATTTGGAACAAGGTGAGAATGTCCACTCCCATCATTTGTGTGCATAATGTTACTGGAATTTCTATCTATTGCAATAAGGCAAGAAAAAGAAATGGAACACATGCATATTGGAAAGGAAGAAGTAAGAGTGTGTTTATTTGCAGATAAGATCATCTATATAGAAAATCCTAAGAAATCTATAAAAGCTACTAGAGTACGTGAGTTTAGCAAGGTTGTAAGATAAATATACAAAATTAATTCCATGCCTGTATTCTAGCAATTAGTAATAGGAAATTGAAAAAAAAAAAAACACTTAAATTACATCAAGAAATATGAAATGCTATGGATAAGTATGAGAATAGATGTGTAAGATCTGTACACTGAAATCTACAAAATATTGCAGAAATTAAAAGATGACCTAAATGGAGAGATATGCCATGTCTATGGATCAGAAAACTCAACCTGGTTCCCAATTCTGCCCAAATTAGCATACACAATCCCTACCAAAATCCTATCAGGCATTTTTCATAGAAATTAACAGGCTGATTCCAAAATTTATCTATTTTATAAACTTCAAAAAGCCAACAAAAACTTTGAAAAAGAAAAACACAGTTTGAGGACTTACATTATCTGATTTCAGAACTTTTAACAAATGATATTGTTTAAAAAATGATGGTCTTTGTAACAATGATGGTGAAACAAATTGGATAGCCATGTGCAAAAAAAAAAAAAAAAGAACTGGACCCTTCATCCCATAAAATAAATTAACTCCAATTGGATCACAGTCCTAAATTTAAGAGTTAAAATTTTTAAACTTCTGAAAGAAAACATAGGAGAAAATCATAGTGATCTTGAATTTGGCAAAGATTTGTTAAATATGACATAAGCACAAATTATAAAAGAAAAAAATATTGGGCTTTGTAAAAAAGTAAAAATGTTTTTCTTCAAAAGACACATTAAGAAAATAAAAGGACAACCTACAACTTCCAACAGACTGGAAGAATATATTTGCAAAACGTATGCCCAACAAAAGACTTGCATCTAGAATATATAGAAAATTCTTACAACTTAAGAAGACAAACAACACAATTTTAAAATGTGCAAAATAAACATAAATATCATCAAAGATACACAGATGCTCAAAATCATTTAAAGAGTCATGCACATTAAAACTACAATGAGATATTACTACATCCAACAGAATGGCTAGAATCAAAAAGACTGACATTCCAAGTGTTGGTGAGTATATTAAGCAAACCATAGCACTTGTCTCTGCTGATGGGAATGTAAAAATGGTTCAACTACTTTGAAAACAATTGGGCAATTTCTTAAAACTTAAACACACATCTACCTTATGACCCATCTACTCCTATGCATTTACCCAAGAGAAATAAAAGTGCAAGTCTACACAAAGACTAGTATACAAATATTCTTCACAATTTTACCCGTAATACCCAAACCTGGAAATAACCCAACGGATAAACAAATCATAGCATGGAATACATGGATAAATCTCAAATAATAGCTGAGTGAAAGAAGCCCAGTAGTACAAATGGTGTGATCCCACTTACATTTATTTCTAGAAAATTCAAACTACTCTATAGTGTCAGAAAGATCAGTTGTTTGCTGGGGAAAGGATGGAAGATGGATTACAAAGGGACAAGCGAAACATGAGGGGATGATGGATACATTCACCATTTAGCTTGTGTTGATAATTTCACGTTTGTATATGCAAGTCAAAACTTATAAAATTGTACATTTTAAATCTGTGCAGAATTTTTGCTTAAACTTTTATTCTGAAATAATTTCAAACTTACTGGACAATTGCAAAAATAATATAAAACCCATATATAGAACTACTACATACCCCTCCTTCACCGGATAACCAGATCCACCAATTTTAACATTTTGCCACATGTGCTGTATCATTCACTCTCTCTAGCAACATATCTTTCTATCTCTATATCTATTTTATAAACATTTGAGAGTAGGGTGGATATTTCAGACTCCTTGAATACATGATACTTCCATGTACTTCTCCTAAGAACAAGGATATTTACTCAGGTAATCCCTTTAAGTACAATTATCGAGTTCAAGAATTTAAATAAGTGCAGTTTACTATACAATTATACCTCAGAAAAGATGTTTTTAAAAACACAGTTTAGACCATAAGTGAACATATACTAATTAATATATATTTGGAGAGGAGTGTGCACAAAATCTAAAATATTTACATTACATTGTATTTTTGAAGGTTTTGTTAGTTTTGAAGGTACTTAAAAAGTCTGGATTGAAGAAAAAAGATCAGTATGGTCAGAGTAACATAACCAAATTGGGTTTTGGGGAAAAATCAATCTGACAGCAGTGTGCAGAACAGATTAGAGAGAAGCCAGATAAGGAAAGTAGTTATTAATATATAATCTAGATCATATTTGAGTAGCAAGGTAGGTGTAAGTTCTGGGGCAGAGATGAAAAGGAAACAATTTAATTGGCACACAAATACTTATTGAGCACCTATAAATGCAAATAACAGTTCTGTTCTAGGTGCTTGCAATGAACAAGAAAGAGAAATCCCTTCCATTATGGAGCTCCATTCTTGTGGGGAAGACAGATGACAGACAAGTAAATGTTAGTTTTTGAAAAATAATACAATGAGAAAGGAATTAGGGCAAGGGTATAAAGGATGATGAGGGTAATTTAATTTGCTCAGAGAAGTTCAATTCTCTCCTCTGTTCAACTCCTGTGTGATGAGTTCAATTAAGACATAATAAAGGACATAGTATACAGTGTCTTCACTGAACACCAAGAACTTGCCATGCATTCTCTAGGAAGCCTTGCACATGCTAAAGTGAGGTAGGAATTTAATCCTCTTCCCTTACTACCTCACACAAAGAAGCTATGTCTGATGTAATATTAAAACATTTTTCTTAAAATTGGGGAAACAGCACTAAACATGCTGAAGCTTACTTCCATATGGCCATATATCACTCTGAGTAGAGAAGCAGAGTAGAGAATATTTAGTCTTAAAAGAAGAGACAAAAATAGTACTGGGGAGAGGGTATTAAAGCCAACTCAGAGCCCAAGGATGTGGAAAATATTTTCCAAAAGACCTTTGCTGGTTTGGATCTATTATGTCCCCTCCCAAAAAAGACATTAATTTTTTGACTGCTTCCATGGAGATGTGACTCAATCAGCTGTGGGTAAGACCTTTGATTAAATTATTTCTATGGAGATATGGACCCCTCCCATTCAGGTTGGGTCTTAAATCACTGGAGTCCTAAAGAGCTCACAGACAGAAGGAGCTCAGAGCAGCTAAGAGAGACTTTTGGCGAGACGCTTGGATGCTGACACTTGGAGATGCTTGGAGATGCAGACAGAAGGATGTTTGGAGATGTTAAGCTAAGAGATAAAGCCCAGAGTTTTTCCTGGGCCATGCTAAGACAGGATCCCCAGGCACTTAGAGAGAAACATCCTGGGAGAAAGAACCAAGAACTCACAGGAGCTGAGAGAGGAGTTGAAATGCAACCCGGGAGCAAAGGAACAGCAAACGCCAGCCACATGCCTTCCCAGCTGACAGAGATGTTTCAGATGCCATCAGCTTCATTCTTCAATGAAGGTATCATCTTGTTGATGCCTCAGTTTGGATACTTTCATGGCCTTAGGACTGTAACTTTGTAACCAGATAAACCCCCTTTATAAAAGCCAATCCATTTCTGGTATTTTGCATAATGGCAGCATTAGCAAATCGGAACAAGAGCCAAGAGTGTGTTACAGTCCTCTAAATACTAATACAAGCTTGGATTACATTAATAGAAATATAATGATCATAAGAAGAAAACACCACTGCATTCTGGACTGATCAGAGCCCATTTACAGATATATTTGTATCTGTGTACATCATGTGTTAGGACAACACAAAAAAGTCTAGAGTGTATCCACAAGAGAACAACTTATGGAAGGATATACAGAGCATGTCTTATGATGTTATAGAAAATCAAATATAAAACTGTAGTTTCCGAAGTGGATAAGAGGTATAAAAGGTGAGGTGTAGGAACAAAATTTTAGAACTGTTATTTATATTTTTTATCTTAACAATGAAAACATTAAGCTTTACCATTCCACAATATTTGAGTTGACAATGGTACATGTTTAAGATTGATAAATGACATATACATGTATCAGATGAAAAATATTCTACTGATACAACTGCACAGTCAAAACAAACAAACAAAAAAACCAAGAAACAATTGGAAACCGCTGTTCCGGGACTAGAAGACAGGGCAAAAACAAAGATGATCAAGTTTCATGTTGACTGTCTTCAAATATTTAAAGTTATTTCTTATGTAAAGTGGAATAGATTTATTCTGTGTTTCTTCAGAGTCAGGACTAGAAAAGTAGCTAAAAGTTACAGGGATTTCTGCTTAATATAAAGAACTTTCTAGTAATAAAAGTTATTAAGACAGGGAATAGGTTGCCTTCTTATAATTAGGGTATTTAAGACAAAAGAGGATGTCTGTATGCCATTAAAATTATAGAAAAGATATCTGATTATATCTGGGCAAAATTATCTCTAAACATGCTTTTCACATGCAAATGTTGATGGATATATGAAGTACTTCATATAAATACATTTAAAATATATACTGTAAACATTTACCTTAAGCCTTGGCACTGAATATAGACATGGATTTCATTGAAATGCTAAAATATGGCTTTTATATATGTACTGTTGTGCACTTCAGAAAGTAATTTCTTACAGAAAAAAATACCAAGTAGGTGGATATTTTATATATACTGACACTATAAGGATCTGCATAATACTTAGAAAATAATGTCTTTGTCATTTTTTACAAAGTGAAACAATTTTACAACAAAAAGAATAGGAATTAAAACAACAATGACATAGCACTTCACACCTATTAGAATGGCTAAAATTTTTAAAAACTGGCAAATACCAAATGCTAACAAGGATATGGAAAAACAGCAACTTGTTCATTGCCAATGGGAATGCAAAACGGTATGGCCATTTTGGAAGAGTCTGGCAGTCTCTTATAAAGCTAAACATAATCTTACCATAGGATCCCAGCACTTATGTTCCTAAGCATTTACCAGAATGAGTTGAAAATTTATTTCCACACAAAAACTTGCACATGAATGTTTACAATAGCTTTATTTGTAATTGCCAAAAGCTGAAAGCAACCAAGATGTTCTTCAATAGGTGAATGGATAAACAAACTGGGGTGCATCCATAGAATGCAGTAACATTCAGCAATAAAAAGCAATGAGCGATGAAGCCACAAAAAGACAAGGAGGAGGGATGAATAGGTAGAGAATAGGGTATTTTTTAGGACGGTAAAACCATTCCTCATGCTACTTGTAATGGTGGAAACATGACATGATACATTTGTCAAAACCCATAGAATCGTATAACACAAAAAGTGAACGTTAATATAAACTGCGGACTTTACTTACTGATAATGTATCAATAGTGATTAATTGTAATAAATGTATCACACTAACATCAGATGTTAATAATAGGGAAAACTGTGGGGGGAGAGGGAGGCATGTGGGAACCTTCTGTACCATATGCTTAATTTTTCTATGAAACTAAAACTGTTCTAAAATAATACAGAAAATAAAGGGAAGAGAAAAACCTTTAGTCCTTTTCAACAAATAATTCTGCTAAAAATGTTACATAGAAATGTATCATATCTTTTTTTGATAGAGGCCATAACAATGCAGTATACTAATTATTACCTGGTCTATAAATTCCTATCAACTGGGAGCTAAAACTGAAGGTTTAATACTTAACATTTATTATTGCTATGTTGGCAGAAAAAAAAAAAAATTAGGAAACACACAGCAGGTTGTGTCTACCAAAAATAGTCAAAACATAATGTCACCTCAGATTATGGATTAAAACTCATCGACAGGCCCTAAAATAATTAAATATCTTTAAGCTAATTTAAATGCTTCTTAAGTAAAGCAGCACAATTAACTTCAAGTCAACATTCTATATTTAATTTAAATATAAATGCTTACCTGGTTTAATAGCTCGTCCACATAGCTGAGGTTGTAGAAGAACTTGTAACATGGCAGGGTTGTTTAAACTTTTCATAATTTGTACTGGATTTGGTTCTGGAAGTAAGCCCTTTTGATTACTGTGCATCTTTAATGAACATAGAAATAAAAAACATTAGAACAAGGATAAATACAAAAGTTATAATTTTTCCATGCTTTCTCCCAGAACTTCTCTTTAATCTAATAAGATCTATTATTGCAACAAATACAATTTGCTTTACCTTATTCATTTGTTATATACTTTTCACAATTATCAACTGGAATATGTTAGATGCCATGCCATACAGTATATACTGGAATTTTCATAGAATATCTCAGTTAAATACAAATTGGCTTTAAGAGGATTGACAACTTAGTAAGATGAATCTCTTCATAAAGCAACAAATGCAAAAATAACAGGGGAATCTGAGTTTATTAACAGAGAGATAACTTGTTGACAATATGAATACCTTGATACAATAGAAGAACTTTGTTATGATGTTGACATGAAGTTTAATAATGTGGGTGGCCCTACAGACAAAAAGAGAGAAGGTCTTTATCTCATTAACTTAATCCTCTAAAATAAGACTAAGATGAACTGGCCTTACATTCACGTTCTGAAATTGGGTTGCTTCCTACAAATGTGAAATTGTTTTCAGTTGAAAAAACATGCGTGATCGATGAGAATATTAATATGCTACTATAAAAGGAAAAACATATACCTCTGGTTATGAGCAAATAGAGATATGAGGAACAATACTAGAACCCCTTCCAACCCAGATACCATGGAATTGAGAGGGAGAGATTGACAGGTCTAAGACACTGACACAAAACCTTCAAGAAACCCCTAGAAAGGTAGAAAGTGGTTGGTTCCAACATGTAGGTAAACATCAGCAGAGGGCATGAGGCAGCTCGGACCCCCTGGACCTACAGGGGGATAGTTTGGGGAAGGGCTTTTTAGTTGTATTATGATCCCTCTCCCACACTGTAGGAAACAGCAGCATCTGGCCAGTGCCAGCCATACGACCCATGAATAAACAGCAGGGTGGGACTCAAACTCTGAGATGGTGGGAAACAGATAACACTAGGTGCAGCCAGACCAGCTGGTCACTGAAAATTTCCTTCCCACCACCCCAACTTTCCCCTATTCCCCCTCCACACCTACCATGCAGGCTAGAAGTGTTACAATCTTGGACAAGAACAGACTCGGGGGTGGAGACAAAAAGAAGTTCTCTAAGGTGGGAGGCTGCCTGGTTGGGTTGGAAAAAAATAGTAGCCTTCACTTAATAAATACCTGGCATTGTTCTAAGCCCTTTAGGGACCCGTAATCCTCAAAAACAAACCCTATAGAGTAGGTATTATTGTTCCCATTCTATAGATGAAGAAACTAGAGAAACTCATAAAGCATTATGCTTAACCTCTATTCTGTGCTTTAACAGATAGGTTAAATAGTAGAATATATGTGATTGAAAAACAAAATAGTGAACTGAAAGAACAGATCACAGAATACTCTCAAAAGATATCAAGAAAGGATAAGGAAAAGGCAAAGAAACAAGAAAAAGTAAGAGGATGAAGAGGATAGAAGTAGAAGTGTCAACATCTATATAACAGGAGTCCCCAAAGGGGAAGAAAAAAGAAGGAAATCTTTGAAGAAGTAACGGCTGAGAATTTTTCATTATTAAGGAAAAATTAAGACCAGAGTATAAAAGGGTTCAAAGTGTTCCAAACATGATGCACAAAGAAAAAACACACCTAGTCACATTTTGGGGTCTGAAATTGAAGAACATCAAAGCCAAACAAAGAAACACAAAACAAAAAACAAAACCAAAAACCAAAAACAAAAACTAGAGGCTTCCAGTGAGAAAGCAGATATTTACAAAGGAAAAGGATGCAGATTAAAATCAATCTTCTATCTCAAAAACATTAACACTGGATTCAAGATGAAAATGAACTGGTATTTTCAAAGCACTGCAGGAAAAGAACTTTCATCTTAGATTTTA
Source organism: Choloepus didactylus (assembly GCF_015220235.1). Taxonomy (NCBI): domain Eukaryota; kingdom Metazoa; phylum Chordata; class Mammalia; order Pilosa; family Megalonychidae; genus Choloepus; species Choloepus didactylus. Next base: position 180,888,082 of record NC_051308.1, read on the forward strand.
TATTCAGCTAAGCAATTATCTAAACATGAGCAGTAAATAAAAAGTATTATCAGCCATGTAAGTCCTCAAAAGTTTTTACCACACAAAAATATTCTCTGTAAATGTGCTCGGAGGAAGTAGTCTGGTGAGAAAATAAATAAATGCAAGGCAATATTACATGACATGTGGATATTAAGGTATGTAATAACACAGTTAATTTTAATTTTGTGTAAAAAGTCAGGGCCATAAAAACAAAAAAAAAAAATATTTAAGGCAATTCTAAAATTAAAATGTAGACCCCAATATGGTGTTAGGTGGAGTAAGAAGGAAAAGCAGGATGGAGGTGAGAATGAGCTAAGAGGGAAGACAGAGATACTGATAAACTTAGGGGTGTTAATTAGCTAGGGAAAATCACAAGTAGGATAAAAATAAATGTGTAACTCTCAAACAAGAAGAAAATTCTTATCTGTCCAACAGTAGACAGGAGATGAAAATAAAGGGAAAAATGCACAGTTAAAAAAAAAACATAAGATGGCAAAAAATGATCCTAATAGAGTAATAATCAACACATAAGTAAATGGTCTAAATGCACTGATTACAAGACAGGGAGTGTAGATTTGATTTTTAAAAAGGTCCAACATGTCATCTAGAAGACACGTACCTAAAACAAAATATGTATAAAAGCTGATAATAAAGCCATGGCAAATATGAACTGAGAAAAAAAAAAAAGCTAAGGCAGCAATTCTAATAACAGAAAAAATTATTCAAGGAGAAATACACATATACTGGTAAAATGATTAATACAATTGTGAACAAAGGTGTAACTAATAATATATCTTCAAATATATATAGCAACAACTGTAAGAATTGGGAGAAATAGAAAAATCAACAATTGTATATGGAAACTTTTAATACATTCCTCTCAGAAACTGACAGATCAAGGAGACAAAAAATAAGCAAAGCTACAAAAGATACAAATAACAATAAGCACAGAACTAATATTTATATACACATATATGTGTACATACAACATTAAAATCAAGAAGCAGGCAATACACATTGTTTTCAAGCATACGTGATATATTCACAGAAATCAACCACAAACCAACCCACAAAAGAAGCCACAATACCCACCACCACCAGAAAATCAACCTTGGTTGGAACTAGGCTCTCTGACCGTAACACAATAAAATTGGAAATCTGTAAGGATGCCTGTAACAGAAGAATAGCTTTTCAAAATTCCTAAGTGCCTGTAAACTTAAAATTACTGTCTTGAGTTTAATAGGAAATTACATAAAAATCTGAAAAATTTACAATCTAAAATTTATGACACATAGTAAAGCAACAGTTAGATGGAAACTTATAACTTGAAATACATTTATCAGAAAACAAGCAAAAGTGAAAACAAATGAGCTAAACATTCATATCAATAAAGATAAGAAAAAAAGAAATCCGAAGAAGACAGAAAAGAGGAAATTAAAAAGTTAAGGGAAGAAACAGGCAAAAAAGACAGAGAAATACAGAAAATATGAATAAAACAAAAGTTGTTTGTTTGAAAAGACAAGCTTGATAAATCTTTTGCAACGCTGTTCAAGGAGAAAAAAGAAACTGCAAATAAATAAAATACAGAATCTAAAGGAAGAAACTAGAGTTGACATACATTTTAAAAATAATAAAATATAAATAACATAAATTGAAAACCTAGACAAAATGGATAAAATATGACATAGAGAGAAAAATAAAACTAAAACATATGAATATCCATAGAAGACACTGAAGTGCTAAACAATGATTTCCCATTGGAAGAGGCTCAGGGGCAAGGCCTACTTGGTTTCATAGACAAGACTTCATAAATTTTCAAAGAACAGACAACTCCTATTTTATTCAAGTTGACCTATCAAATAGAAAAATGGAGAACAGGGGGTGGGGAGGGATTACCTAAATCATTTTATGATGTCAGTGTAATCTTGATTCCAAAATACTGCATGTTGGGGGTATTTCGAATCATCCAGGTGAGAAAAGATGAGATCCTACATGACATAATGAAGATGGTGGCAAGGTCTGAAGTATTTGAGAGAAATGAGGAGGTGTAATTGAAAAGATATGCTAATATTTTTGACATCTAGATTTGGGGGGTGAGGGATTGACTGATTTTTAAAATTCAGGTTACATATTGGATGAATTGATGCCATATATAGATATTACAAAACATACAAAACAAGTAAGTCCCAGAGAAAATTGGAGTTTTCCTTTAGAAATGTTGAAATAGAAATATTTATATAACACAAAGGTGGGGATGTCTTACAAACATCTGGAAATACAGAGTTAGTGCTCAGGAGAGCAGTTTGGTCTGAAAATATTAACTTGGAAGTTATCATTGATGCAATGATTGATGCAATTGGAGTATATAAGAGGAAGAGAAAAGGCCAAGTGCAGAAATCTACTATTATCAGCTTTTAAGGAAAAGAAGAACTGAAGGAATAGCTGGACAGGTAGAAAAAAAATGGTGTGACAGAATTCAAGACAGTAGAGAATTTTAGATATTGCAAGGAGATCAAGCAAGAAAAAAAGGGCTGAAAAATACCCATTAGATTGAATATTAAGAAGTCACTGTTAAGCATAATGAGAGCAGTTTCACTGGAATAGTGGAGGCAGAAACTATTTTGCATTAGGCTGAAAGGGAAATAGGAAATGAAGAAATGGCTACAATGAGTGGGGACTAACTGTTACAGAAGCTCAGTTGTGAAGGGAATGTGGATTTTTAAAAGAAAAGATTTGAGCATGTTTACAAACATATGAGAAGGAACAAGTGAAGCAACCAGTGAAAATAAACATGTGAAGTTCCAGATCCTTGAAGATGGGGGTTGTAGTTACAAGGCATGACTCTGCATCCTAAAGAGCAGGAATATTTGCCTGCTTTGTTTACTGATGAATTCTACACATCTATTAATAGGCTCTAGTGTTTAGTGTACACCTAATAAATATTTGTGAAATTAATGTTACCAAAGACAGAAGGAAGTAAAAAATGGCACAGAGAAATACATTTGCTGGTAGGTATAAGAAAAGTTGAATGAATGAGTCCACCAGATAGCCTTTATGTTTCTATGATTCTATGAAATAGGAAACATCCTCAACATGATAATAAAGTGCATATATGAAAAACCCACAACGAACATCATACTCAACAGTAAAGGGCTTAAAGTTTTGCCCCTAAGATCAGGAACAAGACAAAGATACCTGCTATACCTTTGCTATTCAACATTGTACTGGAAGTGTTAGCCAGAGCAATTAGGTAAGAAAAAGAAATAAAAGACATCCATTTTGAAAAGGAAAAAATAAAACTATCCCTATTAGTAGATGACATGATCCTATATACAGAAAATCCCAAAGAATCTACAAGAAAGCTACTAGAGCTAATACACGAATTCAGCAAAATGGCAGGGTACAAGATCAATACACAAAAATCAATGGTGTTTCTACGTAGCTGCAATGAAAAAATCTGAAAAGGACATCAAGACAACAATTCCATTTACAGTACCAATAAAAGAATAAAATATCTAGGAATAAATTTAGCCAAATACATAAAGGACTTTTACACAGAAAATTACAAATCATTATTGGAAGAAATTAAAGAGGACCTAAATAAATGGAAAGATATGCTGTGTTCATGGATTGGAAGATTCAATATCATTAATATGTCAATACTACACAAAGCAATTTACAGATTTAATGCAATCCCAATCAAAATTCCGTAAGCCTTCATCACAGAAATGGAAAAACCAATCATGAAATTCATATGGGACCCCCATTAGCCAAAACAATCTCAAAAAAAAAAGAACAAAGTTGAACACTCATACTTCCTGATTTCAAAACTTGTTACAAAGTTAGTAATCAAAACTGTGTGGTACTGGCACAAGGACAGACATATAGACCAATGGAACAGAATTGAGGGCACAGAAATAAATACACACATCTATGGCTAACTGATTTTTTACAAGACAGTCAAGTCCACTCAATGGGAAAAGAATAATTTCTTCAACAAATGGTGCTAGAGCAATTAGGTAAGAAAAAGAAATAAAAGACATCCATTTTGAAAAGGAAAAAATGAAACTATATCCCTATTAGCAGATGACATGATCCTATATACAGAAAAGTACAGCTGCTTGAGGCCTTACAGGGTGTGTCAATCCTCTAAGTCACACCTTCAGTGAAACCAGATACTGAATATTTCTTCCTTCTGGGACCTGAGCCTGTTCTGGTCTGGGAAAACCTGAATGGTGTAACCAAGGAAACCAGATGCCTAGACAAAAGAAAACTACAACCTACACTAAGAAAAACAAAGTTATGGCCCATTCAAAGGAACAAACTTACACTTCAACTGAGATACAGGAATTGAAACAACTAATGCTAAATCAATTCAAAAAGTTTAGAGAAGATATGGCAAAAGAGATGAAGGCTATAAAGAACACACTGGGTATACAAAAGGTAGAAATTGAAAGTTCAAAAAAACAACTGGCAGAATCTATGGAAATGAAAGGCACAACACAAGAGACAAAAGGCATAATGGAAACATACAACAGCAGATCCCAAGAGGGAGAAGAAAACACTTGGGAACTGGAGAACAAGAAAACTGAAAGCCTACATACAAAAGAACAGATAGGGAAAAGAATGGAAAAATATGAGCAACGGGCTCGGGGAATTGAAGGACAACATGAAATGCATGAATGTACATGTCATGGGTATTCCAGAAGGAGAAGAGAAGGTAAAAGGTGCAGAAGCAAAAATAGAGTAAATAATCAATGCAAATTTCCCATCTCTTATGAAAGACATAAAATTATAGATCCAAGAAGTGCAGTGTACCACAAACAGAGTAGATCTTAATAGGCCTACGCCAAGACACTTAATGATCAGATTAACCAACGTCAAAGACAAAGAGAGAATCCTGAAAGCAGCAAGATAAAGACTGGGACTGTACAACTCAGTGAAACCTAGAGTGTTCAACAGTTCTGATAAAATGTACAAATAGGGTTTTTCATGAGGGAGAGCAAATGAATGTCAACCTTGCAAGGTGTTAAAAATAGGGAGGTACGGGGGGGAAAATAAAATCAATGTAAACTAGAGACTATAATTAACAGAAACATTGTACTATACTTCCTTTAATGTAACAAAGACAATACACCAAAGCTAAACGCATATAAGAGGGGAGCATAAGGAAGGGGTATGAGACTCTCGGCATTGGTGGTGTTGTCTGACTCTTTATTCTACTTTAGTTTAATGCTGTCTTTCCTTTTGCTGCTTCCTAGCTGTCATGATTTTTTTTTCTCTTTCTTTTGTCTCTCTACCCTCTTTGACTCTTCCTTCTGCTTTGTGGAAGAAATGGAGATGTCCTTATATAGAAGGGGTGAGAGTGGTGAATACATAAACATGTGACTATACAGGGAACCATCGATTGTTTACTTATGACAGAATGTATCATGTGTGAACAAAACTGTCTTAAAAAAATGGGTTGATGAAGAAAACTTGAGGGCACTATAGTGAGTGAAATAAGTCAGACAAACATTGCAGGGTCTCACTGATATGAACTAATTATAATATGCAAACTCATAGACATGAAATATAAGTTACCAGGATATAGACCAAGGCTAAAGAATGGGGAGTGGCTGCTTATTATGAGCAGAGTGTTCAACTAGGTTGAACTTAGATGTTGGGAAACAAACAGAGGTGATGGTAGCACACTGTGAGAATAACTAACAGTGTTGAATGATGCATGAATGGGGTGGAGAGGGGAAGCTCAGAGTCATGTATGTCACCAGAAGAAAAGTTGGAGGTTAAAAGATGGGAATGTATAAAACAGTGAACCTTGTGGTGGGCAATGTCCGAGATTAACTGTACAAATATTAGAAATCATTTCCATGAAACAGAACAAATGTATGATGCTACAACTAGAAGTTAATAATAGAGGGGCATATAGTGAAAAATATATACACCTTTTGCAAACTATACACTACAGTGAGTAGCAATTTAACATTCTTTCATCAACAGTAACAAATGTACTATACCAATACTATGAGTCAACAATGGAGGGGGGTGGTTAGGGATATGGGAGGATTTGAGTTTCCTTTTTTTGTCTTTATTTCTTTTCTGAAGTAATGAAAACTCCTCACGATTAATTCACTTTAGTAACACAATTTCTCCCATTGTAACAATTCCTCACTTGATTTGACAGAGATATCATTAAGCCTCTTTTTTTTAGAAGACTGTCTTCAATGTAATAGAAATAAAATGGTGGTCCAATCAATGAGGAAATAGTTTAGATAGATTGGATAGGTTAAAATAGTATTAGAGTTTTTCTATATCCTTAAAAAAAAAAAAAAAAAACACTCACCACATGTTGAGCTGCTATCAGTGCTGCTAATGTGCTTCGCCCTGGTGCTCCTGGGGCACAGAAGGAAACCTGAACTTTGCTTCCTTTGATGGTCATCCCGTCAGCTGCTTGCTGAACCTCTTCTGCATGCTCTGCAGTGTTATATTCAACTACTGCAAAGCCACCAACGTAACTACCTTCATCCTGTGCAAGCTGACATAACACATTTTATTAAAAGGGGAATTCTGATATTTACTTACAAACATGTATTTACATACCTAATTTTCAAATTCAAGAACAAATGTATTACAGAATACAATACTGGTGAAAGTAATGCACTCTTTCCCTCTGAAAATAAAAATGTATACTGTAGTTGCTTAGATGCAGTCCTTCCTGAAGACAGGAAGATAAGTTTCCAACAAGTTTCTTTTCAATTCTTTGATTCTTAAATTTATTTTAAAAGTCAAAACCCAAATGATAATTGTCCTTACATGTTATGAAATATATATAACTGACAATTTGTGGGAAAATTCGGGGACACAAAAATTAAAACTTTCTTTAAAATAAAATTCACGAGAAACATGGACAATGAAACATACCAATTATTTTAACATATATCTATGTAAAATAAAGTTAGTATTATAAAAGAGAAGGAAGGTAGGTGGAACCATTTTCTACTTTTATTTCAATTTTTAGGCAGAATCCAGGAATCTAGTCAAGTATACCAAAGCAAACCTTGTTTAGGAAAATTGTGCCTCAGGTTTATTAAAATACCATATGCAGCACACAATCTTTTTTCTCAATGTGTCCTAAATAAACACCTGTCATGCAGAACTTGATTCATTTCTAGTCACCCACTCCAAGAGCGTAAAGGAAGATACTGGAGCTGCAAAGACTGGTACAAAGAGCAAAAATAAGATCAAAATAAGACTCTAAAAAGTTTCTAAGTTTTGAATATGTCTGAATTATCTTAAATAACATTTACACTGTAAAGTAAGAAATGTGAAAAATTCAGCTTGGTACACCTATAAGAATGTACCAAGTTCATTTATAACACTTCTATTTGGTTTGGCATTTCGTAAGTTAATATTACAATTAAATCATTTTTAGTCCTTTTTAGTTCTTTCCTCCTATTTTTAAAGCTTAACTCTCCTCTCCTTTCTTTATAATTGGACTGAAATTCTATTTTTCACATTCTTCCTTCCCTTTTAAAATTGTCCTCAAATGCCTTTTCCTCCATAAAATTTTTCCAAACACATGGGGAAAAGGGAAAATATGTATCTATTCCAAACATTTCTCTAACAATGCTATTCCTCTTATAATTTAAACCAGATCTTAAAATCAGATTCATAAAAGCCTTTAGTTCCTTTAGTCTCTTTTGAACACAAGGTAAGAGATTGTGTCTTCAATAAAGTCTATGCCAACCTACCACGCAAAGAGCCTAAATCATACAGATCTAAAGATACAGAGCCATCATAAAGTTGCTTTACTGATCTTTTGCGAACTTCAAAAATATTTTTAACTATTCCTGATTTATTATGATAATTTTCATACTTATATAAATTAAATATCATCTTAAGTCTTTCAAAACACAAAATCATTTTAAGTGCATAGCATCCATAGTTTCAGAAAGAAATATTTTAGTTCAATATAAGAGCCATTCAAAAATGTAATGGTCTAACTTTGGATTTAGTTACTTTTCCATTATTTTGACGTATTTTAGCAGAATCTAAATGGTCACTCAAAATATTGTAGAAAACAATATTTGTACTAGGTGTGAAGCTAGACTCAATAAGTTCTAAGGTCCCTTCCAACTCTGGATTCATAATTCAAATATAAATTGTGATAAACAGCTCCTTACATTTGCTTGAAAGGCCTCAAGTAAAGCTCTGAAGAATTACACATAGTCATAGGACACCACTATATACAATTCTTAGTATTCAAGAATAGCATATCAATAAACCAGGGAACTTTCAATAACTGCAGAAACTTTGTTAAAAGATTTGTCCCAAAATATTCTAATTTTATTAACAGTTTTAGATGGTTTCTTTGATACTTATATTGAGATTGGAGGGGTGGAGAAAAAAGAAGATAGTAGCATTGATTCTAAAAATATATACGTAGCATATACTCCAAAATTTTCACTGCAATAGTAGGGACTCAACAAATGTATGTTTTCAAACTTTTTTGTCCATGACCTACAGTAAGAAATACATTTTTTGTCTATAATTCAGTATACATATACATACACATATTTCTGAAACAAAAGTATCTTTTGAAAGATACTCTGATATTTTCTATTCTATTATACCATGGTTTTTAAGGGGAGAGGAAGGGAAGAAGAAGGGAGGTGAGAAGGAAATGGAGTATGGGAGGAAAGGAAGGGTTGAGAAAAGGGAAGAGAAGGAGCAAGGAAAAGAATGAAGAAATGAAGAGAAGCAAGGGATAAAGAGGCCATCCATTACTATTAAAAATCTGTAAGAAATAGAGTTATATACAGCATATCATTTTATTTCTATTAGAATATATTTAATTTTACTATAATAAAGTGTTTGAAAATTCTTACCAGTGTTGTTAGTTTTTCAGGATCCTTTAAAAAGTTCTTACCTACCATGCCCCCATACAGATAGAATAACACATTCCTTTAAAACCTCATAATGTTTTTATCCTCTATTATATTTCTCATCATACAGGATTTACAATTATTTGCTTAGTTGTCAATCCCTCCCACAAAATTGTGAGGTATTGAGTATCTTTCTAATCTCTACATTTCTGACACTTAGTGTAGTGTCTGGCACACAGAAGACAGTAAATGAATGGGATCAATGGATGAATGGGTAGACCAATGGACAGAATGAGAAGGCAGATGAATGAGTGATGGATTTGCTAAGGCATACTTAACTAAATAACAATACAGTTTGGCCCATCAACAGAAGATTTAAAATTTCCAAAAGATTGTCTTCATTACAAAGTAGAATTAGATTTCGCACTGCAATATTCATAGAGGTATGACAAATTTGCATGAGTACAGATGCATATGCACATGTTTGTAAATATTTCTAATAATATTTTTAAAATACATACCTGGCAAAACACAGGTTTATGGATACTGGAAAAAAATTGCAATAGCTCCTCTGAATTTCTATAGTCACTAGGGAGTTTATCTATACAAAGGCACTTAGAATGAATAAGCTCTGAGGCCAATAGATTAACATCCATCCATTGTGCAAAGAGAGCTGATGCTCCCAATTGTTTACCCAATAGCTCCAATCTAGCCTTTGCAGCAAAGTCCTTTTTCATGTATTCCACAAATCCATAGCCCTTGGAATGGCCGGTAACTTCACTATAAACCAGAAAACATCTCTCAATATTTCCATAAGCACGAACAAGTTCTTCAAATTCTTCTAACGTAAAAGAAATGGGCAGGTTGGTAATACACAGCAAAGCATCTGTAGGCTGGAGCTGGACTCTTAAATCTTTTCCTCGAAAAGAATACTGATGAAACATCTGAATGGCATTCTGGGCTTGTTCCCCATTCAGTAAAGTAACAAAAGCTGGAAGATAACAAAATGAATTAAAGAGTTCTCTAGGCCACTGTTTTCAGACTTTTTTGACTACAACCCACAGTAAGAAATACATTTTTTTCGTATAACTCAGTATACATACACATATTTCTGAAACAAAGTATCTTTTGCAAGATTCTCTGATATTTTCTATCTTATTTCACCATGGTTTTTAATGCTGACACCCAACTAAACTAATTTCCTGACCAGTGACTCAACAAGTATAGGGATTATCTGAAGAGTATCAATGTAAAATCCTAAAATATTCTTTTTCATTTTAGTAATTTTTTCTGACTTCATACAGATTTGTTTTTTTCCCCTACAGCCTATGATATAAGATTATGAAGCCTTTATAAAGACCCTCACTGAAATAAAAATGTGATTATGAAATCTTTCTTCTCAGGGAGTTCTAAAAGACCCTATCTGAAAGCAAGGAACTGAAACAAATGAAGTTATAGTAAACAGACACCAAAATGCCCAAAAGGAGGCTAGTTCCTTTTCCAATTCATTTACACGTTTCCTTCAAACCAGATTAATTAGATTGAAACAACACACATAATTGAACAAGTTGTTTAACTTTGAATCTTTGTAAAACAATTAAAAAAAATCTGTCCTATCTAATGAAATTGTATCAGCAAACAATTACTATACATATGACAATTTGTAAAATCTAAAACATGATGCAAATATAAGGTCCTAAGCCAATGAAATCTCATGCATAATAGTTATAATTCTAGTAAAATTAAAATTTAGCCATACCAATGTATCTGTTATGAAAATAAAAATAAAGAACATAAAGATTTCAAGCAATTTTATAAGAAAAGTTTAAAGCCCCCATTAAAAGAAAACACAGACATGCCACAAATCACAAATAAATAGCTCTCTAAAAGTTTCTCCCTACCCCCCTTCTGCCTTCCTTCTCTCTCCCTCTTTCCCTCTAAGTTCGGAACATGCAATGGAGTTTTTCCAGCTGAGCATTTAACTTACCCAGCTTCAATTATAACAGCATGGAAAATATATATAAAGAAGGGAGGAAGAAAGAATGTACACAGCATGGGTAATTCTGCCTGTCGGTTACTCAACCTGCTGTTCTGTCTTTGGTCTTAGTGCTCATACAGCTTTCAGAGTGTGAACATTTCACTGCACTGAGTGTGATGCTAACATTTAAGAAATGTATTTTTCAGTTAACATGGTCTACACATGCAAGGAAACAACGACCAAGGAAACAGATAACTCTTGTGATGCTAAAGGGAAAAAAAAGTGGCTATTGTCTTTGCTGCATTTATTGAGAGAATATCTGTTGGTTCCCAACATCCTTCTTAAAGGACTTGAGTTATTTTGATTGCATGCATTTTTCTCCTTACATTGACATAACATATCATTTAATTCTATTTTCCCCAAACAAGAAAATGACAAACCAACAACAATTTGTAAATACTGGTTATAATCCCATTATAGCCCATAAAATCATCAGTTCATGTTTGACTTGAATTCTCATGATATTTAACATGACTTCCTTGATATGCTCCTCATAGCTGAACAAGCACTTGTTCTTCCATTTCTTTTGATAGATCTTTCTCCTCTACTCATACTGTAAAGTCATACTCCTCAAGGTGCCTTCCTAGCACAGTCACAACTGGTAACTCCTGTGAGTCTGTACCTGGCAGCCCTGCACCACTGACTCTCTCCTCTCTCACTCTATGCCTTCTTCCCCTAGACAATCACGTCCAATCCCATTTATTCATTACAATGTGCCAGGTACTGTGTTAGGCCCTGGGAATGGATTGGCGAACAAAACAGGCAAGATCCCTTTCACCATGGAGCTCACAATCCAGTAGGGGATGCTAGACATTGAACAGAGTCACAAATGTGGTGTTACCAAAAGGGAGAAAAGGGGCTATGAATAAAGCAAACCAGCTTAGCAAACCAGGGACTCACAGAAGGCCTTCTATACACTGATAATTACCAAATCTATATTTCTAACCTTCATTTCCATTTATATCCACATGCCAATCCCTCTGACTGTCCAAACGTAACTCAGGATCCTCACTTATGTCTGCCAGAAAGATTCCAATACTGCTTGTCTGCCTTTATTCCCCATTCAGTTGGTAGCACCACACTCACACCTCAGAAATCTGGGAGTTACCAGAGATCCTATCTCCCTCATCTCCCACATGGAAAAAAAAAAAAAATCCTCAAATGCTACTCTGTAAACAGCTCCTGAACCTATCCTCTTTTCTTCACTCCTCTACCTTTTCCTCCTTTTAATCTTTTTTTTTCCCCATGAGAAAAGGAGTCTCTCAAAAACAAAAATTTACTTGTGTCTGTTGACTGCCTAAAATGCTATGGTTTGGTATTGTCAACAAAGCCAAGTCCCAGCTCAGTTCTCATACCCTCCAAAGCCCTTTGTGATCTGACTCCAGCCTCACTAACTGTCATCCTTCCTCCCCTCCTCACCAGTGTTCTTTATCCTCCAACAATATTGAACTGCTTGAGCTCCCTATAGATATCAAATTGTTTCAGGTATCTAGACATTACACTTGCATCTCCCCTGCCTGCAAGTTGCCTCCCATACTCCAGCCACCCCAAACCATGCAAGCTGCTTTCAAATCCAGAGCAGAGATTATTGCATTGAGACCTATGGCTAAGGCCTTCTCTGATCCCATCCCTTACCCTCTCACAGTTAGTTAATGGCCCCTGATTTATCACACCTCTGTTCCTTAAATGTGCTTGGTTCGACTGTTGCACATAACTCAGTGTTGTAAACTTTGTTTAGATGCCTGCTACCCTACTAAACTGTGAGCTCCCTGAACTAATAATGAAAGTATCACCATCATCTACCACAGTGTGTGGCACACAGTAGATTCTCTACAAATGTTACTGGAACAAATGAATAAAGGCGTCATGCAAAGATTAACTAATATATTTTTTACAATGACAAACTTTTATTTTCCCCCCTTAGGTATTTGCATTGTTCAACCCAAATAAGTTATTTTATAGTAGGGGTGAGATAACATAATGAGGTAAATTGTAAAGTTCAAACAAAAGACGAAAATGAGGTCATTGGTTCCCTTCCATTGCTTCTTCCATTTCTTTCCAAAACCACAAATTCTCTAAAAAATCTAATTTTTCTCACCCTGGCTCTCATGGAACTGGCAGATATCACTCCCAAGGAAGGCTGTCACAGAATTTGGGATTAATTCCATAACTATTTTCCTACTGAAATTTAAATACTCCACAAGTTCCAAGCTTTTCATAAGTCATCATTTTATTTCTTCTTTTCCTATTGCTTGGTCTACTAGATTATTATCAGAATAAATTTAATGCCAAGCACACCAAAACTTTTTTCTCCAATGTATCCTGTTTTCTTAGAAATATTTCCTGATAACTATTGCAACTATGGTTGCGAGACTATAGTTTTCAAATGTAACCAAATTTTATCAATCTATTTATTAATGATCTGTTTCTACAAACACCACCATAGCTACTGAAGTCCAAGACAATACCATTTAACAGAATTAATAAGATACTTTGTTATTTTGGTGGCTTTAGGACTTTCAGTATGCATCTTTAACTTATCACACTTTACTTTCAAGTGATGTTACACCTCTTCATGTATAGTATAAAAACTTTATAGAATACTTCCATTTCTTCCCTTCCAGCCTTTGTAATTGGTCTCATACATTTACATTACTATTTTTGCTTTAAACGGCCAATTTTTCCCAATATTTTCTTTATAGTTTTATGAATCCCAAATGCAACATTTCAAAAGATGAAGATATTGTTTCAAGAGAAGGAAATGGAGCTTACAGTATTATTATAAATGTATAGCTTTTCATTTTTAACCTTTCCTGACACCTTAGCATCTTTTTTTTTTAATTGAGGTGAAATTCATGTAACATAAAATTATTTATTTTAAAGTGAACAATTTAGTGACATTTACTACATTCACAGTGCTGTGCAACCACCTCCTTTATCTAGGTCCAAAACATTTTCATCACTCCAAAATAAAACCCTATGCCCATTGAGCCCCTGACAACCACCAATCTGCTTTTTATTTCTACGGATTCACCTATTCTGGATATTTCATATAAATGGAATCATATGATGAATGACTATTGTGTATGGCTTCTTTCACTTAGCATAATGTTATTGAGGTTCATCCATGTTGTAGCATGCATCATAACTTCATTCCTTTTGATGGCTGAATACTATCCCATTTTTGCATATACCACAATTTGCTTATCCATTCATTGGTGGATGGACACTGGATTGTTTCCACCTTTTAGCTATTGTGAATAGTACTGTTATCACCATTTGTGTATAAGAATTTGAGTACCTGTTTTCAATTCTTTGGATATATACAAGGAGTAGAAATGTCAGGCTATATGGTAATTCTATATTTAACTTTTTGAGGAACCTGCAAAGTTGTTTTCTGCAGTGACTAAACCATTCTATATTCCCAACAACAGTGCACAAGGGTTCCAATTTCTCCATATGCTTGCTAACCCTTATTTTCCATTTTTGTGATTACTGCCACCCTCAGGTGTATGAAATGGTATATCACTGTGTTTTTTATTTACATTTCCAGAATGATTAATGGTTTAAGCATCTTTTTACTTGTTGGTCATTCAATTATCTTTTAAAATGATTTAAATATTAAGAAAAAAGGTTTTACCCATGTAATTACCATATGCGGTATTCTTTATTTTTTGGTCTAGATCCAGATTTCAATCTAGTATAATTTTCTTCCTGTTTCATTAAATATTTCTCGCAGTGATGGTCTGCTGGTAATGAATTTTTAACTTTTGTATGTATGAAAAATATCTATTTCACCCTCACTTTTGAAAGATATTTTCGCTTGGTAAAAATTTCTATGTTGACATTTTTTTTTTCTTGCAGTAAATAAAGAAAAGATGTTGTTCCATGGTCATCTCCCTCACATTATTTCCAGGAAATCTGTGATTATCCTTCTCTTTGTTCCTCTAAACATGTCCTTTTTTTTTTTTTTTTTTTTTGCTTTTAAGATTTTCTGTTTATCACTAGTTGTAAGCAACATATGATGTGCCTTGCAATTTTCTTCACGCTTCTTATGCTTGGGGTTGTTTGTGCATTGTGGATGACTGAATGCTTAATAATTTCAAAGACTAGCTTAAGAAACAAAAGACACTAATCCTTTTTGGTCTATAATGACTACAGAATCAAAATGAAATTAGACGCTTACAACTGAAATCTTACCTGTTTGTTTATTTCGGTCCACATAACAATACTTTAACTCATAGTCTTGTAACAAATCATGAACTTCCTAAAAGAGACAAAACCATGAATTCATAAAACTCATAAATGCAGTTAGTAGATAGCCCAGCTGTATCAATCTACCGCCATCGCCACCCCACTCCCACCCCATGTAAAAAATCTTCCATGGATCCTCAGTACCTATTAAATGAAAGGCATTCAAGGCCCACCAGATATGGTGCCAAACTTTCTCTCCAAATACATCTCCCAATACAACCTCTACACATATCCCATATTCCTGCTCAAATGGAATACTCACTGTCTCATAAGTATACCATGTACAATCCTCACTCTACTTTTTTGCTCATGTTGATACACTGACCTAGCATTGGGCATCCATACCACTAAAGCTCCAAACTTCACCTGAAATCACATGCATCCTTTGAAAGCCCGGCTCTAAGGCTCTTCCATGATTCTTTCCCATTGAAAGGGACATCTCCCTCCTTTGGGCCAACCATGGTCATACCTCTTGTTTATACCTGTCTTATGGAAATAAGTATTACACTCATTTTTTGCACTTGCTATACAGTGAGTTTTTAATAAGACACCTGGAGATGCCAGTGAGCACAAGCATGTAGAAGAAATAAATGTAGATTGTAAACCTAATTTAGAGATCGTTGGGTATGAAAATATCTAATAAACATCAAGTTACAATGCATAGTCCAATTTATTTCTACTTGGCATCTCAAGATTTTTAAACTGGCTTTCTGGTTCACTCTGCTTCTATTACCAATCCAGCCTGAACATATTTCTTCTGATATCCTGCCTTTCAGCCTCCTGGCTAAAATGGTGGATTTCCTTTCTGTTTCCCTAATCCTTCCTGTTATATCGATGGTACTTGGGAATATGAACTGTGTTTTATATATTTATTACCTATATTGCTTTTATATGGTAAGTATTCAGATACTTGTTAAAGTGAATTTAATTTACTTGCTTTGTTATTGAGTTGATATTTAGTCCTGAAATTTTTACTCATCATACAGAAAAGATACAGTTATTATTTCTTCAAGGAATTAGACTACCACAGAGGTGGACGTTTTGACTCCAGATTGGAGAGTTACAGGCAACACAGTCTACATTGCAAATGAATAAACAAAACATACCCAAGTGCTAGCATTTACAAGTTAAAATATGCTAGCATTTACAAGCTAAAAGTTTACAAGCTAAAATGCTTAATTCAATTAATAATGATAATTATTACTATTATTACAGTTAACATTTATTTAGCTTTTACTAGGACCAGGCACTGAATTTACCTCTTTTATTGCAAGTATGAGACTCAGAGCAGAGAGAAATTAAGTAATTTGCCAAGATCACATAGCTAGTGACTTGCTAGGTGGGGCTTCACCCAATCAGTCTGGCTCCAGGGCCACATTCTTAACCTCTATGCCATGCTGCCTTATTGCTTCCAGTATTGACTTTAAAGACAGTAGACTATTACCATAGTTACAAAAACAATAGCACTACTTATCTAATAAGACACCATAAGAGAAATATGGAAAGGGAACATAAATAAGTGAACAGTTACAAGCATAATAAAATATTCCCCTATTTATCCAATGCAAGGGGAAAAAAGAGAAACATAATAGGCAAAGTATAGAAACATACTGCTGGATGAAAAAAAGATAACCTATCATAAACAAAAGAAAGGTAAAATTGATTATTTAGTATTCTCTATTAGTGAGTCAATATTACATAATTAGAAATGTTCTAAAATATACACACCAATTTTGTGAAATATTATTTGATAAATTATATGGTACTTAATATATAGATTAGTTTATATATTCGTACGGTAATTTTTATCTTGTAAGCTTCCACATTTTCTTGGATTTACAATACCATAAACTGTATTCCTCATTATGAAAACATAACTCTCTCAAAAGCATAACAGACATCTTGCCAATCAGCTAATATAATACTTTATATAGAAGGTAACATGGTTTTGTTGACAGGATCCGGTATATGCTTTCAGTCGCATAGACTCTAATCTCTCATTTCACTGGGTAACAGCTGTCTAATGACAGATAAAGAAAACACGATCCTACTCTTCACATTGTCAAGTATCCGTAAACAAATGACATGTTATATGACTCATTCAGCTAAGAAAATTACCTAACAGTATTCAAAGTATTCAACATTATTCAAAGATGCATTTTGCAACTTAGAAATTATATTTTGAAAATACCCACATTTCTAATAATAGCTTTGCTATGTATCAGAAGTGGATACACAGTCTGCCAACCGGGAAAACAAGTTCCCTACAAAGAAAAAAAAAGAATTATTTTTTCTATGCCCTGGTTGTTTTGACCCAGGCAAAAGTGGGTCACCCCTCAATTTGAGCTTTGGTAAGCTGGCCAAATTAAAAACTTAAAACCTGAAAGAGAGTCATGACAACCTTTTGCCAAAATTCTGCCATGCTCTGCCACACATAACAAAAAGGACTAATCCAACTTTATAACATTTATAACAACATACAAGTTAATTTTAAGGAAAGAAGTAGCACCCTTGATGAAAACACTTTGTGTGCTGTCCAAAATATTAGTTACAAATTTCTTTTCTAATAAAAGTTAATCAAAATTGATAATGTTAGATAGCTTTAGTAACCTATTTTCAGATCGGATTCACCATCACTCCTGGAATTAAACGAAAGGTTTTGCACATACAAAACGTTTTCTGGGGGGAGGATCAAAAATTTTCAATGCAAAGCAGTCAGTCAATGACCTACCCTCCCACAAAAGTTAAATAACCATGGTTTCAGCTGTTCTGGACTTCTTCCTACATGGAATCTCCGTCACATCCTCTTCTAGGCTCTTCAAGACTGCCTTTTTTTTTTTTTTTTTTAAGAAAGGCTTACATAAGATTAAAGCATACTACTTTTTAATGCAATTTTTTATTGTGATCTTTAACATATATACATAACAGTGATAGCTTTCAAAGTTCGATTTAACAAGTAGTTAGATAACAAATTTCAAAGGATGTCATGGGTCAGAGTTCCACCTATTTCCATTATTGTAAAATACAACATATATATAGAAAGGTGCTAACTTTCACTGTGATGTACAGCTGAACAAGCAGTTATATAAGTAATTTAAAAAATTGTTATGGGTTACAGTTCCACATTTTCAATTCTTTCCTTATTATGAAATATAGGGTATATACAGAAAAATGAACACTTTCAAAGCACAATTCAACAAGGAGC
Source organism: Choloepus didactylus (assembly GCF_015220235.1). Classification (NCBI taxonomy): domain Eukaryota; kingdom Metazoa; phylum Chordata; class Mammalia; order Pilosa; family Megalonychidae; genus Choloepus; species Choloepus didactylus. Next base: position 180,906,485 of record NC_051308.1, read on the forward strand.
TTTAGAGCAAATTTCAAAGAATCTGACAGGTTACAGTTCCACAATGTCATTTATCTCCCTCCAGCTATTCCAACACCCCAGAATCTAAAAATATATATATATTTATAGAAAGTTTCAGTATTCATAGACCTTTGTTAAATCTTATCTTGTTTGTTGCTACTCCTTCCTCACACTTAATCTCTTTCTCCATCTTCAGGGGTGTCTAGGCAGTGACTACCCCAACTTGTTCATACTGAAACGGGGTGTTGACAGTATGGGGAAGGAGGGTGCAGCTGATTGTTGTTATTAAAGAGGCTGTTGCCTCTGGGTTTTAGGACTTGTCTGGCATAGAAACACTCATGTGGATTTAAGTTTCTGAGAGATAAAACTTAGTGAATGAATCTTTTATAGAATCTCAGGTAGGGACCTCAGTATTTAGGGACAACTTTTGGTAAGGGCATGGCGTACCGTGGCCATTTGGGATGTCTAGCTGGAGCCTGCATAAGACAAACCTCCAGGATAGCCTCTCAACTCTATTTGGGATCTCTCAGTCACTGTAACCTTGGCTTGTTACCTTTCTTTTTCCCACTTTTGGTCAAGGAGGCATTTTCAATCCTTTGATGATTCCATTTGATCCACTTGATTCTGCTGATCAATATATCTGTCTTTGTGCCAACACCATGCTGTTTTGACTACTGTGGCTTTATAGTAGGCTTCAAAGTCAGGAAGTGTAAATCCTCCCACTTTGTTTTTCTTTTTTAGAATGTTTTTAGCAATTCAAGGCCCCTTTCCCTTCCAAATAAATTTAATAACAAGCTTTTCCAAGTCTGCAGAGTAGGTTGTTGGAATTTTGATTGGAATTGCATTGAATCTGTAGATCAGTGTGGGTAGAATTGACATCTTAATGACATTTAGCCTCCCTACCCATGAACATGGAATATCTTTCCATCTCTTTATTTCTTTTAGAAATGTTATGTAATTTTCTGTGTAGAGTTCTTTTACATCCTTGGTTAAGCTTATTCCTAGGTACTTGATTTTTTTAGTTGCTATTGTAAATGGAATCTTTTTCTTGAGTGTTTCTTCAGTTAGGTCATTTCTAGTATACAGGAACATTACTGACTTTTATGTGCATTAATCTTGTATCCTGTCATTTTGTTGAATTTGTTTATTAGCTCAAGTAGCTGTGTTGTCGATTTCTCAGGATTTTCCAATATAAGATCATATCATTCGCAAATAACGACAGTTTTACTTCTTCCTTTCCAATGTGGATGCCTTCTATTTGTCTTGCTGGATTGCTCTGGCTAGAACTTCTAGCACAATGTTGAATAATAGTGGTGACAGTGGGCATCCTTTTCTCATTCCTGATCTTAGAGGGAAGGCTTTCAGTCTCTCATCATTGAGTACTATGCTGGCTGTGGGTTTTTCATATATGCTCTTTATCATATTGAGGAAGTTTCCTTCATTTTCTACCTTTTGAAGTGTTTTTATCAAAGAAGGATGCTGGATTTTGTCAAATGCTTTTTCAGCATCTATTGAGAAGATCATTTGATTTTTTTCCCTTTTGATTTGTTAGTGTGTTGTATTACATTGATTGATTTTCTTATGTTGAACCACCCTTGCATGCCTGGGATGAACCCCACGTGGTCATGGTGTATGATTTTTTTTAATGTGTCTTTGGATTCAATTTGCAGGTATTTTGTTGAGAATTTCATTAGGGAGATTGGCCTGTAGTTTTCATTTCTTGTAGTATCTTTATCTGATTTTGGTATTAGAGTGATGTTGGCTTCATAAAATGAGGAATGTAGTGTTCCATTTTCTTCAGTTTTTAAAAAGAGTTTGAGTAGGAATGGGGTCAGTTCTTTCTGGGAAGTTTGGTAAGATTCCCTTGTGAAGCCACCTGGCCCTGGGCATTTATTTATAGGAAGCTTTTTGATGACTGATTGGATCTCTTTGCCTGTGATTGGTTTGTTGAGATCTTCTATTTCTACTCTGGTCAATCTAGGTTGTTCATGTGGAAATTATCCATTTCCTCTAAATTGTCTAGTTTGTTGGCGTACAGTTGTTCATAGTATCCTCTTAAGATTTTTTAATTTCTTCGGGATCCACAGTAATGTCCCTCCTCTCATTTATTATTTAGTATACTACTTTTAAAAACCAAGTTGGGGGATAAAAAAGGGAATAAATATTTGTGTTTATTTTCTTTTATAATTTTAAGGACTTTCATAATACAAAAATGAGTTCTGGAACATATTATTATGATGCATACACTAATAAAATAAACATGCAGGATCTCACCACCTAACCTAAGGAATAGAACATTATCAATACTGCTTCCACCTGTGGGTTCCTTCTCCAGCCCATCCCGCCACTTTCTCCCTACCTTGAGTTCCTCACATAGTTATGCACCCGCAACAATGTTGTTTGGTATTACTTATTTCTGAACTTTATTTCAAAAAATGGTATTTTGCTACTTTTAATCTTCTATTTCTTGCTTTTTATACTCAATATTATGTTTCTAAAATTTACTCATGTTCATTTATTCACTAATGCTTGATATTCCATTTTGTGACTATAGGCTATATTTGGTTTGTTTCCAGTGGTAGTGGTGGTTGTTTTCTAATTTTTTTTTTTTTTTAAGCTACTATCACATTCTTGTAAATTTTACATAACCTCCCGGTGTTTGTGTGCAAAAGTTTCTCAAGGAGCGAAATTCCTAGGCGGTACACATGCAAAACATACCATTCACAGTCCTTTATTTAAAAATGACCACTTGTTCGCTACAGTGGCTGTACCAGTTTACATTCTCTTCAACAGTATATGAATTCCACTGCTCCACATCTTTCCAAGGCCTGGTGTTATCAAATACTTATGTTTTGTCAATCTGATGGATATAAAATTGTATCTTGTGGTATTAGTTTGCTTTTGTTGGTTAATACGACAGGGTATCTTTTCATATTTATTTGCCATTCATATTTCTTCTTCTGAAAAACATCAACTCATCTCTTTTGCCTGTTTTTCTATTGTTTGTCTTCTTCTTACTGATCTGTAGGAGTTGGGTTTTTTTTAGTTTTAACATATTCTGGATACTGATCCTTTGATGGTTACTGTATTTTAAATGTATTCGCCCAGTAAATGGTCTGTCATTTTGTCTATTTAAGGATTAATTTGGTGAAGAGAAGTTCTTCATTTTAATGAAGTCAAATTTGTCAAAAGTTGTGCTTTTTTTGTACCTGAAGAAATCCTTCCCTACCCAAGGTCATAAAAATATTTTCTTTTCTAACAGTTTTAACATATTTCCTTTCACATTTCAGTTTTGTAGTGTAAGAAAGGGATTTCTTCTTTTTGTCCAATATGGGTAACCAATTTCAGTTTTTCCATATGGATAACCAACTGTCATGGCACCATCTATTGTACAGTCCATGTTTTCCTCAACAATCTGAAAAGCCATCTCTCTCTTGCAAGTTCCCAGATATGTGTGAATCTATTTCTGGTCTCTTGCTTCTGTCCTATTGGACATTTTGTCTACTCTATGCTAATAATGACACCAACTTAAATTATATAGCTTTATAATCCTTGATATCTAGTGAGACAAATCCCCTCATGTATTTATTGTCCTGGGATAGCTGTGTTCCATATGTAAAGATTTTTTTAAAACCAAGGGATAACATTCATATAATAAAGTATAAGAATTTTTAGTGTATAGCTCAATTAATTTTTACATATGTGCATACCAGTGTAGCCACCACTCAAAACTAAGATACAGAACATTGCCATCACCAGATTTTACCAATAGACTGGTATCCCTTTGCAGACAGTTCACTCTCTCTCATAGTCCCCCTTCCCCTGCCTAGATAACCACTGTTCTGAGTGTTCATAAACTTTCATATAAATGAAATCATCAAGTATGTATTTTGTGCCTGGCCTCCTCGCCAACAAAATGTCTATGAGACTCATCCATGTTGTTCATGTACTAGTGATTTGTTCTTTTTTATTGCTGCATAATATTCCTTTGTGGGAATATACCATAATTTGTTTAGCCAATCTCCTGCTGATGGGTATTTGGATTGTTTCCAGTTTGGGGCTATAAAGAACAAAGCTGTGAGTAGAACTGCTGAATTATAAAGTAGGTACATGTTTAGCTTTAATAGAAACTGACAAGCAGTCTTCCAAAATGGCTGAGCAAACTTAAAGATCCACCAGCAGATTGTGAGTTCTAATTGCATCACAGCCCAGCCAACACCTGGTATGGCCAACACCTGATACAGCCTGGCTTTTTTAATTTTAGCCAGCCTGGTGGAAGTACAGGTGTATCCAACTATGGTCTCACTTTGTACCACTGAATACGACTGCTTTCAGTTTTTCTAGATAAACTTCATGTTTGAGGAAGTCCTCTTCTATTCCCATTTGCTCTCAGTTTTTATTAGAAATGGGTGTTAAGCTTTGTCAAGTGCTTTTTCTGCATGTACTGTGATGACACAAGTCCTATCTTGATGTCGGTAATCTCTAAATTCTTATTTGCACTTCAAACTTCTCTCCTAGTATATAAAACTATACATGATATGGTCTGCCTGCAGCTGCATTTGGATGTTCCACACAGAATAGTATTTTTATGGGCCCACCATGAGCCTATCATATAATACCTTTCAGAATAATAGCTGAATGAATCTAGTATCAATTTTAACTTGGCTATTTCAATACAGTTGTTTTGTTGGAGAGTACATTTGAATACCAACTTTTTGCCAGGAGAATATTTTTACATGGCCTAAAATAAAATCATTAAATGTTTAGCTGTTTTATTGGAAGTATAATAATAATGTACTGTTTGCTAACTTTATTGCAGTCACTTTATTGACATTATCTCATGTAATCCTAAAAAACCTATGACCTGGATTTTAAAGCTGAATTTTATTATCCAGATTTTAAAGATGAGGACATTGAAGCCAGAAAAGTTAAATGACTTTCCAGCAAGTATGTGATGGAGCTGGGATTCAAATGCAGGCTGACAGACTCTAGAGAAAATACAATGAGCCACTAAAACATATTGTATCTTAAGTGTCACCATTCATTCCCATCACATTCCTAAAGCTCACTGCATCACTGACCTCCTAATTTGGAATGGGAATCAAGGTAAGATCAAAGTTCGAGATTCTACTATGCATGTTCCTTAAGAGAAAAAAACAAAAACAGCATAATGTTACTACTCATTCAATAGCTAGAAACCTCATTGCCTAACTCCCTTGTTTAAATCTTTCAATGGATCCTCATTTCCGTCAAAATAAAATCCAAAATCCCTAAAATAGCTTACAAATTTTAATCAACTGGTCCTGCTTAATGTGCTAGCCTTATACTTTTCTTGTCTTTAGGGCTTGGTACATCTTGTCACTACTGCCATGAATATTTTCCGCTTTTCCCTTACTCTTCCGTCCCCTAGCTACCTTAGGTCTGCCTTAGGTAAATTTCTCCAAGGAGGCTCTCTGAATCCCTCAAAGTCTAGGTTATTTTTCCCTTGTGCTTCCACAATACCTTTTACTTTCCCCAACATAACACCTATCATCCATATTTTAACTGTTTATTTACCCGTATCCCCATTAGACTGTAGGCTTAGCAACAGCAAATACCACATATTTGCCTTGTTCATAAACAGGTCCCCAACACCTAGCACAATATCTAGTGCAAAGCAGACATTCAATATATGTTCCCACAAATTGTCTTTATCAACTCGATATGCAGCATATTTTTCTGAGATTCTCACAATCTTAACACAAATCAATATATGTGTAAAGTGTTGTAAGAGAAAAAAATCTGAAAAAACACTTACTATACACTAACAACACAAAACTCACTTCTTTTTTAAAAGAAAATATTTAAATACCTCAAATTAATTAACACTGTGTATTCAGCTAAAAGCAGAATTTCTTTGAGCAGTTTTTGCTTGCAGAAATCCTAAGGAAGAGCGTTTCAGTCTCCAGGAGGTAGATTTAGATAGTCATCAACCCCAAATCACAAATTCTTCTCTAATCTTCAAAACATTTTTCTTTCAAATGTCACCTGGATATACCACAGTATTAGTTTTCTATCACTATATAACAAATTACCACAGACTCAGTGGCTTAAACCAACACCCATTTACTATCTCACAGTTCTTTAGGTAAGACGTCCAGGCAGGTTCAGCTGGGTTCTCTGTGTAGGGTCTTCCAAGGCCAAAATCAAGATGTCAGGCAGGCTGGGCTCTTACCCACAGGCTCTGAGGGATCCGCTTCTACTCACCAAGGTTGTCAGCAGAGTTCAGTCCCTGTGGTACAGGCCTGAAGTTCCTGCTTTCTTGCTGGCTATTGGCCAGCGGCCACCCACAGCTCTTACAGGCTGCTCTCAGGTTCCAGCACATGGCCCCTCCGTCTTCAAAGCCAGCAACAGCACATCAAATCCTTCTGCGCTTCCAATCTCTCTGACTTCCCCTTCTGCTCCTAGCTGGAGAAGACTGCTTTTAAAGGGCTCATGTGATTAGATTGGGCCCACCTGGATAGTTTCTCTTTTAATTAACCTGAAATCAACTGACTAGTAACATTAATTATGTCGCAACAGTCCCTTTTTGCCATGTAATGTAGCATGATCACAGATGTGATACCTCATCATATTCAGTCCCAGGTAATCTTGGAGGTCCATATTGAGAATTCTGCCTAACTACAACTACCATTAATGACAGATATCACTTATTTTACACTTACATGCACTTTACACAAAATATCTCATTGAATATCTCAAGTTTCAGAGCTCAGGCAGGGTGAGGAGGGCTTCAGGCCAGTGGAGCATTCCGGTGCTGGAGGATGGAGCCTAAGTTATGTGGGTGGGTATCTACATGGGGGAGGGGAGATTGATTACATAAGGGGGATGACCAAATAAGTACGTATATTAAGGAAAATGGGCACCAGGTTTCTCACTGTCAGAGAAAGGAGTTACAATTACAAAATGGGAGAAAGCTACAATGAACTCTATGGTGTTAGACTGCAAATTGTGTATCAATGTGGGCTTATTACTTTCCATATGTATGTATATAGATAGCAAAACAAATATAGATGTAAATGTATGTGTATATACACAGTCATACATTTATATATTCTCTAGCTCTGTCTACTATGAGGGTCTGAGAGCAATAATACAACAATAGCACATTGCTATTATTGTATATTGCTTTCAGACCCTCACAGATACTGGCTTCTAAGCAGTATTTTCCCCAGAAAGACACTAGGCTCCTTAATGAAATGGCTGATTCCAGGGTTGGAGCACAGAAAGTACAAACTGAAGTTGCAACATCTTGTGCCAGAAAGCAAAAAAGTACTCAAAATGAATGATGAGGACATTCTAAAAGGACCCAGGACTTTTCCCTTGAGTGTGAGTTGAACTTAGTGACTCATTCCAAAGAATAGAGAAAGGGAAAAATAGCAACTTTACAGAGGAGTAACTTGGCAGATAACACCTGAAACAAATGATCAAGGTTAACATCGCCCGTGATAAGCCAGAAACTCCCAATATAAGAAGGTACTTCACCTCTGTGCTTTTTTTTTTTTTTTTTTTTTGGTGTTTATGTGTGCTATCTTCTTAAAAAACCGTATCTCCAGTCTAATCACAAGAAAAACATCAGACAAATTGAGAGACATTCTAAAAAATGCCTAACCAAAACTGTCAAGATCATGAAAAACAAGGAAAGACTGAGAAACTGTCACAGAATGAAGACTAAGAAGACATGATAACTTAGTGTAATGTGGTGTACTGGACGAGATCCTAGAACAGAAAAAAGACAGAAGTGAAAAAATCTTTTGAAATTTGAATAAAGTCTTTAGTGTAGTTAATAGCAATGTGCCAACGTTAATGTCTTAGTTTTGCCAAAGGTACCTTAGTTGTGTAAGACAGTAACTTTAGGGGAAACTGGGTAAAAGATAAATGAGACCTGTCTGAACTAACCTTGCAACTTTTCTGTAAATCTAAAATTATTCCAAAATAACAAGATTACTTTAAAAAAAAAAAGACAGGACCCAGCTTGAAGAACTTCTTAATACCCAAATGTGAAACAATTAAGGCCTCAAAATAAATTACGACAGTAATGGATTTTAACCCACTGAATAAATTAGGAAGCTATGAGCCTATATTGATGTAAATTAATAAACTAAATGTTTGAAAGGGAAATAGAATATTTACACATAGTCTCCAAGTACCACCCTCAATATCCTTATTAATTAAAAAGGGAAAAACAGTGACTTTACTTGGAGAAGCATGGCAGACACCAGTTTATCAAACTGAATTCAAGTGATCAAAGTTAACTTTATCAACAATGGGACAAATCTCAAATGTGTGCCACACTGTGATATTCCTGCCAAAGATGCATAACTTGAATTTAATCATGAGGAAACATCAGCACAAACCCAAATTGAAGGACAGTCTACAAAATAACTGGCCTGTAAGCTTCAAAAGGGCCAAGGTCCTGAAAGTCAAGGAAAGACTGAAGAATTATTCCAGCTGGAGGAGACTACAATGACATGACAACCAAGTGCAACATATGCTTCTGAATCTTTTCACTACAAAGGACATTATTGGGATAAATGGCAAAACTTAATTGTGATCTGAGAGTTAGATAGTAGTGATGCATCAACATTAGTTTCCTGACTTTGACAGCAGTATTTTGGTTATGTCAGAGAATGTCCTACTTTGTAGCAAATGCATAATAAAGCATTCAGCATGATAGGCATCAGGCCAGTGCTCACTCTCAAATGGTTCAGGGAAAAACAGAGCTCTTTGCAGTATATGTGCAACTTTTCTGTAATATTAAGACTACTTCAAAATTTTTAAATTCCCAGATTCACTTGTTCGTGTTCAATGCTATCACCTCTATGCTAGTTAAGGCCATCACCATCTGATGTCACAAAAAATCCATAAAGTAAAATGTCAGAGAAATGAAGACTAAGCTAGAATCAAAAGTAAGTGGTTAAACTGGTAGGGTCATAGAAGATCCAAAGTCCAAGAAATAAAGGTAAGTTGTGAACTAACAGCAGATGATAATCACTGCAATGGGTTGCCAAAAGATATAAAAACCAATTGGTCAGGGAACAGGGTGTGGAGTGGGCTGGGTTGGGGCAGGAGTGGTGGCATAAAGAGAGACAAGGAATACACATACAAATACAGGCTCAAAAAATTCCAATGAATTCTACTGCTATTTTGGCACACGGGTGGTAACAAACGTTAAATAGAAAGCTTCAAACTCTCAAAGAGAATGAGCAAGCATAGGGAAGAAGGAAATAAGTTCACCAATTTAAAGAAAATGATAGGAAATATACACAAAATTAAGCATGAAATGCATGGAAAACGAGGTTAGGGGCTCATGAGTTGCATAGCTAAAATTTAAGAAAATTAAGAAACATTTTTCTTAGTAATAAATATTTAATGTAAAGAACCCTCAGCAACACAATGGACAATATTACTGACATGATTTCAAAAGATGAGAAACATTCTTCATATCAATCTTTGATTTTTAATACACATTAAGAGGGAATACATAGCACTCTGATTCCCTGACAACCTCCTAAGAACAAACTTTTCTGAGCATCTACTCTATGCCTGGCACTGTGCCCAAAATGTCAGTCATATATTGTTGAGAGACCAGAGAGCAAGAATCTTTTGCATTAAACATGAAGGGACACAGCTGACTTTTACTAAAAAAAGTTAAGAAGTCTGATTTATATTCCTGCCCAAATGGAGGAACACCCCACCTATGCATAAATGCAGGCCACAGTACTTTCTGATGAAAACTCTTCTCAGGGAGCAGCTTTGGATCTGTTCAAGTGATCCATACTTTGGCAAAGTCCCAAAAATATGAACAAATTTGCGTTGGCTTGAAACAGTGCTTCTCATCCTGGGATGCACAGTCTCCTAGAGAGATCAAGGATCAGTTATAAGAGATCCATGAACCTCTTGAAACTGAATGCAAATTTTTGTGGGCTTATGAATACTGCCACTTTTCTAGAGAGAAGGTTTATAGCTTTCATGATACTCATAGGCCAAAAACAGTTGACTGATGGAATAACTGTAAGTGAATGGAGTGAGTTCATTGCCCAAAAAAGCTAACACAAGCATACACTGCAATATCTGTCTAACAAACCAATCCTGAGTTTGCTGTGTGTCAAACACATTAATAGAAGTACAGCATTTTGGAACAAAGTAGGTAGTAGTCCTGTTCTGTTTTACATTTTCCTTGCAACAAGGTGTCAGGATCTAGGTTAAACACTGGCGATACAAATGTAAATATTACATGGTTCCTGCCCTTTGAAACATTTGCAATATATTAGGGGAATAATAATTATAATACAGTGTGGGATAAGAATATGAGCTTTGGAATCATCAGGCATCGGTTCTTCTGCACTCTAGCACCAATTAGCTGAATGATCTTGGGCAAACTGCATGACATTTTTGCATCTCTGTTTCCCTGTCAATAAAATAGGAATAAAAAATCCTAATCTTAAAGTCTTGAAGTGAAGATTAAATATACTATAAAAGAAACACTAAGCACATTGCCTGGCAATGGTAGGCTCCCAATAAACAAAAGGTATTACTGTTACTAGGAATAACCAGAGGAAAGGAAATTTTGTTTTGGCTAAGGAATTACAGGGAGAGCTGATCTAAACTACCATGCTCAATTCTGGGTGCCACATTTTAAGAGAGACACTGACAAATGGGGTGTGTTCAGAGAAAAAAACTAAGATGATAAAGAATCTTGAAACCACATTCCAAAAACCAGTGGTTTGAAGGAACTGAAGTTATGAATTTAAAAAAGAGAATACTATAAGCTCTATATGTTGTTGGAGGGGAGAGGTTGGATCAAGAAATCAAAATCTCAGGGAAATAAATTTTATATATTCTATATATATAATAAACTTATATCTAAGAAAGCTCTCTCAAGTTGGATGAGGATACCTTAAAAAACTGTGATTTCTTTGAAACTAAAGGTGTTAAAAATATGCTAAAATCTATGTTGAGGATTCTAAAGTGGGATCATTGTTCAGCAAAAGTATTACATTAAATGTCTTCTAATATCCCTTCTACCAATACCAAGATTTTACGTTTTATATTAAAATGCTCTACTAGTTAAGATGCTATTGGTTGATAATAACTTAAGATCCAACTTGAAATAAATGAAACAATAAAGGGAAGTTAGTGGGTTACATAAATGTGAAATCTAGTGGTAAGTGAAGCTTGGGATATAGTTTGATCAGAGTTCCAGCTCAGTTTCCCTACAATTTTTTTTTATTTTCAGATAATCCTTCCTTGGAAGTCTGCTTTGTCGTCAGACTGTCAGCAGCAATCAGGGATGTTTGTCTCTGCATTCACATCCAGAGGGGAGAAAGAGAATGGCTTACTCTAGCCACCAAACAAAAGTCCTAGGCTTCGCTGTTAACTCTAGGCTGAACAACCACTGTGGCCAGGGGACTACCATATACTAATTGGTTTAGGTCCAGATTATTGTCCATCCTTTAACTAATTCCCATTGGTTTATATCACCCCTGCAACGGGTTTAAAGATGAAACCCACCCAAATCATATAGTTGCTAGACAATGAGGGAGAGACAGGCCCTAAGAGGAAAATATGGGTGCTCCTATGAAAGGCAAGAGGGAGAAAGGATCCTGTGTGGGCAACAGTATCGGGGTCTCAGCAAGAAACAGACGGCACACTCACACACCATGTAAGTGGAGAGAATGTTTTAAATAGACTATCTGCAAAGGTTTAGAGAAAACCTGGGAGAACCAATAATCCCCTAATACTCCTAGGCCTGAGGAGGCAACGGGAATGATTATATGAACTCAGAAAGCTTAGTTGTATGAAAGAGCCACTGGATAGAAACCGTAACCTCTGATAAGAGGGAAGCAGCCAACCCAAAGTTCCCTGGTAGGGGAGGGAGCTGGGGGGAAAAATGCCCCAAATTTCTCGCTCCTCCACGCTTTATCTTCCACCAGTGGCTGGCACTGGCCAAATGCAACCAGAGCCAGAGGATGAAAGAGATACAAGGGCTTTGTTTGTGCAGACCACTGCACAGGTTAGCTTCCAGGGCACAGAGCAGGAGAGAAGGATGGAGAGTGGATCTGGAGGAGCGAGGACCACTGTCTGCAGATGATCATGAGCCAAAACACATCGTACAGACATGCGTTCTAGGTGGTCTGATCTTCTTATTTCCCACTTATTATCCCTCCCAGGGCACACTATCCCCTTAGGGTAAGGCAACTGTCTCTTTAGGTAAATAAAATACAAACAAGGTCAGGGTTCCTGATAAGCAATTTCAAGATCTTCAGGTTCCTAAATAATTTTATTTTCTTTATCTCTTTTTAAGTATTCCTCAGTTTGCCCGTTTCAGCTCAGCTAAGGACAGCAAAGCATAACTCTTTTTGTGCACAGATAAGAAATGGGCCCAGGCAGCCCCTAAGAGCCAATGGCTAGAAGGAAGTTAAGATACATGCAAACAGAAGACTCAAGGACAAAATTCAGGAGGTTAGTGATGGGGACTCCTTTTGCAGCAACAGACTTCCATCAAAGTTGATCTCATTTAATGCTTCCCTGATCTTCTGAGTCTTGTTTATTTAAGGAGCAATTCCCTGAAATACAGCTCCTTCTAGAGGTTCTGCAATAAGACACAGGAGTTCCCATCAGTGGTTTGAAGCTAAAAGAATCTCTGCTCCTGGAGTTTCAAGCTTTTACACAAAGTGATTGGATGTATTGTACACTTCAAAAGCATCATAGCTTAAAGCAGATGTTAAAATGCTAACCTGCAAAACTAATTGCCATTTACCATGTTCTTTCTATGGGAAAACATGTTGCAAATCCAAAATATAATTTTTAAGCAAAAGAAAACATAATTAGATAACTTTTAAGTACTATATACTATACTAAGAAAAATAACTGGAAGCAAGATGGCACTCTCCATTAAAAAAAAAAGGAAAATTTCAAAATAAGAAAACATCTCAACAGTAGTCAGGAAAAAGTGGTGAATAATTGTCCTATTTTAAAAAAGAGGCAATAATTACTGAAAATATTGTTAGAGAAAACAATGTATATTGGAAAATCCCAATTAAACACAAAGTATGTAAGAAAATCCTATTGTTTATATGTGAATGTAAAAGAAAAAGAGAGTAAGTAGGTTTTAAAAATAAAATCAACCAGAGTTTTCTACATTTGGTGGTTTGTGATTCTAAAAAGTGCTTAGTTGATAATTCTATGCTTTCAAACGGGCCTCTTGAATTAACCATCAAGCTTCTCAATTAACTACCATAATAGGGTGCTTTGAAATGAAAGTTAATAATATCCAAAGTGAAACAATAGAATGTTTCTTCTATTACTGATCCTGGCTGTTAGCCCAAAGCACTTCACATTTTCTTCTAATTACACAATAAAATCTCTCTGAAATGTTAAAGTAAACAAAACAAAAACACAACACATGTACCACACATAAGACATTATAAAGAACACTGAGTTAATATAAATGATATAGGAAATAAAATACCAGCATTATCTCCATTTTGAAACACCAGTAATTAATGCTACTGAAACAGAACCAAGTTAACCATAAGATACAATTTATAGAAATGCAATAAAAATATATATTAGAGCATTACCTTAACTAATCAAAATTTGTAAATTCAGACTTGCAAGAGACTTACACACATACACAGACACATACACATGATGGGTATTCTGAATAAGAACCAGTGTTCTTACTGACCCCAAAATAATCATTCCAAATCACTAAAAACATTGATACATTCCCCCAAATAATTACATTCCAAATCACTAACATTCAAAGATATAACTATAAATACTCAAATCAGAGTGGCATGAAGTACTTGGGGATCCAGTAGCTTGATGAAGCTGGAACAGAATACAAAGCAGGACTAATAAGAAATGAGACTGGAAATGTAGGCAGGGGCCAGATCAGATAAAGTCTAAAATCTTAGATTTCTATCATATTGTGTCATGTTATTCAAACTGAGGTCTAAGTACTTTGTGGCAATATAAGAATATGGAAAGCCACAGGGTAAATATGGTGCATTTTCCATATGTGCCAAGTTAATGAAAAAGGATTTGGAAGAGAGTTAAATAAATTAAAGCACTGTTTTTATATTAAATGCAACCTTACTAGTAGAATATAATATTAATATGAACTTTTCAGACATAACATGAAATTTCAAAGCAATTTCACTCTTGAAGTAGAGGTTCCCTAGTCCCTATTGTTAGGGAAAATTTGAGAAGCAGTGCTGAGAATGTGGAGTCACAGGGTTTTTTTTTTTTAAGCAGAAGAGTGACATGATCAGATTTGTGCTTTTGAGAATGTATTAATATAACGGTGCTCATTTTTTAGAGCTATTATTTGATACATGGAACATTAAAAGCTCCCACTTAAAACTTTCAGAGTGCCTTTTAATCATAAGACTATTATATGAGATGTTACTGTAAACCTGTTATACAGCAAATTAAATAAGATTTGAGTAAGATTAATAAAAACTGTGTTTAATAAATAAAATATCCATGTTTTCAAAATGTTAAGAAAAAATACTGGGCTCCTACTAATCAGTTACCAATGTGTCTTCTCTAGAGACGTAACTACAGTTTAAGAACAAGACTCACAAATGTCTTTGATCCTTAATGTGATATTCAAGACAAAATGATTGACTAAACAGAGACTCTTTTAGAAAAAAACATGGATTTATGTATTTCAAATACCTGATTACTTAACAATTGAACAAAAAGTAGTAACATTTTTTTTAACCATACAAGTCATTTCATAAGGAGTAAATACACTGTTTTAACCCAGGTGATTTAATGTAGACTTAGCTAAAGGACACAAAATAAAATGAAAGTTAAACTTGCATTAGTAAGTTAACAGTTAAAAACAGACATTAAAACAAAACAGATACTAGAATTGTTAAGGAAAGTTGATAAAAGATAAAATACAAAAATTCATGCAGAACAATTCATAAAAATATTACAACTTGAGAAAAAGTAGATGCTTTTATTGGATCACTAAAAATAGCAACTATCAATCTAAATAATCTAGAAAACACTGACTTTTAATTACTTTTAGAAACTAGTATACCTTGGCCTATTAGTTATTTGTGTAACATAGGCCACTATAGTTATAATGTGGTTGTGATCACAAACTAGCAAAAGTAGTACAAGAATTGATGATAATAGAAAAAAAAAGCACTGCTCTTGAGCAAAAGTTAAATGTAATCAAAGATTCATCTGTTTAGATTTTAAAACTAAATATTTGAAGCTTTAAAAACAACACTTTTATTATGGAAATTATTATGGAAAAAATAAGTGCTAGGACAAGTCTGGAAACAAGTCTCTATTTTCTAACAGCCTTTTTTGCTTTAAGCTGAAGCTCTTACTGTGATCAAAAAACATGTAACCTGGCATAAGAACTTAAAATACCTCACCTAGCAGCAAGACTCATCTAGACATACAGATCTTACATCAACTTTATTCAATAGTTTATGTTTGCTTCTTTACAGAAAGACTTAGCCTAAACATAAATTTATAACAGAGAAAGAGTATCTCAAAAATACAAATCACAGTGTATGTTTTATAAAGCCTCTCTCCATCACTATACCAGTGTCTCTTGAGAAAGGAAGTGAGAAAGATCCAACAGCAAAGCAAGAACACATACTCCCTAGAATCCTAGATCTAAACATTTTCAGAGTTAATGCAAGGAAATGTGAAAACAACAATAGTTGATATCCTACACAGGAGATCAAACACCTCTCCACCTCTCTTCTCCTAGATAATCCACACAGAGCTATTTGTTCTTTAATTTTTTTTTTTTAAATGCCATCTGCCTCCTCCAAGCCTCCCTCTTCCCAAACTCCATTGCTGTACTCTATTTGCAGGGGAGGGGAGGGGAAGTTGCTTCCATGAAGTCAGTCCATTGGAGATGTCCTAGCATCACAACATTTCCTGACCAATGGGAAGTGGAAAATGGTAGAGAGAATTCAAAGAACGATAAGCCATACAATGTTGGCAGAGTTTTGGGTTTTTTGTTTTGTTTTGTTTTGTTTTGTTTTAAACATTGCATTTTAAATAAAATGGCCCCTCCTGCATATAGGTTATAAGGTTCTATGCTCACATTTATTGTGAGTGGATACATAAGGTCTAATCACGTAGTAAGGAGGCATTGGTCTCATTACTTTATTGGTTAAGTGCAAGAACAGCCATACAATTGTCAATTGCCTCTTGCAATTTCATGCAGCCAGTAACAAGGGGAACTGGAAATATCCATGCAAATCTCTTCAACTACTAGAAAACATACATGCACACTAAATATTTGAAATCTTAAAACAACTATTCTCTCTGTATTTCCTCATCCTCTAGTGAGGACAGCACCCCCTCCCCACCCACACAGAAAATATAAATTCAAGCTATATGTGAAATATACACTAACATCCAGACAATTAAAAAACTCTACCAAGAATCAAAATTTTTGGTAAAGCAAGAATACATATACATATGCACAGGAAAAGAGAGAAAGATACATATCCAATGTTCACAGTGGTTATCTTTCTGTATCAGAAAAATCAGTGATTTCTAATTTTTTACCTATGTGCTTGTGATTTTTCTAGCTTTCCTACAATGAGCATGTAACGTTTGCAATCAGAAAAAAAAAGTTAAATAGATGCGGAGCTTCAAATCTGAAAGCAATAGTTAATCTGATCAAAGACACAGAGCAGCCTATCTTTAAACCTCATGAGTCACTGAGGAACAAACCCTCCAGTACTTGGAATGGCAGAGAGGCTCCCCAAAACTCAATGATAACTTCTTATACAGGGGCCTTAGTAAACTGAGGAGACAGAGTTGTTTCATACAAACTTGGACAAGTGCTTCTGCAACAGCAAAACTCCCAGCTCTCCAATGACCCGCCTCCCAAGGCACATCCAAGTCCGGGGATCCCAAGCAGGACCTCCACCTCTCCGACGGTGCTCCCAAAGTTTCAGTCTTCCCCCCAAATCTGTGCTCTGCAGTTCACCCTCACTTCTTTCGCCCACTACCCCCACTTGTCTTCCCCCCATACACACCCACGGACCGTAGGAGAAGGAAAGAGAGGCCAAACTTGGAGGCAGCTGTTCCTGATCCCCGTGACCTTGGACCAGCGATTTCGGCTCAAGGAACCTCAATTTCCCATCTGCCACCCTCCCTCGCAGGGTGGCCGCATGTTCAGAATCCTAGAGGGCTGTGCAAAAGTGAGAAGCTGTTCTCATCACTCTGCAGCAATACCCTCCTCCCCCGACCGTTTTAAGGCACCGGGTCCCATCGCGGACACCCGGGAGACAGCTTATCCTCCCGAGCCCTGCCCCGCCTCCTCTCGCTCCCCACCCCCCCGGGACACATCGCCCCACACTCCCGTCCCCGTACCTGGCAACTGCTGTCCTGGGGCAGGTTCTTCACCAGGATTTTCCTGCGGTTGCTCAGCTCCCGCCGCATCCGCTGCAGCCGCGCGGCGATCTCCTCCGGGTGCAGCGCAGCGGGCGCGGAGCCCAGGGTGCCCTCGCGCGCCTCGGCCGAGAAACCCGGCCCGCGGGGCCCCGTACCCGGCCCCGGCCCCGCAGCGCAGTCAAGGCCCGCGCCCCCCTCGCCGCCGCCGCCTCCCACCGCCGCCGCCATCTTTCCGGGCGCCCCACGGCTAAGGGCTCCTCCGCAGGCTCGAGGGGAAGCGGAGAGAGAAAGCGGGAGGAGGCCCAGGCGGGGCGAGGCAGACAGAGGCCTCGGAGAGGGAAAAAGTGTGAGACGCGGCGCCGCAGCCACCAGCCGGCGGGGCAAGAGCTGACGGGCGGGGAAAGGAAACCTGAGGCGCCAGGAGGAGCCCGAGAACCACCTCGCGGGAACCTCCCCCTTGGGCCCCCAGCCCCCGCGCACAGGCGGCGCCTGCCCCTCTACCGGGCCCGCCCGCGGAGACCCTGGCGCCGCCAGACGGACACCTGTGCTGGCGTGGGCGGGCGAGCTCCCCGTCTCTGCAAGGCCTTGGTGAACTGCCAGGCGTGGGATGACGCGGGCTTGCGGCCCCTTCGCGACGGGTTCCCGGGGGCCCTCGACCCCAGTCGCCTGTCCCCGCGGGGCTTCTCCACGTCACACTGCAACTCTTCCCAGGTTCGCCCTCGAAATTCCCGCGCTGTGGCGGCTTGGGAACTGCAGAAGCGAATTCAGGCTTCCCAAACCTGGGGAGTCTGGAGGGCGCCTTCTTACAGTTCTGCGAGCTGCGGGTGCAAGCAGTTCTACCGTGTGCAAGATGTGCATGCATATTTGGCAAAGAAGTTTGAGTTTACAAAGAAAAATTAAAATTGAGATTTCTAGGAAGTAAAAAGAGGGATATTCTCGGGGAAATGATACATTTTTGGTAAAAACCTGATCGCAGAATATTTCCCTAGCTGTGTAAGGAAAAGCCTGTGCCCTTCACCCTTCCCTCCGTCCCTGTTGTACCCTAAAGATGTAAAATGAATGCAGTGTAAAATGAATGTCGTGAATGCAACATATAAAGCGATGCTGAAACAAAAGAGTAGAATGGAAAAGGAACTATAGCAGAGGGCTGGAGAATATGTTACTTGGAACATCATTTTAATTGAAATTTAGGGGGAAGTTACATTGCAGAGCTATCTATACTTAATCAATGTGATATCATCAGGTCAAACAATCTACCAGGCTTTGACTCCTAAATGATCATCAGCAAAGGGGAACTTGCAACTTAAGTGTGTAGGAGGCAAATACACTCACAAAAAAGCTTGTTTAACACCAAAATGTATTCCGTTACGGTAAAATGTTTTGAATTAATGTACTAAATGAATGAATAAATGTACTAAATGTACAAAAAGTAATAATAATTTTATTTAAAAACATATACTATTTATTCATACTTACCATGTGCCCTCAGGCATTTCTAAGTACTTTACATGTATTTCATTTACCCTTCAAAATAATCCAGTTAGGTAGATTTTCTATTCCTCACTTTACATATGAAGAATTGGAGACTGGTCTGCTTAATCCTAAAGCCCAATGCTCTTAATAATATATAATAATAAATAATATATAAGGTTTACCTGTAATCCCTCCACCCAAAAATAATTACTGATATTATTCTTGAATTTTTCCTCTGCTAATAGATACTTTTGTATTATTAAATGATATTCTGCCATACACACATGTTCATAGCAGCACTATTCACAATAGCCAACAGATGGAAAAATTCCAAGTATCCATCAACCACTGAATGGATAAAGAAATTGTGGCATATATATACAATATATTGTTGACCATTGCTGATGGTCGGCCATAAAAAGGAATGAAGTACTGTTACATGCTACATGTGGATGAACCTCAAAAACATTAAGCTAAGTGAAAAAAGCCAGTCACAAAAGGTCACATATTGTATGATTCAAATTGCATTGAATATCCAGAGTAAGTAAATCCATAGAAACAGAATTCAGATTAATGGTTGCCAAGGGCTGGGGGAAGGGAAGAATGTGGAGTAACTGCTGAATGGATACAGGGTTTTTTTTTTTAGGGGGTAGGAGGTGATGAACATGTTTTGGATCTAGATAGAGGTAGTGGTTGCACAACATCGTAAATGAACTAAATGTCACTTCCTTATTCACTTTAAAATGGTCAATTTTGTTGTGAATTTCACTTCAATAAAAAAATGTAATGATATTCGGCAGTTTACAGTTTTGTAACCTGCTTTTTTATTGTGGTAATATATGCACAACATAAAATATCCTGTTTTAACCACTTTCAACCATATAATTTAGTGGCATAAATTAAATTAACAATATAGTGCTATTATTATCACCATCCGTTATCAAAATGCTTTCATCATTCAAAAGAGAAACTCTGCACCCATTAAGCATGTAACATGCTTTTGACAGTATATTTTCTGAGCATCTGTCCACACTGATATATTGGAACATCATTATTTTTTGTGGCTGCATATTATTCTATTGTGAAAAGACCATAATTTATTTCACTAATCACCTATTACTAGACACTTTATCTATTTATAAACAGCAATGAAATTAATATTGTTGTGCCATATTGAACACCCTTAATTTTTCCACAGAATAAACTAGAAGCAAAATTTCTGCAAAGTTTAAGCATATTTAAAAGTTTTTGATATGCATTTCCAAATTACCTTCCTCAGTTTTGCCTATCACAAGCATTGTATTAGAGTGTTCATTTCTCTGCTTGCATCTATAATTTGATATAAAAATATTTCATGTTTAAATTTTATTCTTTTGATTCAGAAATTTATGAATTCTAAATTCCAATGAAGCCCTATTTTGTACCACTGAGAGATTTCAAAAAATGTCTTCTATTAAAATGGGCAGAAGCATGAATAGCCTCAGCATATGCTATGACCTTGAGTCCCTCATTAACATTTCTGAACATACATTTATATAAATGAGTACTGTCTTCCTGACATCTATTAAATGTCCATTATAGACTAGACTATATATATATATATATATATATATAAAGGCACTAATAATACAGAGATAATAAAATAAAATTCCTGTGTTATAGGTGCTCAGTCTCCTTGGCGAGAAAATTGTGTAATAATTACAACTAAATGTGGCAATACAGATGCGAACAGAAACCTCAGGAGCAGCCTTGGAAAATATGCTGCTTTGCTTAAAACATTTTTGGAACTGCATTGTTGGTATTGACTTCAGAATCTTCTGCATTGTTCTGTGATAGCAAATGTTCATCTCTTAATAGGTTTGGTTTTGGGGAATAATTAAATGTTATTTGAAGCCAAGTCTGGTGAATGAACAAGGCATCAATTATGTTTTTGGGGTTAAGATTATGTAATAAGGGTTTTTAGCCCCAACTGGGACATGATCACAATATTATGAAGTTATTAAACCAATTTATTGTAAGTGGCTTCTTGGAACTGATTCTACTCCTTTAACAATATTGCCATGTCCTGTAGGATGATGGCTTTCAAACTTTTTTTGACCCAATCCAGCGACAAATATAGTTTATATCGCAGTGGAAGATATATTTTATATCACAAACCAGTAAACACACACACACATACACACACTTGAAAGAAAGATTCCACAAAACAACATGCCCTTACCTCATGTAGAACACTACTATTTTCTATTCTATTCTGTTCCAGTTTTTTAATTGCCAAGGTGACACACTAAATTGATTTCATGATCCAGTAAAGGGTAATTACTAATACTTTAGATAAACACAGCCCCAGTCTACAAGTCAACCATCTCTCCTTGTTACTCAATTGCTTTCCATGGAATTTGGGGAAATGATAGAATCTACTGATTTTAAATTTTCTACTGAATTGATTGGTATTGTCACATAAAAGAAAATGGTAGAAATTGCAAAGACTTGGAAATGCTACTATAATTCAAAGGAGTTCCCCTCATTCCAGGTTTTAGCCTGACTCTAAATAACAGTTTCTGTGGCAAACTAAAGGAACACTCTAATCTGAACTTGAAGTGGAGTACAGTTATCAAGCTGCAATGTATTAACCAATACCCACAGGTAATTATCATGATCCATGTAATTGCCTTGTTCTTAAAACATGTGCCATATGTTCACTTTCGTTTTTATATTTTAATAACTGAGGTTATTTTTCCTCATTTTATAAAGCTCAGTGATTGTGGAAAATGTTGGAGAAATTTAGTCTTAGTTTATAATTTTGAAAATTAGCCTCTTGTATCTAAAACAATCTTATGCTTATGTATCATGATAGTGTAATAACAATAAGTATGTGTAAAGACTTTGTAAATTGTAAGTATGATATACTTTTAATTATCATTTATTCATTCAATTACATATGTATATATATAGAGAGAGAGCACTTACAATATACTAGGCACTGTACAAACAATCAGATTTTATTGATTTTTATTCAGATGTGGTCCTTTTCCAGGGGAAAATATATGCAAAAACCAGAAATTGCAATTCAGTATGATAAATGATATGAATAAAGTACGCTCAGCAGCAAGATGAGTTTTTAATTTTGACCAGGAAATGGCAGCATGAGGAGCTGTGTCTTGAAGGATGAGTAGGAGTTTTCTAGATGAAAAGTGGACAAGTAATGAAACAAGGAACAGAACGAGGCCCAAAGACATCAAAGGGACCGCTGTGTCCACAAAAGAATGGAAATTTTTTGTTGGTAAATGGTATGATACTTTGGGGAGAGTAGCAGGAAATAAATGAGAAAAGTAGCAGATGTTATTCCATTTTAAGAACTTTGATTTCACTCTAAGTCATTGTTCTAATATGATATAAAAGGCACTCCCACAGAGAAAAGGAATATCAGAAGCTTTTAGCCTGGGAAGTGACATAATCAGATTTAGCCTTTTAAAAAGTAGTTCTGATGACAATGGAAAGACTAAATTTAGCAAATCTTACATCACAGAGGCCAGTTAGGAATTTTTTAAAACAAAATAAAAACATTTCAGGGCTTATACTGGAGTAAAATAATAACAATAGCAGCAAGTAAGTGTAGAGTGCTTACAGCGATCACCTAAGCTTTAACTCTTTGTGCCTTTTTTTCTTTATATTATTTCATTTTTAATTCTATAATCAACCTGTGATGTAGCTAATACTGTACCTATTTACCAGTAAGGAATCAAAGGCCAAAAAGGTCGGGTAACTTGCTCAAAGTCACACAGCAGGCAGGGTGAGGACCCAGGATTCCAATGCAAATCCATCTGTTTCTAGAGCCCAGATGTGTAAACTCGTGTATTGTAGCCAGAGGAGGGACTGGATTTGTGGGGCTTTTTCTGAGGGAAATATAGTAGAGCAACCTAGAAGCAGAATCTAATGGTGAAGAGAACAAGATCTGGAGTCAAACTACCTGGATTCATTCTTTTAACAAGAGCAAGCTATTTAAAGCATGAGCCAATTAAATATGCTGTGCGTCAGACTCTTCATCTCTAAAACCAAGATAATAACATCACCCATGAGGCTATTATTAAAGGCTATTATGGGGATTAGATGAGGTAATATATATAAAGAGCTTAGGAGAATGCCTAGCCCAAAAGCTACATAAAAGGCTGTCATAATATTAATGATATTAATAATAATAATTAATACCTATTTGTTACTTTTTAAAGTGTTGGTGACTACTTATTGGATGTTAGTAATCAGAAACAAGTTAAGAATGGCATCATGGTTTCTAATATGACAGACTGGATGAGTGGTGATGCTGCAATTGAAATGGAGCAGTTTGGGAAGTAAGGATACTAAGTTCAATTGCTATTACATCACTGCAGAGCACATAAATAAAGCCATACAATAAGCAGTCTAGAACTTGTAAGAGAACTTGGTATTTAAAAAATTAGGCAGGATGAAATTATCCAGGCTGAGTGTGTAGATTGAACAGGAAGTTCAAGAAAAAGGACCTTAGGGGACAACATTTTAGGTGAGGAAAAGGGAAAGAAAGTGGATGGTATTTGGCAGTCCCTTTAAGACTCTGCTTATACTACTTATGTTCTCAGCCTGTAAGAACAGAGCCAGGTGAAAATGAGAAAGGTATCAAATAAACATAGTTGCCTTATATTTGGTATTTCTCCCTATATTTCTGTCTCCTGTTGTGTTAGAGGTGTTTTCCAGCTTCCAATCCTTAGCTGTAGCTCTCAATTATAGCTCCTGCCACATCCCCTCCTTGGCTTCTTTGTCTTCACAGTATTGACCTTGGTTGCCTTTTTTACTTGCTTCTTGAATCACAACTGAGAACCAACTCACCACTCACTGCCTTCTGCTACTGACCCTGCTTTCCCTGCACCCCATGACACACCAGACATAAAAGAAACCACAAAAATTAGAAAGAAAAAAAAAATGGAGTGTACTAGGAAAGAGTAGCTTCAGAGAAGCCAAGGAAGCAAAATGTTGCAAGGAGGAGACAGTGATCAACCTGCCAATGTAGCAGAGCAGACAAGCAGAATGAAGACTGAAAAGGAGGTAATCATATTTGGCAGTTAGGAAGCTCCTGGTTTTGTTGAATAAGAGCAATTACAATAACTAGTAGGAGTGAGAGAGAAATTTCTTAAAGAAAATAAGTGTACCAAACTTTATACCTTCTCATTTTTCCATGAAGGAGAAGAGGAAGAATGGCGGGGCAATGAAAATATTTAGTCTGCATAGATAATTTACATATATTTCTCACAAGCACTGTTGGAGTGAGTATTATAATAATATTGTATATGGGGGTGGGTGGGTATCTTATAGCTAACTGAAAATGATGTTAAGTACTCTGCCTAAGGTCATGCAGCAAGAATAAGGCAGATTTAGGACACAAACCTAGGTCCATCTCCAAATTCTCTGGTTTTCTTACTGCATTCGGATTTAGAACCTCCACCAAGGGGAATGTGAAAGTATTGATGTAAGTGGTAATAATGATACATAAGATGGATCAGGTGATGGTGGTGTTGACGATAAAAGGAAGATGAATGTTTCTGCTGCTCAAAATTTAATGGCACTAAATAGCCTCATATGGAACTTTGTGTCATAAAACAGTGTCTGTGAAAACCTACAACGAGATGATGTTCCTTAATACCAATGACTTTTCTTAGTTTCAATCTAGCCACAAGGTGTAATTCATAGACTTTCCTTTTGTCTTAATCTAAACACATTTTAAATATTTTAAAGCTCCTACTCTAATTCAAGATTTTATTTTATTTTTAACATTATGAAACATTGTGGAAATTGTAGATGTATAAACTACAAATATTTCCCTTGAACTTTATAAGTAATATAGCAAGGACTGTACTCTTTGATATTGAAATGTAGGTCCTTTTGGCATCCTACTTCCTGAATTGTGGAAGTCTAAGGAAGTAGTACATTCTCTACCAAAATCTAGTAAAAATAGCAGAATGTTAGCTATAAAGTTATAGAAGAACCATGGAACAGACAGCAAGAATATTTGAAAGATAATAAAGTATAACCCAGCTATCTGGTAGGGAAATAAGTGTTTTTAGATTGTAAAGTTTTTGTATTGAAGGGATCATTTAAGTATGTGTTAGTAAAAACCAATTATTTTGTTGAAAATCTTTTAAAAAGTACATATTATATTAAGGAATGTACTGACTTGGACTTTTGTACCCCAGAAAAACATGTTCTTAATCTCAGTCCATTCCTGTGAGCATGGACCCATTGTAAATAGGACCTTTTGATGAGGTTAGTTCAGTTAAGATGTGGACCAACTAATCACAGTGAGTCTGAATCCTATTACTGAAGGCCTCATCGGGAAGGCCACAGAGAGGGAAGCCTCAGGGAGCACCCAGAAGCTGGAAGTCAATGGAACTGGGAATCCAGGAGAGGCTGCCATATGCATTTCCATGTTACAGAAAAACCAAGGACCGCAAACTGGCAGCCAGCCCCAGAATGCCACCGTCTTCTGGGAGAAAGCATTGCCTTGATGATGCCTGGATTTTGGACTTCTCCTAGTCTCAAAACCATGAGCCAATAAATTCCCATCGTTTAAGCCAACTTATTGCATGGTATTTGTTTTCCCAGCCAGGAAACTAAAATAAGGAGGTACAGATGATACTCAACCTGAATTATCCTTTTTGTGATGCCAGTTATCTTCAGGGTCTACCGAGGATTGTAGGATGATTTCCCCTGACATTAAATAGCCCCATACAGCTATGCCTTCTTAATTCTTGCATCTGATTTTTATAGATTTTTTGTCTCCTTCCTTTATCTCCTTGTCTCATTTCTCATGGCTGCCCATGTAACTGCATAGACTCATTTGTGCCTGTTGTAACATTAAACCAGTCCACCAAATCATACCCATGCAAATATTTGGTAAAATTTGCACATCCCCATGCTTATACCCACAGTGCCCCCTGACATTCTCCCATTCTATTCCATTTTCTACCTGGCCTCCTGGCCTTGGCTTCTTTTCTCCCTTCTCCTGCCACTTAGACTTTATTATGGAGGTATACTGCTCAGATTTCCATTCAACAGAACATCCTGTGTGAAGTATAGTTGGCTGCCACCCTCTCTCTAGCTCCCACAGGTCTGGATTTGCAGAATTCATACTGAGGCCATGCTCCCCACTACAGCTGAGCAGAGTGGGGGTACTACAGCTCGGCCCTTTCTGCCCAATGCAAGATTCCTCTGATGGGTAATCTTTGCTCAGGGACTTGTCATCAGTGTGGACAAGATTTTTTCAGAGTGTACTGCAGCCTGGGGCTCTTCATACTCTGTCTTCCCCACTCTCTTCCTTTCACAGTTTTCAGACCTGCATTATGATCTGAAGCCTCTTCCTATCTACCCTTGTTCTTTCTCCCCTTTATCCTTCAGAGATGTTTTCCCCAACAAATCTTTTTCACATCAAATTTGGCTTTATGTCTGCTTCTCAGAGGGCACAGTTAGTAAAAAGTGGTCCAAGAAAGCCAGCAGTAAAATGGGATTTGGGGACTGTTTCATTCACTGCCTGGATGATAAGGAGGGCCTGATCCTAAATGGAATATGGTGGCTGGATACTCCCTGGCACAAGTTGGCCATAAAATCCTGAATATTTCACTGGTTGTGACCTGGGAAAATATCTGGGTGGAGGGAAATAGCTTTGCTAGTGTAAAGACTTAGACATTTGAAAGGTGTAGAGAGAATAACATCTGTAAAAATATTGGAGTTGGCTGCTTGTTTCAAAGTTCTATTGATGCACTACAGAAAGATAATGAAAAACTGAGGGGTAGTTAACAAACAGGAAAAGGCAAAGTGTGGAAGACAGAGAGCCTATTGACTTGGAGCACTTTCTTGGGACATGAGATTTAACACTATGCAGGGACTCCTCAGAAATAGGGTAAATTCACTCTAGGGTAGTTAGAATCCTGGAGGTGATGGCCCATGCTGAGTGAAGCAGAAATACCTGAGTTGTCATAGCAGATGGTAGCAGAAAGAATAAAAAGGTAGCAGGGAAGGGATATGCTTCGATGGGTTTATAACGTGAAGCCAGAAGATCCAACGGAGAATTATGTTCCACTGGAGGGCCAAGAGGACACACCATTATCGAAAGTAATCAGGAATGCACTGGTGAGAGGGATACCAGCATCTTTAAGAAGTTTCGTGTTGGTTCTCTCAGAAGGCCAGGGCTGAGGTATCACAGAGTTAGGCTCATCAATTAGCCATGGGAATGAGAGCCTAAAAGAATAGAAGTCAAGTAGAAACACTGTCAAAACTAGGAGAACACCATTAACTATAACGACTAACAAGGGTGGAGGAGATGTCAAGGGGCAAGTTGTGGAAATTGTTAATAGAATCTGGTATCCCTAGGGCATCCAACGAGAGTGCCATTTAACATCTATAATCAGAAGTAGGCAAGAAAGATTAAGCAGGAGGATGAAGGCAGTTGTCCCAGTAAAAATTCATGATTCATTGTTCAGTTCCCATTCTTGAATTTTCAGATGAAGAATCCAGTGACTGAAGAGGTGGCTGGGTCCCCAGGAGGTAGAACCCTGCAACATAGTGGCAAGTATATACTGTAGTACTTTCCACAGGCCTGTCCCAAAGGAAACTATCACCATTTACTCAGGTGTCTAGAGAAAAGGGAATATCCACCCTTCTTAAGGGCTGTTGGACACACTATCTGAGTTGACATTGGTACCTAACATGTATCACAGTCCTAACATGACTCAATAGAGTGGGGGCTTTGAGGCCCAATAATTTCTGGAGTCTGTCTAAAGGCCAGTTTACAAGATCCATGAGCCTAGTAGGCAGGCAAATGCACAAATCCTTGAGTACAAAATTGGGACAAACAATTGTAGTAGTTAGACACAGAACTTGGCTAGTGGGGAAGGCCAAATGGAAACCTCTGAAATTACCTACCTCCCTCATCAAGATAGTGAATCAAAAACAATATTGTATGTATATAACATTAATATTTTTTAAAAAAACCTTCAATATGTTATCCCAGAAATGATAGCAGAGATTAGTACCACCATTGAAGAGCTACAAGATGCTTGCATGGTGGTCCCTCTCATATACCCACTTGATTTACCAATCTGACCCTTGTAGAAACTACATTTATCCTAGAGAATGACTTCCAGAAGCTTAGTCAAGCAGTAGCTCCAGTAACAATGGCTTTACCTAACTGTTGATGACAGGGCGTATTATTAAGGCCTCAGCTATGCAGCCATTGATTTGATGATTGCACTCTTTTCTCTCTCAAGTGAAAAAAAGGATCAGAATCAGTTCACTTTGACAGGCAATGGACAAGAATATGCATTTAGTTTTTCCCCAAGTATGCAATAACTCTCTGGCCTCTGTCATTAATATAGTCCAAAGAGCTTATATCATCATATTGATCCAGTTACATTGATCCAATCATATTGATTCCATACATTGATGATATAAGGCTGATCTGGCAGAACAAGCAAGAGGTGGTTGTATGATGGTGTGCTGGTTTGGACGTATTATGTACCCCAAATGCCGTGTTCTTTAATGCAATCTTGTTGGGGCAGATGTATTAATGTTGATTAGGTTGGAATCCTTTGATCAAGTGTTTCCATGGAGATGGGACTCAATTGACTGTGAGTGAGACGTTTTATTGTATTATTCCCATGGAGATATGGACCCCGCCCATTCAGAGTAGGTCTTTGCTTTAATCACTGGAGTCCTACAAAAGTGCTCACAAACAGAAGGACCTCAGAGCAGCTGTGAGTGACATTTTGGAGAGCAACCAAGAGAGACATTTTGGAGACGGCCACTGAAAGCAGACTTTTGCTGACACTTTGTTTCGGAGAAGCTAAGAGAGGACAAAACACCCCAAGAGCAACATTTTGAAGAATGCACAGGAGCTGAGAGAGGAGCTGGAAAACAAACTGGGATCAGCAGATGCCAGCCACGTGCCTTCCCAGCTAACAGAGATTTTCCAGACACCATTGGCCTTCCTTCAGTGAAGGCAAACTTGTGTTGATGCCTTAATTTGGACATTTTCATGGACTAGAGACTATAAATTTGTAACCAAATTAACCCCCTTTATAAAAGCCAATCCATTTCTGGTATTTTGCATAATGGCAGCATTAGCAAACCAGAATAGATAGAGATCTTGGAAGCACACATGAGCTCCAGAGGGTAGAAGAGAAAAACCTGTGAGATTCATGGGTCTGCCACTTCAGTACAGATTTTAGGAGTTTAGCGGTCAGGGGCATGCCAGAACATCACAGATTCTACATTCCCAGCTCCCATTTAGTCAACTGAAGTATGTGTTTTCAAGTTAATTCTCCCACACCTTCCCAAATATGTTGCTGAATCTAAATTCCTAGGATTATCTAGTTAAAGCCTGAACTTCTTGTAAAATCATTAGCATTTGAGGAGCCCAATGAAAAGGAGTGTTCCTACAACTGCCTCTATTTTCAGCTAATTTTACATCCCTCTATTTCACTGTTTCCCTGTTCTCTTGCCAGCTCTTCCATTTATTTTTTGGTTGTAATATTTCACTACCCTTTCTGCTTTTGCCCTCAACTATCCATTTATGGGCAGCATTTTGCTTTTATTTACCCAGTAAGAGAAACCCAAACTTTGAAGTTGTACTATTCCAGAATAGTTTTCACATGAGCACAGAACTTTTTCTTAATGTACTTTTCAGCTGGTGCACTTATTTCTAACACAGAAAAAGATTCCAAAATAGGGCATGACAAAGAAAACCTTAGTAAACTAGGTTAGTGCTGATTCCATACATACTGCTGAAAGTTTCCCAGATGCCCATAATTACAAGAACTTATGTCTTCGATGTAAATGCACATTTAGTGCAATTATCAACATCTCATTTGCAGAATGTCCATTCACAAAGCTTACCCAAGTTTCCACTGAATGAAGTCTAACATAGTATAAACATATCCAATAACTGTTTCAAAACAGCCACCTTAAAGAATCATATTCCTAAAGGAGTTTTAGGGAGTCCTCTATTCCTATTTGCTAAAGGTGCCATTATACAAAATATCAGAAATGGATTGGCTTTTATAAAGGGTATTTGTTAGCGTACAAGTTTACAGTTCCAGGGCCATAAAAGTGTCCAGACTAAGGCACCAGCAAGAGGATGCCTTCACTGAAGAACAGCTGATGGTGTCTGAAACACCTCTGTCAGCTGGGAAGGCATGTGGCCAGCATCTGCTGGGCCATTGCCTCCCGGTAGCATTTCAAAATGGCTTTCTCCAAAATGTCTGGGCTTCTGTCTCTCTTGGCTTCTCTCAGCTCTCTGCTTGATTCTCCTAGGTGTTTCTCTCTAAGCATTTGGGAATGCTCTCTTTGCTTCTCTGGGGCAAACTCTGGGCTTCATCTCTTAGCTTAGCATCTCCAAATGTCCTTCTGTCTGCATCTCCCAGAGTCTATAAGCATCTAGGTTTATGTCAGCTCTCAGCTTCTCTCAGAGGCAAATTCTGGATTACATATCTTAGCTTCTGTCTAAAGTATCTCTCTCAGCTTCTCTGAGCTTCTCCTCTCCATGGGCTCTCTTAAAAGACTCCAATGAACTAATCACTGGATGGGCGGGGTCACACCTCCATGGAAATGATCTAATCAAAAGGTCTCACCTACAGTTGGGTGGGTCACAACTCCAAGGAAACAACATAATTAAACGTCCCACCCTAATCAAAAGAGTAATAAGTCTGCCCCCACAAGATTGCATTAAAGAACATGGCTTTTGTGGTTGACATAATAGATTCAAACCAGCACATCATCTCTGTTGTATTCTCCTGCCTTTAAGCCAAATTATACATAAGCAACTCAGATAAGACAAAAGGTCCGCAGAAAAAAGTCAATAACCTCGCTTTAGAGGTTAATAATGAGCAAAGTCAGGAATTTCTTCTTTGAATATAAAAATATTTCTATTATAACTTAAATCCATTTTTATTATGTCTGAAATAGAAGTTTAAAAATGCTTATGTGTTTTTACATGAGTAAAGCCACCGCTGTTAATTTCCTTTAATAGAAATTTCATACAAATGACCATTTTATATTTGTATCAAAATACAACTCTTTCATTCATTCAATAAATTTTCAATAGTCCCATTCCATCCTTTTAACAATATTTTCATAGCTTCTACATTTTGAAAATAACCATGGAGTTATGGCTCCTTTCACAGGTAAAATATTTTCCAATTATTGGAATCATTTTGGGGGGAGATAATTTTTATTGTGGTAATATATTTACAACATAAATTTTTCCATTTTAACCATTTTTATGAGTAAAAGTTGACGGCCTTAATTATATGCACAATATAGTGCTACCATCACCTTTATCTATTACCAAAGTTTTTCATCACCCCAAACAGAAATTCTGTACCAATTAGATAAAAACATCCCATTCCCTTCTCCTTTCAGCCCCTGGGAACCTTGACTCTACTTTTTTCTCTACAAATTTGCTTATTCTAGTGATTTCATGTATGTGGAGTTATACCAATAATTGTATCCATTTTTAATGCCAAATTTGCCACTTTTTGCCCAGTAACTACTCTCTTTAGGCTTGACTCCCTCATTTTTTAATTCTTATTTAGGTATTTCTTAAAACATCTTTGGTTTTTACAACAAGATGTTTTGGGCTCTTTTTGCTTTGTCCTCCCCTGGTACTTTCTCCTAAGGTGAACATACCATGCACCTTACAAGCTCTAATTTCTTCACTGAAGGATTTTGTAAGGAGAAAAACTCTGGGTATAGAGGTTCATGTTTAATTTTCCTTATGACCATTGGAAGTAGTCTGAGCTGAGACCAATAGCAAAGTTGGAGTTAGCCAGGTAAAATAATGGGGCAAAATGTCTTAGGCAGAGGGAGATCTAATAAGTCAAGACAACAATTAAACAAGCAATAAGTATTGTACACTAACTGATATGAAAGAGAACAAACAGTGACTATGGAAGCCCATAAAAAGAACATCTTACATGGTCTGGGAATTAACGAGCATTGGTCAGGAAAGACTTTCTGAACAAAGTGACTATTAACTTAGATGGTAGACACTACTAAGGCTCACCAATGTCCAGTTCTCCTTTCCTTCCTGAGCATATAGAAAGCTCTGATTCCCAGCTCCTCTGTAATTAATCTGGGTCATGTAGCTAATATAAACTAGTGAAGTGTGGGCAGCAGTGGTTTTGTCACTTTATAAAGTGAGGCAGTAAAAATCCCCTATGTGAATTTCCACTCTCTCTCCACCCATGACAATGTGACCAGCACCATCTGGAGATGATGAAACCTTCACTACCTGAGTCCTCGAATGACTATGTGGACTCCTGGAGCCTTGGTGTGAGTAAGAAATAATATTTTACGTGTTGAGCTGCTGAAATTTGGAGATTGTTGGCTACTATAGTCAACCTAGTATATTCTACCTAAGGCAACTTCCTATTTCCTTATCCGCTTGCGTGAGCTTGACGCTTCTTAGGTTGGCAGGGGCAGAGAGAGCAATCAGATAGAGAGATATCAATTTGTAACCAAAGCCAATTCACAAATATCAGGAAAGCAAGATTTACTTTCTCCTAGACCAAGGGTACTTCTGGGACATGATGCTGCTAAGCAAAAGAGTAGATTAAAAAACACCTAGTCTGTTTACACTGGTTGGGGTTAAATCTATGGGAAATATAACAGGTCTTCAATCCTCAGATAATTCCAGAGATTTCCCACCCCTAATCATAGTTTCCTTCATTTGCACATGGCTTTTCTCACTATGATATCATCAATATGGGTATGGGGGTTATGTAAGAGAGGCAATTGGGAATGTCTCCTACACAACTGAGCCTTAGCAGGACCTTATTTCCATACTCCATGTTAAATTCTCAAACTCTAAGTTTACCTCAATTGTGTGGCTGCAAAAATATTTACAACTGATTTTCAACTAATTTTGCAAAAATATTTACAACTAATTTACAACTAATTTTGTGGTCTGTGTTTTTCTATACAGTATTGACCAAAATAATTCTCTTAAACCTACCAAATTAAAACACTGTATTTCTATTAATGTAACAGACATATACATAATACACAGAAAAGTTCCATGAATACTTAACTCCATAATTACATATTTTTTAATCCTCTAACTGCAGCCACTAGTTTGTTGACCACTGCCATAGATCAGTTTGTTTGTTTAGTGTCTATTTTCTTCTCTTTCAAATGTAAACTCTATGAGGGCAGGGTCTCTGTTTTGTGCTCTACTCCTCTCCCTAGATCATAGCACAGGCCCTAACAAACAATAGGCATGCAATTCACATTTGTTGAATGAATGACTCATTTTAAAAGGATCACTTGAGGCTGCAGTGAAAAGAATGGACTGCAATTCAGTGAGACTACAAGCAGAGAGTCCAGGTAGAAACTGCTGCAGTTATTCAAATGAGAGACAAAGAGGATTTGGACCAGTGTTGTCCCAGTGGGGAGGAAGAGAAATGTACTGATTTGAGACATATTTAGAAGGCAGAGTAGACAGAACTTTACAAATGATTGTGTATTATGAGCCATGCAGGGGGAAAAGTCAAGTTTTCTACCTCAGACAATGGAATAAGATAGGGAACACAAGGATGAGTGGGTTTGGAAGGGTGTAAGATAGTGAATCCAGTTGGTATGATTCCCATGAGCTATCCAAGTATCACTGTCCAGAAGGCAGTTATAAGTAACAGTTCTCTTGCTCTATAATATAGGAGAATGTCCAGTGTCTGAAATTCAAGTTTGGGGGAAAGCACAACCATAGAAATTGCAAGCCATGCAAGTAGATGAAAGCAGTATCTGAGAAGGCCTAGGTTAAATTCCAAGGAATGTCCACATTTTAAGGGTTTTATAGAGAAACCAGAGCCTGTTTACTGAATTGGTAGAACTCAGTAGGGGATATTCAGAAAGTAGCTTTACTTTTCTCCTATCACGTCATTCAAACCATTCTAGCCCTGGACAATATCTTGAGCGCATTCCATTAATTTTTGGTTACTCCCCAGTATTGAAATATTCCCAGTTTCATATACTAAAAAGCTCAGATTAATCTAAATTAACACTTTCAACTCATATCCAGTTCAAAGCTTTCTCCCTTCCCCCAGCTTGAGCCTGGCACAGGCTCCCAATCATGGAGTAGGGAAGGGGTTTGGTCTGCTCTTTCACTCTTTTTGCTCCTTGTTTATCCCCGTTCTCTTTGTGGCTCTTGGTTCCTTCCAGGTTAAGGTAGAAAGGGAGGATGAGAAGAAAAGTGGCAAAAACATTTCTTTTGTGGTTGACTGTCAGATGTCCTCTGCCATGACAGGTGTTAAAATGCTCTTCCTCCTGTGGGGTACTTTGTGAGTTCTCTAAAAATACTACTTGTCCCTCATCTTCCACCAAGCTTCTGGGGACCTCTACAGTGTACTCTTCCTTGACTCAGAAAATCCATATCAACTGACCTCTTATACTTTCCCTCACCTTCTGCTCCAGTGGTGCATCTTTTTTTTTTAACTAGACTCCACATAGTCCACCTCTTGGATGGGTTCTTTGCAAGATCATGCTACCTTCCTGTATTAGTCAGGATAGGCTAGGTTATGCTGCAATGGTTCCTGTGCCAGTTTGGATGTATTATATCCCCCAAAATGCCATGTTCTTTAATGCTGTCTTGTGGGGAGTGACGTATTAGTATTGATTAGGTTTGAATCTTTGGATTAGGTTGTTTCCATGGAGATGAGACCCACCCAACTGTGGGTAACACCCTTGATTAGATTATTACCATGGAGGTGTGGCCCCACCTATTCAGCGTGGGTCTTGATTAGTTTACCTGAACCCTATAAAAGCTCAGAAAGAAGGAACTCAGTGCAGCTGCAGCTTAGACATTGGAAGACAGATGCTGAAAGCTGATGCTGACATTTTGGAGAATGCCATTCTGAAACGCAACCTAGGAGCAAGCAGGTGCCAGCCATGTGCCTTCCCAGCTAACAGAAGTTTTTCGGATGCCAGTGGCCTTTCTCCAGTGAAGGTACCCTGTTGTTGATGCCTTATCTTGTACATCTTCATGGCCTTCAGACTGTAAATTTGTAACCAAACAAACCCCTTTTATAAAAGCCAATCCACTTGTGGTATTTTGCATAACGGCAGCATTAGTGAACTGGAACAGCTCCTAAATCTCAGAAGAAATTTACTCTTACTCAGGTCATGTCCATTGTGGGTCAGCAGAGGGGATTAATTATCATAGCCATTCAGGAACCCAGGCTGATGGGGACTCCATCTTGACTCAGGCTTCTGTGATCACCATGGCAGAAGGAATAGAACATGGTGAGTCCTGCACTGACTCTTCAAGCTTTTACCCAGAGGAAATATCTCTCTCTGCCAAAGCTGGCCACATACCCAAGTCTAATTTGAAAGAGGGTTCCTGGATGGAGAGAAGAACTGGAATATTTGTAAACAGCCCTAGTGACTACCACATCCCCTTGTGGTCCAGATGGCCCAGAGGAAATGTTCCAAACCCTGGTAATGTAGGCTGCTCCCACGGTCTCTCCTCACTGTCCCCCACTCACCCACTCTGCTGAAAGAAGCCTTTCCAGCCTACTTCTGTTTTTATCACAAAGATTCTTTAAATCTTGGAAGCCCATATGTGACTCTCCTAAAAACTTGTACGTGGCTCTGCTAACAGTATGGGGATAGAACTAAGAGGGCTTTTTTTTTTTTTTTTTTTTTGCATTTCAGCGAGCATCCAGCTGGGAATAAGAGGCCAGTGTGTTCATTTCAGAATAACACAGACCATCAGTCCCTCTGAGTGTTCACTTACTGCTTCCCTCCCTTGGTTTGAAGCCTGGTAGTACATCCTTTACCCTCTATGGGAGGAGAAAAATGCTGCAGCACTCCTTACTTAGCTAAGAACTCTCTTCCAAGGAATCCTCTCCCTCTAGTGAACCCCTGTGAGCTAAAGAGACGCAGGATGAGAGCTGTACACTCGTAGCAAGTCCTAATACCTCTCTTTTGAATATAGGGGTACATGTCTTTTGTTTCCAGTGTTGGGCTTCAACTTAAATTCTGAAACATCAGGTAAAGTCCTTTTAGCATCTTCCTACACGTGTATGGGGGCTGGGTACAACCTACCAAAGAAGCAGGAAGAAAACCAGGAAAGCCAAGAAAATGTTTCAAAAAGAAAGCAGTTTCAACCGTTTAGAATCTGTTGAGAGGCCAAGAAAAATAGAGAGAATAAAGTGTCCATTAAGTTTGGGGACAAATGTGATGATCTCACCAAAAATGGTTTTAGCAGAAGGGTGGGGAAGCAGTCCCGTAGTATGGACTGAGGAGGGAAAGAGAGGTGAGGAAGTCAGAAAAGCCATCACACTAAACCTTTTCAAGAAGTAAACCTATCAGGGGAAGAGAGGACATAAGTGGCAGCTTGAGGGGAATAAGAGGTAAGAGGAAAGTTGTTTTGTTTTGTTTTTAAACTGAGAGACTTGATCATGTTTAAATGCTAACATAAAAAGAACTAGTTGAGAATGAGAGATTAA
Source organism: Choloepus didactylus (assembly GCF_015220235.1). Taxonomy (NCBI): domain Eukaryota; kingdom Metazoa; phylum Chordata; class Mammalia; order Pilosa; family Megalonychidae; genus Choloepus; species Choloepus didactylus. The sequence goes on from NC_051308.1 coordinate 180,942,922, forward strand.
ATGAAAGATGAAATGGTTTCGATCAGTAACTTTTCATCTCCAAAGGAAAACAAACCCACGGAACGGATGTTAGAATTCGCTGCAGAGATGCTGACAGGCACTGGGACGCTGTTTATGACACTGGGCTGGGGGAGGCGAGAAGCAGCAGCGTCAGAACACTGTTTCTGTGTAGATAATAACGGTGCTTGGGCAGCTGTGGTGTTTCATTCAACACAATAGTTATGTTCACAGGGCTCTAAAAATTTATGACCATCTTTGCATCTGCAATTGAATATTCCTATTCTCTTGGAGGTGAACAAGAGGCTTAACTTGCTCCCCTGGTACAGTTTATGTAGCTCATTATAATAAATTTTATTTACTTCATTACCTATAGTAGGGAAAACCCTAAAGTACCAGTTAGCATTTAGAAGGAACTAATCTGTGAAGTGCTTTTTGTCTTCCAACGCCCACTCATGTACTTTGCTGCAGCAACAACCACATCCCCCTTCCGGCTTGTAAAACATTTGATATCTACACATTTTAAATTATTTAATTTTGGACGATTGAAAAAAAGCAGCTTCCTATGGTATGTGTAAAAAAGATGTGTTTCCACAGCTCTGCTTCAAACTTGTTTCCTAATTTAGTGAGGTGGATTGCAAAATTTGATCTGGAAACATTCATAGATCATAATTATAAACCAGGTCATTATTTCCATCTCTTTCCCTGCCATGCCCACCCCACACAACTCTTCCATAACCACCCAGCACCGTACCTAGAAATAGTAGGTGCTCAATCTGTGTCAGTTGAAAGAACAAAAGAAAAGGTGGATGGAGGGATGTATGAAAGAATACATGAACTTTGTAGGTGTGGCAGAGAACTTGGAATATCTCACTCAGCTCCATCAGACCCCCTTCTAGAGTGCCTAACCGAACGCTAGAGACTGCACATTTCAGACTTCCTTATAGTTCACTTTCCATTATAACCTTACTTCCACCCGGTAGACGTACTAAGAACAAACTGGAAGATAGACGAAAAACTCTGACGGTATTTGGAAGTTCAGAATGTGTTTTGAAAGCCTAAGGAAGAGAGTTTTTGCAAAACAACACAGCTATCTTGGCTGATCACGGCAGGGGCAGCAGCGCCCTTGCTGGATCAGTATTGCAGCGTGGTTCTGAGAGTTGTTTGTGGAAGCTCAACTTAGATCCCCCTTCTCCAGTCCTTGTGATGATTTGGTATGTGGGGAAGCCATCAGTGCTATTTATCAAGTATAATTCTGGCTTTCCTCTTTATGGGCACATGGCAGGATTACTCTACCCTGCCCCATTGGAGTCAGGTTTGGCCAGGTAACTTGCTTGAGCCGACAGAATGTGAGCAAAGTGAGGCAAGCCTATTCTGAATGGAAGAGTTAAGAGATCATGCATAATTCACCACCTTTCTCTTCCTTTCTACCATAGCTAGCAGCAATGTTCCAATATCAGTCCAGAATGAGGATGCCACAGAACAGAATCCCCAGTTCCTGTTATGTTCATATAGCATGGGTGAGAAATAAACCTTTGCTCTTATACAAAAATGAGATTTGGTATCTGTTGGTTACTGTAGCACAGTCCAGATCATCCTGAAAAATCCCACAAGCCATCATACAATTGGTACCAAATCCTTTTCTTCTTAAAGTATCTGCAGTGAATTCTGTTTTCTGCAATTGAGCCCTGAGTGATTATTCCCAGAAATAAGACTCAGACATAACAGTTCAAACACGCAACAAAACTGTTGAGCCTATGAGATCATTATTAGTCCTCAAATGAAGGGAACCATCTTCTACTTCTTTTATATTCCCCATAGCACATTGAACCCAGCACAGGGCCACTCTTCTGCACACCTCCTGGGGGCACCACTCACACTATAGTGGTACCCTGAGAAGACTACACTATGAATCCTGGATTTCTGCAGTGCCATAGCCCAGCCAGAGTGTTAGAGTCATAGCAAGCATATTATCTTATTTGGTTTGTCTCATAACAAGGAAGTTAGGAAGTCAATAAAACCAATACCCATAACATAATGTTTCACAAAATTATTAACTAAATCAATAGAGTTATAATGACACTAAGACCCTGAGACAGAGAGCTGATTATTTGGAATGACAAAAAAAATTTTATTACAATGCTCAATACAATTCTGAGTATTTTATTCTGAGATTTGAAACCGCAAGTCCATCATGTCACAGAAGACAGATGGTGTATGCATTAAGATTAGGTTCAGCTATCTGTGGCAGAAAATCACCAATTAAAAAGGACTTATACAAGACAGAATTTATTTCTCTCTTACACTAAAGCCCAATAGGAACAGTCCAGAGTAGGGAAGCTTCATGAAGTTGTCAGAAATCCAGGCTCTTAACCATCCTCAACATCTATCTTCCATACCATAGTCCAAAATGTCCACTCAAGTCAAGCCACAATGTCTACAACCTAGGAAGCAAGAGAAGGAAGAGGGAAGAAGAGTAGTGCCTTCCCTTTAATGATGCACACCATCCATCTAGTTGCATCTCATTGGCCAGAACATAGTCACATGATCACACCTGGCTATGAGATTGGGAAGTGAGTGAAGTCTTTGTTCTGGACAGTTCTGGGCCTAACTAAAAATTGTTTTATATTACTATGGAAGAAAGGAAGAATAGATTTGGGGGATATCTAGCAATCTCTGCCACAGATAGGTAGTGAAACATTGGCCAGGTGATGGTGTCCAGGTGTTTGGTCAAGCAAGCACTGTCCTAATTGTTACTGCAAGGACATTTGTGGCTGGTTAATAAACCAGAAGGCTGGTTTATTAAATCATCAGTCAACTGGCTTCAGCTGTGAGCACATCAATGAGGGGAATGTATTCCACAATGAGAGAATTCAATCAGCTGGATTTAATCCAAACATTTGAAGACTTTTGAGTGAGACAGATAGAAGACCTTCACTTCTGCTAGCCAGCAAAGCATTTCCTGAGGAGTTCATTGAACACCTGCATTGGAGTTGCCAGTTAGCTGCCTGTGCCAGTTTGATGTATTATGTCCTGCAAAATGCCATTATCTTTGATGCAATCTTGTGTGGGCAGACATATTAGTGTTGATTAGATTTTGGAATCCTTTGGGTGTTTCCATGGAGATGTGATTCAATCAACTGTGGACAGGACTTTTGGTTGGATAATTTCCATGGAGGTGTTGCCCTGCCCATTCAGGGGGGTCTGAATTGGATTACTAGAGCACTATATAAGCTCAGACAGAAGGAGTGAGCTTGCTACAGCCAAGAGGGACACTTTGAAGAACACACAGGAGTTGAGAGGGAAGCTGCAGATGAGAGACATTTTGGAGATGGCCATTGAAAGCAGACTCTTGCATCAGAGAAGCTAAGAGAGGACAAATGCCTCAACAGCAACTGAGAATGACATTTTGAAGAGGAGCTGTGGCCTAGAGAGGAATATCCAGAGAGAAAACCATTTTGAAACCAGAACTTGGAGCAGACGCCAACCACATGCCTTCCCAGCTAACAGAGGTTTTCCGGACACCATTGGCCATCCTCCAGTGAAGGTACCCGATTGTTGATGTGTTACCTTGGATGCTTTATGGCCTTAAGACTGTAACTGTGTAACCAAATAAACCCCCTTTATAAAAGCCAATCCATTTCTCGTGTTTTGCATCCTGGCAGCATTAGCAAACTAGAACACTGCCTGAAGAGTTCATCAAACACCTTCATTGGAGTTGCCAGTTTGCTGCCTGCCCTACAGAATTTAGACTCATGCATACCCACAGTTGCATGAGACACTTTTATAAAATCTTATATTCATAGACGTCTCTTGTTGATTCTGTTTCCTTAGAGAACCCTAACTAATACACAGAGGGAGGTTGGATATTGTTTTGGTAGGGTATCCATGGTTCAGGATCTGGTCTCTCACTGCTCTCGGCATGGACCCATGATGTTCAGCCCCGCATAGAAGAAAATGGAGATATAATGTAGGCAATTTACATTTACTTAAAACCTTCCATGTAGCAAGCACCTAACATACATTTTCTAATTTAATCCTTACAACTGTCCTATGTGGCTAATATTATACCCATTTTACAGATGAGGAAACAGGATGAAGGAGGTTAAATATGGGATGTACATGTAGTCAAGTGCAGAGTCAGTGTTTATTCCCAGGCCTCTCTCACTCTCAAGTTGAGCTCCTTCCCACAGTGGTAATTAGGTGGGGTAAAGTCTGATTCATTGGTGCAGATAGAATTGTATACCCAGTTTGGACATGTTCTTGGACTTGGTCCACCTTCTGGTGGGTATGGGCCCATTTTAAGTAAGATCTCTTCAAAATGTTACTTCAGTTAAGGTGTGGCCCAAGTAACTCAGGCTGGGTTTTGATCCTTTATAAGCAGAGTAAAATTCAGACGGAGAAAGAAGCCATGGGGAACAGCCAGAAGCTGGAAGTCAACAGAACTCAGAGGAGAAAGGAGAAGACATCACCATGTGCATTACCATGTGACAGAAAAGCCAAGGAACCTTAAAGATTGCCAGCCATCCAGAAGATACTGACCCCATTAGGAAGCAAACATCCTAGCCTATATCTCACCCTAGCCTATTAGAATCAGAATATTTGAGAGTAGGGCCCAGGACTCTGCATTTTAAAAAGCTCTCTGGGTGATTCTTATCTTGCCGGCCCAGCCCCAGTTTTTACAAATAAATGCTTTTTTAATATAGTGCTTTAAGTATTAGAATAAATGAAAATCTTAGTAGTAGCTGTATACTGCTTATACACCAAAGATCTCATAAATAAAAATACTACTTAGACAATTCCATGTACACATATAATGGCCTCAGAAGAAGGAACACCACTTCTTAATTCTCTGGTATATTGAAAATAGGTTATGAAGAGGTTATATATGTAATATTATTTACATGCTATCAGAGTCATAAAGCAATAATCTAATTTTCATGCATCTAGATATTTCACATGGACAAAGAATTGAAGTAATGGAGTTTTTTTTCACTTTGAATCTGCCCAAGGCAACTTCAGAATTTTAGACGGTTCAAAGAGAAGTACACCAATTGCTATTTCAGACAGCTTCTCCACAGCTAAGGAAGTTTAAATCACAAAGTTATAGTTAAACTTTCCTATTAAAATAATATCCATTCATAATGAATCAATTGCATCTTAAATTTCACTTAAATTATGTGTAACCTCCTCACTTCCCAGGAACTAGGTTAGTTTTTAAAAAATTTCTTTCCTCTTAGCTGTGAATGGAATGCTCTAAAGATGTACTCTATTCAATAGGGACAACAGCTGCCACACAGACCTGCTGGCAAGCTTATTTAAATTTTTGATCACCACGGAAGATGAACACAGAAGGAAAGGACTATATAAAACTTCCACAAGAGTAGCAATAAAAATATCCAAACAGCACTAGGAAGAATAATTTAACCAATTTCCATTTTATGAACGGCAGTTTTGCTGGGCAAGTTGAATTGTTGCTTTTTTTTTTTCTCATGGTATATATGAAATGGTATTTTTTCCAAGGCATGGTTTACATATTCAGGTTAATATTGTTATTAATAAAAACTAATGTTTCCCTTAAAACATTTTCCCAATAATGCAGAAATTATTAAAGTAAGAACTTGATTTGGGAAAATGATTTATTGAAGAAAATATATGAATAATAGATGAATGCTGGGGAAAAGGTGTGTTTTTTGCCCTTACTAATAAGAAAAAACAAACAAATGTCAAAATATCAAAATAAATTACTAATTTAATCTTTGAATGTTTCATTAATTTAAAATTCTGAATAATTTCCTAATATATTAGGGATGATACCAAGAGGAAGCAATTTTAACCTCCAAAAAATGTCATAATACATCTAGCATCTAGAGTTACCTTGAGGCTTTATTCCTTGGATGTGTGTGCTTTTGAGGGACCACAGACTCTGGTTCCAGGTTATCTGGGTTCAAAGGCTGACTATTTTTCAGAGGCTGTGTGATGCTGGAAATGACCCTTAACCTCTCTTTGCCTTAGGTTTCTCCTCTATAGTGAAGACAATGATGGCACCCACCTCATAGGGTTATTGTGTGGATTAAATTATTCAAAACACATGAATCCCTTAAAACAGTATCTGGCACAGAGTGAACACTAAGTAATCCTTAGCTATTATCATTATCCTAACTTATTTAAGAGCTATTATCTCTTTCCTAGTGTACCAGAAAAATAGGAATCTGCATCTGACTGATGGCTGCTAAGGGACCTGGATAAAATACAATTTATAGGAATGGGGTAATTCAATAAGAAATACTTATTACAAGCTGACACTGTTCCAGGCACCTGGGATACATCAGTAAACAAAAACAAAACTAAAATCCTGTGACCTCATGGAGTTTACATTCAGTAGGCACAGACAGAAAATAAATACTAAATACAATAAATAAGTAAATTATGTAGAGTGTTAGAAGATGATAAGTGCTTGCTGGAAAAATAGAGCAGGATATGGGGAATTAAAAGTTCAGATAGAGAGGACAGATTGCATTGAAAAGCTGATATCTGAGCAAAGACATAAAAGAGGTGAGAGGAAGTGTATCTGGAGAAAAAGATTTTAGCAGAGAGGTCTGTCAGTATAAAGATTCTAAGACAGACTTCTAGTTCACCAAAATGGCAATGTGAGATGCTCCAGGGTTCTATTTCCCCATAGAATCTTTGAACAGCTAGCAAAAAGTGGCAGAGCTGTTTCATTTTGCTAAAGCTGCCAGAATGTTGGTTGGTTGTTAACAATGGGGATTTATTAAATTACAAGTTACAATTCTAAGCCATGAAAATGTCCAAATTAAGGCATCAACAAGATGATACCTTCTCTGAAGAAAGACTCCTGCCATCTGTAGTTCCTCTGTCAGATAACAAGGCACATGGCTGGCATCTGTTGGTCCTTCACCCCCAGGTTCCTCTATCAGATAGCAAGGCACATGGCTGGTGCCTGCTGGTCCTTCGCTCATGGGTGTCATTGCTTTCAGCTTCTGATTCTGGTGGCTTTCTCTCTGAGCATCTGTGGGTTCTCTCTCAGCATCTCTGGGGTGTTTCTCTCTCTAAGCTCTCTCTCCAAATGTCTCTGCATTTTATCCTCTCATAAAGGACTCCAGTAAAGGCTTAAGACCCACCTAGAATGGGCTGGGTCACATCTCAATTGAAACAACCTAATCAAAATGTCCCACCCACAATAGGCGTGACCCACAGGGATGGATTAAAAGAACATGGCATTTTCTGGGGTACACAACAGCTTCAAAACAGCACACTCCACTCTCTGGGACTCCAAAACACATGTTATTTCCATATTCAAAATACATTAATTCAATGACAATATCACAAAAGCCTTAAATCATTTCAGTAACAATATGAAGTACAGAAAAAGTTCTTATCAAAATCAGTAACAGACGTGGTCTGTCCTAAGGCAAAATTCTCCTCTGGCTATGAACCTGTAAAACTCAGAACAAGTTATCTCCTTCCAATATACAAAGGAGACAGTCAGAGGATAAATGTTCTGTTTCAGTTTGCTAATGCTGCCATTTTGCAAAACACCAGAAATGGATTGGATTTTATAAAGGGAGTTTATTTGGTTACAAAGTTACAGTCTTAAGGCCATAAAGTGTCCAAGGTAAGGCATCAACAATAGGGTACCTTCATTGGCATATGGAAAACCTCTGTTAGCTTGGAAGGCACGTGGCTGGTGTCTGCTTGCTCCCAGGTTGCGTTTCAAAATGGTGTTCTCCAAAAAGTCAGTGTCAGCTTTCAAAGACCATGTTCAAAATGTCTGTCTCAGCTGCAGCTTCTCTGAAATCCTTCTGTTTCTGAGCTTTTATAGGGCTCCAGTAATTAAATCAAGACCCAAGCTGAATGGGCAGGGCCATACCTCCATGGAAACAATCCCATCAACAGGTCATACCCTAATCAAAGATGGTACTGGTCACAGCTCCATGGAAACAATCAAAAAGTTCCAACCTAATCAACACTAATATGCCTGCCCCCACAAGATTGCATTGAAGAACCTGGCATTTTGGGGGACATGATACATCCAAACCAGCACATGTCCCCATTTTCATAGGGAGAAATTGGAAGGAAAACAGGGGTCAAAAGTCCCAAACAGTTCTGAAAACCTGCAGGCAAACTCCATTTGATTTCAAAGTCTGAGAGTCATCTACATAAAGGTGTTTTATCCTTGGGGCTTGAGAAAGCTTCAGTCCCAGCCTTTCCAAGGGCTTGTGCAGCAGCCCTGCTCTCTCTAAACACTGGGGTGGGGGCCCCAACATCTTCAAGCCTTGAGGAGACCACCATGTTCTTAGCCACACCATCCTCAAGCATCTGGGTAGGTGACTCTCTGCTATCTCCAGAGCCCAGGTCCTATCTCCTTAGAACAGTGGGGCGGTGGCCAGGCTCTCCCCAATCCCCAGTGAATGTTCTCCACCCTCTCTGAGGCCTGGAGCAGCAGCATTCCTCCTGAACAATGAATGGTGTGGCCAAGCTCCCCTCAATTCCCCAGGCATCTGAGAGACATGGGATGGTAACACTCTTCTTGAACAATGGAGTGGAAGGCCCAACCTCTGCAAATTCATACTTTCCATGTGCATGGATGTGTCCTCTCTCCTGGTCCAAGAATCTTGGCTCCAGAACTTAGCTTCCATGGTTCTGCCTTTAAAGTCATCTTTCCTCTAATCTGTCCCTTTTCTGTTCCTTTTAGTCCAGACTGGCAGTGGTTCTGCTTATGCAGAACCCACAAAAAACTTGCAAGTTTTGTATGCAGCATTCAGGGGTCCCAACTATCAGACAATAGGACATTCCACAAATCCTTTCCAGACAACTCCATCTCCAATTCTGATTCACACTGAGATGGCTGACTATTAAATCCTCACATGGGACTCTATTCTCAGGGAATTGCTTTCCAGAAATTCAGAATTTTCCAAACCATCAGTTTCTGGTTTCTTTGTATCCAAGAGTTCAGTTCTCAGCTTATCCCTTTCCTCTCACATTTTACTATAAGCTGCAAGGAGAAGCCAGGTTGCATTTTACACATTTAATTTGGAAATCTCTTCAGCTAAATATTCCAGCTCATCTCTTTCAATTTCTGCCTCCCATCTGACATCAGGACTCAGTTTTTCCAAATTCTCTGCCACTTTAAAACAAGGATTACCTTTCCTCCAGTTTTCAGTGACACATATGTCATTTCTAGCTAAGACCTCATTGGAAGTACACCTTAAGCATCCATATTTCTACCAACAGTCTCTTCAAAGCAATCTATGCCTTTTCTACTGAACTTCTCACAATTCTTCCATAATCTTCCCCTTATCAATTCATAAAGGTATTCCAGCATTTTTGGTATTTGCAAATCACAGCACCCCACTCTTCTGGTGCCAAATCTGTTTCCGTTTGCTAAAGCTGCCAGAATGCAATATACCAGAAATAGGTTGGTTTTTAACAATGGGGATTTATTAAATTACAAGTTACAATTCTAAGGCCATGAAAATGTCCAAATTAAGGCATCAACAAGATGATACCTTCTCTGAAGAAAGACTCCTGCCATCCATGGTTGCTCTGTCAGATAGCAAGGCACATGACTGGTGTCTGCTGGTCCTTCACTCATGGGTGTCATCACTTTCAGCTTCTGATTCCAGTGGCTTTCTCTCTGAGCTTCTGTGGGCTCTCTCTCAGCATCTCTGGGGTGTTTCTCTCTCTAAGCTCTCTCTCCAAATGTCTCTGCATTTTGTCCTCTCATAAAGGACCCCAGCAAAGGATTAAGACCCACCTGGAATGGACTGAGTCACATCTCAATTGAAACAACCTAATTGAAAGGTCCCACCCACAATAGGCCTGCCCCCACAGGGATGGATTAAAAGAACATGGCATTTTCTGAGGTACATAACAGCTTCCAAGAGCACAGAAGCCATCATTCTCAGAGTTCAGGAAAAGAGATAAAGGGTCACAGTATCTGGGCCAGCACTGAATCAAGAAAATACAATTTTAAAATGGGAGGGAAAGTTCATGGTCCCCTTGCTGGACCTTGTGTTCTCAGCTTGGGTCCCTGTCTCCTTTCAGGAGGGAGCAGAGTAACCCCTATCCACATCCTGGGGTGCATGTATGTCTGTGACAATTTACCTGGTGGCAGCCTGAAAGATTGAATTAAGATACTCATCTCAGGCTCACCATCCCTGAACCTGCCCAGCACACAGAAGCAACTTTTTCATAGCTAAAAAATGTAAGAAACAATCAAATCAGAGCAGACTGGGTCATAGGATTATAAGCTTTAGGACATAAAATAGAGAAATGTAGAGAAAAGGAAAGTCTACTTCATAGTGAGAAGAGATGGAATTCAGATCCCTGTAAATAGGGCCATTCCTAAGGCCATAAGCTCATGCCCAAGATGACACATGCTCAGAAGAGATTGGAGAAGAACCTGTGATTTAACCTTGGACTCATATTCTTGGCAAGAGGGCTAAGTTCTGGAGAGCACCAGCCAACATGGAGCCAATTCTCAAAGACTGTGAAGGATATTCTTTGTCTTCGTTTGTTTGTTTTTGTCACCTCCTGGCACTTAAGGATATCATTATCTTATCAGTAGCAGGATGCAAACGTGAGGAACAAATATCTCAGGAACTAAATTCCAGACACATTTAGTTCTTTAGTTATTTTAATTTTAACACATTAAAATATTAAAATGTACAGTGTGCAACAAGACTACAAGACAAAGAAACAGAAAATGATGGCCCATCCAAAGAAAGAAGAAAAAACATCAAAATCAACCAACAAAGAACACCAGACTTTGGATATACCAGACCAAGACTTTTAAAAAATGATCTTAAAGATGCTCAAAGAACTAAAGGAAAGCACAGAGAAAGAACTATAGGGTACTAAGAAAATGATATATGAACAAATTGAGGTTATCAATAAAGAGATAGAAATTATAAAAAGGAACCAAACAGAGTTAAAGACCACAATAACTGAAATTCAAAATTCCCTAGAGGGATTCAATAGTAGATTGGAGCTGACAGATAAAGAATTAGTAAATTTGAAGAAAAGACATTTGAAATGATTCTGGCTGAGAAGAAGAAAGAAAAAAGAATGAAGAAAAGTGAACAGATCCTAAGAGACCTGTGTGATGTCCATCAAGTGTACCAATATATGCATCATGGGCGCCTCAGAAGGAGAACAAAGAGAAAAAGGGGAAGAAAGAATATTCAAAGAAATAATGGCAGAACACTTCTCAAATTTAATAAAAGATATAAATGTACCTATTCATGAAGCTCAGTGAACCCCAAACAGAATAAATGCAAAGAGATCCACACCCAGACACATTATAATCAAACTGTTGAATGCCACAAAAGAGAAGCAACGTGTGATGTACAAGCAAGCCCCAAGATTAACAGCCAAATTCTTATCAGAAACCACGGAGACAAGAAGACAGAGGGACAAAATATTTGAAGTGCTGAAAGAAAATTATTGCCAACCAAGAATTTTGTATCTGGTGAAAACCTCTTTCAAAAAAAAAAAAAAAAAAAAAAAAAAAAAGGGAGAGATTAAGACACTCCCAGATAAACAAAAGCTGAGGGAGTATGTCACCACTGGATCTACTCTATAAGCAATGCTAAAAGGAGACCTTCAGAGTGAAAGGAAAGGACTTTAGACAGTAGATTGAAGTGGCATAGAGAAATAAGATGACACAGGTAATTATAAATGCCAGTGTATTTTACTGTATTCTTCATATATAACTACACTTTTTACTTTTTATAGGATTGAATATGCAAATGTATAAAAGTAATGATAAGTTTATGGTTTTGGACACACAATGTATAAACAAATAATTTTTGACAAGAACAACAAAAAGGGCAATAAAGTGTCATAGGACATAGCTTGTGTATGCTATTGAAGTTAAGTTGGTATCAAATTAAATGAGATTGTTATAGATTTAGGATGTTACATTTAAGCCCCATGGTAAGCACAAAGAAAATATCTGAAAACACACACAGAAGGAAAAGAGAAGGGATTCAAAATTGTTCACTACAAAAGATCAAATAAAGATGAAAGAGGGCAGTAACAGGAGAACTGAGACAAAAAAGACATAAGGCTTAAAATACCAGATAGCAAAATGGCAGAACAATATCCTGCGTTATCAGCAGTTACTTTAATGTAAATGGATTTAATTCCTCAGTCAAAATGCAGAATGGATAAAAAAGCATGACCCAACTATATGCTGTTTAAAAGAGACTCATATGAAATTCAAAGACTTGAATAGATTGAAAGTGAATGGGAGGAAAAATTATTTCATGCAAATAGTAAATGTGCTATACTAATTAATTAGCTGTACTAATATCAGATAAAATGGGCTTCGGGTGAAAAACTTACAAAGGACACAGGAGGCCACCATAGACAGATAAAGGGGTCAATGTAACAGAAGATATAAAAGTCATTAATGTATATATACCTAAAAACAGATCCCCAACATATATGTAGCAAATATTGACAGCTTTGAAGGGAGAAATAGGTGGTTCTACATTAATTGTAGGAAACTTCAGTACACCACTTTCAGTAATGGATAGAAAATGTAGGCAGAAGATCAATGAGGAAATAGAAGACTTGAACAAAACTATTGACCCCCTACACCTAACACACATATAGAACACTTCACACAACAGCAGCAGAAGATGCATTCTAGTGCACATGGATCAATTTCCAGGATAGACCATATGTTAGGTGAAAAAAAAAAAATCTCAATAAATTAAAAAAGATTGAAATCATACAATGTATCTTCTCTGACCACATTGGAAGGAAGCCAGAAATCTATAATAGAGAGGGAACTAGAAAATTCATAAATAGGTGAAAATTAAACCATACACTCTTAACCAATGGGTCAAAGAGGAAATCACAAGTGAAATTAGGAAATATCTTGAGACAAACATAAATAAAAGCGCAACATACCAAAACTTACAGGATACAGCAAAGGCAGTGCCAACAGAAGCATTTATAGCGCTGTATTAAAAAGGAAGAAATATTTCAAATCTGTGATCTAACAACACACCTGGAAGAAACAGAGAAAGAAGAGCAAACTAAACACAATGAATCAGAAGGAAAGATATAATGAAGATTAGAGTGGAGATAAATGAAAAAGAAAATTAAAACAAAAGAACAAAAAACATATAGTCGTGAGAATCAGTGAATCCAAAAGTGGTTCTTTGAAAATATCGATAAATTTGACAGACCTTAGCCAGCTTGAGAAAGAAAAGAGAGGAAACAAATAACTAAAATTAGAAATGAAAGGGGACATTACTGCTAACACCACAGAAATAGAAAGGCTTATAAGAGGATACTATGAAGAATTGTATGCCAACAAATTAGATAACCTAGATGAAATGGACAATTTCCATCAATGGATGAATGGCTAATCAAAATGTGGTATATATGTATGATGAAATATTATGCAGGTATAAAAGGAATAAAGTTCTGATCCATGCTACAATATGGATGAACCTGACGTATAACTTTCCACCAAAAGCAGAGCAACAACAACCAAAATAGATAACTTTAGTGAAAAGGACGTTATCAAGAAAGTGAAAAGAAAACTTACAGAATGGGAAAAAAATATTTGGAAACCATGTATTTGTTAAGAGTTTAATGTCCAGAATATATAAAAGCTACTAACAAGTCTACAACAAAAAGACAAACAAGCCAATTTTAAAAACGGGTGAAGGACTTGAAAAGACATTTCTCCAAAGACCATATACAAATGGCCATAAGCACATGAAAAGACATTCAACATCATCAGCCATTAGGGAAAAGCAAATCAAAACCACAATGAGATAATCACTTCATACCTATTAGAATGGTTTATTATTTTTGAAAAAGGAAACAAATGGAGAGGATGTGTAGAAACAGGAATCCTTGTATATTGTTGGCAGGAATGTAAAATGTTGCAGATGCTGCAGAAAATAGTTTGGCAGTTCTTCAGAAAGTTAGGTATAGAATTACCATATGACCAGCATTCCTATTTCTAGGTGTTCTTCCCCAAAGAATTAAAAGAATTAAAATCCACTATTATTGAGTTATTGATAGAGTATTCATAAGCACACTAAATTAAGCTATAGGAATCTTAGTTTATTTTAAAAATTGGTCAAGCAAAATTATGTGATTGCTATGGGAATGACATTTTATTATTATTTATTTTTTTTATCCCTGATGATGAGAACTGATTTTAAAAAAACTTTTTTTCTCTGATTACAAATATGTGTTTACTGCAGAAAATTTGGAAAACACAGTAAATTGGAAAATAAGTGGAAAGTAACCTGCAATTTGAACACTCAGAGAAAACTGCTGTTATCAATTTTGTTTATCTCTCCTCTCTTCCATATATACATATCTACACATACATATCTATACACACACATACACACACTTTACAACAATCGGGTCATATTTACATGTACAGTTTGGTATATTGCTTTTTTCCCATGCCAATAAGTATTTTTCTGTATTCTGTAGTCTCTAAACATTTTTAATGGCTTCATATTATCTTTTCACATGGATAAACATAATTTTCTCTCATTGATCATTTCTAATTTTAATCACAAATGAAGATCCTTCTTCCCAGAACCAAGTCCCTGTTCATCATCATCTTTTCTCCATTTACACTTGCTTTCAACCAGCCTCATAGCTTTAAATATAATCTATACGCTGACAGCTCCCAAATTTATATTACCAACCCTGACCTCTCTCGTCCATAGACTTGCACACCTAACTGGCTCTTTATCATGAACTTTTTTTTTTTTTTTTTTTTTTTAAAATTCCGTCACAATTTTTTTTTTTTTTTTTTTTTTGTTAAATCTTCATTTTATTGAGATATATTCACATACCATGCAGTCATGCAAAACAAATCGTACATTTTATTGTTCACAGTACCATTACATAGTTGTACTTTCATCACCTAAACCAATCCCTGACACCTTCATTAGCACACACACAAAAATAACAAGAATAATAATTAAAGTGAAAAAGAGCAATTAAAGTAAAAAAAGAACACTGGGTGCCTTTGTCTGTTTGTTTGTTTGTTTCTTTCCTTCCCCTATTTTTCTACTCATCCATCCATAAACTAGAAAAAGGGGAGTGTGGTCCTTATGGCTTTCCCAATCCCATTGTCACCCCTCATAAGCTACATTTTTATACAATTGTCTTTGAGATTCATGGGTTCTGGGTTGTATTTTGATAGTTTCAGGTATCCACCACCAGCTACCCCAATTCTTTAGAACCTAAAAAGGGTTGTCTAAATTGTGCATAAGAGTGCCCACCAGAGTGACCTCTCGGCTACTTTTGGAATCTCTCTGCCACTGAAGCTTATTTCATTTCCTTTCACATCCCCCTTTTGGTCAAGAAGATGTTCTCCGTCCCACGATGCCAGGTCTACATTCCTCCCCGGGAGTCATATTCCACGTTGCCAGGGAGATTCACTCCCCTGGGTGTCTGATCCCACGTAGTGGGGAGGGCAGTGATTTCACCTTTCAAGTTGGCTTAGGTAGAGAGAGAGGGCCACATCTGAGCAACAAAGAGGCATTTGGGAGGAGGCTCTTAGGCACAATTATAGGGAGGCCTAGCCTCTCCTTTGCAGCAACAGTCTTCCCAAGGGTAAATCCTGTGGTAGAGAGCTCAACCCATCAAACCACCAGTCCCCTATGTCTGTGGTCATATCATGACCTTTTTCATCTTGGTTGATGGCAACTCACTTCTTTCAGTTGCTCAGCCATAACCTTGAAGCCATCATTGACTTTCTCACCTTGCATCCATTTTGTCAGGAAATTCTGTTGAACGATCTTTAAAATGTATCCAAAATCGGACCCCCTCTTGCATCTTTTCTTCTCACACACTTGTACTCTATTGTATATTAGTATAGGATCCAGAGTTATCTTTTTAAAACCTGAGTCAGATGGTGTCACCCTCCAATGGCTTTCCATCTCAGAGTAAAATTCAAAGTCCTTACATTGGACCATAAGGCTCTACACAGTCTGTCCTTCCCCCACCTTCTACTTTCAACTCTTTTCCCCCTCATTCCAGCCACACTTTTGGAGCCACTCCTTGCTGCCTTGAACATGCCAGACAGAATTCCACCTTAGGGCCTTTCCTTTGGCTGTAACCTTAGATACCCACATGGCTCCTTCAAACTTTGGCTCAAATGTCACCCTCTCAATGAGGTCAACCCTGTCTACCCCATTCCTGCAAACTGCAAATCATTCCTGCCCCTTCTTTCCCTACTTGTTTTCTAGTTTTTTTCCCCTTAGCACTTACCATGTTTTTACATCTATAAACTTTATTTGTTTTTCAGTTATTTTCTCTCTCCCCCAGTAGAATATAAAGCCCAAAAGAACTGGGATACTAGTAATTCTTCTGTCAGTATTTATCCCGATAATATTTTTTCAATATTGCTTATCCTATGACACATGTAAGCTGGGTACATATTTAAACCTATAACTCAAGAAGCTTTCCTTCTCATTCAGGCTTTTTTATATGCTCTTCCCTGACCTGAAACACCTTCCTTTTCCTTCTTTGCATGACTTTTAATCATCCTTCAGATCCTAACTGGAAGGCTTTTATCAGGGAGACCTCCTGACTCCCTAGGTCAGGTAAGTGTTCTATGCTCTCAACTAGCACTCTGTACTTCCCCTGTCATCATACCCCACGGTAATAACCACCATGATTCTGTCTTCTCCTTTCATGGTAAGCCATGTGACAGCAGAGCTTGTCCTTTTCATTCATCACTAAATCCTCAGTGCTCAGAACACTGCCTGGCATGTGGGGAAAGCTCAATGAAATCTTCATGATGTTAGAGTAAAATTTAACCCAAGTATTAACTCTCAACTTAAAAAGTTCTGTTTGAGCGAAAATTACAAGTCTATTTCCCAAAGAAGTAAAGCTGTTGCATTTAAAATATTTGGATCACTGTGATTCACAGTGTCTTGTTTTTCTTGCTATTGTTCATACCAACTTCTTCCTTCTTGATTATGTAATTGTATAAGCCATAGGTGTGGTAAAGGAGTTTTAAATTTTCAGTTGAGTCCATCAATTAACAGTCTGGCATTGCAATTTGAAGGTAGCCCATTACACAATTTCCAGAGGCTTTTAGACCTCCTATTTAAATTTAGTAGGTCAGACAGATTCTCAAAGTCTTCACACTCTTACAACATCCGGTCATGCTGTTAAGGCAAGTGATTTCTCACCTGTGAAATGTATGCACCCACTTTCCATGTAAGATTTTGGACTTGTTGTAAACTTCAGAAATTTGTCCTGGTTTCATCATTTAAAACAAAACAAAGCAAAACAAAACTTTTAGAAGTTACCCTACCTAAATACCATAAATATTTTGTCCAATCGTTTTGTGTGCTGGTTTGTATATATTATGTCCCCCAGAAAAAGCCATGTTCTTTAATTCAGTCTTGTGGAGGCAGACATATTAGTGTTGATTAGGTTGGAAACTTCTGAGTGTTTCCATGGAGAAGTGACCCACCCAACTGTGAGTGATGCCTCTTATTAGGGTGTGACCTCTTGATTGAATGTTTCCATGGAAATGTGGCCCCACCCATTCAGGTGGGTCTTGATTATTTCACTGGAGTCCTATAAAAAGAGCTCACAAACAGAGGGACCTCAGAGCAACTGAGAGTGACATTTTGAAGAGGAGCTGAAGCTAAGAGAAGACAAAATGCCCCAAGAGCAACATTTTGGAGAATGCCATTTTGAAACACAACCTGGGAGCAAGTAGATGCCAGCCACATGCTTTCCAAGCTAACAGAGGTTTTCCGGATGCCAGTGGCCATCCTTCATTGAAGGTATGCTATTGTTGATGCCGTACCTTGGACACTTTGTGGCCTTAAGACTAACTTTGTAGCCAAATAAACCCCCTTTATAAAATCCAATCCATTTCTGGTGTTTTGCAAAATGGCGGCATTAGCAAATCCAAACAGCTTGAGAGACAAGACTCAGTTCAAATGACTCTGCACTTTGTTTCTCTAGCTCAGCATGCTATTTAAAATTAGAGACTGGCCTAGCAGTGAGTTGTACAAGATGGCTGCTCAGTAAATGCTCTTGAATGTCTAAACAAGGGAATAGTAAATTGTAGAAAGTGCCGTTTGATTATAGTTATATGTCAATTTGAGTTCTTTTCCTTTGATGAGAACCTTTCTGTATTTTGCAAATGAAGCTTTTTGCTCCTAAAAAATTAAGGAGAAGTTTCAGCTGTGCAACTTTAATTACATATGAACCTTTAATTACAAGTGAATTTAAGCACCAATAAAATTACAGTGGAATTTACCAAAAGATGACATTCCCCAGGTATTTACATCGAGTACCTTGCCTATATGAAGGAGGGAAGTAAGAATAAAGGTATAACAATACGTCACTCATTCATGCAGGCTGTCAATCAGCAAGCATTTATGGAGCGCCACTGTATCCTGAAATTGTGCTAGGCAATTACAAACATGGGTTGAGAAATTCAGTCCTTGTGCTAACAGGTGAGTATCATTTTGAAACTCTCTTAGTGAGCTTGGCTTCCCCTTCTCTCTTTATGCTCCCAAGGATATTTATCAGCAAGGATGTTTATCAGTTAGACCTCTTAGTTTCAAGAAACAAGAGCCAAGCTGATTCAGATTAAGCAAAAAAAGAGAAATTTCTTATAACGCACATGTATATCTCATGGAATTTAAGGGAGTGTTAGAGGGCCTCAGGAGAGATGGGAAGCGAGATCACATATGTCATAGGAATCTGGCCCTGCTCTGTTGCAGTCTCTTTTCTTTCTCTCTGCACATTAGCAACATTTCTTTTCTCCTCCATCTTTTCTCTACTCATTAGTCCACAAGGCAGAAAACAGGGCACCCTTTAGTTTTCAAGTTTATATCTCTTCCATTTAAAAGGACCCTTGATTTGGGAATCACTTATTCTCCAAATTCCCAGGGAGAGTAATCTGATTGGTGAATCTGGGTCGGTGTCCATCTATAGACCAATAAACTATTGCCAAGGGGACAGGGTCCTGGGATGGGACAGTTCCCGGACAAGTTGCCTGGATGGGTAGATACCCCAATATGTGTCTAAAATAAAATTGCAGACACTTCTTAAATAACACTTTAAAAATATATATATAGATACATGCATACATATTTCATATAAATAAAAGTAATAGCCATTATTAAAGTTTAGAAAATAAAGAAATATAGAAAAAAATTAAATACCTATAATCTCAACTTTCAAAAATTCACTGTTCAGCATTTTAGTGTATTTACTTTAACTCTTTTGTCTATGCAAAATAATCTCTATTTTGAAAAATCTGATATTAAACATACAATTTTGTATTCTCTTCAAAACTTAATGTTACATTTTGCACATTTACCCTTGTAATTAGATATTCTTTAAAAACAATTTTAAATGACTACAAGGTATTCCACTGCATAATGATTTTTTTAATCAACCCTCTGTGATTATCTCAGTTTCAAATTTTTCCTATTTAAAACCTGAGATAATATTGTGGTAGGTATCCTTGAAAATAAATAGTTATAAAAGTTAAAAAAAGACGACAAAACCATAATGTTATAGGGATATCTCAGGCAGTATAGTAAAAGCTTACTCATAAGCAACATTCCTAATATAGAAAAGGGGAATGTAGAATTTTAGAGCGATAATACTCATTTACTCTTTTTCATCTTCTATTTGCATCTTGTCTCTGGATTCTGTCTCATGTTTGGTAAACTGTCCCTCATTTTCTCCAGCCCTCCCCTCTTTCCCCTGAACCCCTCAAACACACCCCTGCATGCACATGTCCCCTAACTCTTGCCTGGGCACCATCTTCCCTATAACAGTTATGACTGTCTACTTGAGGTTGTGAGTTGCTGGAGGGCAAGAGCGCTACATTCTTCTTTGTATGTCCAATATCCAGCAGGGTGCCTGTACCCTGTATATGATTAATGAATCAGTGAATCAACACATTGATGAACAAATACGTAAATGAATGATTTGATTGGTTAATTGCCCAACTTCCCACTAAATACAAGAATCTTTTCTAGAGGATTTTCTTACGTACTTCTAACATTTTAGCCTGAAGAGAAAATATGAAAGAGTGGTTTCGTGATGTATTCATTCACTTATCCATTAAACGTCTATCCAGTATCTATTTCTTGCCAGGTTGATAGTTGGTGGGAACTCATACTACTCCAGTAATTCTGACCCAGCACACCTGGATTGGGTACTGGGGCCTGAATATTGACTATAGTCCCCAAGCATATTTGTTTCCCACATAATGTTTGAATATCAGATATTTCATATACAAATCTAAATTTTTGGCTTTTCGTTAAAAAAGTGGCAACACTGGATCCATATGATGATAATCAGGTAAAGTTGGCCACCTTCATTTAGATAGGGGGATTTTTTAAATCTCTACAGGTTGTCAAATATATTAAATCACTCATCCAGGAAACATCTATTGGACTCCTGTCATGTGCCCGTAAGGCCTCTGTAGGCATTTGACATCATGACCTCTGCATTAGACTAATTCATCTGGGTAAAAGGAAATAGTTGAAGCAGAATGAATAGAGCATCTGGTAGAAACAGTTCCTTGGTGACTGAGCTCTTAATTAGGACTCAAGAAACCTGGATTTGAGTTCCAGCTCTGCCCTCATCTAGCCTTGTGGCTTTGAGTAAGTAAAACCTTTATGAGTGTTAATTTCCTCATCTGTACAAATGAAGTGCTTGGAAATCATCTCCAAGGTCCTCCTTGCTCTAATATTCACTTAAGGAATTACTCATTTCATGAGTCAGGGGAGGTAAAAAGCCCCCACATAGACTTGAACCCTGTCTTCCAACATTCGGGATCATCCTGTCAATCCCTTAATGAATGAGGATTACAAGTTAGGGAGGAGTGGGGAGAATAGCCCACCATTCAGCTTAGGCCTAAAGTTTGATGGCTCCAGTGCAAAGGCTCTCTGGCCTCTGTGGCTCCCCCCAGCCTTCTTGCCTGAATGACCTTCCACTATCTGTCCCAGGCCCCTGTATCAGAAGCTGGTTCAGTGTCCAGGCCATCATACCATCTATAACCCCAAGGAGCAAACTACCACATCCCCTATCAATTTAGACAAAGTAGTAAAAATATTTTTTTTTTCTTTGCCTTTTCTTCCAGCTGAGATAGGCTGGAATTCTTAAAACTGTACAGTCAATGAAAAAATACTTGCAACAAAGCAAAATGTCTGTTTCACTTTGCTCCATATTATCATTGCTGCAGCATTTCTTCTAGTAATAGTTATTGACTGCTATTTAATCATCCTTAATGCTTTATGCATTGATCCATTTAATCCTCGTAACAACCCTGAGTATTTTACATTTTAAATCTCATCATTAATTTGGTTGAATGTTCTTATCCGTTAAGAATTCCAGTCATCAGGCCAGGAGGTAAAGGATTTCTGCTCCCCACCCCCACTCCCCAACCCAGCATAAGTCTCATCTTTCCCGAAATTCCACATCTGCACCCCAGTTTCCATCAGATGTGAAAAGGACTTAATCTGAAAAGGCTCTTGCCTTTTGGAGGCCAGCAGAGAGCAACAGGTCTAAGTCTGTGTCTTTTTCTCTCAAGAGAACACGCCCACTTGCTTTGTTTCTTTGTCCTTTCCAACTTTTCCATAATTAAAAGGATGAACCAGTATCCTATTCCTATTCCTCTTCCTCTATGCTGCTTCCCATCCCTGTAAACTGATGCCTGGACACTAAACATATGCTGATCAGTTAGGGCTCACGAATGGCTCACGATCCTCTCCTCAGGCCCCTTCACGGGGCTGGTCATGCACACTCACAACTCACCTTCCCACAAATAAAACACCTGCTGACAGCTCACATCTAACAAAGTTAACACATTCCTCTCCTCCATCCTCATGTGGATTCTGAACTGAGCTTGGGTGAGATGGAAAATACAGGAAGAATTGGTTAATGTTGGATAAGATGAAATTTCTAAACATTGTATCCTAACAGGCACAACGCACAGATAAAAATTGTACAACTTTAACACATGGATACACCCACATGACCCAAACTTCTCTATCACCCTAGACAGGTCCCTGAGACCCTCACCACATAGCCCCGTCCCCACCCACCCTCTGCCTAGAGGAAACCATGGCTTTGATTACTTTTCACTATAGATTAGTTTTACCTGTTCTAGAACTTCATCTTTTTTTTTTTTTTTTTTTTTTAAATCATCATTTTATTGAGATATATTCACATACCACGCAGTCATACAAAACAAATTGTACTTTCGATTGTTTACAGTACCATTACATAGTTGTACATTCATCACCTAAATCAATCCCTGACACCTTCATTAGCACACACACAAAAATAACAAGAATAATAATTAGAGTGGAAAAGAGCAATTGAAGTAAAAAAGAACACTGGGTACCTTTGTCTGTTTGTTTCCTTCCCCTACTTTTCTACACATCCATCCATAAACTAGACAAAGTGGTGTTTGGTCCTTATGGCTTTCCCAATCCCATTGTCACCCCTCATAAGCTACATTTTTATACAACTGTCTTCGAGATTCATGGGTTCTGGGTTGTAGTTTGATAGTTTCAGGTATCCACCACCAGCTACCCCAATTCTTTAGAACTTAAAAAGGGTTGTCTAAAGTGTGCATAAGAGTGCCCACCAGAGTGACCTCTCGGCTCCTTTTGGAATCTCTCTGCCACTGAAGCTTATTTCATTTCCTTTCACATCCCCCTTTTGGTCAAGAAGATGTTCTCCGTCCCACGGTGCCAGGTCTACATTCCTCCCTGGGAGTCATATTCCACGTTGCCAGGGAGATTCACTTCCCTGGGTGTCTGATCCCACGTAGGGGGGAGGGCAGTGATTTCACCTTTCAAGTTGGCTTAGCCAGAGAGAGAGGGCCACATCTGAGCAACAAAGAGGCATTCAGGAGGAGACTCTTAGGCACAAATACAGGGAGGCCTAGCCTCTCCTTTGCAGCAACCGTCTTCCCAAGGGTAAAACTTATGGTAGAGGGCTCAACCCATCAAACCACCAGTCCCCTATGTCTGTGGTCATGTTAGCAACCATGGAGGTGGGGTAGGCGAATACCCCTGCATTCTCCACAGGCTCCTCAAGGGGGCACTATATCTTTTTTTTTTTTTTTTTCCCCTTGTTTGTCTTTTTTCTTTTTTCTTTTTTTTTTTTTTTTTTAACTTTCCCTTCTTTTTTCAAATCACCTGTATGAAAAAAAAAGTTAAAAAGAAAACAAACATACAATAAAAGAGCATTTCAAAGAGACCATAGCAAGGGAGTAAGAAAAAGACAACTAACCTAAGATAACTGCTTAACTTCCAACATGTTCCTACTTTACCCCAAGAAAGTTACATAATATAGCAACATTTCAGTGAACTTGTTCCTACTACAACCATCAGAAATTAACAGACCATAGTCATTTCTGGGCATCCCCAGAACGTTAAATAGCTTATCTGTTCTTCCTGGATTATTGTTCCCCCTTCCTTAATTGCTCTCTACTGCTAGTTCCCCTACATTATACATTATAAACCATTTGTTTTACATTTTTCAAAGTTCACATTAGTGGTAGCATATAATATTTCTCTTTTTGTGCCTGGCTTATTTCGCTCAGCATTATGTCTTCAAGGTTCATCCATGTTGTCATATGTTTCACCAGATCGTTCCTTCTTACTGCCGCGTAGTATTCCATCGTGTGTATATACCACATTTTATTTATCCACTCATCTGTTGAAGGACATTTGGGTTGTTTCCATCTCTTGGCAATTGTGAATAATGCTGCTATGAACATTGGCGTGCAGATATCTGTTCGTGTCACTGCTTTCCGATCTTCCGGGTATATACCGAGGAGTGCAATCGCTGGATCGAATGGTAGCTCTATATCTAGTTTTCTAAGGAACTGCCAGACTGACTTCCAGAGTGGCTGAACCATTATACAGTCCCACCAACAATGAATAAGAGTTCCAATTTCTCCACATCCCCTCCAGCATTTGTAGTTTCCTGTTTGTTTAATGGCAGCCATTCTAACCGGTGTTAGATGGTATCTCATTGTGGTCTTAATTTGCATCTCTCTAATAGCTAGTGAAGCTGAACATTTTTTCATGTGTTTCTTGGTCATTTGTATTTCCTCTTCAGAGAACTGTCTTTTCATATCTTTTGCCCATTTTATAATTGGGCTGTCTGTACTATTGTCATTGAGTTGTAGGATTTCTTTGTATATGCAAGATATCAGTCTTTTGTCAGATACATGGTTTCCAAAAATTTTTTCCCATTGAGTTGGCTGCCTCTTTACCTTTTTGAGAAATTCCTTTGAGGTGCAGAAACTTCTAAGCTTGAGGAGTTCCCATTTATCTATTTTCTCTTTTGTTGCTTGTGCTTTGGGTGTAAAGTCTAGGAAGTGGCCTCCTAATACAAGGTCTTGAAGATGTTTTCCTACATTATCTTCTAGGAGTTTTATGGTACTTTCTTTTATATTGAGATCTTTGGTCCATTTTGAGTTAATTTTTGTGTAGGGGGTGAGGTAGGGGTCCTCTTTCATTCTTTTGGATATGGATATCCAACTCTCCCAGCCCCATTTGTTGAAAAGACCATTATGGCTCAGTTCGGTGACTTTGGGGGCCTTATCAAAGATCAGTCGGCCATAGATCTGAGGGTCTATCTCTGAATTCTCAATTCGATTCCATTGATCTATATGTCTATCTTTGTGCCAGTACCATGCTGTCTTGGCAACTGTGGCTTTATAATAAGCTTCAAAGTCAGGGAGTGTAAGTCCTCCCACTTCGTTTTTCTTTTTTAGAGTGTCTTTAGCAATTCGAGGCATCTTCCCTTTCCAAATAAATTTGATAACTAGCTTTTCCAAGTCTGCAAAGTAGGTTGTTGGAATTTTGATTGGGATTGCATTGAATCTGTAGATGAGTTTGGGTAGAATTGACATCTTAATGACATTTAGCCTTCCTATCCATGAACATGGAATATTTTTCCATCTTTTAAGGTCCCCTTCTATTTCTTTTAGTAGAGTTATGTAGTTTTCTTTGTATAGGTCTTTTACATCTTTGGTTAAGTTGATTCCTAGGTACTTGATTTTTTTAGTTGCTATTGAAAATGGTATCTTTTTCTTGAGTGTCTCTTCAGTTTGTTCATTTCTAGCATATAGAAACATTACTGACTTATGTGCATTAATCTTGTATCCCGCTACTTTGCTAAATTTGTTTATTAGCTCTAGTAGGTGTATCGTTGATTTCTCAGGGTTTTCTAGATATAAGATCATATCATCTGCAAACAATGACAGTTTTACTTCTTCTTTTCCAATTTGGATGCCTTTTATTTCTTTGTCTTGCCGGATTGCCCTGGCTAGCACTTCCAGCACAATGTTGAATAACAGTGGTGACAGCGGGCATCCTTGTCTTGTTCCTGATCTTAGAGGGAAGGCTTTCAGTCTCTCACCATTGAGTACTATGCTGGCTGTGGGTTTTTCATATATGCTCTTTATCATGTTGAGGAAGTTTCCTTCAATTCCTACCTTTTGAAGTGTTTTTATCAAAAAGGGATGTTGGATTTTGTCAAATGCTTTTTCAGCATCTATTGAGATGATCAATTGATTTTTCCCTTTCGAGTTTTTAATGTGTTGTAATACATTGATTGTTTTTCTGATGTTGAACCATCCTTGCATGCCTGGAATGAACCCCACTTGGTCATGGTGTATGATTTTTTTAATGTGTCTTTGGATTCGATTTGCAAGTATTTTGTTGAGGATTTTTGCATCTATATTCATTAGGGAGATTGGCCGGTAGTTTTCCTTTTTTGTAGCATCTTTGCCTGGTTTTGGTATTAGATTGATGTTAGCTTCATAAAATGAGTTAGGTAGTGTTCCATTTTTTTCAATGTTTTGAAAGAGTTTGAGTAAGATTGGTGTCAGTTCTTTCTGGAAAGTTTGGTAGAATTCCCCTGTGAAGCCATCTGGCCCTGGGCATTTATTTGTGGGAAGATTTTTGATGACTGATTGGATCTCTTTGCTTGTGATGGGTTGGTTGAGGTCTTCTATTTCTTCTCTGGTCAGTCTAGGTTGTTCATATGTTTCCAGGAAATTGTCCATTTCTTCTACATTATCCAGTTTGTTGCCATACAGTTGTTCATAGTATCCTCTCATAATTTTTTTAATTTCTTCAGGATCTGCAGTTATGTCACCTTTTTCATTCATTATTTTGTTTATATGGGTCTTCTCTCTTTTTGATTTTGTCAGTCTAGCTAGGGGCTTGTCAATCTTGTTGATCTTCTCAAAGAACCAACTTTTGGTGATATTTATCCTTTCTATTGTTTTTTTGTTCTCTATGTCATTTATTTCTGCTTTAATCCTTGTTATTTCTTTTCTTCTACTTGGTTTAGGATTGGTTTGCTGTTCATTTTCTAGCTTCTTCAGTTGATCCATTAGTTCTTTGATTTTGGCTCTTTCTTCCTTTTTAATATATGCGTTTAGTGCTATAAATTTCCCCCTTAGCACTGCTTTTGCTGCATCCCATAGGTTTTGGTATGTTGTGTTCTCATTTTCATTCGTCTCTATATATTTAGCAATTTCTCTTGCTATTTCTTCTTTAACCCACTGATTGTTTAGGAGTGTGTTGTTTAACCTCCAGGTATTTGTGAATTTTCTAAGTCTCTGATGGTTATTGACTTCTAATTGTATTCCATTGTGGTCAGAGAATGTGCTTTGAATAATTTCAATCTTTTTAATTTTATTGAGGCTTGTTTTATGTCCCAGCATATGATCTATTCTGGAGAAAGTTCCGTGAGCACTAGAAAAGTATGTGTATCCTGGTGATTTGGGATGTAATGTCCTGTAGATGTCTGTTAAATCTAATTCATTTATCAGATTGTTTAGGTTTTCAATTTCTTTATTGGTCTTCTGTCTGGTTGATCTATCTATAGGAGAGAGTGATGTGTTGAAGTCTCCCACAATTATTGTGGAAACATCAATTGCTTCCTTTAGTTTTGCCAATGTTTCTCTCATGTATTTTGTGGCACCTTGATTGGGTGCATAGACATTTACGATTGTTATTTCTTCTTGCTGAATTGCCCCTTTTATTAGTATGTAGTGGCCTTCTTTGTCTCTCAAAACATCCCTGCATTTGAAGTCTATTTTATCTGAGATTAATATTGCTACACCTGCTTTCTTTTGGCTGTAGCTTGCATGAAATATTTTTTTCCATCCTTTCACTTTCAATTTCTTTGTGTCCCTGTGTCTAAGATGAGTCTCTTGTATGCAACATATTGATGGTTCATTTTTTTTGATCCATTCTGCGAATCTATATCTTTTAATTGGGGAGTTTAATCCATTTACATTCAACGTTAAAACCGTGAAGGCATTTCTTGAATCGGCCATCTTATCCTTTGGATTATGTTTGCCATATTTTTCCCTCTCTCTATTAACATCCTTTATTGTACCCATACCGAATCTCTTTAGTACTGAACCTTTCTCCAAGTCTCTCTGTCCTGTCTTTGTTTCTCTGTCTGTAGGGCTCCCTTTAGTATCTCCAGTAGGGCAGGTCTCTTGTTAGCAAATTCTCTCAGCATTTCTTTGTCTGTGAAAAATTTAAGCTCTCCCTCAAATTTGAAGGAGAGCTTTGCTGGATAAAGTATTCTTGGCTGGAAATTCCTCTCTCTCAGAATTTTAAATATATCGTGCCACTGCCTTCTCGCCTCCATGGTGGCTGCTGAGTAGTCACTACTTAGTCTTATGCTGTTTCCTTTGTATGTGGTGAATTGCTTTTCTCTTGCTGCTTTCAGAACTTGCTCCTTCTCTTCTATGTTTGACAGTGTGATCAGTATATGTCTCGGAGTGGGTTTTTTTGGATTTATTCTATTTGGAGTTCGCTGAGCATTTATGATTTGTGTATTTATGTTGTTTAGAAGATTTGGGAAGTTTTCCCCAACAATTTCTTTGAATACTCTTCCTAGACCTTTACCCTTTTCTTCCCCTTCTGGGACACCAATGAGTCTTATATTCGGACGCTTCATATTATCTATCATATCCCTGAGGTCCATTTCGAGTTTTTCAATTTTTTTCCCCATTCTTTCTTTTATGCTTTCATTTTCCATTCTGTCATCTTCCAGGTCACTGATTCGTTGTTCAACTTCCTCTAGTCTTGTACTATGAGTGTCCAGAATCTTTTTAATTTGGTCAACAGTTTCTTTAATTTCCATAAGATCATCCATTTTTTTATTTAGTCTTGCAATGTCTTCTTTATGCTCTTCTAGGGTCTTCTTGATTTCCTTCATATCCCGTACTAGGGTCTCATTGTTCATCTTTAGTTCTTTGAGTAGCTGCTCTAGGTGTGTCTCTTCTGGTCTTTTGATTTGGGTGCTTGGGCTTGGGTTATCCATATCGTCTGGTTTTTTCATATGCTTTATAATTTTCTGTTGTTTTTGGCCTCGTGGCATTTGCTGTCCTTGATAGGGTTCTTTTAGGGTTTGTAGACCAGTTGAAGTCCTTATCTCTAATTTATCAGATCTACAGCTTCGTGGAGTACACTTTCTCTAACTAACCAGCAGGTGGCGTCCACGAGCCACCTGTTCTCCACAAGCCAGATCTCCCCTGCTTAGCCTTTTTGGTGAGTGGGGGAGTGAGTCTTGTGGGGCCCAATTGGTGTCCCAAGCTTGCGTGTGTAGTTGGTGTTGCCTGCCCTGTATGTGGGGCGTGTTTCTGGGCAGTCGGGGAGGGGGGGTGGCCCTAACAATCAAATCTCCCTGATGATCCTAGAGTTTTAAAGCTACTGCAATAGTCTAATCCTTCAGTTCAGTCCTGCCACAGTTTGTCTCTGCCACTGACCCACAAGTCTTTGGTATTGGCGTATGGCTCCTGAGACTTGCAAGTGGGCCCCTCTTCCAGGCTGTGCACCCCGGGTCCTCTGTTGAGGGATGACTGTGCTATGTCACAGGTGAGTGCCGTCCCCCCAGGGCAGTTCTGGGCTGCTGGGCTGTGTTGGGAGGCTCCCAGTCTGCTCAAATGATGGCTGAATGGGGCTCTGTTAATTCACACTGCTCCCCCTTCCCAGCTCTGGGACATTCAGCTGAGGTTGCAGGGAAGGCTAATGTCCACGCCCAGTTTTGTGGTGTGTGCCTGTTATTTGAAGCACTTCCGTCACACTGGGTTGTCTGGGGCAGCTCTGGGCTATGGGGCTGGCGATGGGCAGGAGTGTTTCCTGTCCACCAGGATGGTGGCTGTGAGCGGACACCCCCCTTTTCTTGGGAAGTTGTGTTGTTTAGTGAATTTTCTCAGCCACTGGATTATTGCCTTTTGTCTCAGAGCTCTCTTATTTCTGCTCTTGACTTGACGTGCCCAAATTTCAATTCTTTGAAGCTTTCTGTATTGAGCTTCTTAGAGTAATTGTTTTAGAAAAAGCAAAAAGGATTTAAAAAAAAAAAAAAACAAAAAAAAAAAAAAACGGCCCTCCTCAGAGATCTAATGGGTTATTGAAATGCTAATAGACAAAGCAACCAGGGCCATTAAGGAAAGGTGCCCTGGGCAGAGAGATCAGCCTTGCTTCGGGATTTGCATATGCGCCTCAAGGCCTGATCTCCGCCCTTCCCCTTTCTGTGTTCACCAGAACTCCAAAAATCCTCTGCTTTTACTTTGGAGCTTCTCGTGTTGTTTTCCTTCTATGCCCGTCTCCTCTCTGCTGGGCTGGCTGCTCTCAGAGTCTCTGGTGTCTGGCCTCAGTCTATCTATGGTTGGAGTTTGAATCAGTAGAATGAGTTTCCGATGAGAGCAGCCACTGCAATTCTCCCTTCTCCTTCCTGGAGCTGACAGCCCCTCCTCCCCCGGGACTGAGCCTGGCAGGGAGGGGCGCGGGTCCCCTGGCCGCAAAAACTTACAGATTTCGCTGATCTCAGCAGTTCCACGTTTTCATGAGTGTTGTATGAAGTATGCCGAAAGACAGATTGCTCTGTGGTGTCCAGTCCACGCAGTTCCTGGCTTTTTACCTACTTTCCTGGAGGAGTAACTAAAACATACAGCTCACCAGTCTGCCATCTTGCCCCGCCTCTGTCTAGAACTTCATCTTAATGGCCTTAATCAGAAGGCACTCTTTTGTGTCTGGCTTCTTTTGCTCAGATTCATCCATGTTTGTGAAAGTCATCATCCATGATGTTGCATGTTGCATGTATCAGTAGTTTGTTCTTTTTAATCACTGAGTAGTATCTTACCGTTATTAATTTAATTTCAGATTTTAAATTATTTTCATTATGCAAACAACATATTACATTTTTTCTTGCAAAAATTTGAAACATCATAGTTAAGAAAACTAATGGCTCTTTGGTCATTTCTTCCCCCCACCTGGAGATAATACTGGGCTCTGTTGGAGCAGATTGTTTTAGTCTTTTTTCCTAAGCATTCACATAAATGTGTCCCTTTAGAAAACACGTAATATGTTTACTGTGGTTTTTTAAATAGTATCACACTATATGTATCTCTCTGCAACTTAGCAATATGTTCTGTAAATCCATCCTTATTCATGCATAGGGGTCCACCTCATTTTTTTAAACTGCTGTGTAGTATTTCATAATATATTCTGCATTTTAGTCATTCCTGAGATGATTTCCAATTTTTTGCCTCTTCGACAAATGCTGAAGTAAACATTGTTGCTAAGTTCCCTTGTGTTTCTGTAGAGTAGGTGTGGAGAAGTGCAATTTCTGAGTGAGAGGATATATGCATTTAAACTTCAATAGCTTGTCCAAAGTGTCTGAGCCAATTTATATATCCCTGCAAATGCTTAGTATTATAAAACTTTCAAATTGTTGCCAATCTATGGGTGAAAAATCTCATTTCATTTTAATTTGTATTTTGCTGAATCTAGACAGGTTGAACATTTCTTCCTATGTTTATTGGAGATTGGTGTTTCCATTTCACTTAAGAGAAGCTCTCTGCTCATTTCCTATTGGATCACTTCTCCTTTGCTTAATCGGTTTATAGGAGTTAGCTTTAATATATATTATTCTCAGTGCCAAACCTTTGTCTTGTTCTATTTGTTGCGATTTTTAAAATATTTTTTGGGTTGTATTTGTGGTATAGAAGTTTTTAATTACACCAATCTTATGACTCATGGCTTGCTTTTTCAGGCCCTGTTAAAAAGTTTTCCTCATTCCAAGCACAGGGTCTTATTTCCTTCTGATATTTTTACAGTTGACAAGTTGCTTTTGATGGGCTTGTAGGACATTTTGATAAATAAGGTGATTGCAATTACTTCCAGTCTTTTAGCAAGCAAAACCTTATTCCTGCATTTTAGGCATCTTGAATTTTCAGTTGTGTCTTTCATGCTATTTCCAGTTCAGTGGGACTAGATAAATAATATAAAATTGTCCTATTTTAGTATCTCCTGTTCCTTTTTAAAATCTGCCTTAAATTTTGGTCAGAAAAAAATCATTCAAGCAGCAAATATCTTGACATGCCTGTTTGACATAGTTAAAAGGACAAAGAACTAAGAATTTAGAGTCTGCAGGAGAAGGCAGACATAAAACAAGTAACTACCAGTGTGGATGACAGCTAAAGAAGGAGATGTCTAGCATAGATAGGGTGCTGTGATAATACCCAGATGTCAGCTGAGGTCAAACTGCCCTTGGAGATTTAAATAAAATTGGCTCAGACCTTTTATCTCATGTCCTGTGGTTAAGTCCAATGACCTTCTTAAGATTTCTGTGAATTCCTCAGGGCTGTCACCTCTGGCTGCGAGTTTTTGCTTAACTCAATTCTCAGTTTCAGTTGTATCTTAACCCTGCAGTTGTCCTCTTCTCTCTGACCTGTCCTGGCCATGGGAACAGGAACTTGGTCTGTTCTTGAAACCCAGCTTTCCCCCCTGCCAAGTCACACACTCAAGGCCCAGGTTTATGAATACTCTAGTCATGGGGAGATGGGGGTGCACCTGTGACTGCCAGATACATTTAAATCGACCACTCCTTTGGCCTCCCTACAACCTGGCACCTATCAGTTTTCACTGGTCACCTTTCTCTGTGGGTTCCAGAGCTTTTGTGTTTGGTGTCCTCCTTCGGCCTCAAGATGCCCAAGCATCAGCCAGCTTCTTTCTTTCCAAGTCTCCTCAGAAGCTCAATTTACCTCAGTTTATTTAGCAGAGTCTCATCCTCTGGCAGAGGTTGGAGTTTGTCTTTCTTTTTTCCTGGAGTGTCTCTTTAAGTGGA
This sequence comes from Choloepus didactylus, assembly GCF_015220235.1. Classification (NCBI taxonomy): domain Eukaryota; kingdom Metazoa; phylum Chordata; class Mammalia; order Pilosa; family Megalonychidae; genus Choloepus; species Choloepus didactylus. Next base: position 180,975,127 of record NC_051308.1, read on the forward strand.
AGGGGCCGGTATAAAGATGGATTTTCCCATTGATAAGGATTATGCTACCCAGTCAGTTTTGGGTTTAAATAACTTTTTTTCCCCAATGGAGGAATGTAAAGTGGAAGCTACTGCAGCGTGGGTAGTCACTGAGGAAGTGACATTGGAGCTGAGACCTGAGGGAGAAGCAGTAGATAGGCTGCAGACCGAAGCTGGGGCTGGGAGGGGTGGCTCGAGAGAATGTCTTCAAGGGAGAATGGGCGGCAATTGCAAAGGCCCTGAAGTGGAGAAGAGCAAGGCTTAAAAATTAATGAAGAGACTGGGTCCCAGATCCAGGAGAGAATGGGGGTGGGAGGACTTTATCCTCAGGGCAATGGCAAAACATTAAAGGGTTTAACACCCTTTAAGCAAGTAACAAGTTTTAATTAAAAAAAAAAAGATTATTCTAATTATTCTGACCGTTGGGTAGAGAATGAATTGTAGGGGGCAAACGTGGAGGCAGTGGCTCTGGTGGTCTAGGTGAGAAATGATAATGACTGGGACTAGAGTAGTGAAAGTGAAACCTCTGTTGTTGAAACTGCCTGGGAAAAATCCATGTGGAGATACACATGGATACAGGTAACTGGAACTGGGATTAGGGTTTTAGGAAAAAGGGAGCGGCAGGGTTGCAGCCATGGGGGCAGGAGCATTTCTGCAGGTTTGACCTGAAGTCCCAGGGGAGGATGAGCTCATCAGAGCACCTGTGCAATGAGGCAGCTTTAGGAGACCCTTTGGTGAGGTCTTGAGTGAACACTACGATTTTAAAATACTGGTCCAGAAAGACAGAGAAGGATGCAACTGTAACCTGAGAGGAGAGCAAGGTTTTGGAATGTTTGTGTTTCTAGGCAAGGAGTACGCTTTAGGCACGAGGACAAGGGGCACCAGGGTAGTGGAACTGAATGCCTGTTTGAAGCAACCACACCAAGAATATATAGGTTGGCTCTGGAAAGGAGTAGGAACATTCTCACTCGGAGAGAGAACAGGGAGAAGGGAAGATGTCTGAGGAAATTTTGATGTGAAAGAGATAAAAATTGGGACTTCTACTCACATTCAAGTGTAGAAAGTAACGGCAGCTGAGGAGTGACTGTGGCAGGCAAAGCACAGGGTTAGAAGAATGTGTTAAAGTTTTGGAATGGATTTTGAGGGGAATATGCTAGTGAGTAACCTGGGGCTGGACAAAGGATTGCCAAAAACATACCTTTGTAGGTTAGCCAAGTTCCTTGTTTCGTAATTTCTTTTCCAAAATCTCTAGCCCTAAGTAAGAGCTAAGGCAGTAATCCTGGTGGGTATATTGTTACATAAAACACTTTAATCAAGCAGCACCCAGAAATAGAATGGAAATAGTGTAATAGAAATACAAGTAGTCTTATGAGAAGGGGACTTGAAAACCTTCCATGTGTAAGATCTCTATTCAAGAGAAACATGATTCAAAACCATATCAGGAGAGGCGGGGCAAGATGGCGGACTGGTGAGCTGTATGCTTTAGTTACTCCTCCAGGAAAGTGGGTAGAAAGCCAGGAACTGCGTGGACTGGACACCACAGAGCAATCTGACTTTGGGCATACTTCATACAACACTCATGAAAACGTCGAACTGCTGAGATCAGCGAAATCTGTAAGTTTTTGTGTCCAGGGGACCCACACCCCTCCCTGCCAGGCTCAGTCCTGTGGGAGGAGGGGCTGTCAGCTCCGGGAAGGAGAAGGGAGAACTGCAGTGGCAGCCCTTATCAGAAACTCATTCTACTGATCCAAACGCCAACCGTAGATAGACTGAGACCAGACACCAGAGAATCTGAGAGCAGCCAGCCCAGCAGAGAGGAGACAGGCATAGAAAAAAACAACACGAAAAACTCCAAAATAAAAGCGGAGGATTTTTGGAGTTTTGGTGAACATAGAAAGGGGAAGGGCAAAGCTCACGCCCTGAGGCTCATATGCAAATCCCGAAGAAAAGCTGATCTCTCTGCCCTGTGGACCTTTCCTTAATGGCCCTAATTGCTTTGTCTCTTAGCATTTCAATAACCCATTAGATCTCTGAGGAGGGCCCTTTTTTTTAATCCTTTTTTCTTTTTCTAAAACAATTACTCTAAGAAGCCCAATACAGAAAGCTTCAAAGACTTGCAATTTGGGCAGGTCAAGACAAGAGCAGAACTAAGAGACCTCTGAGACAAAAGGCAATAATCCAGTGGCTGAGAAAATTCACTAAACACCACAACTTCCCAAGAAAAGGGGGGTGTCCGCTCACAGCCATCATCCTGGTGGACAGGAAACACTCCTGCCCATCGCCAGCCCCATAGCCCAGAGCTGCCCCAGACAACCCAGTGTGACGGAAGCGCTTCAAATAATAGGCACACACCACAAAACTGGGTGTGGACATTAGCCTTCCCTGCAACCTCAGCTGATTGTCCCAGAGTTGGGAAGGTGGAGCAGTGTGAATTAACAAAGCCCCATTCAGCCATTATTTCAGCAGACTGGGAGCCTCCCTACACAGCCCAGCAGCCCAGAACTGCCCTGGGGGGACGGCACTCACCTGAGACATAGCACAGTCATCCCTCAACAGAGGACCCGGGGTGCACAGCCTGGAAGAGGGGCCCACTTGCAAGTCTCAGGAGCCATATGCCAATACCAAGGACTTCTGGGTCAGTGGCAGAGACAAACTGTGGCAGGACTGAACTGAAGCATTAGACTATTGCAGCAGCTTTAAAACTCTAGGATCACCAGGGAGATTTGATTGTTAGAGCCACCCCCACTCCCTGACTGCCCAGAAACACGCCCCATATACAGGGCAGGCAACACCAACTACACATGCAAGCTTGGTACACCAGTTGGACCCCACAAGACTCACTCCCCCACTCACCAAAAAGGCTAAGCAGGGGAGAACTGGCTTGTGGAGAACAGGTGGCTTGTGGACGCCACCTGCTGGTTAGTTAGAGAAAGTGTACTCCACGAAGCTGTAGATCTGATAAATTAGAGATAAGGACTTCAATTGGTCTACAGATCCTAAAAGAATCCTATCAAGTTCAGCAAATGCCAAGAGGCCAAAAACAACAGAAAATTATAAAGCATATGAAAAAACCAGACGATATGGATAACCCAAGCCCAAGCACCCAAATCAAAAGATCAGAAGAGACACAGCACCTAGAGCAGCTACTCAAAGAACTAAAGATGAACAATGAGACCATAGTACGGGATACAAAGGATATCAAGAAGACCCTAGAAGAGCATAAAGAAGACATTGCAAGACTAAATAAAAAAATGGATGATCTTACGGAAATTAAAGAAATTGTTGACCAAATTAAAAAGATTCTGGACACTCATAGTACAAGACTAGAGGAAGTTGAACAACGAATCAGTGACCTGGAAGATGACAGAATGGAAAATGAAAGCATAAAAGAAAGAATGGGGAAAAAAATTGAAAAAATCGAAATGGACCTCAGGGATATGATAGATAATATGAAACGTCCGAATATAAGACTCATTGGTGTTCCAGAAGGGGAAGAAAAGGGTAAAGGTCTAGGAAGAATATTCAAAGAAATTGTTGGGGAAAACTTCCCAAATCTTCAAAACAACATAAATACACAAATCATAAATGCTCAGCGAACTCCAAATAGAATAAATCCAAATAAACCCACTCCGAGACATTCTGATCACACTGTCAAACACAGAAGAGAAGGAGCAAGTTCTGAAAGCAGCAAGAGAAAAGCAATTCACCACATACAAAGGAAACAGCATAAGACTAAGTAGTGACTACTCAGCAGCCACCATGGAGGCAAGAAGGCAGTGGCACGATATATTTAAAATTCTGACTGAGAAAAATTTCCAACCAAGAATACTTTATCCAGCAAAGCTCTCCTTCAAATTTGAGGGAGAGCTTAAATTTTTCACAGACGAACAAATGCTGAGAGAATTTGCTAACAAGAGACCTGCCCTACTGGAGATACTAAAGGGAGCCCTACAGACAGAGAAACAAAGAAAGGACAGAGAGACATGGAGAAAGGTTCAGTACTAAAGAGATTCGGTATGGGTACAGTAAAGGATATTAATAGAGAGAGGGGAAAATATGACAAACATAAACCAAAGGATAAGATGGCTGATTCAAGAAATGCCTTCACGGTTATAACGCTGAATGTAAATGGATTAAACTCCCCAATTAAAAGATATAGATTCGCAGAATGGATCAAAAAAAAAATGAACCATCAATATGTTGCATACAAGAGACTCATCTTAGACACAGGGACACAAAGAAACTGAAAGTGAAAGGATGGAAAAAAATATTTCATGCAAGCTACAGCCAAAAGAAAGCAGGTGTAGCAATACTAATCTCAGATAAAATAGACTTTAAATGCAGGGATGTTTTGAGAGACAAAGAAGGCCACTACATACTAATAAAAGGGGCAATTCAGCAAGAAGAAATAACAAAATAACAATCGTAAATGTCTATGCACCCAATCAAGGTGCCACAAAATACATGAGAGAAACACTGGCAAAACTAAAGGAAGCAATTGATGTTTCCACAATAATTGTGGGAGACTTCAACACATCACTCTCTCCTATAGATAGATCAACCAGACAGAAGACCAAGAAGGAAATTGAAAACCTAAACAATCTGATAAATGAATTAGATTTAATAGACATATACAGGACATTACATCCCAAATCACCAGGATACACATACTTTTCTAGTGCTCATGGAACTTTCTCCAGAATAGATCATATGCTGGGACATGAAACAAGCCTCAATAAATTTAAAAAGATTGAAATTATTCAAAGCACATTCTCTGACCACAATGGAATACAATTAGAAGTCAATAACCATCAGAGACTTAGAAAATTCACAAATACCTGGAGGTTAAACAACACACTCCTAAACAATCAGTGGGTTAAAGAAGAAATAGCAAGAGAAATTGCTAAATATACAGAGACGAATGAAAATGAGAACACAACATACCAAAACCTATGGGATGCAGCAAAAGCAGTGCTAAGGGGGAAATTTATAGCACTAAACACATATATTAAAAAGGAAGAAAGAGCCAAAATCAAAGAACTAATGGATCAACTGAAGAAGCTAGAAAATGAACAGCAAACCAATCCTAAACCAAGTAGAAGAAAAGAAATAACAAGGATTAAAGCAGAAATAAATGACATAGAGAACAAAAAAACAATAGAGAGGATAAATATCACCAAAAGTTGGTTCTTTGACAAGATCAACAAGATTGACAAGCCTCTAGCTAGACTGACAAAATCAAAAAGAGAGAAGACCCATATAAACAAAATAATGAATGAAAAAGGTGACATAACTGCAGATCCTGAAGAAATTAAAAAAATTATAAGCGGATACTATGAACAACTGTATGGCAACAAACTGGATAATGTAGAAGAAATGGACAATTTCCTGGAAACATATGAACAACCTAGACTGACCAGAGAAGAAACAGAAGACCTCAGCCAACCCTTCACAAGCAAAGAGATCCAATCAGTCATCAAAAATCTTCCCACAAATAAATGCCCAGGGCCAGATGGCTTCACAGGGGAATTCTACCAAACTTTCCAGAAAGAACTGACACCAATCTTACTCAAACTCTTTCAAAACATTGAAGAAAATGGAACACTACCTAACTCATTTTATGAAGCTAACATCAATCTAATACCCAAACCGGGCAAAGATGCTACAAAAAAGGAAAACTACCGGCCAATCTCCCTAATGAATATAGATGCAAAAATCCTCAACAAAATACTTGCAAATCGAATCCAAAGACACATTAAAAAAATCATACACCATGACCAAGTGGGGTTCATTCCAGGCATGCAAGGATGGTTCAACATAGGAAAATCAATCAATGTATTACAACACATTAACAAGTCAAAAGGGAAAAATCAATTGATCATCTCAATAGATGCTGAAAAAGCATTTGACAAAATCCAACATCCCTTTTTGATAAAAACACTTCAAAAGGTAGGAATTGAAGGAAACTTCCTCAACATGATAAAGAGTATATATGAAAAACCCACAGCCAGCATAGTACTCAATGGTGAGAGACTGAAAGTCTTCCCTCTAAGATCAGGAACAAGACAAGGATGCCCGCTGTCACCACTGTTATTCAACATTGTGCTGGAAGTGCTAGCCAGGGCAATCCGGCAAGACAAAGAAATAAAAGGCATCCAAATTGGAAAAGAAGAAGTAAAACTGTCATTGTTTGCAGATGATATGATCTTATATCTAGAAAACCCTGAGAAATCGACGATACAGCTACTAGAGCTAATAAACAAATTTAGCAAAGTAGTGGGATACAAGGTTAATGCACATAAGTCAGTAATGTTTCTATATGCTAGAAATGAACAAACTGAAGAGACACTCAAGAAAAAGATACCATTTTCAATAGCAACTAAAAAAATCAAGTACCTAGGAATCAACTTAACCAAAGATGTAAAAGACCTATACAAAGAAAACTACATAACTCTACTAAAAGAAATAGAAGGGGACCTTAAAAGATGGAAAAATATTCCATGTTCATGGATAGGAAGGCTAAATGTCATTAAGATGTCAATTCTACCCAAACTCATCTACAGATTCAATGCAATCCCAATCAAAATTCCAACAACCTACTTTGCAGACTTGGAAAAGCTAGTTATCAAATTTATTTGGAAAGGGAAGATGCCTCAAATTGCTAAAGACACTCTAAAAAAGAAAAACGAAGTGGGAGGACTTACACTCCCTGACTTTGAAGCTTATTATAAAGCCACAGTTGCCCAAACAGCATGGTACTGGCACAAAGATAGACATATAGATCAATGGAATCGAATTGAGAATTCAGAGATAGACCCTCAGATCTATGGCCGACTGATCTTTGATAAGGCCCCCAAAGTCACTGAACTGAGTCATAAGGGTCTTTTCAACAAATGGGGCTGGGAGAGTTGGATATCCATATCCAAAAGAATGAAAGAGGACCCCTACCTCACCCCCTACACAAAAATTAACTCAAAATGGACCAAAGATCTCAATATAAAAGAAAGTACCATAAAACTCCTAGAAGATAATGTAGGAAAACATCTTCAAGACCTTGTATTAGGCGGCCACTTCCTAGACTTTACACCCAAAGCACAAGCAACAAAAGAAAAAATAGATAAATGGGAACTCCTCAAGCTTAGAAGTTTCTGCAGCTCAAAGGAATTTCTCAAAAAGGTAAAGAGGCAGCCAACTCAATGGGAAAAAATTTTTGGAAATCATGTATCTGACAAAAGACTGATATCTTGCATATATAAAGAAATCCTACAACTCAATGACAATAGTACAGACGGCCCAATTATACAATGGGCAAAAGATATGAAAAGACGGTTCTCTGAAGAGGAAATACAAATGGCCAAGAAACACATGAAAAAATGTTCAGCTTCACTAGCTATTAGAGAGATGCAAATTGAGACCACAATGAGATACCATCTAACACCGATTAGAATGGCTGCCATTAAACAAACAGGAAACTACAAATGCTGGAGGGGGTGTGGAGGGATTGGAACTCTTATTCATTGTTGGTGGGACTGTATAATGGTTCAGCCACTCTGGAAGTCAGTCTGGCAGTTCCTTAGAAAACTAGATATAGAGTTACCAGTCGATCCAGCGATTGCACTTCTCGGTATATACCCGGAAGATCGGAAAGCAGTGACACGAACAGATATCTGCACTCCAATGTTCATGGCAGCATTATTCACAATTGCCAAGAGATGGAGACAACCCAAATGTCCTTGAACAGATGAGTGGATAAATAAAATGTGGTATATACACACGATGGAATACTACACGGCAGTAAGAAGGAACGATCTCGTGAAACATATGACAATATGGATGAACCTTGAAGACATAATGCTGAGCGAAATAAGCCAGGCACAAAAAGAGAAATATTATATGCTACCACTAATGTGAACTTTGAAAAATGTAAAACAAATGGTTTATAATGTAGAATGTAGGGGAACTAGCAATAGAGAGCAATTAAGGAAGGGGGAACAATAATCCAAGAAGGACAGATAAGCTATTTAACGTTCTGGGGATGTCCAGGAATGACTATGGTCTGTTAATTTCTGATGGATATAGTAGGAACAAGTTCACAGAAATGTTGCTATATTAGGTAACTTTCTTGGGGTAAAGTAGGAACATGTTGGAAGTTAAGCAGTTATCTTAGGTTAGTTGTCTTTTTCTTGCTCCCTTGTTATGGTCTCTTTGAAATGTTCTTTTATTGTATGTTTGTTTTCTTTTTAACGTTTTTTTCATACAGTTGATTTAAAAAAGAAGGGAAAGTTAAAAAAAAAAAAAAGAAAAAAGAAAAACAAGGAAAAAAAGAAGTAGTGCCCCCTTGAGGAGCCTGTGGAGAATGCAGGGGTATTGGCCTACCCCACCTCGATGGTTGCTAACATGACCACAGACATAGGGGACTGGTGGTTTGATGGCTTGAGCCCTCTACCATAGGTTTCACCCTTGGGAAGACGGTTGCTGCAAAGGAGAGGCTAGGCCTCCCTATAATTGTGCCTAAGAGCCTCCTCCCGAATGCCTCTTTGTTGCTCAGATGTGGCCCTCTCTCTCTACCTAAGCCAACTTGAAAGGTGAAATCACTGCCCTCCCCCCTATGTGGGATCAGACACCCAGGGAAGTGAATCTCCCTGGCAACGTGGAATATGACTCCCGGGGAGGAATGTAGACCTGGCATCGTGGGACGGAGAACATCTTCTTGACCAAAAGGGGGATGTGAAAAGAAATGAAATAAGCTTCAGTGGCAGAGAGATTCCAAAAGGAGCTGAGAGGTCACTCTGGTAGGCCCTCTTATGCACAATTTAGACAACCCTTTTTAGGTTCTAATGAATTGGGGTAGCTGGTGGTAGATAATTGAAACTATCAAACTACAACCCAGAACCCATGAATCTCAAAGACAATTGTATAAAAATGTAGCTTATGAGGGGTGACAATGGAATTGGGAAAGCCATAAGGACCACACTCTCCTTTGTCTAGTTTATGGATGGATGAGTAGAAAAATAGGAGAAGGAAACAAACAGACAGACAAAGGCACCCAGTGTTCTTTTTTACTTTAATTGCTCTTTTTCACTTTAATTATTATTCTTGTTATTTTTGTGTGTGTGGTAATGAAGGTGTCAGGGATTGATTTAGGTGATGAATGTACAACTATGTAATGGTACTGTGAACAATCGAATGTACAATTTGTTTTGTATGACTGCGTGGTATGTGAATATATCTCAATAAAATGAAGATTTCAAAAAAAAATAATATTCACTTAAAATGCTGCATCTGTAAAAGCTATTTTTTAATTAAATTGAACTATAATTATGGGAGAGTGAAATGCACAGATCATAAATGTACATGTCAATGAGTTCTGGCAAACGGATACACCCATGTGACTCAAACCCAGTCAAAAAATAAAACATTTTTATTGCCTCCAAAAGTTCACTCTTGCCCCTTCCTAGTGGTTTCTCCTGCCCCCGAGCCGCTCATGCTCTGATTTCTATCACCAGAGATTAGCTTTGCCTGACTTTCTGTTTTCTAGATATAGACTCATACAATGTCCATTTTTTTATTCCTAGCTTCTTTCAGTCTGCATAATATTTTTGGGATTCACTCATGTCATTGCTTTGTGTATAATAGTAGTTTGTACCTTTTATTGAGCTGAGTAGTGTTTCATTGCATGGATATCCCACAGTTTGTATTGAACTGTTTTCATGTTGGTGGATACTTGTGTAGTCTCCTAGTTTTGGCCATTGTGAATAAAGCTGCCATGAACAGTCTTATTCAAGTCTTTTATTAGGCATGCATTTTCATTTCTCTTGGACAGCTAACTTGGACTGGAATTGCTGGGTCACAGGAAGATGTATGCTTAAGTCTGTAAGGGATTGCCAGGTGTTTTCTAGAGTGGTTGTACTGTTTCATTTTCCCACCAGCAATGTATGAGAGTTCCAGTCGTTCCACATACTCCAAAACAAATGTATGGTATTGTCAGTCTTATAAATTTTGCCATTCTACTGGTATGAAGTGGTGTATCATTTTGGTTTTAATTTGTATTTCTTTGATAAGCATCTTTTCATGTACTTTTTGGCCATTTGGACATTTCTTTTGTTAAGTGTATATTTAAACTTTATTGGGTTGTCTTTTTTATTATTGATTTGTTGGAGTTTATTGTATATGCTAAATATAAGTCTTTCTCATGTATATATAATCATTTTTTCCAGTATATGGTTTGCCTATTCATTTTTAATAGTATCTTTTGATGATCAATTTTTAATTTTGATGAAGTCTGGTTTATCAATTAGCTTTGATGATTGCTATATTTGTGTTAAAAGAAACATTTGCCTTTTCTAGGGAAGTGAAGGTATTATCCTGTTTTATCTTAGAAGATTTATAGCTTTAGCTTTTATGTTTTGATTCATTTAAAATTAATGATTGTTTATAGTATGAGGTAGGAATTGAAAGGTATTTTTTTTATGTAGTCTCCAGTTGTTCCTGCACCATTTGTTGAAAAGATCTTCATTTTCCTCTTTTGAATGGCCTTGATGCCTCTGTCAAAAGTCAACTGACCTTAGGGTGGGAGGGGTGGGGGGGTGTTTTGGGTGTTCTTTTTACTTTTATTTTTTATTCTTATTTTCACTTTTTCTGGTACAAGGAAAATGTTCAAAAAATAGATTGGGGTGATGAATGCACAACTATATGATGGTACTGTGAACAATTGATTGTGCACTTCGGATGATTGTATGGTATGTGAATATATCTGAATAAAATTGAATAAGAAATAAAAAAAAAAACCATATCATATAAGCAATCATACATTTAAATGAGCCATTGGGGATTTTTTTGGTACTCAGATGTACATATATGCCATATAATAATTATAATAAAACACAGCTTTTTAAAGGCCTATATACTAAAGCAGTGTTTTAGGAAGTTATTGTGGATTTTTACTTCACAGCTAACAAACAAACACTCAAATCTGTAACATTGCCTTAATTGTTATTACAGTGTACCAACTATGGTACAAATTAATTAAGCAAATAATGTGGAGAAATCAACTGGCATCATTCACTACTTTAAATTCATTATAGCGTATAACTAATCAGTTATGTCTGCATTTGACACTCCAGAAATTTAAGCTTTTCAACTAACATTTAAGGTCCTGCAAAGTACAGGGTAAGGTCCCATAAAGCACTACAAAGAGAAATGAAAAATGATCCCTGCCCTTAGAAAGCTAAAGTCCAGTCCAAGCTATACCATAGTTCATATGAAGATGTAGCTGACGTCCATGCCAAGATGCTCACAAGTGGGGCAGATGTAAGTACTTTAGAAGATTTGAGGGGCCAGAGCTCATTTTTTTTTTCATCAGGCACAGGAGGGGGGATGTGGGGCTGAGAAGGAACATGGCCATGGAAGAAATGTTTGAATTGAGACTTGTGAGGGAGCCATATTTCTCTTCAGGGAAGAGAACATGCAAGTTTATCAAGCAGCATGAACAGAGACATATATCACATCAAGGAACCCAGGTGTTTGGTTAGTTAGACCAGATGGCTGGAGCATAGCCAACGCGTGTATGAGGGGTAGCAGGATAGAGTTCCAAATTTAAGCAGGATACAAACTGGGGGATGCCACTAAGAGGATTAGTTAGGCAAAGGGACAAGACTGAAAGTTCTTAAACGGGATTGACCAGAGCTATACCATATTATGTGACTTAGCACATGGAAAGACATTCCCATGGTGTTGGCTCACAGCAAGTGCTCAATAAAGATCATTGTTATTGTTACTGGGCTCAAGTGTGCCTAGTGATAAACTTGACATTTCCAGCTGCCTCAAAAAATATCACTGGCTCTTCCTTCCTTTTCATTCTCCAGAAACTTTTCTACCCAGTCTTCCCCAGCAGAGAAGTTAACACCACCATCTATGTAACTGCCCAAGCCAGGAACCTGGGATTCACCCCTCTCATCATCCTCTCCATAACCAATGACCAGCCAAGTCCTGCTGTTTCTACTTCCAAAATATATTTTCAGCCCTTCCATTTTCATGCTTCTCTAGTGCCATCATTCTACATTTCTTACCTAGACTTCTGCAATAGTCTCTTCATTTCCATTTTTGCTCCCCTACAATTTATTTTCTGCCCAAGGCGGCCTTTTAAAAATAAAGTAGATATCTTCATTCCCTTCGTTCTTACAAGATCCTATTGATATTTCACTTACTTCACCTCTTTTTTTTGCCATGGCCTACAGAACCCCATTTTCCTACCTCTTCACTCTCATTACATTCTACTTTTCCCTTTGCTGGCCAATGTAGGCATTAAACAATGCTCTAGATCTGTTCTTTGCTAGCTGAGACCCAATGCATGATCTATTCCCTCTGCCTGAAGTGTTAACTCTACCCACTGTTCCTTGCCCCCCTGGCTGGCTCATTCCCATTCTTCAAGTGGCAGCTTCAACATCACCCTCTCAGTGACTTTCCATGTCCATCTGATCTAAAGCAGATTCCTTCCCTGCCCACACTCCCGTTGCAGGTTAATTCTCTCATCACGCTTCCTTTGTATTCACGCAAATAGCCCTGTCTGTAATTTCACATATATTTCTGTGTGTGATGTCAGTGCCTGTATTGGATGCTTCAGGTGCAGGTATTAAAAAGCCAACACAGAGTCGTAAACAATAACATTTTGTTATCTCACCTAGTGGAAATCCAGAGGTAGGACAGGCTTAAGAGCTGGTTGAGGAGCAGTTTAATGATGTTGTGTTATTTCATTCTCTCCACTCTACTGTCCACAGCATCAGCGGCACCTGAGCTTGCTTACCTTAGCAAAAGCAAGATGGCTGCCAGTAGGAACTGACACTACCTGCTGACGTCTTCACATTTAGTGGGAGAGAGGAAGCCTCTCCCTTCTTTCAAATTAGACCAATTTAGGTCACATGTTTTTCCCTGACTATAAATCAGAAGTACTTTCTGCTGGTTTTCTTGAGGCTGAGCTTCTGACTAAACACATGTGATGGGTTTACTACGATTGTCTCAGGGCTAATAAAAAATCCAACCCTAGGGCTGAGGTCAACTCCTGAAATAACATTCACTGCTACACAATGGAGGAAGAGTGAAGTGAATACTGGGAAGTCACACCATTATTTACTTGCAATTCTATGTTCAGTAAGGGAAGGGATCACGTCTATTGTACTCATTCCTGTATGCTCAACTCCTAACACAGTGCCTGGCAGGAATAGTAGGAGCTCAACAAGTATTTGTTGAATGAATGAAGAACTGGAGAAGAGTGTCTAGGAATCAGTGGAGAGGTCACTGACTCGGGAGAAACATAGAGAGGAAAGGCATAGATAACTGGGAGGGATCTTGTTTAGTCAAAGACAGGATTTGGTGACTGACCAGATTGCAATAAGAAAGGGGGAAGCAGTCCAAGACAATTCTGAGCTTGGAATCAGAGGCCCCAGGCTTCCTTGCTCTCAATTTAGTGCTCTACCACCCCAAGCAATGAGAAGTGTGCTCAGCTTAAAAAGAGACAGTAGGGCGGTGAACAGTATAGAAGTAGGGGCTGAGAACAGAATGTGGAGAACACTTCCATTTGAAGCACACATTTTCAACTGCGGGAGATACTGACCCTAAAGGGGTGGAAATTAGTTCTTGCAGGACACACAGAAATCAGATATTACAATGGCTTATACCCCTCTAAGGAGCTGAGGGAAAATGCAGAGGTTGGGCTCCCTCACCTGGATGGTTGCTGATGGGGCTCACAAACATTGGGGACTGGTGGTTTGATGTGCTGAGCCCTCGTCTTGGGGCTGGCCCCTATGAAACTTGTTGCTGCAAAGGAGAGGCTGGGCCTGCTTGTAATTGTGCCTGAGTCTCCCCTGCGTGCCTTTGTTGCTCAGATGTGGCCCTCTCTCCCTAGCTAAGCCATCTTGGCAGGTGAACTCACTGCCCTCCCCCCTTTATGGGACCTGACTCCCAGGGGTGTAAATCTCCCTGGCAACGCAGGATATGACTCCCGGGGATGAATCTGGACCCGGCATCATGGGATTGAGAATATCTTCTGGACCAAAGGGGGGATGCAAAATGAAACAAAATAAAGATTCAGTGGCTGAGAGATTCCAAATGGAGTCGAGAGGTCACTCTGGTGGACATTCTTATATACTATATAGAAAACACTTTTTAGGTTTAATGTATTGGAAAATCTGGAAGTAAATACCTGAAACTATCAAACTGCAACCCAGTAGCCTTGACTTTTGAAGACGTATGTATAACAATGTAGCTTACAAGGGATGACAATGTGATTGCGATAACCTTGTGGCTCACACTCCCCTTTATCTAGTATATAGATGGATGAGTAGAAAAGCAGGGACAAAAAACTAAATGAAAAATAGGGTGGGAATTGGGGGTGGTGGTTTGGGTGTTCTTTTTTTTACTCTCATTTTTTTTAATTCTTATTTTCATTATTTCTGGTATAAGGAAAATGTTCAAAAAATAGATCGGGGTGATGAATGAAAAACTATATGACGGTAATGTGAACAATTGATTGCACACTTTGGATGACTGTATGGTATGTGAATATATCTCAATAAAATTGAATAAAAAATGGTTTATAGCCCCCCAAACCTAACCGACAAAATCTTATTCCTTAGTATTTCTCTTATTAGCAAGTATTTCAACTTAAATTTTCTCCTGAGGAGGGAAATGATGAATGAAAAGGTTGAGAAATACTGAATTAAGGGGTGAAAGAGATGGAAGAGGCCCTAATGAGCAAATCAGGACTGATGAGGGAGGTTGGAGGAAAACCATATATATTTCAAGGCAGAATAGTTTAAAGGGGGTATGCAAAGTTATCGAAGGCAATGTAATAACACTTTGCCAAGGAATGATGGCATTAAAAACTAATGCTAACCTCAAAACGAAACAAAACAGAAAAACAAAACCCACCCACACACCTTAGTGATTGAAAAGACCATCTTATGTGGTTATAAGTAATAGCCATAGAAATATCTTTCAACTTAAATTTTTTTTTAGCTGAAAAATTAGACAAAAAATTCTGAATATGGCGTATCTTAGCCAGGAAAATCACCACTCCTCTGCTTAGAAACAGACCAAAAAGGACACAGATGAGACTTATTTAAGAATTTGATTACTCTACCAGAAATACCTATTTTTAAAAACTTAATCATTAGAGCAGCCCAGTGCCACAGGGAAATGAGCTTAAATGATCTTCCAGTATTTCTTTCCACATTCCACGATCACTCTGACAAGCAAAATAAACTGGTCCTAGTAAATTCAACAAAGTTTTTCAAATAAATATATTAATGAGGTCCAGTTGGGCAGTCAACTTAAATCAATAAGTAGAGAGAGAAAAACTACAATATATTTTCTAAAATGAATTGATCTGAAGAGCAGATAACATATACCACGAGGACTTGTTTGAATCTGTACCATATTTTCATTTGGGTTACACACAGGAAATTTCCTTTTCTGGCTGTATAACATGATTTGGGACAAGCCGAGCTCCTGAAACTTAGGCATCAGGTGGCCTTGGCAGGATTTCTGAGAAGATACGTGTTTCACCAGCAAAGGTATTTTGAGGAACAAAAGGAATTGATTTTCATCACCACAATAAAAAGATTCCCACAACATATTTTTCCTATTAAACAACAACAAATGTTTAAACAATTATATGCAAGGCTTGGGGAGGAAGAGATGGAATATTCTATAGAGGAGATTTAAATGAAGTTATGTTTTCCTTTTTTGGTATAAGCATTCAAATTACTTTCCCCTAAAGTTCAGGATAGGAGAGATTTTTATTGCAAAAGACACAAAATGCATTTCTATGATTATCTCTGAGTAGATTCTTAATACTTCACTTTCAAGCTCCACATTTTGTGATTATTTCCTGTAAACACCAAGTTCCCCTTTTCTGGGGCTAGTTTCATAACACAGAGGTTCTCACTTTAGAAAAATTTGGATCCCATGGAGTGCTTTCATTTTTTGGGAAATCAGGAAACTTATCCAATCTCTCCAGCAGTTACAGGATAACCACCTATATATTATTAATGACACAAACAGAGATGCTCAGGAAGAGGAAGCTATGTTCTACACATTTTAAAAATATTTACTTTTTATTTTATCCCATTATATTCTTAAAATTCTTAGACTATCTGAGATAGTCAAGAAGCCCCTCTATTTGGCTTTGTGAAGACGACCTATTTTCAGTTTGGCAATTGACCTAAAGGTTAGAAAGTATATAAAATTTGCCTCAAGGCACCCAAAGAGTGGTAAGTTAACAAATCACTATAGCCACTAAAACTGTCCATTGCATACAGTTTATTTCACTAGACTGCAATTTTATACACAGTATGAAGGGGTTTCCTGATAGCACACATATAGTTTACTTTCTGTACTGCTGAAGAACCAATTTTTTTACATTTTATTGTAATACCCTATCCTTAAAACATTATTCAGAGAATTTTTTCCAACTACATATAAATGGACATTTGCCACACACATGGTGCAAGAATGTCTTCATAACATATTGGAATCACAAATGTGAATCTAAAATACATCACTGTAATTAGAACACTACTGTAAAATTACAATGCCCCGTGTTATATTAGCCAGATTTGCTTGATCTCTGCATAAATCAAAGGAATTTGGTGGATAACTCCTTGGACAACTGGCAGCAGCTTTCAATTATGATTTCCAAAAGAAATCTTTAAGAAACAAAATTTCACAACTTTAAAAGCTTTTTCCCTTATGTGTTCAATATCCTCAGAATCAAAATGGGATATATTTTTAGTTTATAAAGTTTCTAAAACAAGGAGAATAAATTCAACCCTCCCTCAGCTGAAAGGCTGGGATTGTAGATTTCGCAGAAACCTAAGAAAAGCCTTATATGGGGAGTGGAAATGAGTTATAAAGAAACAAAATTCTTTAAAAACTTCCAGCACGCCTCTGCCCCTCCTCACCTCTGTCAAACACAAAGAATACAGCATTGCAAATAAAGATGTGTTTCCATGAAATGATGTTCTAAAGAAAATGTATGTAAACAAGCCAGAGAGAAAGATTTCTTCATTTTCCCATTTTGTGGAGTGGGGCAGTGGGATTATATCAGTTAAATAAGAAACAGAATTCCTTAATTCAAGAACCACTTCATCACACACAAAACAGCTAGGGATAACTGCTGAAAATTCATGTGTTTTTTCTTTCCCCCAAAGTTTGAGAGTGTTTGAATGTTCAATAAATAGTAGAAAAATAATCCTTTACTTAGAAATTTGAGATGCATCATTTAGAATCTAACATGAGTTCCATACAGCAATTGTGGTATCTAGGTACCGCTAAGAAACAAAGTGAAATCTTCAAAGCACACTTTTATATGAGTGTGCCACATTCCCAGTCTCCGGTTGCCCAGATTTTTCCCTCTTCCAGTTAAGGAGAGCCGAACATTTCTGGCTCCTCTGAACATTCCTCTGGCTCAGTTAACGAAGGTCCCCGACGTTTCATCTAAAGGTTTCGTCTCTCTGTTTGGAGGCTTGCCTTCTTTTCCATTCCATTAGTGCTATGGCAGGTTCATAAATCAGGCTTGTTTCCCCTCCATTTCAGAACCATTTTCACAAATGTGATTTTGTTGGTGTTCTCTTGTTTTTCAACATGTTAACAGGCAGAAAATGAGTTAAACCACCGGACAAAGCACACACACAAGGGGTCTCTTGCTGTGGGTTTTATGGCGGCTTTTTTTTCTCTTGAATATTCTCAATTTCCCAGAGCATGCCTTCTCATGGAGGTTAGGAGGTCGTTAGCATTCTGCATCGACAGTGTGTACTGTCACGGCCGCCTGTAAGTGGTGGCTGTGATGCAGGGTGGGGTGATGTAACCGGTAGTGGTGAAACTTGTGACTTAGTAGGGCAGCAGTCTGAGGCGGGGCATCCAGGTCTAAGTCCTCATCATGGTTTCCCACATCAACCCCTGCTGACAAGGGGTCGTTGTTGCATGGAGGGTTTTCGCTATCTTCCTGTGGGCTCATGGTGCTATAGCCTAGAAAATGAACAAAACAAATAAGCAGCTGGGAGCTTCAAAATGCAGGGAGATTTCACTTAACATTTTCAGGGCGCTGGAAATGTCCTATTTCATGCTATCTAGGTGCAAATGTTTGCAGACACTGCAAACGGTGAAGTGACTTATTTTTAAGGAGATCTTCAGTTAAATGTCTTGTCTTAGAATAATTACACAATACATAATCTTTTTAGACAATGTAATGGATAATAAAAAAAGAATAATGACCCCCTCCCCAAATCCCCAAACCAACAAAACAAAAACTAAAATCACTCTACATCCCACCATCCAGAGAAAACCACCATCGATACATACTTCTCTCCGGGATAAGATTAAGATCATCTCTTTTATTTTAAAGAAATTTTTTTAAAAAAAGGGGAGCTTCAAGGAAAAGATCTAAACAGGACTCAGCACAGTTGGTGAAAGTGGTGGGGTAAGAAGCTGGGCTTCAGAAGGCTTGAGTGTGATGCCACAATAAGAACAAAAAACTGCTACCATTAGCTGTACACCTGCCACCTGCCACAGAGCAGGCACTTATTTCATGCAATTCCTGCATATCAATGAGGCATGTATTAGAATATCCATTGTATAGGTGAGCAAGGGAAATGATCAGGGGCCAAGGAACTTGCCCAAAGTTCCAGTATCTAATGAAACACTAACTTCACATATAGATAAAATACTCACCTCTACCAGCAAAGGAATCACCTATTCTCTGTGAAAGTTGGCTCACCTTATTTAAAGATTAATTTCTTTTGGTATTCTAAGCAATGCATGTTTCAAAAGAAAATTCCATTGTTGATCAAAGGATTCCATTCCAGGAACCTTGGCATGTTTTTAAATATTGCAAAAATCTCCTTTTAAATTTTTGAGAAGTGACAGCTCATTAATAGTTCCTCTGCATCTACAGTTAGCGTCAATCAGCACTCAGCCGTAGGTAGTGCTAGTCACATTTGTGGCTGCAAAATTGATATGCTTGCACACAGCCAAGCAGGAATAGTTTATGGTTGAAAATGAGGCTCCTTGCAAAAATGAGAATGGCAATTCTGTCTTCAATGAAACATTTCTCAAATGACAGAATTATTTAAGTCAGCCCAAATCTACAAATATTTATTAGGTGCCCACTATGTACAAGCATTGAGCTTGGCACTACAGGAGACACCAAGATGAAAACACAGTCCCTCAAAAGCTAATGTGTGAGAAATAAAACAAGTACAACTATAGCTCAATTCAATTATTCATTGATTGAAGGCCATTATGGAGAAGGAGAGGGAAATAATGAAACATGAATAAGAGATGTCTCCCTTCCTTAAGGATTTCATAATCGAGTATAAGACACAGGTTCATGAAGCTAGCCTGACTCAAAATGCAAATTGTGATAAGTGTTATAAGTGAGCTATAATTGAAATTCAGGAGAGGGAATAACTAATTCTGGCTGGGGGATAAGAAAGCTTCACAGAAGAACTAATATTTTAGTTGGGCTCCAATGCATGAATAGGAGTTTGATAGGTGAAAATGAGCACGAGAACAGCTTGAGCACAGCCACAGAGGCATGGAAACATAGACCATTCCTGTACCATGTGACTAGAAAGAGGGCTAGCAGGTAGCTAAAGGGGAGGGCAGAGGGAAGATGGAAAAGTAATTTGAGGTCAGATCATAAACGCTATGCCAAAGAGTACAAAATGGAGAGACATCACAAGATTTTGAGTTGATTAAAAAATGGCATTGATCAAAGGAGAGGCTAAGCCTACTTAAAATTATGCCTAAGAGTCACCCCCAGAGAACCTCTTTTGTTGCTCAGATGTGGCCTCTCTAAGCAAACTCGGCAGGTAAACTCACTGACCTCCCCCCAAGTGGGACATGACTCCCATGGGTGTAAATCTCTCCCTGGGAACATGGGACATGACTCCTGGGGATGAGCATGGACCTGGCATCTTAGGATTGAAAAAGCCCACTTGGACCAAAATGGGAAAGAGAAATGAAACAAAATAAATTTTCAGTGGCTGAGAGATTTCAAACAGAGTTGAGAGGTCATTCTGGAGGTTATTCTTATGCATTATATAGATATCCCATTTCATTTTTTAGTGTATTGGAATAGCTAGAAGGAAATACCAGAAACTGTTGAACTGCAACCCAGTAGCCTTGATTTTTGAAGACGATCATATAACTATACAGCTTATATGGTGTGACCGTGTGATTGTGAAAACCTTGTGGCTCATACTCCCTTTATCCAGTGTATGGTCAGATGAGTAGAAAAATGGAGACGAAATGTAAATGAGATGTTACGGTATTCTTTTTTACTTTAAGTTTTATTCTTATTTTTTCGTTGTGGCAATGAAAATGTTCAAAAATTTATTGTGGTGATGAATGCACAACTATATAATGGTACTGTGAAAAACTGTACACTGTGGATGACTGTATGTTTTGTGAATATCTCAATAAAGCTGAATTTAAAAAAAGGGTATTGGTCATATCTGTGTTTTAAAAAGGAAGTTCTGGTGGCAGTTTAGAGGATAAATGGAATGGAGGAGCGGGGAGGAGGAGTTAGTAGTTTATTGCTACAGCCCAGACGAGAGGAAGTACAACTAGGAGTGGGATTGGCAGATTTAAAAAGATATTTCAGGGGTGGAAACAACAGAAGAAGTTGGTGAGCAATTGGATGTGGAGGGCCACGGGGAATGAGGGATGGTTAAAGGTGATTCCAAAGTCAAATTAGGATGACTAGAGAGAGAGACTCAGAGACCCTGAGTCTCAGGAAAGAAAAATGACTTTTGTTTTTGCAAATCAATTTTGTTCTACATGTGGAAATGTCTAGCTAGAAACTGAGGACTGTAGCCCATGAGAAGCCAGGGCAGAAGAGGGAGATTTCATCATTGTATGTTATTCCTGAGAGCCTTCTGGCACCAGGCATTAAGCTAAGGGTAAGATGAAACCCTAGCTCTTGAGTAGCCCACAATCAAGGGGGAAATGCACATATGCTAAAACAGAGGAACACCAAAAGGAAAACCAAAGCCAATTAACTTAGGAGACTTCAGGTGACACCAAGGTGGCCTTGTTCCTTAAGAGAGAGAAGTGGATCACAGGGTAGAAAAAGGGGAGGAAAGCAGGGGGACAGGGACATAAGGCATGGCAGCCTGAACTTGTCTGACCACGGGTTCCTGGGATTCATATCTAGGGTGATGGTAAGGGTATGCGGCCGTCTTCCAGGCCACGTGGAGGTACACCCCCTTTTTCGTGCTACTGCTTTCTGATGAGAACCACGGCAGAGGTCCTTCCAAACTAAAACCCTCACACTGGGCCATTCCATTTAGTTTCCCCAACTGTACTTCTATTGCTAACCACCCTCTCTAACATACTCAAGACTTCTTTTCTCAAGCATTGATGAAAATCTGTGGGGAGAGAGCAGCATGTGGTGGAGAACAAACACATGCTCTCAACAAATTGAGTAAACACTCAATTTTTACTCAGGACCAGACAGTTCTGCTGTGCACTGGGGACATAGTGATAAATAAAACAGAGCTGTGTCCTCCATTGCACTATTTTAAACAAAGCATATTTAAAAACACTTTCAAAGGAAGAAAACCTTTACTATACAAGCTATAGAAAAGTTCTTGCAAGGATGACAGCCAGGCATTCATAAAGAATAGAAGAGTCAAGATTAGGCGTTTGCTCGTTTGCCTTTTACTTATGTATTTATCAGATGGTTCCTAAGAAACCACTCTATTGTAAGGGACGCTTAGGTCCCTCTGGGGACCAACTCACCACCTTGTGGCCACAGAGAGTAACTACAGGAGAAAATCTGTACCTCTAGAAAATGGTACACATGGCTTTTGACAAGGTTTTTGGGGTTCAGCATTGCCTTTTGAGTCTTTTGGAATTTGCCAGTATAAAAACAAGGGGACCCCCCCTTTTGAAGGAAAAAATGTTGCTTTTTATATATTTGCATAAAGTGGCCATAATAATCAAAAATAAAAATTCATAAGGAACATGTATATATTGAAGGTTTTTAACTAAAAAATAAGTCAGTAGATGATTAGATATATTTTCAAGAGAAATAATGCCCAAAGCCTATTAATCATTTAGAGTATAGATACTAGCAATTGTTTATAACCTCTATTTGTACACATAACAGTTTATAGTCAAATGCTTAAAAAAAAAAAAAATTAAAAACAATCATTTTAACTGGTCCTAATTGCATACTGACAAGATTAAGAATTCTTAATCTGAGTTTTTTTTTTTTTTAAGATTCAAAAATTAAAATGAGGTTGATTCCTGTGAAATACAAAACTCTGTTGGCCACCTGAGGTATTTCTAAATAAAAATGCAACTGAAAGTTTCCAAATTCAGCTTGGTAACATTCAGTTTTAAGTCTAGGAAAAGCACAGCTAAGAGCCATATTGTGGAAGTCTAATCAGTTCAGTACTCAGATACATATAGATTCTATTCTTTTGAATTTTCTTTTGTGTCTCAGACCCAAGCACTCACATGGGAATATGTCCAGTGGGTAACATAGAACTGTGATGGCAGTTTAAGAGCCAGCACCACTACCACCAACTTACCCACAGGGTCTTCATGATTTATTTGCAGATAAAGTAACCGATTTCCCCCCTCTGCTTTATTCTGCTCCTTTAAGGAAGCTGCCATATTCCATCTTTTATCAGTTATATGAATACATGCATTCATTTGTAGTTTCCTCTTGGACTGTTAACTCCTTGAGGGCAGGGTGGGTGGAGATGGGGGGAGGTCAATATCAAGTTCCACGCCTGTCATATTATTTCATTTAATCCTCACAAAAACCTTACGAAGTAGGAAGTGCTCCTACTGATTTAATTATTAGGAAACTGGGGTACAAAGCAGCTTCTCTAAGGTCTCAGAGCTTGGAAAGAGGGGGAGAAGTGGGATTCGAAAGTGAGCTCTGCTTGACCCTGCCTTGCAGAAATGACACCTGCCCCATCTCTACCTCCCTCCCCCAAGTACCTAGCAAATAGCAGATGCCCATTACATGCACCAAACAGAAGAAAACACAGAGGCTCAAGAAGCATGCTGACACAACAATTAGATCTGATTTCCCTGTTTAATGTGTATGTACAGCTTAACATTTAGGCATCAGAGAAACATTAACTGGATGCTACCACTTTTAGTGATCCACGGTACAGGTTCAGGAACGTGACAACAAACAGTTAAGTGCTATTGATTTTGTGGTGCATTTAGAATTACGTTGAATGTCAATATCTTCTACTTCTTTTGGTGCTGCATTCTGTCTGTGTGAGAAACTATTTCTCATTCCTTGGGGAAAAGAGGGATCCAATTATTGTGAAAAATGAAAGAAACCAAGCCCTTAGGTAGATTCCTTGACTTTCAGATACTGACACTGCACCATTCCCTTTTATCTTCACATGCCATTTTACTAAGACAATGAGAGAGCTAACAGAACATTGTAAATATCACTGAGTTCCAATTCTGTATTGATACAATTTCTATCGGAAGACAGAGGAAAAAGATTCAGCATTTCTGCTGAATTAGAAATTATTTCTGCTGAACTTTAGTAGCCTCAAACCTGTTTTATTATTCAAAGGAGAAGAGGCAAAGAACTGCCTGGCAGAAGAAATTTATGCAGGTTCAAAGGTTTTTAGGGAAAAAAGCCAGGAAGTCGAATAGAGTAAAAAATTTAAATTCTGCTTTAACTCTCCATAGAAACCTGAAGTTTCTATTTAGTTGGTGGGAACAATGTCATTCAAAACCCAAATTAACAGACTTTAATTTACAAAACAGAGTTTTCTTCTTTAGCTTCTCCTGTTTTCCAAAGAGGGGTTAAATACCTGGCTATAATATAAAAGGCAACACTGGTTGCTTTGACAAATATCTACTCCTGCATTTTTTAGCATAGGTGTGGGAGCATACTGTTTGAAGACATTTTTTTTTTTTTTTCCAGGGCATGTGTGGAGAAAGCTGTCTGGAAGAGGATAAATAAATATATTATTATGCTTTAAAAAAAAAAAGACCTAATTCTGAGAAGAAATACAGATTTATGGAAAATTTAATAACAATCTTGAGAAATAAAAAGATTTTATAATGAGAATAAAAGTCCTGTTATACTTTTTGGAACCACAGCAGTGATACTTAGAGACAAGGATACACCTGCTGTTCTTTATGATGATGAGTGACATGGACATGGCGAAGGTGAGAAGCCATGCCAAGTCTTTGGTGGAGCATGTGGACTTCATCACTCTTCACTCAGCCTCTGGTGCCTCTTCATGATTTGGTCCCTCGGCTCAGCTACAGCTGCAGTTGCTCCTTCCTGAGCATCTTACAGGTGCTTTATACTAAACTCCATGCCTCTGCACCCACTAATCCCTTTGTCCTTAACTTTTTTCCAGTCATCCTTTAAGGCTCAATCCAAATGTTGCCCCCTAGTGAAGCCTTCCCTGACCGTCCCGGGCAAGGTCAGCTCAGGCTGGGGAATACCAGAGGACAGCGTGGACTCTGATTGTGCCCAGCAGTATGTGCCTCAATGATGCTGATATTTGCCAACTAGCAACACTGGTGTCATGACCTTAGGGGATGCCAACGTACTGAGATCAAGTGGGGTTTTGAGTGGGTTCCCTATAGACAACATGAATTCCTTATGGAGACAAAAGTGCTAAGGAAGCCTAGGAAGCAATCCGTGTGCCTGGAGGTCACCAGGCTCATGCCTGGGAGTGCAGACACATAAGCAAAACTGCCCCTGGCAATATAGGACGTGACTCCTGGGGATGAGCCTGGACCCGGAACCATGGGATTGAGAAAATCTTGACCAAAAGGGGGAAGTAAAATGAAACAAAATAAAGTTTCAGTGGCTGAGAGATTTCAAATGGAGGCGAGAGGTCATTCTGGAGATTATCCTTATGCATTATATAGATATCCCTTTTTAGTTTTCAGTGTATTAGAATAGCTAGAAGGAAATACCTGAAACTGTTGAACCACACTCCAGTAGTCTTGATTCTTGAAGACAAGTATATAATTATATAATTATATAATTATATAATTATATAGTTTATACGGTGTGACCATGTGATTGTGAAAACCTTGTGGCTCCACTCCCTTTATCCAGTATATGGACAGATGAGTAGAAAAATGGGGACAAAAATTAAATGAATTAAAAAAAAAATGGGGCTGGGGTGTATGGGAAGTTTTGGGTGTTCTTTTTTACGTTTATTTTTATTTTTTTTGGAGTTATGAAAATGTTCAAAAATTGTTGTGATGAATGCACAACTATATGATGAAACTGTGAACAATTAATTGTACACTTTGGATGATTGTATGGTATGTGAATACATCTCAATAAAATTGCCTTTAAAAAAAACTGCCCCTAGGCTCTTATCACATGGTATTATGGCTGGAGTGTATCTTCTTTGGAAATACGTCAAAATAAGCAGGCTCAGAAAGGGGGACGGAATGTGGACACTGGCCTACGGAAGTAGACCAGGTTCTTCAGGTCCTCAGATGGAAGAAACTAGAACTTACCATGATCGCTTTCTGTTCCTGATCGACCCCAGTAGCGACGCCTCCTTTCTGGACTGTGTGCATGTCGCTCGATGACCGCGGCTATAAACCGAGTGTTGCTGACTGTGGGAAGCACAGGTGGTTAGCACTCACTCTCAGGTCATTATCTGTATTGCATCTAGCACACGTGCTCTGAGCAGGCTCATGCACATGTTGGTGAACTTATTCTTTGGAGAGCTAGAATAAGTAATTAAAAAAAAAAATTCTGAGGACTAGGGGAAGCTGGCTTTAGAACTGGTGCAGTGAGAGCTATTAAATTATGTATCTCTAATATGCATCAAGAAGCTATGCTCCAGGGAGCTGAGGGCCATGGTATTTCAATACCAGTGGTACTCTCTTTTGATTTAAAAAAAAAAAAAATGCCTTTTTTTCTAACTTGGATATACTAGGTAAGGGATTTTAAAAATGTCTGCCTCAAGATTCCCTTTCTAAAATATTATATTGAAGAGTCATGAGGAGGAGAAGGAAAGGAAAGGGTGAGCAGTTTTATGCCAAAGCATAAAATCTGAAGAAAAAAACAAAAAACAAAAAACAAAGGGCATCACAAAATCTTTGGAGATTTCCTAAAGCAAAGTAAACACCTACACATTCATTCCCAAAGAAAAAGGGGGGAAAAGGTAGGGAGGAAGAAACACCTGCTGTGTCAATGCTTCTTCAATTTTAATACAAGCCAAAAGGATATAAGAAAGAATATTTATTCTGGATTAGCCTCCTGCTGACATTCTGCAGTGAAGCAGTGGAATACTCACTGATGCCTCTGTCTTCGTGACTATCGTCGTCTCTTTCATCTCTGTCATTCTCCAAGTTGGACATACGCACTGACATTTCTACCCATCATTAAAAAGAGAGAAACACGACTATTTAATCAAACAAAATCACCTGCTTTAATACCCTGCTGAGGGCTTGTCTGATGGCTGGGTGACAGCATTCCATCAAGTATGATTCCTATCCTGGGGAAGAATGAACTGATGCCCCGTTTTTTTTTAACATAGGAGGGAGCAGGAATCAGAAGAGAACAAGAAGTGAATGATCAAGAGAGGCACCTAAAATTTGATTTCTGAAGAGGAGAAAAACGATAGAGGGCTAAAGACCTTTAACCCTCTACCAAAGTACCTGAAATAGAAGGAACAGGGTCAGAAATCACTGCTGACTGCATTTATAAATAGCTGTTACCAAGGCCTATAAAAGACCAGGCATAAGGTGACACTGGATTGTGGATGTCCTCAGTCTAGTCAAATTTTACCAAGGGGAAAGCACTTTGTGGTTACCCCTGTTAATAAATGAGGCAACATTATCTCATGATCCATCTTGAGGATTGTGGCTATAGTGAAACATTCCAGAATAAACCTGTTATTACTGCTGCAAAGGTGAACTAAGTGCTTGCCGACTGAATCAAGGCAGAATGATGTGTTAAGCCTTATCTCCAGAAAGGCCAAGTCAACACATCCCTGGGGGCTGTTAGGGAAGGATAAGTATGGTCATTAAAAGGCTTTGCCCTCTCAAACAAGCACAGATACCACACTAAAAACTGCAGGTATTGAAGCCCTAGTTACAGATTAATCATTCTGTCTCTGGCTTTGATTAGTCATGCTGTTTTAAGAGATATGGCTATTCAAACGTGTTTGCATTCAACACCGCACAATAACAGCTACCATACAACAGATTCGTGTTCTCGCCAATTGTGATCTAGGGTGTCTTTGATTCACCCATCTTTTTGGAACTGCAAGAGCAGCACATCTGACCTTCAAGAAGACAAAATATCTGACTTGGCATCCTAGCTCCCCTGACTGGCTTATTCCAAAGGCAAGCCACAGGTTAACGTGTAAGAAGAAAGAACATCTAGGAGTTTTCTGGAGAGTCAAAATGGAGCTCATGGGATTTAGGCACTAAAGAATGAGCAATGAACTAAAGGGGGAAAATAGGCATGGAGGACTTCTGAATCTACTCCACGGAAGCTGAAAATGCAGTCCCATTCTTACAACCCTTAGAGGCTCACACTATTATTGGCCATTGTCCTTCCAGCCTTGAAACAACCCAAGGAGGCTACTGCCTCCGGGAGGAACTTTGGGATTTGTTTTTAGCTTACCTTGGGCAGCAAGTGGAGACATATGCTGATGACTCCGGCGGTGAATTTGATGGCGATAGGCATACACAGCAAGGACCAGCACCATGATGCATCCCATAATACCTCCAGCCACAGGACCCACGGGGGCACTTTTAATCATGTTCAGTGTGATAACCTCATCACCTACATCAAAGTAAACAAAGGCAGTCAGTTGTAAATATCTCCCAAGTGTAGTAGGAGGTAGGGCTGGAAGGGGGTGGGGGGCAGTGGTGAGACAGGAAGAAACAGGTGGGAAGGGGTTGGGTGAAGATAAGAATGGCTGCTTTAAGCTTTGAATTCCTCAAAGATGACCCAACAGGAAGTGGGAGTAATGGCTTTGTTGGGTCCCTGGTTCTCAGATTAAATACTGGTTGTGAAGCAGAGCAAGAGCATAATTGGCAAGGACTAGTAAAACAAGTGAGTAGATGAGAACCACCTAAAAATACAGCACCCAGTGCTAACGCAGTCCTGGCTCCCTGGGGTATGAGTTTTCTTCTCTTCCAAGAGAAGAAAACTTACCTATTACAGAGGTAAAGGCAATATGAACTTCTTTGGAGGTTATGTGATTGATAAATAAACGCTAAATGGATCAAATTTCAAAGTTACGGATTCCCTTTAAAACACATTTGCACTTTCCATATAGAAAACTGCGGGTATGAACTTTCTTCTTCTATAGACAGGCTAACAATAGAAAGATATTAAAAAGCAAAGTATTAACTACAGGTTTAAATATTTGACTTACCTGCTGGCTAGGCTTTTGGAATTGGTACTAATCCAAAATGACACCAAGAAAACCTCAGCCTAAGGATGTAACCTGCTTGGCAGTATTGTTGAGGTCTTGAGGCTAATCTGAGGGGTTCTCCTCCTTACGGAGTCCCTCCTACCACCCAGCATCTACTCTGGAAGCACTGGGTAGCTCTGGCTTCTGTTGACCCCATGGCCCTAAGTATTGTTTTGTGGCCATAAGACTTCTGCCTTGCAAAAGTCATGAAGGAAGGTTGTAGCTGGAAATAGATGTGCAACGATCACTCCATATATTAACTGGCCCTGCGCATCTGACAGCTTGGACTCACATTCAAACAAGCTCCAGAGTTCAAGCATGTGGAAATCAGACCTGGTATTTCTCAGAACAAACTTCATGGGAATGAACTCCAGGCCTGCAGTGTTTGGCAGGACAGATGACTGTTTGTTTTCTCTGCACAGAACATGTAGACAGCTCTGAAGGTAATTATCTGCCTTGGTTTTGTATCTAACAACTACTGACAAAAGAATTGGAGAAGGAGGGTAGAAGATCATTTTAAGATTCCTGTCCTAATATTTAGGAAGGAGAATGTGTATTCAAGAATCCAACTGTTCTGGGTTCTAGAAAAATATACCTATTGCTCCCAGATCATCAACGTAGGGACTTTTGGCTCCCACAATCCCCCCGAAACATTCCTTCTGGGGTGCACAATAGGATTTGTCCAGGTGAGTCTTTCCATCGCTGTCCACCATGCACCACTCACAATCCAGCACACCAAAACAGTCCCTGCCAGAAAGACGACACTTGGTATTCCAGAAAGCAGTATGGGGCAAGGGAGAAAGCATGGGTTTCAACATCAGACAGCTCAAGATCTCCATTATTTAATAGTGCTGTGAACTCCTTGAACTTTGCTTTCCTTTCCATATAAAATGAGAATAGTAATAGTCTGTCAGGGGATAGCTATTTTATGGCCTTCAATAACTTGAAACTGAGATAAATAAAACTATGAAATATTATGGCTCAGTACCAAATGGCCTCATGGTTTGTTAAACCTCGACCTAAACATGCTCAAAGGGTATGGTCATAAAAAAAAAAAAGAAAAAAAAACACCACAAACCGAAGGAGAAATTGGTCAAATACTAGGTCAGTTAAATATATTTCTTAGAGCTTTTAATATGTTAAGTACATTATGACTATCTAGTTGGAGAATATATGCAGCCTTTCCCAAATTAATTAACTTTAGGCTACTGTATAACATCCTAAATTAATGAATCTGATGTTTAAGTATATACCAGAAGTAGAGCTGACTGTCCTTTCTACCCACTCACTCTTTGTTTCATCCAGTGGTACCTTGCAGCGATAATAAGTTAAACAACTTTTATCCACACTGGCCTACCACAAACACTATTCCCAGACTGCCTATTCCCAAACACCCTAGGAAGGAGTGAGAAGTGGGCAGGGGATACATAGTTTTCAGTTCTCAAAACTACCTTGAAGCAAATCTGCCTCCAAGAAAGGAAAATTGTGACCTTCAAAATATCACAGATAGAATTTTTTTTAATGAATTGTAACCAATGTACCACACAAATGCAAGGTGTTAACAATAGAGTGGTAAATGGGAACTCTGCATTTTATGCATGATTTTTCTGTAAACCAACAATTTCTCTAACTGAAAAAAAGAAAAAAATATCACAGACAGAGCCTCATCTGCTGGGTTCTGTTTCTGGTTCCCATTACCTGAGTTCCTGCTTCCACTCACCCTTGCTCTTTCGTATCATGTTCCCTCACACTTTTAATTCAAAAATAAATTTCCCATCCACTGATGAGGCTACAGACATATGGCACAAATGCCACATAGCTGTACCCAGATGAAACAAGAAAATCAAACAGCCTGAACAACCTCAAACTGAATGGACAAGACTTTTGGAAATCTGTTTCAGACCTGAAAAACTGATATACCTTTTTAAAATGTCAAGAAGAAAAATAATATATATTAGCTGGTAATGTACTGGTTGCTGGTTACTATTGTTACTAGGTTTTACTATAGCAGCCTTCACATTGACCTACGTACAATAAGTGCCGGGCACGGCTTACCCACTTTCCATCCTCTGATTGCACCTGCTGTTGACACACTGGTGAAGGGCCTCTTGCAGGCCAGGGTCAATAGCGGTGTACGTCATTGGCTCCTGGTGGACCTCGCAGCTTGGGTTTCTATGTAGAAAGCAAGCATGGAGGGTAGGCCAATGCCACACCCATTCCCACTCATACTGCCCCCAGCCTCAGGGCTGTCTGAATGGGCTGACAGCGGTCAAGACAGATCTGGGTTTGAATCCTGGCTTTGCCACCGAGCATGACCTTGGGCCAATTACTTAAACATTCTGGGCTTCGATTTTTGCCATTTTATGTATAATAGAAATAATAAAAAACTAAGAAATCATAAACATTCAACAAAACAGGAGTGCATAAAATTAAAAATGAAGGTTATCTTCCACCACTCTCCATTCTAAATTTCACTTTTCAGAAACCACACTATGAACTGTTTAATGAAGGTATTTTAGACATTTTTTTCTATATCTCAGACAAATATATATATATGTATACACACATACACATCATTCTCTTTAAAATTCTTTGGGGCCAATTTAGTACAATTTATTTCACCAGTCTTAAAAATTTTCACTGATCTAAATAATGCCATATTATGTGTGTGTGTGGGTATATTTGAATGTGAGAAAAGTACCTACATATTTAACACAGGGTTAATTTGAAAACTAAGTGGCTTAAGGTGTATAAAATACTTGACACATGGTAGGCACTTAGTAAATGTAACATTCTCATCTTGTTTTTGTATGTAGCACATACATGGACAGCATTTATATTTAAACATGAAAGCAGACTTCATTTTAAGGTACTATAAAGCATGAAACCTAGCTCACAGAACACTTTCATTATTAGAACAAATCATCTTCCTATGCCCCAAACCAAAATGAACCTCTAACTGAGACCCCACAGTATTATTAGTAGTAGTAGTATTTTTTTTACCGGTTCTCCGCATTGGTGAGGTTGCCAGTGCATTCATTGACCTCTAGAGGGCATTCACAAGGACATTCACATTCATTTTGTTCCATTCTTAAAAGCAAAAAGAAAGTTACTGTGCAGAGAGCCATTGACAAACTATACATTGTACGTGCACCATGTGAAAAAAAATAACGAATCCCTGAGCTAGCTATAAGGGATATAAAAAGGAAGTTATCACCAAGGGTTTAAATGAACAGTTGGCATTAACCACTGCTTTCTGGGTAAGGATGCTGCAAACAACACAGCTCTAAATGCTTTTGTTCCTGGGATCTTTTTCTCCATGATGCACACATGTAGTTTCTTTTTATTTTGCAGATGCTACTTCAAAATGATTGGCATAGGTTAAAAGATTAGAGTGGTAAACACAAAATATGACCCATTGACTTTTTACCGGTGACAGTTGAGACAGAGCCGATCCACCATGCTACAAGCACAGAAGGCAAGAGAGTCACATGTTTCATTGACAATGCCGACAAACGCATTGGTTCCTGGGATCCTCGTCAGTCTGTATTTAGAACAGTGGCTGCCATGCACGAGGTTTGTCAAATCCCCCTACAGAACAACCAGAGTGACAGGCAGTAATGCAAAGACTCTGCCCTACCTTGGTGAAACAACCCATTAGCTAAAAATAGCTTAAAATAAAACTTACTTTATCTATCCATTTCTGATTATAAAAGTAATATATAGTCACTGTTAAACATTTGGAAAATAAAGAAAAATTATTCAAAATGCCATTAATCACAGAAAATTCCTATTTATTCCTATTTCATATTATTTTGTAATTATTTATTCTATCTTTTATCTGTGCTTATACAGATATAAATTTTTATTGCTGTTTTGTAAACTGCTTTTTCTTTAATCACATAGCAATGTATCATAAAAATGAAAACAACTTTGAGAAGCATTAAACGCAACTTTCAGGTAAGGAAGAATTTAAAATGAATTCAAAGGCAAGCCTGTTCTACCAGAAAATATGCAATTTCCCCCTTCTTGGACAACAAACCTTCTTCTAGAATAATAAGATTCTTCATAAAACAAAGCCTCTTTAAGAAGCCAGTATTCTGTTTCCAGAATATTTAAACAAGTCAACCAAAGCAAGTATCCCCTTCTGCATTCTATAACAAGGAAATGGGATAGCCAACTGCTTGAAATGTCAACTCTGTCTACCATATTGGAAAACCAAAGATTCAAAAGCAGTATTGCAAAGCTGTCATAATCATTTTTCTGTATGTGTGCCACATATATGAGGGCAAATTATTTAGCCCCTTGCTGATTTCCATGTCTTTCATCCCTTTTATGTATGTGGTGAAGATAAGCTGAACCCTGAGAATCGTGGTATTGAATGTATGGGTTCCTTTGAGATCTAGACAAATTTCTGACTGCCTGGAAGATGTCCGTCTCTACAATACAAGCAGTTATTATAGGCTAATCATCCTGTTAGCTCCAAGATGCAGGAACGCTACAATTCCATTTTGGGAAAACTTAGGCTGCTAAGAAATTATTCTAATTCGTATTAAAGTAAAATTTGCCTTTCTGAAAAATTTCTACCCAAGTATCCCAGCTTTGTCTGTTGAAGAGATTCATAAACTGCTGTACAAATGATGGAGAAAAGTTACACATAGTAAGCCAGACTTTTATATGACAACCTTCCCTGGCAGCCTTCTTCTGACTACAGTCCAGTTATCAATGTCTCCTCTAAAGAGAGTGTTGTTCACAATGGTTCAGGGCCTGAAGAGGGTAGTAATTATTTCCCCTGCTTTGACTATAGCATCCTATTAATATATCCTTTTTAAAAAACTCCCTCTCTCTTTGACCAGACAATTGCTTTTACAAGACTAAATTGGGATTTTCAATTTAACCCAATAAATTTTTAAAATTAATTTTTAGTTACATGTTTAACGACATAAAGGCAACTCTGAATTAAAAAAACTGACTTCCTGTGAATAACCTGTTTTCACAAGTTATTTTCTTGTTTTCTGTTATTCCCCATTTTGGGATTATTTACAAATTAGTAAGAATGCCCTTAAGCTCTTTAACCACATCAAGATAAATCTGCTGAATCTCAAATTATTCAGAGTATTCTAAGTTCAAAAAGAAATTATTTTCAGATATCTACACAAGAGTTCCCATCTTAGCAGGGTGGCAGAGAACTGACCTAATCTGGTTTTAGGAATTTAAGGAGACTGAGTGATCTCTAGAAGACAGGAAGAGAGGAACACATGGTACCACATATATTTATACAAGAGTGTGGGAACAGACTTTAGTAGACATTTCAAAGGGCTTATATTGGGTGACTCTTTAAACAAACAAAACCAAAACAAAATACCAAGCATGAGACCTTAAACCATTCATTTCTCCACTCTGGGCTTTATATTCTGCAACTGTCAAATTGGGAAGCTGGACTAAGGCCTTGCCCAGTCCTAGCATTCTGTAATTCTAAGGTAATAAAACAGCCAGGAATCATATTCAGACACTAACCATTCTTCCGTTTCATAGTTCAGAGTAGGTTGCGAAATAAGAGTGCCAAGGAATCAACTTACCACAAGGCTAGTGTTGAATTTATAAAACCTCTGAACTGTTCTGTCACTGAAGCTGTTGCACAGATTTTTCTTTACAAAGTTGGGGTGGTTCAGGATGTCATTTGCTACCAGGGGTTCCTAACAAGGTCAAACAGAACAGAAGACACATGCCATGTAATGAATTGCAGGCTGTTGGAGAACTGAGCTATCAGCATCCCAACAAATACCTTGTGGGTGATGTGCTGCTGTTCCACAGGTGCATGTCCTTTGGGGTCAATGAGGGTTGGATGTGCCACCAGATAACCCCTGTCCTCCATTATGAAGCACCTGTATCAAAACAAGTGACACTCTTCATTCCCATAAGCCATTTTGCTGTACTTTCAGAGAGAGTTTATCTTGCTAGTCCTGAAACAAACTGCATTTGTCTCAGGTTCTCAATAAATATTCATTGAAACAATGAAGAAAGCTGGTGGGAAGGCACAGATATGTTACTCTTGGGGTGGTGGACCACCTGGGACACAGGTTAGGGTAAGGGTTGCATCTGACCCTGAGGTCACGTAACATCGTTCATACAGAACATGCCCACCCAGATCAGTTAAGGTGGACTTGAAGATCTTTTGCAAGGAATTGTAAGTGGGAAGTTTATTCTTTTTTGGAGGAGGGGGGAGGGTTTAGACTGAAGCCTTAGCTAGAGCCTGGAGGAAGTAGACTTGAGTATTTATAGGCACAAACGTTAAGTAAACCATAGAGTTTCTTCTTTTGATGATAAACATACACAAAATACAACATTTGGGGGACATGGAAAATATATATTTGATGGAAACACTAAACAAGTAAAGCTACAACAGCTTTGAGACTGCATTCTGCTTAATTTTACTCCATGTTAGTTGTATCAGTTTGCCATGAAGACTGCATTTCCCATTAACAGCCAATGTAAAACCCGGCAGTGAGATGAAGCATGGACCTGAGATTGAGCTAAGGAAGCTATTTTTAAAAGCTGCCTGCATTAAATCAAGGGAAAGCCGTTGCTTTGATCAGACACATTCTTTTGAAATTCAGGAGGCAAACAGTTTTAGTTCCATGAGACTCTCTTTCTGGGGAAATGTAAAAGAAGCAATCCAAGTGTCTGAAAATTTCACAAAGACTTTGGGTTAATAACCAAGTCAACATCAGAAGTACTACCCAATAGTGTCCTTTGGTCTTTCCAGTACCAAAGATTTGTGAAATCTCTAATTTCTGACATCTAGGGAAATGGGAGCTTCTGGTACATTCTGTGCCATGGTTACTCCCCTTGTTAAGAGCTGAGACTGTTGGTCTAAAAATCATAAACAGCATGCTTAGAAAAAGGAAAGAAAAAAGGAATAAAAACCTTCTTAATAGAACACCCAGGTCTTGGACTCAATTTCCAATCCTGAACATGACTCTGTGGTTGCCATTCAATTAGAGATACCTGATGTGTTTTTCCTTATATTTTGGCAGCCAGAAGGGAAATGGTGTCTGTAAAGGGCTTACCTTATTTTGTTGCCACCATCTTGGTTACAAACGGGTAACAAGTCCATCAGAACCTTGTAGAAGTATCTAAGAGTGAAGTCAATGCCCATCACAGCCACGGTGTGCCCGGAAGACAGCTGTGTGCTTTAGGCGAAAAAGATCAATGAAATGGAAGGCATTTCTCATTTAAAGGTAAAGGCTATGTTCAATCACAAGGATATAATATGGTATAAGAAATACATACATCCCCTCTGTTCCTCTCCACTTCCTACTTCTACAAAAAAGGGCAACTAATGACTGCTTTAACATAACATAGAGCTCTCATGAGAGAAAACTTTAAGACTGAGAAGTATATATATATTTTAAGGTAGGACTTTCTAAACAAGACTGGCCCAAAACAAGGGCAGCTGTGGAATATAGCTAATTCCCTAACACTACAAGTGTTTAGAAAGCTGGACTATCTTTTGGCAAGGATATGGGGTGGGGGTGGTGGTGGTGGGGTGGGGTGGGGGAGAGGCATCATGAGGGAGGTTGGAAATGGACGCCCACTTGGTTCCTTCCAAGAAATCTCTATAGACAAGGAATCTGAGTGATCTCTTTAATTATTTCCTCCACTTTATAGATAAGGAAGCAGAGATCTCATAAAGGTTAACTGACAGGTACAAAGTCACCCCAAACTTAGTAGGAATAATGTCTAGTCTAGAGTTCTTTCCATGACCCTAAGCTCATGGTCAAAGACTATAGTTTTACTTAAAGTATAGCTCATAGTCAATAACAAGTCTCTCCTGGTTTATAGGCCAGTGCTTTCTCCATTCCACAGTGTTACTCTCAAAAGGAGATTGTCAAGAAGAGAAAGTTGGGCAGTACAAAAGGGTGCTAAATTTTCGGCTCTGGAATCAAACATTCAAGGTCAAATCCTAGTCCATTTGGTTTCTATTTGGTCCCTGGATACTACTTAACTTTTCCAAGCCTCAGTTTTCTCATTTGAAAATGGAGATTATAATAGTTCCTACCTTGTAAGACTGCTACTGGCATTACATGAGATAGTGAGTTTATAGTAAATAACAAGGCACCTAACATATAGTAGGCTCCCAATATGGGGAAGTTACTTTATTTATTTATTTATTTTTAATCATCATTTTATTGAGATATATTCACATACCATGCAGTCATACAAAACAAATTGTACTTTCGATTGTTTACAGTACCATTACATAGTTGTACATTCATCACCTAAATAAATCCCTGACACCTTCATTAGCACACACACAAAAATAACAAGAATAATAATTAGAGTGAAAAAGAGCAATTGAAGTAAAAAAGAACACTGGGTACCTTTGTCTGTTTGTTTCCTTCCCCTACTTTTCTACACATCCATCCATAAACTAGACAAAGTGGAGTTTGGTCCTTATGGCTTTCCCAATCCCATTGTCACCCCTCATAAGCTACATTTTTATACAACTGTCTTTGAGATTCATGGGTTCTGGGTTGTAGTTTGATAGTTTCAGGTATCCACCACCAGCTACCCCAATTCTTTAGAACCTAAAAAGGGTTGTCTAAAGTGTGCGGGGAAGTTACTTTAAAGAAAATTACGCAGTGAGGCTTAAAACTCTGGCCTGGGCTGAGAACGAACTTACTACTTTTTCACAGAAAACAGACTCCAAGAAGTTGTTAGATTTACCAGAAGGGTGGACTTCTCACTTGGAACCTTGGTTCCTTTTAATGTTTACTCCTGGGTAGATGGAGACGTGTGGGTATTTGGCCAATCAACTTTTGCTGAAGGTTTTTTTTACCCTTTCTGAACTTCTTAGAGACTTTCTAAGAGCCAAAGTATTATCATAATCTACCCTCCTGATTTCTATATAATAATACTAAAAGAAAAATGGTCCTGTTATTGGAGAAAAAAAAAAAACATTTAAAATAGTAATTGGAAAGATCAGAAGAAACTTCGTAAAGTAAAATCCTCTTTTGGAAAATCAGAATTTGTCTTTGTAGTTGATTTCACTTCAAAGACAAAGCTGACTTGGCTTTGCCATGTTAGACAAATGCCCTTATGATTACAGTTAACATTGATACCAACATAACAATAAAACCACTAGATAAAGAACCATGATCCCTAATGAACTTTCTGTCAGAGCTTTACTTTCAAGCTGGAGGCTTGGTGCGGAGGAGACCACATTGTGAATCACCTCTGAGATGCTACTGCCTCAATAAGAGCCCCTATTGCTACTGAAGTAACTTAAATTCAGCAAATAGTGTTTTGCTGAAGTAACAGTCAAAGAAGTTTAAAGCTTTCTTGATTGTCTAGGAAGGAGTATTGAGTTCAAATAATATTTATCATTATGATAACACTAATAGCTTCCATTTCTGAACATTCCACACAATTTATATTCTTGTAGGTATTTGAATGTATCTCAATTATTTTCCACAGCAACCTTATAAGCCACATCATTTCCAGAAAACTGAAACTTGGGGAGATTAAGTATTTGACCAACGCCACACAATGAAGCAGGGAATTAAACTAAGTGTCTCCAATTCCAAAGCATATGCTCTTAATCACTAGGTTATATTGCCTCCTTCGATGTGCATGGCATTTAAGAATGATCAAACAATTCTATACAATCTATTTAATTTCTGTTGAAGAAGCCAGGAAAAAATTCTATTTCTCATTTTATAAATGAAAAAGAATTAGGCTTAGAATGCTTAAAACACTTAACAAGATTGATCACCTTTTATTTGTGGTATAGAGACCAGTACCAGATCTAGCATTTTCTACATTACTACAGCTTGTTCAAACAAGAAATGCAATTCAAGTATTTTGGAATAAATTAATTTTGTTTCTAAACTGCCCCTGTATGACGGCCAACTGCTCCAATATGATCCACAATGCATACTGCCCATGTAAGCCTACAGTTCATATTCTTATCTGCATTCCAGAAATATACATTATTATGATAGCATGTCATAAAGAATATCACAGAAACAAATCATGTTCACAGTACATATCTAAGCAATAGTACAAGACAAAGCTGTTTGCAGTACTTTTGTGAGATTTTCCACCAAAGACTCATCTGATCAGTACTTTAATCAATGACTCTGCTTCATCTTCTCCACCAGCATTATCATTCCCCAAAGAATGCAAACATAAATTCCCAGATCACTAATAAAGCTCTTGACAGAATCACAACACAGTTACCATGAGTAACTGATAGGTAACTGATTTGTTGAGTTGTAAGAGGCAGGAACTGGGTGGGAGGTCTAACTCCTCCCCTTATTAGAAACCCCACCCCAAACTATAAGCCAAATCATCTCTGAAAACCAAGGGTGAATGGCAGCTGGTGCTTCATGAGAAGTTGAACATTAGTTTAAACTTTCTCTTCTGCCCTATTAAAATGCCAGAATTTAAAACATTAACAGCACAATAATAAAAACAACTGCCAATTATTTGGGACTCAATATTGTCAAGTACAGAACTTCATCTCTAATTTGTATCATACCATTTCAACATGGACATTACTACCTCTATTTTACACCTAAGGCTCAGAGAAGTGAATCATCATCATAATAAAAAATATTTAACATTTACTGAGCCCTCATCACATGCCAAACATTTTTCTAAAAGCTTTTTATATATTATTTAATTTAATTCTTAAAATAGCCCTATGAGATAGTCCTATTATCCTTCGTTCACAGGTGAGTAAACCAAAGCAAAAACCAAACTTGCTTTTATAGTAATACTTTAAATAAATGGCAAATCTACTTTTTCACAGTGGAATCAGAACTTATGAGGAGGTAGGCTCTCTCAAGTTGACCAATCACTTGTAATCATGTGAAAACAAAGTACCTTTGCAAAGCCTATCTATCAATACATCTATGCTGGTTTGAAGCTTTTACGGACCCCAGAAGAGCCATGATCTTTTAATCCAATCTTGTGGGGTGGAATCTTTGGAATGTTTCCATGGAGATGTGACCCACCCAACTGTGAGACCTTCTGATTAGATCATTTTCATGGAGGTGTGGCCCTGCCCATTCTGGGTGGGTCTTAATTAGGTTACTGGAGTCCTTTAAAAGAGCTCACAGAGAGAAGGAGATCAGAGAAGCTGAGAGAGACATTTTGAAGAAGGTAAGACATGTAATTCAGAGTTTGTTTGTCCCCAGGAAAAGCTAAGAGCTGGTACAGATCCAGACGCTTGGAGATGCAGACAGAAAGAAAGACATTTGGAGACACTAAGCCAAGAGATGAAGCCCTGATGATTAGAGAGAAATGCCCCAAGAGAATCAAGCAGAGAGCTGAGAGAAGCTAAGAGAGACAGAAGCCAAGAGACAGTTTGGAGAAAGCCATTTTGAAACACAACCCAGGAGCAAAGGACCCACAGACACTAGCCACATGCCTTCCCAGCTGACAGAGGTGTTTCAGACACCATTAGCCTTCCTTCAGGGATGGTATCCTCTTGTTGATGCCTTAGTTTGGACACTTTTTTGGTCTTAGAACTGTAAATCTGTAACCTAATAAAGCCCCTTTATAAAAGCCAATCCATTTCTGGCATTTTGCATAATGACAGCTTGAGCAAATCAGATCAACACCCATAAAGGCACTGGAGCTTTTGTTGAGCACCAGAAGACATGGTTGACTTGCATTCTAAACTACGTCAGATGAAAAATGCACAACTTTAAATAATAAAATCACACTTCGCTATGAAAAATTTTCAAATTATCAGGACCATTGGGACTGTACATTGAACTAGGCAAGGACAAAAAACTTATTTCAGGGAATATACACTCACTGAATGATTGGTGGACAGGATCTAGGATTTAAACTGACATTTCTCACTCTATTGCTAAACTTGAATAGCTAAGTTGGTTAAATATACTATACTAAGCAGCCAAAGATGGAATTTGTACCCAGATCTTTTTAACTTGAGAGCCTACCATATTTCCACCATGCTTCATTTGGACTGACACAATATATGTAAATAAACCAAATCAAAATTCTTCCACCCATTCTGAACTCCAATAAAAGCATGTGTACATACATATACGAGCATAAAAATCTACTCGCTACCCACTCCCCCCCTTAAAAGAACACTGCACAGAAAGGAAAGCCAATGATTCTTGATGATGAGTTGTCAGATGAGGGGAGTATGACAGGACACCTAAAGACTAAGACAAGACACATGTGTCCCCCTCCCCACACTGTAACATCTTCAGGACCCCTGTTAAGAGACCAAGATGATTGCCGTCCCCTCACAGAAACAACCTTCAATTATTTTTACTCAACTAATACATATGGGAGGAATGATAAGTCTCACTACTCAGACATTAGTAGGTGTATGCCCAACAGATGGTCTGTTAATGAAAACACTGAAGAGATCTGTTCTAAATGAATGTTTACTTGTCTATATGTGAAATATTATATTATGGGAACAGCAGACAGAGCCCAACAGATACCATGCCCCACAAAGGAATCAACATTTGCCTGGCTGCAGGATCCTACTTTCCATGGAGATATGGGTTGTGATATTGAAATTCTATGCACTTCTGTCTCCCAATTCTTGCTCCCAGTGAACTTGTCCTAGAGAAATTCTACTGAACATCAATCATTTGATATGTAATGAGCAATGCTGAATAGCATAGAAGTTAAGTAAGAAAGCTGTTTCCTATAAATTTAAAGCATCATTAAAAATACCTGTTAAAATACAGTCTCTCTTGGTTGCTAGAGATAAACAGCTATTTGTATAATGAAAGGATTAAAACAAGATGTGTGACTTGCCCCTCCACCCAAAATTTTACTGAGATTTTTAGCTGACTAAAAAATATTCTCAAAAGGAAGAAGACTGCCTCTAAATATATTTACAGTGATACTGACATTTTATAGCATTCTAGAAAATCAATTTTTAAGAAGTCTTTTTTATTTTTTAAGAGGCATGCAAGGACAAAGACAAAAACCCCACAAAACTCCTAAATTATCCTAAAGGGTTAGAACCAAATAAAAGAGGTAATAAATTTAATGCCTTGGTACTTTATTACTTCACTAAAATTGCACTTTCATTTGGAAAGACACTCTGGCAATGATATCTTTAAGTCTCCTATTGCTATCTCTTCCATCAGTTTAAAGTTGGCATTTTATGACATCTTTCTCACAAGCATCATCATGGCTACCAAGAACAGGGCTAACAGTCTTTCATTGCCTCAACTCACTCAAACATATTGAGGTGGGAATTATCCCCATTTTATAGACATCAGGAGGAAGCTTAGGAAATCCAACGCCCCACAGCTAGAGAAGATATTCAACCCCCAACTTGCATCACTTCAAAGGACATGTCTCTGACACTAATCTGTGGTGTCTACTATTCTATCCAAACTTTCAAAATAGCCTTCGTGTGTCAAGAAATATTTCAAATATTAATTGAAACATTACCTGGATGAATGAATTGTATGACTGATGGTTACGACATAGCCAGCTCCTCCAACATCTAAGTAAGGGCCAGTCAAAGAAATCAATCCTGGATTAGCTACTGCATGCAGATACCTAATGGATCCCAAAGAAAGCCATGTTATTTTAATTTCAAAGCCAGCTTGTAACTATAGAAACATTTATTATAAACCGTGTTTATGTTACATTAAAATTCAAAAGGATTCTTATCTTTTATTTCTGACTGTTGCATCAACACAAGAGTTCAAGAGAATCTTGAAATTTCCTCTTTTTAAAATAGGCACTAAACTCAGTGCATATGTGAGCTCATTATAAGATCTCTAACGTAAATGTTTTAGAGGCTAAAATAAAGAGAATTAATGAAGAAAGTATAAATAAATTTAGTTGGGCACACAAAAATTTACCCTGGATAGGGTGGGGGGACAGGCAATAAGAAAAGCCAACTCATGAATTACTCAGTCACCAGGCAGCATAAGACTAGAAATCATGCTTTTGTGCTGAAATCGTCCCCCCATTATACCACCTGGCTAGCTTTTGTTTTTGAAAATCAGAGTGAAAATGAAGCCCAGAAGTAAAAGGACATTTTTGAGTTTACATATATTCATTTTTTCATAAGTCATACATGAGCTATAACTTGATACTATAGTGCAGTGAAAGTGGTATATCTACTCCATACACATTGTACACAAGGTAGGAATCAAACAAAACACTAGGAATTGAAATGCCCAAGCAAAACGCATCTCAGTCACAAAATTTCAACGAAAAGATAAAAACATTGCAGAGAGAGGAAACTCACAAAGCTGTTGTTGATGCTACATTAAAAAAAAAACTATTCAAAACATGTTTTCACCTCCATGAAAGTATCTTTCTTAATGTGATTGCTTGAGGTTGCTTTATTGTATGGACTTATGTCTCTCCAGGATTTGGGGGGAATGGAAGCCCCTAAAACTCACCATTGTCTCCTAGTGGGATCAAATGCTTTGTCCATGAGGGAACCAGGATAAATTCTGAGGACGCCATTGGGTGTTGCTATGTAACGGCGGACAATGTAAGTATTCAGGCTACTCATTTCCATTTGTGTCATCCATTCATCTGTGACGTGGCTGGTAGCCATTACTTCATTTCTGACAGAGAACTGGGAAACAAAGGAAGACATAGCAGGGATCCTTTAAGACTCACATGAAAAGAGAGTGGGCTGCTGGCAGGGCTTCCCAAAGCTCTCTTGCAGAGAAGCCAAGCCCAATTACTTCTTAAAAATCTTTCCACAGCAGATGGATGCAGCCAAAGTTGGTGAAAACAAAAGCTTACTGAAATACAGTCAGTTGATGTGTGATAACTCAATTGTTCATCTTAGCAAGGTTTTCTCCCTTGAAGAGGAAAACCCTATAATGAAGTGCATTAAAACACAAAAACAAAACAAAACAAAGCAAAAAACCCCAGCTATATCTTTGCTCCTTAAGCCTCATCATATTTATCTGAACAGACAGCAGGGGCACTTTACTTCTTTCCCTTGGGAAAAAAATGGGGCTGGGAAAGTTTCACTGGTCTCTAAATCCCACCCTCCTATGCTGGAAATCCCCAGTGCATCTGTGGTCTGAAAGAGATTCTTCATCTGGCTCACATGGCTTCTTAATCCATCAGAAGGGTCCTCGTGGACCAGCTCCCGTGGGCCACACACTGCTTTTCTGGCTCTCCAGCTGAGAGGCACAGATCCAGAGCCAGGCTTCCCACTTCAAAGTTCACTGTCAGCATCTCCCTCCCGGGCCCAGGGAGATGGTACGTCAGAAACGGGGCCCCACGCTGGCACTCACTTTGAGCCCTGGGTTAGCTATGAGGCGGGTATTGTCACTGAGATAAGCTGTGTAGTGCTCCACCATGCGCTTTGTCTCTGGCTGGCTGAGGTGTTCGTAGGGGGAGGAAAAACTGCCAGCCGACAGCATGACGGTTGGACTTTCTGAAAGAGAAGCAAACAAAGCAGACCTGAAAACACTAAGACT
Source organism: Choloepus didactylus (assembly GCF_015220235.1). NCBI lineage: Eukaryota > Metazoa > Chordata > Mammalia > Pilosa > Megalonychidae > Choloepus > Choloepus didactylus. The sequence goes on from NC_051308.1 coordinate 181,019,090, forward strand.
TCATTTCAGGCCCCAACAAAGGCATCGCTAAGGCTGTGCCAATTAGTCAGCTATATTGGCTGGATGTTTTCTACAAGCAAAGCCAAGAGCTTGACACTAAGAGGAGCTAAAAAGGAAAGAAAAGCCATGTTTTCTCCTCTCAGGGAGCTTACAGTCACAAGGGTGAAACAGAAGAGATAGATGCACAAATGAATACAAATGCATGAAATGGCAACTGTTCATTATTTGATTTATAATTCAATATAAATCTAATATTAATAATGCTATAATTAACAATTACTCATTATTAGATTTCCATGTAATATTTTACACTTATTAGGACCAAGAAGGCAGGGTATGACATGGAGCCAGGCTAGGCGGAATCTGGGTTAAACCATTTCCGGACTGTGTGATGCTGGGCAAGATGTAACACGTGTCATATTTTTCTCGTCTGCAAAGTAGGGGAAATAATAGCACCCATCAGAGTTATTGTGAGAATTAAATGATTTCTTACATATAAAACAAATAAGTCAATAAACGTTAAGCACTTAACATATTATTTCACTAAATGTTAACTATTATTGTTCTTATTAGTGTTATTATTTAGGACGAAGAAAAAAATGGAACAATGGAGTCAATGTAAAGAGCAAATAAAAATAATATTCTCTGAGATAGACGCAGTCAAACTGAGCATAAACAAAAGCAAATGGAGATAGAGTAGTTAGCTGTATACGTATTTAATTGCTGGTCCTACCTAAGAGGAAATTCCAGTTCTGTATTGGAGACCAAAATCCCTATAGTGAATTACATTATGAAAGAAGAACACTATATCTTTGTCTTTGAAATTTTTCACTGCTAATTCTCATCATATTTTCCTAAGTTTAAATATACTTTAGAAAGCACTATCAGGTGTCCTAGCTCATTTAAATCTGTGGTTCAATTCCTATTCCTTTTATTAGTTCTCAATCATTGTATCTTGTTTTCTTATTGCCTGGTTATCTTTGTGTTGGACATTGTCATTAAAAACTAATTTGCCAAAGGAGTTTGAGGCCAAAGAAGATAGTAGTATCTTCCTCCAGAGAAGACTGTTGTTTACTTCTGTGAAGTGCCACAACCCAAGGTAAGGCAGAATGGGGTGGGAGAAACAGGTCCCAATAAGGAGCGAGGAGACTGGCCAAAGCTCTGAATCATATGACTGGTTTTCAACTAGTCCATGACCATCTTACTTCAAGTTTAATACTCAAGGTTCCCCGGACCACTCAGAGAACAGGAATTCCAAGTCAAGGGCTGACTTATTTTTAGTTCACCCTTACCCTACAGATATAGTCCCGTAGGATATCTGCATGTATATGTGTAGGGAAGTGGTTTCATTTATTGAAATCTCCACCATTTCGGTATCCTGGATTCGATTTTTGCTTTTCTCTTAGCCCAAGATGCCACCTAAAGCACAGTTCAATCTCAATTCAAATACTGCAAACTCAAGTTCATAAACTCCACATATTTCAAGCACTTTCTATGATGCAGCTTTATCTAACTGAAATATAATGCAATCTACAATTGTAATTTTAAATTTTCTAGTAGCCATATTAAAAAAAGCAAAAAGCATCAGCTTAAAATCATTTTAATACATTTTATTATTATACCCAAAATATTATCATTTTAACATGTATTCAATATAAAAAATTAAGTATTAAGTCTTTGAAATCCAGTATGTATTTTATAATTATAATACATCTCAATATGAATTAGCCAAGTGCTCAACAGCTACATGTGGCAACTGACTACTGTATTGGATAGAGTATCTATGAGGGATTATCAAAAGAAAATTAAAAAAACCTAGGCCTGAGCCTTCTTTCTCATTGAAAAAAACTGCAACACATTACTGCTTCAAATTTCAAAACAGTGACCTTACTTTCACCAGCAGTAGTGTTTAACTTGCTCAAAGAGTACTTAAAAGAGTCCTTGACACATTAGTTGAGCTATTCAGTAAGCATTTCTTATAAATATGAATTAAAGGGCATATGCATTCTTTTGTATAAAAATAAAGAAACAAAGAAAAACCCAAAACCTAAATCAAAACAATAAAAAAATGTAAAATCCACTCTTCTTTGGTTGACACCCCTGGCTTTCTCCAAATTGTCTACAATGCTGGAATGTGTCATAGAAGAGGATACTTATTCACCCTGGTCTGTTCTTCTGATTGTATGCCCATGCAGAACTCTCCAGGATGGAATTTAAAAAAGTAACCCAGAAAACAACTGAGGAGGGGCAAGATGGCGGCAAAGAGAGGAGTGGAAGCTAAGTAGTCCCCCTGGAACAACTACAAAAAAACAGAAACAACTAGTAAATAATCCAGAATAACTGTGGGGGGACAAACGAGACCATCCACTCATCATACACCAGCCTGAATTGGGAGGAATGCCCGAGAACACAGCATAAAATCTGTAAAACCTGCGGATCCAAGTCGTGAGACCCCCTCCCCCATAGCCCAAGCTGCAAAGCCTCGTGGTGCCAGAGAGAAGCTCTCTCCCAGCAAGCGAATATAGCTCAGCTGAGCTCCAACTGGGGTTTTAAGTAGCGAGTGTGAACTGCTCACTACAGGTACGCATCCCCAAAAAACAGACAGAGGCTTTGGGTGACGACTGACCTTGGAGAGCCTTGGACTGGGTCTGAAGGGGACTATCTGTTTCTTTTTCAGCTCAGTGGAGAAAGCCCCAGTCATTTTCAGTTTCCAGGGCTGTGAAGCGGAGAAGGGTGGAGACAGCACAAGCAGAGAGAGAGACCACTGAAATGCTAATGACCTCCACCTGGGGGCTCTGTCTTCTCTAGGAGGAAAGGGGTGGGGCCCTTTCCATTCAGAACCAGACCCCAGAGCCTGGGGGAACACGGCCACACCATCTCACACCAGTCAAGAATTATAGGCTAACAGGCGTCACCTGCTGGGCAGAAAAGCACAGTGACCTGAGGCATCAAAGGGTGGAGCAATTTTCTAAGACACACCTGCAGGGAAACCAGATACTGAATATTTCTTCCCTCTGGGACCTGAGCCTGTTCTGGTCTGAGAAAACCCGATTTGGATAACCAAGGAAACCATGCCTAGACAACAGAAAATTAAAACCTACACTAAGAAAAACAAAGTTATGGCCCAGTCAAAGGAACAAATGTACACTTCAACTGAGATACAGGAATTTAAACAACTAATGCTAAATCAATTCAAAAAGTTTAGAGAAGATATTGCAAAAGAGATAGAGGCTGTAAAGGAAGAACTGGACATGTATACGGCAGAAATCAAAAGTTCAAAAAACCTACTAGTAGAATCTATGGAAATGAAAGGCACAACACAAGAGATGAAAGACACAATGGAATCATACAACAGCAGATCTCAAGAGGCAGAAGAAAACACTCAGGAAATGGAGAGCAAAACACCTGAAAGCCTACACGCAAAGGAGCAGATGGAGAAAAGAATGAAAAAATATGAGCAACGTCTCCGGAAACTCAAGGATGAAACAAAGTACAATAATGTACGTATCATTGGTGTTCCAGAAGGAGAAGAGAAGGGAAAGGGGGCAGATGCAATAATAGAGGAAATAATTAATGAAAATTTCCCATCTCTTATGAAAGACATAAAATTACAGATCCAAGAAGCGCAGCGTACTCCAAACAGAAGAGATATGAATAGACCTACGCCAAGACACTTAATAATCAGATTATCAAATGTCAAAGACAAAGAGAGAATCCTGAAAGCAGCAAGAGAAAAGCGATCCATTACATACAAAGGAAGCTTAATAAGACTATGTGCGGATCTCTCAGCAGAAACCATGGAGGCAAGAAGGAAGTGGTGTGATATATTTAAGATACTGAAAGAGAAAAACCACCAACCAAGAATCCTGTATCCAGCAAAGCTGTCCTTCGAATATGAGGGAGAGCTCAAAATATTTTCTGACAGACAATGAGAGACTTTGTGAACAAGACACCTGTCCTACAGGAAATACTAAAGGGAGCACTACAGGGTGATAGAAGACAGGAGTGTGTGGTTTGGCACACAATTTTGGGAGATGGTAGCACAACAATGTAAGTACACTGAACAAAGGTAACTATGAATACGGTTGAGAGAGGAAGGTGGGGAGCATGTGAGACACCACAAGAAAGGAGGAAAGATAAAGACTGGGACTGTGTAACTTGGTGAAATCTAGAGTATCCAACAATTGTGATAAAATATACAAGTATGTTGTTTTACGAGGGAGAAGAAGCAAATGTCAACCTTGCAAGGTGTTAAAAATGGGGAGGCATTGGGGGAAGGATGCAATCAGCATAAACTAGAGACTGTAACTAATAGAATCATTGCATTATGCTTCCTTTAATGTAACAAAAGTGATATACCAAGGTGAATGCAGATAAGGGGGGGATAGGGGAGGCATGTTAGACACGACATTGGTGGTATTGTCTGATTCTTTATTCTACTTTGATTTAAGGTTATTTTTCCTTTTGCTGCTTCCTAGCTGTCATTTTTTTTTTTTCCTCTTTCTTTTGCCTCTCTACCTTCTTTGACTCTCCCTCCTGCCTTGTGGAAGAAATGTAGATGCTCTTATATAGATAATGGTGAAGGTGGTGAACACATAAATGTATGACCATGCAGAAAACCATTGATTATTTACTTAGGATGGAATGTATGGTGAGTGAACAAAACCATATTTTAAAAAAATGGGTTGATGACAAAACCTCGAGGGCAATATACTGAGTGAAATAAGCCAGACACATTAGGACAATTATTGCAGGGTCTCACTGATAGGAACTAATTATAACATGTAAACTCATAGACATGAAATATAAGGTACCAAGATATAGGACGAGGCTTAAGAATGGGGAGTGGTTGCTTAGTATGAGCAGAATGTTCAATTAGGATGAACTTAAATGTTTGGAAATGAACAGGGGTGTTAGTAGCAAGATGTGAGAATAACTAACAGCGCTGAATGGTGTATGAACGAGGAGGAAATGGGAAGCTCAGAGTCATGTATGTCACCAGAAGGAAAGTTGGAGGTCAAAAGATGGGAATGTATAAAACTGAATCCTATGGTGGGCAATGTCCATGATCAACTGTACAAATACTAGAAATCACTTCCATGAACCAGAACGAATGTATGACAATACAATTAGAAGTTAATAATAGAGGGGCATATAGGGAAGAACTATATACCTATTACAAACTATATACTACAGTTAGTAGTATTTCAACATTTTTTCATAAACAGTAACAAATGTACTAGGAGTCAAAAATTGAGGGGGGTTGGTTAGGGATAGGGGAGGATTAGAGTTTCCTTTTCTTTTTTTCTTTTTTCATCTTTCACTTTATTTCTTGTCTAGAGTAATGAAAAGTTTCTAAAAATTGAACAAAAATTAAGTGTAATGGATGCACAGCTGTATGAGGGTACCCAGGGGCAAGTGATTGTACACTTTGGATCTTTGGATAATTGTATGGTATCTGAACAATCTCAATAAAAAGTAAAAAAAAAAAAAAAAAAAAAGTAACCCAAACACAAGTGGTCTTATATGGAATCTAGAGACTGGTGACACATCTACCTTTGATCTTCCCATATGCACCCTTCTCAGTTTGCCAGCAGAGAGATGATCCTTAGCTCTCAACTTTTTTGAACTGTATGTATCTTCAATAGTGAAAAAGAGAATACTTATTTTACAAGAACCGTAAGTTTACTGCAGCAGATTGATACAGATACTGCAAATGCCCTAGTGGATATCTGGCTCATGGCAGCATGCAATAAAAGAGACTGCAGCATGACACCGGAAAGGCACCTGAGTCAAATGCCAGCTTTGCTACTTTCTGTGCTACCTTGGGAAAATTATTCCTCTCTGGTAAACCCAAATGTCTCCATCTATAACACATCAATTCAGATGAACGTAAAATACTCGGCACATAACGAGTACAAATTCCCTTTTGTTTCCTTTGAATTATGTGCCTGTTTCTTTAGAAGTTAGGGACTTGTGGTCAACACTGTCGATGAACTGCATAGACTTCCTTAGAACCCTCTGTGCCATCTCCCCAACTGTGTGCTTGCCTCTGATGGTTTGTACTTGTGACTGTCTTTGGGTTACTGAAACCTCTTTGCCCAGCAGAAGCAGAAAGTGAAAAGTGACTAAGGAATATGAAAGCCCAGCTCACTTCCTTGAGTCTAGACAAACTCTGGGGTGTAATTTACACTCCAGAGCCTCCCTACAGGATCAGGCTGAGGCTGGAACTTCACCTTAAATCAAACTCCTGCTTGCCTTCTCCCTCTCTCTGTCTTGCTCTCCTTACGTCTTCACCTTTTTTCTGAGAGCCTGTTCTTGATAAATCACTGGCACAAAAATCCTCATCTCAGCGTCTGCTGGAGAACCTGGCCCAACATAAGATTTCAAATCTTTTTTACATTTGTATCTCCAAATCACTTGGCACTGCAGGCATTCAATATCTTTTTGAAAATTCAAACCGATATTTATGGCAAGCTGCTATGATAAAATCATGAAGGAAGCTGAGAAATGAGAGTGCTTTACCGAGAGTTGCCAGCTGTTTGAAGTGGAGGCAAGCACTGGGTTGGCCCAGGAGATCCAGACGGTGGTACAACAGTTTGCTGCTGGGAACAGTGTTGAGGTTCTTCAGTTGTTTGACTGGTATTTCTGGTTGTATCACCACAATGCACAGAATAAAGGAAGTGTCTTGTACCTATAAAAACCAACAACAGTAGTGAATATATTTCAATAAAACTGAATTTAATTATAAAAATAATAAGGAGCAGGGAGGTAAGGTACAAGTGTAACAAGGTTGGTCTTAAGTTGATCATTACATCTAGGTAATTAGTATATGGGGGTTCATTATGTTGTTCTGTGTCTTAAAATTCCTATAATAAAAAGTCAAAATGATATAAATATGGCAAAATATAAGATTTAATAAGGATATTAAATGACATGGTGGAACTTCAACCTATACCATCCTTTGAAATTTGCTCTATAGTTACTCATTGAATTGTGCTTTGAAAGTCTTCACCTTTCTGTATTACCCTATTTTACATAATAAAGAAAGAACTGAAACTGTGGAACTGTAACCCATAACATTTTTTGAAATTACCTATAGAACTGCTTGTTGAGCTGTACATCAAAAGTTAACACCTTTCTGTATGCATGTTACATTTTACAATAATAGAAATAGCTGAAGTTGTGGAACTGTGACCCATGATATTCTTTGAAATTTCTTCTCTAACTAGTTGTTAAATTGTACTTTGAAAGTTATCACTGTTGTGTATATATGTTAAAGTTCACAATAAAAAATGCATTAAAAATAAAAAAAAAACCAACAGAAAACTTCTAACACTGAAAATGAAGACCCCATGGGACAAGAACTTTGTCTCTACTGTACTATTTTTTGCCCTTTCACTGTCTTTATGCTCATATAGAAGATGCTCATTAAATACCTGATGAGTATATGAAAGGCATGAAAATGAGGTGATAGAAATATCTCTAGCAAAAGTTTACATCTTGTATTTTCTGTTTTCCTCTCTCATTGAGGCAAATCAATGTAGGTAACAGAAAGTCATGGAGCTAATGAAGGGATTAGAAAGTTGTCCCTTTGAAACAGTGACTCTAGTCCTTTTTTTTGTTTACTTGGCTAATGGACACAAGCCAGAGCAGGGCATAAGAATACACTTATTTCCATTTGAGTTTGAAATGCATTTAAAAATATATAATTGGTTTTACAGTAAGTGTTTTGAGAACTGACCTTTTTTCAAGTCACTTCATATATTAAAGAAAGAATTCAGGAGCAGCCCACACAGAATCCTATTTATTCTATTCCCAAATAGTGTTTTCACTTTTCCTGGTTGGAGACCTCAGCATCACTACTAGATTCATGAAAGGCACAAATCCTATGGTTCTCCCACAGAGCCTTCCTGACTTGTCATTTCAGACTAAGGTAGGTATATGTGCTATAGCTTAGTCTCCTTTAAACTCACATTTAGAAACAAGAAAATAGTCAATTCTTAATATTTGTGGATTCCATATTTGCTAATTTGCCTACTCACTAAACTTCTTCACAATGCCAAAATCAATACTCATGGCACTTTCGTGATCATTAGAAAACATGCACAGAGTGGCAAAAAAAATTGAGTTGCCTGACGTGCATGTTGCCAGCTGAGAGTGAACAAGCCGACACACTGGCTTCTTTGTTTCAGCTGTCATACTGTAAAGAAATGTCCTTTTTGAGACATATTCAGTTATTCAACATTTTTGTGTGAAATTTGTTGACAATTTCACTGTTTAAAATGGCCCCCAAGCGTAGTGCTGAAGTGCTTTCCTGTGTTCCTAAGTACAAGAAAGTTGTGATTGTCCTACAGAGAGAATATGTGTGTTAGATAAGCTTCATTCAGGCATGTGTTACAATGCCACAGATTCATGTAAATGAATCAACAATGTATGTTGTGTCAAAATATGTGTCTTCAAACAGAAATGCACATGAAACAAGCTGATTGGTTGAGGACAATGTTACCGGAGGCTTGCGAGACCTAACCCTCCATTTCCTCCAGGAGCCATGGCTTAGAATTCGCTAATTCTGTGTTTGTGGTGACTTTGTAGAACATAACCAGTGCAAATAATGAGAATCGACGGTACTTTCAAATTCACTTTGCACATAGAAAATGGATGGCTGAACCAAACCTGGTGGGAAAAATGATGTCCACCAAAGAATCAAAAGCCAAGGCAAGTTACCTAGTTTTATTTCTGATAAGGAATAATAATAATAAAAAAGCTACTCTTCTCTATTTTATGTCCATTTTTTAGAAGACAGACAGAGCCTATTTAAAAAGATGGTTTGTAATAAATGAAGAGGGTGATGACTAGCTAAGCCAGAACAAAAGGATGGTCCCTTATAAAACAGTATAAAGAATTTACTTTATGGTCAAGAAGAAATTTTTAACTAGGCAGGTTACAGTGAAGTGTAATTAAGGTTCGTGAGGATGGTTGCAGAATCTTTAAACACACGAGAAATTAGAATCTTCCTGGAAATGCTTTCAAGTACTGCAGCCAATAAATTCAATTAGATTAGCAAATTCAATCCTCTTCCTCTATCCACCAAATTAGAAAGTGACAGGGTGTTCTGAAGTGGCACTTACTATTTCCTCTTTTCCCATCTTATACAGTCATCCTTTGAGTTTATGCTTTCCTGAATTACATGTTCCAAGAAACCAAAAGGAAAAAAAAAAACAACAAAAAAACAAAAAAAACCTACCTAAATGACCAGGGTATGATTTTATAATTGGGTCTATTCTGTAAGAGAAAAATAAAAAGTTACTCTAGTAACTAAAAGCAGTATTTCATAAATAGTCCTTAGTGGGAATGGGGAACATTTTAATGCAGGCCTTTCTCTTGTGTTAACAGAAAATTCTCTCGTGTTAACTGACAGAAAAATAGTCTCTGCATAAAGGAACATTGATGCCCCTATATGGGCTCTCTGGGGCTAAAGAGCAGTTTCCTTCACTGACTGCACATGGATCTATGTTTGGAAGTGAAACAGGCCTGTAGAGCATGGGGTCCCTCAATATTTCTGATCATCAGTACTCCCGTCTGTCACAGCACATGGCCTCTTCAAATGCTCAGAGATGAACTGGTCTACACAGAGACAGATGATCTCTTAAAGCTGCTCACATACTCTCTCAAGTTATATTTAAATTAATTCAGTGAAATAATCCATCAGTACCTGCTAAATCTGTGGATGCTAAGAAATTTAGCCAGTTATTCTCAGCACAGGCTAACTTCTTCTGGATTATATTTAGTAGAAGAATCCATTTTATTTCTTAGGACAAAATGTGTATCTACTTGCCCCAACCACCATCTTTGTCAAATTAAAGAGAACTCTAGACATTTACTCTTATTGTTGGAAAACCAGGTGAGCCTTTTATATTTCGATCTCATTATTTGTCATCTCCATAATTTTTCCACTTAATGCTGTCAATTTCAGAACTGAGGAAGTTGACACTTCTACTTGAAGTGATTACAGGATTACTTCCAACTTGTTTACGAAGAATGGCCAGAATTTATCAGTGACTCTGAAAAAGGACTCTAAGAAGATAACATTTCTTTCTCAAGTGTTAACATTGGATTTATTTACTGCGCAAAGTAGGTCTTACAAATGTCCACATTTCGTTCTTTCTTTTTTAATGCCAACAATTATTAATGCAGTTATTTTCCTAGGTTGTAACTGAGTTGCTTTCCATCAGGATATGCTGGAGGTAAACAATCACCAATTTTGAATACAAAAAGGCTATTTTGAATTAAGAATTCTTTGGCTGGCCCACCCTTTCTGGTGTAAAAATTAAGTAGTTCATCTTTACTTAAAATACATACATAAAAATAAGGGAGACAGATTCTTAAAATTTCTTAAAACTTCAGAAAATAAACTGGCTGAGAGAATTTCAAAATAGACTTTGACCTTCCTCAGATTTGTATTATCAAACAATAACATATGACTAAAATTAGGCTTGTAAATAAACATAAGTTTCTCAAGTGGTTTCATTTATTATTTTCTTGGCTTTAGTCTGTTTTAGTAATTACTGTACCATAATGTGCTTTAAAACCAAACAGGAAGGTTGCAGGAAACTCATACGTAAAGGTGTGTTGGCTATTCCTGGACTCTACCATTTCTACCCTGGACATGGACATTGCACAGAGTTGCTTGTTTAATCATCTGCGTCTACCATTAGTCTGGATGCTCTAGGAGGGCAGAGAATGTACCTCATGTCATCCTTCTTAGCCCACAGTAAATGTTCAATAAGTAGTTCTTAAAGGTATGATTATATAAAATTTGCAGTCAACAAGTTAAACGGCAGATATATCCATCTAAGGGAATCTCGACTATGCGTTTTAAGTTCAGTGGTTAAAATATGATGATGAAAATGGAAGTCCACCCTGCTTTTGGTAAGTGACAGAAATTTCGGGCACCACAGTGACATTGTTATGCCCTGTTGGAAGGGAGGGCAGAGGAGAGGAACACAGGTTAGGTGGACAGCGTTTGCTAACTTCTGTTTTCCTGTGACTCTTTGAAGCCCAGTATCGGCATGAGGCAGATGAAAGAAAGCTTAAGTGGGTACCACAAGTTATGGCTAAATGGTCCATCAGTTCATGCTGAGAACAAGAACAATCCAAGTTCTCATCTGAAAGTTTATTTTCCTTGGACTATGTCAGTGGAAGGCATTCATATTTTCATATGTCCTCTTCAATGCCCAACTTCTACATTCTGATTTTTTAAATGATAAAAACTAACTGGACAGAATCTAAATGTGTAATAGGGGATTGGTTGGTTAAAGAAACTTTGATCCATCTATATGATGTAAAATTACATAGCCATTAAGGCCAATCCCCACCTGTGTGTGCATAAGAATTTTCTGGAAACTAATGAAAGTGCTTACTGCTGGTAAAAGGGAGGACAGAGGCAGGAGGGAGGCATAGTTTACTTTCTAATTTATGTCCTTTACATGGTTTGCTGTATTCATCATGAACATTAATTTTATAGACAAAAAGGGGAAATATCTATAAAACATCTGCAGAATCTCTTCTTTTTCCAATCACATTAAAATTGATTGGTGACACAATCAGATTTCCCTGAAATCCCCACACAAAGATCACTGCGCCCTGCAGCACGTCAGACAAAGGTGACTTCCCTTCACTCACCATCTTCCAGGCATAGCTAACATTGTAGGCTTCCCTTCTGGTTTCTCTCAGCTTGTTTATGTGCCAAGACAGGGATGAGTTCACAGGGACCGCAATAATCTGGCTGCCCAGAGGGAGGCTGTGTTGGCAAACAGAATTAAATACTTCAGGCAAAAGATAAAATTAAGCACTTAATTAAAGGCAGGGAAGAAGCTGTGAGTCAATGACCACCTCCTGATTTCGAAAGCAATGAAGCTTGTCACATTTGAAGGAGATAATGTGCAGTTTTCAATTTTGTAAAAGCATCATGTTGGCTCTGCACGAAGAACATTCCTTACTTTCTACACCTGCCCCCCTCCCCCGATTCTAATTCACTACAGAGACAAACTTGTCTCAAATCACTCAGTCACTAATTTTCTACCAATGAACTCCAAGACCCATTTCTCTATAGGGTTACCCTCTGCCAAACTAATCTATCACTATTGGAAAAAATCCAATCTAGTTTATTCCGAAAGAAAGCGTTATATAAGATTGTGCTGCCAACTTGGAACAGACACTACTTTGCCAAGCTATCACTTTAGTTTGCAGTAAGTAGAGTTCTCAATCTTTTATTTTGCTAACTTTTTTCAATTTGGTATAATGGGAATATATTTTTAAAATGAGATGACATACATCTGATTTTACAATTAAAGCCAATGGGAATATAGATTTTGATTTACAAGATTCCTCCTCCCACCTCCACCCCACCCTACCCCCAAATAATAGCTCCAGAAGACCATATACAGAGTAAACAAACCTTGGCTTTTATTCTATGGAAAAACTTCTAAGTATACTTTTGATAAGTTTAAAATAATTTACATATTTTTTTTTTTTTAATAAACTATAGTAAACACTCATTTCACTTCAATGGGTCCTATCTGCAGAGAAAAACAAAACACTATGACCCTCACCTTTTCCTTACCTTAGGATATTTTGCCGAACCAACTCAAATTTTGGGATATTTTCATAATGTATGATGTCAGTATGAAGGGGGGGTTCTGATAGTAAATATGGCCTGGTAAGAGATGGGTGCATAAGTGTATACCCTGAAAACAAACAAACAAACAAAAAATGTATGCTATGGGAAACACATAGTAGTAAATACTTATTCTAATAAAAGTACCCATCACTGGTTTGAAATGTGGCCTTTCTGAGATAATGCTCCAGTTCTCAACTTCTCAGTATGTAACTCACCAGTCCAATAAAAACTGAACTTGTTTTACATGTACTTGCATAAAATAATTGAAGTGTAGCAAGAGGCCTTAAATTATCAAACATCTATCTAATCAAGGATATTTTGTGATACTATTCTCTGGGGTTTTCCATTAAAAAATGTTATAATCTATCACACAAACCTTTATGCCAGTAAATTTAAAGATAACAATATAGACCAAAAAATGGCACAAAGGATCACAGTTTACATGTCCTTCAAACCTCAAGAGTCTCATTCGCTGGTGTTACAAACACTGCCATCTACCCCTCAACACAGGACAGAAGCAAATGCATAATTTTTAGATTCATTCTGCCACCATTTTGGTGTTCTACTACAAATGAGCAGTCATTGTCACACTGTTTTTCTTTAAATGTTATCATTCTTCAACTTTGTTAGTATCAGAATATCCACAGATATTTTCTTCAGGTTGCTAAAGAAACTATTCATCTCTAGAATTGATTGTTAAAACGTTACCTTTGTCATCTATGAGAAAAGTATAGGAAGCCAAAGAGTCTTGGTAATATGTCACGTCTTCAAGGATGTAAGCCAGGTTCACATCCACCCCTACAATTCCCAGAAGTAGGTTTCCAAAATAACAAGGTTTACTCACTGTCATTATCAAACCTATGGGTTAAAAACAAAAACCAACAGGGAATAGCAGAGAAATCATTGGCTAAATATTTGAGGCTGTGCTCTACTGGATCATAATTTGTTTGGAAAAGTTATCTGTGTCATCTAGTAACCAGCAGTATTAAAAGCAAATTAAGAATGCCCTATGAGGGCTAAGCCTATTTATAATTGTGCCTAAGAGTCACCCCAAGAGAACCTCTTTTGTTGCTCATATGTGGCCTCTCTCTTTAACCCAACCCTGCAAGTAAACTTACTGTCCTCCTCCATATGTAGGACATGACTCCCAGGGGTGAAAATCTCCCTGGCAATGTGAGACATGACTCTGGGGGATGAACCTGGACCCGGCATCATGGGATTAAGAAAGACTTCTGGACCAAAAGGAGGAAGAGAAAGGAAACAAAATAACATTTCAGTGGCCGAGAGATTTCAAATGGAATCAAGATGTCATTCTGGTGGTTATTTTTGTGCATTATATGGATATCCCTTTTTAGTTTTTAGTGTATCAGAATAGCTAGAAGGAAATATCTGAACTCCAACCCAAAAGCCTTAATACTTGAAGACGATCGTGTAACTATATAGCTTACACAATGTGACCATGTGATTGTGAAAACCTTGTGGCTCACACTCCCTTTATCCAGTATATGGACAGATGAGTAGAAAAATGAGGACAAAAAGTAAATGAATAATAGGGGGTGGAGGGGGGGTATGGGATCTTTTGGGTGTTTTTTTTTTTTTTTACTTTTATTTTTATTTTTGGAGTAATGAAGGTATTCAAAAATTGTGGTGATGAATGAACAACTATATGATGATCAACTGATTGTATGCTTTGGATGATTTTATGGTATGTGAATATATCTCAATAAAATTGCATTTAGAAAAAGAATGTTCTATGAGGGAAATAAGAATCCTTTGGAAGTTCAGCTATCCTAATTTATTTAAATGGAGGCAATTTGTACATTTTCTCTTATATTTTTACCTAATAGGATAAGACATTTGTTCTAGTTTGCTAATGCTGCCAGAATGCAAAACACCAGAGACGGATTGGCTTTTATAAAAGAGGGTTTATTTGGTTACACAGTTACAGTCTTAAGGCCATAAAGTGTCCAAGGTAACACATCAGCAATCGGGTACCTTCGCTGGAGGATGGCCAATGGTGTCTGGAAAACCTCTGTTAGCTGAGAAGGCACGTCGCTGGTGTCTGCTCCAAAGTTCTGGTTTCAGAATGGCTTTCCCCCAGGATGTTCCTCTCTAGGCCACAGCTCCTCTTCAAAATGTTACTCTCGGTTGCTCTTGGGGCATTTGTCCTCTCTTAGCTTCTCCGGAGCAAGAGTCTGCTTCCAACGGCTGTCTTTAAAATGTCTCTCATCTGCAGCTCCTGTGCTTTCTTCAAAGTGTCCCTCTTGGCTGTACTAGCTTGCTCCTTCTGTCTGATCTTATATAGTGCTCCAGTAATTTAATTCAGACTCACCCTGAATGAGCAGGCCAACACTTCCATGGAAATTATCCAATCAGAGTCATCACCCACAGTTGGGTGGGGCATATCTCCATGGAAACACTCAAAGAATTACATCTAATTAACACTGATAGGTCTTCCCACACAAGATTACATCAAAGATAATGGCATTTGGGGGAACATAACACATTCGTACTAACACATTCCACCCCCTGGACCCCAAAATGACATTCTCTTTCCATATACAAAATACATTCATCCCATAACAATATCACAGAAACTTAAATCATTTCAGTAACAATAAGATCCTATTAAAATCAATTATAGGCGTGGTCAGTACTAAGGTATAATTCTCCTTTAGCTGTGGATCTGTGAACTTAGAACAAACTATGTGCTGCCGAAGAAGGGACATTCATAGGATAAACATTCCCATTGCCACAAAGAGAAACAGTAAGGAAAACAGGGTTAACAGAACAAAACAGTTCCTAAAACCTGCAGGAGAAACTCCATTAGATTTCAAGGTCTGAGAGTCATGAACAGAATGATGTTGCATCCTTGGGGCTTGAGAGAGCGGGAGTCTAACCCTTCCTAAGGGCCTTTGTGGCAGCCCTTTCCTCTCCAAATGCTTGGTTGAGTGCTCCAATATATCCACACATTGGGGAGACCACCTTCTCGGCCCCACCCTCCTCAAACATCGGGGCAGCTCCCGGATTCCCTTCCATCTCCGGGGCACATGCTCAACCCCTTCAGAATAGTGTGGTGGCAGCCAGGCTCTCCCCAGTTCCCTGGGAATGTGCTCCACCATCTTTGGGGCTTGGGGTGGCAGAACATTTCCTTAGCATTGACGCAGAAGGCCCGCCCTCAACCTCCAGGGCAAACTCACCCTTTCCATGCGTGTGGGCTGCTCCACTCTCCCAGCCCGAGACCTCTTGGCTCCAGACCTCAACCTCAATGGCTCTGTCTTTGAAGAAATTTTTCCTTCAATTTGTTCCTTGTCTGTCTCCTCCAGTCCAGACTGGCAACGGCTCTGTCTATCAAGATCTCGCAAAAATTCTGTTGGCTTTGCATGAAGCACTCAGGGGTCAAAGCCATCAGACAATAGGACTTTCCACAAATCCTTTCTGCTTAACTCCTTTTCCAGTCTTGGCTTGTAATGAAATGGTGGCTAGGTTCCATGTTTGGCTACATCCTCATGTTGGGCTGTAGCTTCTGGTGATCCACCCTTTGGAAGCCCACAATTTTCCAAGTCATCAGCTTCTGGTTTCTTAGAACCCAAGAGTTCAGTTCTAAATTTATCTCTCTCTGCTCACATTTTACTATAAGCTGCAAGGAGAAGCCAGGGTACATTCTCCACATGTAGTCTGGAGATCTCCTCAGCTAAGTATTCCAGGTTGTCACTTTCAAATTCTTCCTTCCATCTGATACCAGGACTCAATTTTGCCAAATTCTCTGCCACTTTAAAACAAGGATCACCTTCCTTCCAGTTTGCAACAACACAGTCATCATTTCCGTTCAAGGCCTCATCAGAAGTACCTTTAGAATCCGTATTTCCAAAAACAGTCTCTTCAAAGCAGTTTAGGCCTTTTCTATCAAGATCCTCACAATTCTTCCAGAATCTTCCTCTTATCCATTTAAAAAGCCGTTCCAACATGTTTGGTATTTGCAAACTCAGCAGCAAAAGCACCCCACTTCTGGTACCAAAATCTGTTCTAGTTTGCTAATGCTGCCAGAATGCAAAACACCAGAGATGGACTGGCTTTAAAAAAGGGGGTTTATTTGGTTACACAGTTACAGTCTTAAGGCCATAAAGTGTCCAAGGTAACACATCAGTAATCGGGCACCTTCACTGGAGGATGGACAGTGGTGTCTGGAGAACCTCTGTTAGCTGGGAAGGCATGTCGCTGGTGTCTGCTCCAAAGTTCTGGTTTCAAAATGGCTTTCCCCCAGGATGTTCCTCTCTAGGCCACAGCTCCTCTTCAAAATGTTACTCTCGGTTGCTCTTGGGGCATTTGTCCTCTCTTAGCTTCTCCGGAGCAAGAGTCTGCTTCCAACGGCTGTCTTTAAAATGTCTCTCATCTGCAGCTCCTGTGCTTTCTTCAAAGTGTCCCTCTTGGCTGTACTAGCTTGCTCCTTCTGTCTGATCTTATATAGTGTTCCAGTAATTTAATTCAGACCCACCCTGAATGAGCAGGCCAACACCTCCATGGAAATTATCCAATCAGAGTCATCACCCACAGTTGGGTGGGGCACATCTCCATGGAAACACTCAAAGATTACAATCTAATTAACACTGATAGGTCTTCCCACACAAGATTACATCAAAGATAATGGCGTTTGGGGGAACATAATACATTCAAAGTGACACAACATTCCAGATCAGTGCAAAACAGCAGCATTAAATACATCATTCTATTTCCAGAAATGGGGAGATTCACCTGAACTTGAAAGACCACTAGACAAAGAATCTAAATATCTGGGTTCTAGTCCAGTTGTGCTCCTTATGTATTAGACTATGACCTTGCACATAACTTCTTTGAGCCTGCCTTTCCATATCTTTTTAAAGGACACAGTAGTAACCTCTTTATTGATTTCTAGAGATTGTTAGATAAAAAGAAATTATGGGTAAGAAAATGCTTACAGATAGGATTATTATATTTCATTAATCTATCCTTTCAAAAAATGTGAAGATGAGAAGAAAAAACTTAGAAAGGTAAGAATCTTATTATCTGACCACACATGATGGAGACACTATGTTTCCAAAGGAACTTATTTCTTAATCACCTAGGCCAGGAGCTGGCAAACCTCCATGTGAAGGTCCAGATCATAAACATCTACACTCTTATTGGTCACATACAGTCTCTGTTGCATATTCTTCAGTTGTTGTTTTGTAACAACCCTTTAAAAATCTAAAAAACATTCTTAGCTCACAGGGTGTACAAAAACAATACGACAATCAGGGAAAGGGAAAAGCAAAAGGGAGGAAAATATGCAGAGGAAAGAGCATGATAATATGCCTGGCCGTGAGCCCCAGGACGCCTGGGTTCTCCTCCCTGATTTGCCACTGAGTTGGTGAGTTATTTCACCTTACTGAATGAGTCTCTTCATGTAACAGATGGGGAGCAGAGACAAAATGATCTGTATGATACCTAACAATTTGACAATCCTATGGCTCTAAATTAAACTCTAAACAAAAAGATGGATATTTTCTCTTTATTTCATTGTACGTTTCCCTGTGCTTACTGGCAATGTTCATGACTTAGCAGCATCTGAGAAAGCCATTCTTCTAGAAACACCCAAGAAAGGGATTTGGATACTCTTGAAGACTTCTACAAAGAATGGTACACACAGAGAATTGTGTGCAATGTCTACCTGAGGTATTATTCAGTTGCTGTGACTGCAATGGGCAACCAAATGGATGAGCAGGTAGGAGGAAAAGGACACAATACTGAAAACCTTGTGAAAAGTAATGCAATGGACTATTTATTATAGTTTCAAAAGCATTCTTTAAGCAGTTTGCATTTAGAACATTCACTCTCTACATATGTCTGTCTGTCTATCTCAAAACATCTAAAAATTAATATGTATTTAAGAAGGTTTTAAAGACGTATTTGGAGGAGGATGTGGCTCAGGTTTCCCTGGAAGGGGTTATAAATTGGGGGAGCAGCACTGCGAGGGGTGATATGGGAGTCGAAGGTCACAATCAACACACCACATTCCCCTGTGCTTTAGTCTAATGCTGAAGCCATTTTCATAGTGTGGTAATGTCTAAGAGAAATACTCTGCTTCTGAGATGCACGGTCATTTCAAATTTCTTTTCTCCTTTCGATATGTTGAGAACAAAACCTTAAAAAAGAAACACAATCTTACTTTTAAATTATCAACTGGGAAAGAAGACTCTTCATCCATTATGGCAAATAAAGTATGTTAAGCTCCTGCAACACTAACCAAATCCCAAAATGCCCTCTCTATTTTAATCTAAAGCAGATACGTTTGCTTTGTAAAAGAGGTATGCCGAGTAACTGATATTTTAATCTTTGGAGGTTTTGCATTAGAGCCATGTAACTATGAGTGCCCCCACACTCAGTGTCCCCATGTCATAGAGTCAGAGTATGTCACCCAATACTTTTTGGGACTGAAGTTACAAAAAGCAAAAGACACACTCTAGTAGGGGAGCACAAAAGACCTGTAAACCAAACTGTGAACCCCATTGCACAGTCCTCTGCGCTTAGACATTAATGAAAGTCCTGAAACTAAAATTCAGACAGTATCAGCTAACAGGGGACCAAAGTTTGCACCTGATTTCGTTTAAAGCATTCAGGGGGGCCCTCTGGGTTGGAGAAGTGATTATGAGGAAGGCTCACTCCTTACTTGGTACCACTATTTGTAGCAGAATTTGGTTCCCCAATCCCCCATTTTTGCACAGGACTTGATTCCTACATCTGTTTTGTCCTTCCACACAGTATTAAAATTTGTTGATGTGTCTTTGTTGTAAAATCTGTTCCTGTGTCTTTCTCTCATCAGACTTAAACAGTTGGTGGTGGTGGGATGTCTGCCTCACCCATCACTGCCAGGCACAATGCTTGGCTGACACTCAATAATGTTTCTTACAATGTCACTAGCATTTAACACTTGACATTCTCCCTTTGAAGGGAAATAGTCTTAACAAATGGTGGGAGCTTCTATTCTATACAAATCTGTGGGCCCTGACAAAATAGGAAGGATAGAAAATCTGAGGCATGACAGTAGCTGCCATATTTCTTCCTCAGAGAAAGAATGTGTGTGATGGTTTGAATTAGGTACCCCGATTTAGACATGTTCTTGATCTGCATTCCTGTGGGTGTGAATCCATTGTAAACAGGCTCTCTTGAAGATGATATTTCAGTTAAAAGATAAGGAAAGGGATAAATACAAATTATGGATAAGGGGAAGAAAAAGGCTATACTTTTATTGAGCAAATACTGTTGGCCAAGCATTACTCTACATATTCTACATGTTTTATTTCATTTAATCTTCACAATTGCCTTTAGGGAAATTTTATAAGCAAGGAAACTGAATCTTGGGAAGGTTAAGATTATATTATGAGCAATTTGTGGCATCAGGACAATGACAATAATGAGTAAAATAATGACAAGGGTGATAATTGATATTGGGGGGTATGTCTGGCACTCATAAGCCTTACACATATTATCTAATCAATCCTCCTAAAAATCTGAAAAGATTTATTAACCCCATTTTACAGATAATCAAATGGAGAATTAATGAGATTAAATAACTTACCAAGGTCAACAATTTAGGGAAGAGAGGGATTTGAAACCTTATTTGATATTAAGCATGGGTTTATTTAACTATACTATGCCTTTGAGGCTGAATCCTAAGTACTTCTGGGCTTTATTCACTATTTACTGTACAAAGCTACCCTTTAGTTCCAATTCACTAACTTTTGGATATTGGAGAATCCCCTTAAAAGCCTTCCCAAAAGATTCATCCAATATGTCCACCGAGGTTGGGGCAATAGGGAAGAAACAGGGCTGAGGACTTTTCCTCTAGCATTTGGAGCTACAGGACAGTTGGCAGAAGGCTCTGCAAATCTCAGATTCAGAGAAAGGCATGCCCACTGCCTTGCCCCGCCTAGAGTCTGTAATGCTTGCATTTGAGAATTGAAAATCATCAAAAAATTATTGTCTCTGTGGACTCATCCCCATTTCTATCTGCTTCTTTTCTTCCACTTTTAGTGGAAAGTTTTGTCCAAACTCACCGTCTCCCATCTCATCAGAGAAGGGGAGGCTGAAGACAGCTTCATCAATCATTCGGTTGGGAAGGTTTGTATAGAACCTTCCGACAGTGGTCTCCAGGTTGCTCAGCTGGTTCAGCACCATCATGCTGCCCTTAATCACAGGCAGGGCTGTCCGATCCAACACACCATACTTCCCAGAGTTCTGTTCGGCCAGATCTCTCAGAAAGGCCAGCTCTTTCAAACCAGTCACCCCATCTGAAATGGAAACCCAAGGGAAGACAACGTAAAACAAAATGGTTTACATCCATACCACACCTTGCCACTTACAGCAAAGAAGGGCCAAAAGATCATGCAAGATACATGGATACTGGTTTCCACTGAGGAACAAAGCCAGGGAATGGTCTTTCCTCAGTCGAGAGGGGATTCTTCAACAGGCAAAGATGAAAAACACATGATAAAATAAAGGGACCCTGTTAGGCAAGGATGTGTTCCCTCCTAAAAGTTTAATTATGCATTTTTAAATGATCTTTCTTCATTTAATATTCAAAAGCATAAGTAATGATTAACAAGTCCGTATTTAATTTAAATAAGTAGATGAAGTCATAAGCATTTTCAAGGAGGTTTACCATTTCATTCCTTACTTCTCTGCCTGTAAAACACTTTCCAAATTTTCATGCAACTAAATGAAAGAAATTATGGGTTGCATTTAGTAAGACCCCCAAACCCTGTTTCTTTAAGTTCATTTTAATTACAAATAGTTTTATGCTTGATATTGTTAGGATAATAATTGGATTTGATTTACTTAACATATATTTTTTACATTTAGAGGGTCTTAAAACTTTGTAAAAGATTTAGACATACTGGGATGTATTGTTCTGCAACATCTGTAATCTATAGCACAAAAATAAATTTAATAAACTTTTTTTTAAAAGTTTGCTATTGTTGGAACTCAGTCAAAAGGATTGGTAATTAATCACACATGGGTACCACTGTAAACAAAGTCAAATGATTTCAGTCACTACTGAGGTTCTACCAATGTGTTTCAAAAAGATTTTGCCTCATGCTCTTGATGATTGATAGCCAATATGAATCATTAAAAAGAATCTGAAGCTTCCATGGTTCACCTACTGTACGCGTCTTTATCATTTCCAAATAGGAAGCGCACACACTGCTAGTTTTAGAAATCCATTTCTCAAGTAGTAGTAGGATCTAATAGATATACTTTCTTCCTTAAAACATTGCATTGAAATAACATGGGTTTTCCTCCACTCATGTAATACTACAGGAAAGGAACTACTACCCGTACCAAATTAAGTCAGAATCAGATTATTATTCTTTCAGTGCATATGGATGCAATGAAATTAGATGGGAGATATGATGCAATAAAACAAGATGGAGGAGGAGTATGCGCCAGAGTGAATGACAAATACAAAAAGCATGACTCATCCCTGACCTTACACCATTGAGAAGCTCACAGAAACTAATAACAAATGGAGACAATTTAATACAATAAATATAGTTCCTTTCTTTATCATGTGTTGCTTGGCTCTCTCAAAATATAAAAGTGACAAAGAAGAACATTGTGGGATGGAAGGTTGTCAACATTGGCTATGTCGTGAAACTCCATCATGATATGCTACAGATGGGTGGCAATCAGTAGGCTGACAGGTAAGGGTGCTGGATTATTCTACTGTCAATATGGTTGTACTGGGAACTACATATCCCAGAATCTCCTTCTCTGTAAATTTCCAGGTTAAAGTTTGCCGAAAGTAAAATGGTGTGAGATTCGGGAGGCAAAGGGAAGCAGCAGTCACTATGCTCTGATGGTTGTGATTAATGAGAAGTGTTGAGAGACAACACACATATGTATCAAAGGGTTCTGTTTTATCCCACTCTTCCCTCATTCATGTGCAGCTCTCTTTCCCAACTGCTGACATGCTTACCAACAGCAACCCCAGCCACCACCCCCATCACCGACACCTCACTAAGAACTCACAAGGGCAGCAACCTTGGAGAGCCTGCAAGCTTTTACGGACTTCTATGCCTCCTGCATGGTCCCTACTCCCACAGCATGATGTTCTTATCTTCTAGACTCCCTTGCAAGCTCCAAGTTGTTCACCCTTGCCAGAGTTGTGGACTAAACTTTCTCAGAGTTGTCAACTCCCCTTTTTGGACATTTACATCCCCAGCTTCTCCCACAATAGTGTAAAGTCTTATTCTGTAGTATAAAGAAATAATAGATTCTTTATTCCAAAATTCTCATAGGCATTCTGCTTCCTTATTTGAATCTTAACTGATGGAGTAAAGGAAGGGGTCTACCCTAATGAACAATGCTCAGCGATGGTATTTGGAGACAGAGAGAAAACTGGCAGTGAGGGAGTGTATTTGGCAAGATAAAAAGGAGAAAGGGAAGAGATAAGGATGATTAGAGGGAAATAACTAGAGGTTTTTAAGCATGGAATTAACAAAGGCCTAACAAGTATATTAAGGGCCTCTGGTGGGAGGATTTAGGACCAGAGAAGGGATGAGAGATGGCAAGCCAGGAAGCTTCTTTACTGAAGCTGTATCTGGGAGGACCCTCAAATGAGCTGGAAAAGGAGCAGCGATCACATCCTCTTGGCTCTCCTTGCTCCTCTGCTATAGGATTTAAGTCGTCTGCCTTGTCAATCGATCTTCCTCACTTGAAGACAGGCACTTTGTTTAACACAGCTCTAAAGCCCCAGTCCATTAAGGGCAGCTTGTAGGTGCTTAATAAAATTTCTTTTCCTCCCTCACTTCTCCCCTCCCTCTTTTTCCTTCCTTCCTCCCTCCCATGAGTAAAAGAAGCTAAACTATAGG
Source organism: Choloepus didactylus (assembly GCF_015220235.1). NCBI lineage: Eukaryota > Metazoa > Chordata > Mammalia > Pilosa > Megalonychidae > Choloepus > Choloepus didactylus. The sequence goes on from NC_051308.1 coordinate 181,042,661, forward strand.
AGAAAAGAGCCACAGGCAACCAGAAACGATACTTAATAGTATGTGCCATCAGTGAAAACAGGAGCCCTTGGCCACCTCAGTTGTGCTCAACTGTGTGTTCAGAATTCAAATAAAAAGTAAGACACAGTTCATGCTGAGAAGCTCATGTTCTTTTGGAAAGTGGAGAGAGAAGGAAGGGAGAATAATACAGGAACACATCACTACGGTATAATGGGAAACAAGCTTAAGAGAAGTAAGCACACGACACGGGGACCTGGAGGACAGATAGGTGAGCTGCCCTGGCCCAGAGCTGGTGGAGAAGCTCCTCCGCCTCTGAGGTGTGTGCTGTCTGACATGCAAGCACACAGGCAACCGTTCACTCATTCGGCTGGATTTCAGAGTCTAGGTCAAAAACTTTAAACTTGTCATATTTTGTTTATTTATTGTCTGAAAGTCTATGAAACAGATTTAACTATTCTCATTTAAAGAGAATAATAACTTGCCAATAGCCACATGGCTAGGGAATGGAGACTGGATTGCTGGACTGATCAGAGCCTGTGTTCTTCCTTCCGTGTGTGGTCCACAGAACATCTGGAAAAGAACTGTCCTGGCCAAAACCCAGATCCCTGGACCCCACCTGAGAGGGTCTAAATAAGAATCTGAGGGCCGTATCTGGGGATCTGCATTTTAAAAGTTCCCCATGCGACCCCTAGCACATTATAATATGAGAACCATTGTCCCTAACACCACACAGTTCTCTGAGGATATTTGGAAGTGGAGAAGAGAAATAAAAGACCCACAAGCCAAGGGCTGTTGGATCAAGACAAGCCCTCTTAAAAACAAGAGAATACAGACACTTTGAATACTGAGGCCAAGAGGCCCGAAGAAGAAGATGCTGTGGAAGATGAGCACAGCGTTAGCAAGTGGGAGACATACAGGAAAGAGGCTAGAAGATTGGGCTGTGCTCAGATTGGAGGGCAAGTAGGAGAGCAGAAGGAGAGAAAATTAGTATTTCCTTAAATTTGTCAGTTTACTAAGCCCTTTCACACACACTACCTCATTTGACAGGAAGAAAATCAACTACCACCATTTAATGACTACTCAGCGAGTGCCAGGCACTGTCCTGGGCGATTGCTATACATTAAACCTAATCCTCAAAACAACCCCGTAAATTAGATAATTCTTATCTCCATTTTTTCAGCTAAGGAAGACAAGGCAGAGAAAGTGGCAGAAGCAGGTGTCAGGTGACGATTCTGTATGGAAGTGTGATATTTGCAGTCTTGGGTATACCAAAGAATGCAGGCAATGGTGCATGGCTTCCTGTAGCTTAAACCAATGAGATAAATTAAGAACCTCCATACAGCATCAAATCCTTAGATAATCCTAGAATATGAAGGAGAACTGATAAAGATTGAGCCGTCCAAAATCCTCTGCAAGACGACATACCTGGAGAAGGTTTAGAAACGAGTAGCGGCTGGAGAGAGCCAAAGAGAAAGGAACATCCTAACACATGCCTTGAATATCAACAATTAGCTAGAGAAAGCTGCTCTTGGGAAGGAAGCTGCTTGGCTGCCTCTTCTCATACATTTCATCAAAGCACACCACGATGTTTCTTTATTTCAAAGCAGCATACACTTAGAGAAAACTTTCATCTGGGAGAAAAAATCGCAAACCACTACCTACCGTTCATGAGGGCATAGGTGAGAATCATTACGGAGTTGTTTAGAAAGGTATTTTCTTCATTGATGATGCGGAGAGTAGCTTTTTTATCTTCTTCAGAAGAATCCTTTGATGTAATGCCAGCTGACAGGTAAATTATAACCATGTCTGTATCTAGACAAAAATATACAAATTGAACTGTACATGGAGGTTCTAGCTAAAGGCAACAAGCATTCAGTATCTTTCTCATTTCCCCTGGATTCTCCCACCTCGAGGACCTGCATGGCCCACTGTTTCTACTTCTCCCATTAATGCAGTGGCTTTCATCTCCCAGTCTCCGTTTCTCTTCCATCTGCCCTTTGTAGATGACAGGCCCCGTTTCTCTGGTAACAGGTAAAGAGATGTTCCCAGTAAAGTTACCAGATAAAGGAAGGTGATGGCTCTAGGCACCTAGAGTTGGGATAATTTAACAGTCGCAAATGGAAATCTTTCTTGCTTTTGAAATGGGAAGATTTAACCTTTCCTCGGTGACTCAAGATTACCACTATCAGCATCCATTTTTGGACTAGGTTTTAAATATTTCTTCCAGGGGCCCTTGAGACATATAAGATTATTTGTCCCATACCAAAAATCTCTAGTTACATTTTCATTTTTAAAAACTCACCAGTATAATATAGTGGTAAGATTATGGACACCGGATCCAGATCCCGTGTTCTTTATAAGCTGTGTCTGGGCAATTTAGGTAAATATCTTAACCTCTCTACACCTAAATTTCCTTACCAATAAAATGGGGATAATGATAGTACTTATACTTTGTCTAAATAAAAGGGTAATTGTCAAAAGAGGGTAAAAGAGAAAAAGAAATAAACCTCAACAAACACAAAACAAATCTTTAACTCAAGATTAAAACTCTTTTCCAAATAGGGCCGATGGGAAGAATAATTGAGAAGTAATTTTCGCTCAGTGTGAAGAACTATCTGCCAAGTGGACCTACTCAAAAATAAGAATGGTGAATTTCCTACCACTAAATCCTTTAAAACAGAGACCGAATGACAGCTTTCATAAAGGGGGAGAAGGCAAGAGAGCTACAATTTTACACTACCTTTCTAATCTGAGATTTTCTATATATTTTTAGGACACATAAAAGTTTATCTTTTTTATTGAGCAATAAACATTTCTGTCATATGTCTTCATATTTTGGTCACTTCCTACTTTTGTCATTTAACTGATGGTTGCTTTAAAGTTAGTGTGGTAGGCAACCTCCAAGTTAACCCCCGAATAATCCCATCTTCTGGTAGTCACATCCTGGTGAACTCGCCTCCCCTTCGGTGTAGACTGGCGTTTTGCTTTCAGTGAATAGAATGAATAGAGGTGATGGGATGTCAAGACCAATTAATAGGTTGCTAAAGGATCGTGGTTTCTGCTTTGGGTGCCCCCTCACTTCGTGGGAAGCCAGCTACCATAGCGTGAGCTGTCCTATGGAGAGGCAAAGAGCCGAGGCCCTTGGGACTGAATCCCACCAGGAACCATGCAAATGGGCTTCGAGGTGGATCACCCCCAAACCCTGAGATGCCAGCAGCCCTGGCCAACAGTTGAGAGACCTTGAGCCAGAGGCACCCAGCTATGCTGTACCCAGATTCCTGATCTACAGAAACTGTAAGATAATAAAAGTTTATTATTTAAGCTACTAAGTATTGGGGTGATTTGCTATGCAGTCACCCTTCTACAAACCATCCTAACAATGAAGAAGATAGAATGCTTGAATTTCTTTGTTTTTAAATTTCCATTTTAGACTTTGAAGAAAACTTTACTGTTCAGAATTGAATAGTCAATTTATGTCTTATCAATGCTGTAGACAATGGAATTGAATTGAATAAAATTTGACTCAAAAAAAAATGCATGCAGAATTTCTCTCTCTTGGTTAATGCTAAGGTTTAATATCCAAGCAAGTTTTAAAGCCAATTTTGATGCTTGAAAAATTCTCTAAATGATGAACACTAACCGCGAATTTAAATCGCAATATTCAGTCATCAGGGACTTAGGAAATAAATACCGATACAAAAATAAAAATCCATACACTTAGGAATTTTCTTAAATTAGGTGCCAATATTTTTCAATGTTGTAAATAAACTCATGTAAATTTCATTAGGACCCTAAACCTCATTTTAGGCTAAGCTGGAAAAAAAAATACTGCTTGACTCCCCATTGAAGGGACTACAGATACACCATGAGGCTTGTCTATAGTGTGAGAGAAACTATCATATATAATCCCCCCACTGTGTGAAAACTCCTGGATATACCTATAAGATTGGTCTAAAAGGGAACTCTGAGTTTCCTCATTGAGTCTTATGATTCTAATTATTCTATTACTGAAAGTTGATTTTGACTTATCCAAAAGGGAGATTATCCTGGGTGAGTTGGATTATAATCAGGTAAGCCCTTGACAGGAGGGCCCAAGCCTTCTGTGAAGTCAGAGACTTGATGCAGAAGAGACGCTCTCCTGCTGGCCCCGAACAAGTGAGCAAACGTGAATCTACCGTGGCAAGGAAATGAATTCTGTCAGCTACCATGTGAGCTCATGGAAGATGCTGAGCCTCAGATGAGATCCCAGATCTGGCTGACATCCAGACCACGGCCCAGGAAGACCCCAAACAGAGGACCCAGTTAAGCTGCAACTGGACTCCTGACCCATGGAAACTGTGAGATGAAAAATGGGTGTTTTCTTAGGCTGCTAAATTGATGGTAATTTGTTATACAGCATAAGAAAGCTAATACACTACTATAGTTAGTTGGTATAATCATAGCAGTTTCCTTTTTTTTTTTTTTTTTTTTTTTTTGAGGTTTCACCATGTGCCAGGCACTGGGCTTTAGCTTTATCAAAGCTGTTTCATTTTTAATGCAGAGACATTAAAGAGCTTGCAAATGAATTCTTTAAATTTAACAATAAGATACATTAATTTTCTCAAAAAAAAAAAAAAGCAAAAACTAACGTTTTCAAATATGAAAGGGAAAAATGACAGATTCCTTTCAGTAGTTTCAAAGCATGAGTTTCATTTCAAATATCCTTTCCTTTAGCCTGCATCCCAGTTCCAGATTTTCTTTAACACATGAAAATTGAATTAGAGTGCTTTTGTACATTTGAAGGGCCATGCTCATCTAAATGACAGCTGGTTAGAAGAAGGAAGGATCAAGGAAAGAATTCCTGAGTGCAAATGCACATGGGCAGACATCAGCTCCCAGTCAATGAGGAGGCCAGGCTGACAATTAACATGAAAAAGGATATGGATAGTCCCTGGGGAAAGAATTGGGGATATGTTCTTAATAAAGGGGCAGGAAGGAAGAAGAGGAGGTTCTGGGAGTGAAGAGTACTTTTGATTGGAAAAAATGAGAAACTCTAGCAAGATCCTAGTATTAGATGATCACTACAACAATACATTAAAATTTCATCCCTAATCATTTTTTTTAAAATCCCTCTTAACATAGTTGTGTCATCAATTTACAATATATGTCTCGCACTATCTTTATGATGTTTATAAGTCCTATGAGACGATGCACTTACTGGCTTGGGACTTTGTGTTATTGTTTGTGTTTCGAATCAGTTGAAATGCTTTTTGAAATCCCACGGCGTGCTGGGTAGGACTGTCTGAAGACTTGATGTTGCTAACGAAGGTGGACATTTTCCTTTTTGTCTCACTGGTAGCTGGAGACAGGAACGTCTTATAGCACTGGTCCAGGGAGCAAGTCCTGACGGTGTCTGCCACAGTCAGTACAGAAATCTTGAGAAAAGAAAGAAAACCTTGTTAATCTATTATTTAAAAGCTCTTAAATGTTCCAGAAAAGCCCAAAGAATGAAAAGGCCTACAGAACAGGTTTGGGGAGTTTAAAAATAAATGCCGGAGGCATAAAACTATCAAATTTGAAGAGGATTAGTAAGAATTGGTAAGAGAAAAACAACAATAGCAAACTGGCGTTTGGTTTTTGCTGCAAGATGAACATAGATAACGCTAAAAAATAACAACAACAATAAGCATTTCATGCTGAGAATAATCTCAGCAAATTTTTCAAACTTGGGGTGGGGACAGGACTATGGTTTACGATACTAGGTTAATGAGTAAAACCTTTGGAGTTGGAAAGTCAAAATGATGAAGCAGAAAATTTACACAAGCAGTAGATTATCATTAGCTATAAACACACCTATCTGAGGTGTCCTGGAGATTAATAAACCTTAAGCATCCTTTCCTTCTCCCTCACTTCCCATCAATCTCGAGATAAAGTTCAGCCATCCACCAAGTGAAATCCAAATCCCTGGCCCTTCTCCTCCTCAGCAAATTGCCAGTGGGAAAGTCACAGCTAATCAGAGGCGGCCTCAGCAGAAGCCACAGAGAAAGTGCGAGACTCAGTGTGGCAGTGGTGGTGATTAGGAGAAATTTTTGGACCCAGGGTTGGCAACTGCTTTTTCAAATATTAGAATAAAAACTACTCCACTCTCTTTTCCCAATTTTAAAGACAGATTTAAAAGAAGAAGAAGAAAATTATACCATAAAATATTAAATGCTTTATAAAAAGGCATTCGGGGAGTCCCCAACACCACAGGGTCACTGTGGTCACCTTATCGTGTTCATCGATGGCGCTGAGGATGACCTGGGCAGCGTCCTTGGCGATCTGGAGCTGGGTGTCTGTGACGGAAGCCCCGTGGTCCAGGATCACCACTATGTGCTTCGACTGTGGCCGGACTGTGGAGACGTAGATGGGTCTAGAGGAGAGAGAAGTTCTCTGGGGTTAGCGCTGGTTTAGGTAGAGGACTTTGACTCAACGCTGCTGTGAATACTAACAAGGTGTGGGCATGTGACTTTTTCCAGGGACAGCACAGGGATGGAGATATCAGCATGGAAGAAGAAACTATATTGGTGCATTGAAAACAACACCTCAGGATGACAGAGTATGTCTTCTAAAGACTAAAGCAATTGGAGAAAGCTTCTAAGAAAGAAACCTCTTGGGATGCTGACTCTTTGGCACACTAGAAAGTCAACCTTCTCTGCTGTACCTGGCGAATGCTAATCAATGTTACCCCACCATACTGCTACAGGAAAGTAACTTGCGGTCTCTTGGATTCCCCTGCTGGGTGAGTGCTGGGTCCTCCTGTGCAGATCTACAGAGCAGGGGTTTGCTAAGAGCAAGGCAGCCTATAACCTGTAAGCGTGCTGAGCAGCTTTGCAAAGCAAGTTTAGTTTATCTCTCTCCAGACAAAGGCTCCCACTAAGGTGGCCTTTTCCTTTCTGTACTGAAGTAATTCCTAATTCACACAGGTTAGCCACCAAAAGGCTCCTTAAATAAGAGTATTTAAAACTGTCATCAAATTTTGTCCAAGCCTGCAGTAGCCACTCTTCTTGCCAGGTTTTTGTTTGGCAACATTAAGGAAGGGGGTGGGAGGAGAGCCCAAAGGAGAAGTGCCTCCCATCAAAGCAGCCTTCTGCAAATGTGTGGTGCAGGGTTTGTGAGAAGAGGTTTAATGAGGTCCTATTCACAGTTTTAAAGCTGGAACAAATTAGGGGGAGCTTAAGAAAGCAAATCAGCCTTGAGAGAATGCTCTCCCTTATTGAACCCCTAAGACACAAGATTTTTCTGTGAAATGTTAGATGCTCGTTAAGTCATGAAAACCTGGGCACAAATTAAGAAATGTAGGCAAAATACCAAAAAAATAAATAAATAAATAAATAAAAAATCAAAATCTGGCTGAGTTTACACTAATTATTCTCAAGCCAAAAGCCATGTACTAATACTAAAGTACCACTGTTTTTTTTTTTTTTTCCCCTCCACTAGTCAATACCATTGAGCCAGCAGAAAAATGGGATAAAAAGAATCCAGGAGAGATGGCTTAGAAATAAAAGAGGGAAAAGAAAAGGAAATGTGACCATTCATAAAAGACAACTAGGTCAAATATTTAACTTTTTCAGTCCTTTAAAGTCACCATAAGCTATGTAAGAAGATTTTCTTTAAAATGATGCACTTCCTTCTTTCCAACTCAACTCACTATATGAAAACAGAACATGCATCAGCATTATCATAATATAGCATCAAATCTGCTTTGGTGGGAGATGTAAGAGGGACATTAAATGTTGATCCTCACAGTACTACTGGTACAAACCAGCTCCTTTCTCATGTTTGCTATGCTCTGAAATCTGCTCCACAACTTCAAAGGGATGTAACGAACTTGCAAAGGAATCAGAGGAAAGCAGATAGGACAAATAAAGAAATGTGAATGCAACCAATGAGGAGATGGATGCAGATTACTTAGCCAAGAGAGGAGATGCTAGAGAGTTGACTTAACACAGATTTAGGGTGGAGATTTATATAAAAATCTTCCCAGTTGTTTGGTGTAGGTGAGTGCTGATTTGTGAGTGCTATTCCTTTTGGACCGTACTCATTGAAAGAAGCATGGCATTTAAATCCATCTTTTTAGAAGCAAATTAAGTAGCTGGCTCATGCCGTCTTTTGTTCTCATGACAGACAAGCCTAAGTATAACCCAAAGGATCATGACTAGTTCAGTATCGAAGACACCCAAGTCTCCACCAGGATGCCTAGGGAGGGAACTGAGGAAACCCCACGCAAACAATAAAGGTGACTCTCTGTGAAAAGCACAGAAATATTTTCCCTGGGGAAATCCTAGATACAATTGCAAGTAAAGGTGAAGGAAAGCTACAGTGATGGCTAGTTTAGACACCAACTAAAGGCATAGAAGATGGGTACTTTCGCACTTGCTTCAGATGTTCTGGCATTCAACGTCAGACACTACTGCAAAAAGGAAACTGTCAGGATCAACAGGAAACTCACTTTGCCTAGGGAGTTCTATAAATGATGAAACTTGCCATGGAAATTATCTCACCATTATGGCTTTTCTGGCCAAGTGATTACAATCTCCAGTTATTTCCATGAGAAAAGCAGGATGCCAGTGATCCTTAATCTGATGCTTTCTGGACAACTCTACAATTTCTAAGCTAGCTGAGATTTGCATGTAAATTTCAAAACTCTGGCCAAGCACATAATCATAGAAAGGGAAGTTGAGAATCACAAACTCTCCTCCGAGATGTGCTATAAAGTCTTCCAAAGCTGTAACTATAGAGAAGATACCATCGTATGTCTCAAGAAAGATGTCCAAAGCTCAAAACAATTTAGGTGCTTCAAACAATTTCTTTAGTAAACACCTTGATTTATTTGGCTTGTTTACATAGTTCTAGAAAAGCATTGGACTTTATCACTTGTCCTGCCCTAGCATTTCCACATCCACATAAGATAAATGGTGAAATCATTTCAAAACAAGGTAAATTCAAGTTTCTGAATACACAGTTTAGAGACAGCTGTGTGTGCAAATGAGTCTGCATTTCATCCTGATCACTCTCGAGCAACTATCAAAACTTTAGCAAGAAAGTCAACGTACCTACTGCGATGCTCATAGCTGCCCTTACACCGGAACTTGTGTGCTGGGAAGACAGTGAAAATTCCTTCTTCTGAACTGAAATACTGCCATTTGATTCCGGGGTTGGATTTCAAGTTGTCTGCAAGAACTGGAGGAGTGGACAAGATTGAAAACATAACCAACAAATCCACAGGTGCACGTAGGTACTGCTCCTAAGGCATCTATTTGCATGAACTGCTTGTAGCATAAAGAAATCCTACTAAATATAAGGTCATAATTTTTCTATTAAACATTTTTTGTTCCTTAAAAAAATGCTCCATGAATAGAAAATATAAGGTCTGAGTCAGGTGAAGCTATGCTTAACATTATCTGGTGGCACTTACTCTATGTCCTGCATTATTTTTTCAGCTTGAGTGATGCATTTGCATTAATCCATCCCCTCACCTGGCTGGTCCCTGTTGGGCCAGAGTAGACTTGCTGGCTTGGAGAACATTCTCTAAGTGTGGAAAACAGTGACATTAATAGGCATAGTGTTCAGAGGGACCGGTGGGGCCTTGCCTTCGCTTGCCTCACTTCACAATGAGGGAAACTGAGTACATGGTACTTGAAATGCCAGACCCACGATAACTCAGTAACAGCTATTACCTACGTAATGATTCCTAGGTGCCAGTGGCTGAGATGAAGCTCATTTAATCCTCACAACCCTAGGATGTAGGTGGTATTATCATCAACACCTGGAGTTGAGAAAATATGCTTAGAGAACTTAAGCAATTTGTCTAAGGCCTCACACCTGGCACGGTACATGCTGTACTTTCGCCCTTTCTATATATCCCGTGTCCCTTCCATTTATCTGCATCTGCCACAGCCTCAGCTCAAGGGCCAGCCATCTCATTTTGTGCAATCCTCTCTGTGCCGATTTGAATGTATTATGTCCCCCAGAAAAAGCCATATTCTTTGATGCAATCTTGTGGGGCAGACATAATAGTGGGGATTAAGTTGGAACGTTTGGATTAGGGTGTTTGCATGGAGATGCGCCCCACCCAACTGTAGATGATAACTGATGGGATATTTCCATGGAGGCGTGGCCCCACACATTCAGGGTGGGCCTTGATCAGTGGAGCCATATAAATGAGCTGACTCAAAAAGAAGGAACTCAGTGCAGCTGTGAGTGACGTTTTGAAGAAGAGCAAGCTTGCTAGAGAGGAACGTCCTGGGAGAAAGCCGTTTTGAAACCAGAACTTTGGAGCAGATGCCAGCCACGTGCCTTCCCAGCTATCAGAGGTCTTCCGGACGCCATTGGCCATCCTCCAGTGAAGGTGCCCGATTACTGATGTGTTACCTTGGTCACTTTATGGCCTTAAGACTGTAACTGTGTAGCCAAATAAAACCCCTTTTTATAAAAGCCAATCCATCTCTGGTGTTTTGCATTCTGCAGCATTAGCAAACTAGAACACTCTCCTACAACCTCCATAGTCTTTTTTACTCCTGCAATCAGATTTCTTCCCCTTCTCTGAGGTCTTATGCTCTTTCGCCCTATTCCACACCAATTCAGTGATTTATTACAAACTTACTATGTGTAGGATTTTGCTTGACATTCTGCAGGAAATGCAAAAATGAGCCAAAAATAAAACCAAGTTATACTGTAATAACCAATATATCACAGAATTAATATATAGATGGAAATGGAGGAGACAGCAATCTAATGGAGAGACTAAATAACAAAGGAAAGCATGAGGCATAAAGCCCCAAATGTCCACGTGGCCAAAGACCCATTTAGATAGCCGTAGGGGCTGAGATGACTCCGACAAAGATGATAATCATATACTATTGACAAAGAGCTTTCACATAGGAAATTTCGTTTCATTTTTTTTCCACAAAATCGTACCAGATATGTGACATTATTGCCATTTTGAAATTGAGGAAACTGATGTTCAAGGAAGTTATATGGCACTTTATAACATCACTATGTTTCATTTCCTTTGTAGCACTTACCATCTGAAATTACCTTGCTTATTTGCTTAATACCAGTCTCTCCCACCCTATTAGAAGTTGAGATCTATGCAAAGCAGGAACTTGGCCTTGTTCCTCTAAGGCCTAGAACAATGCATGGCACAGTGCAAGTCCAGTGAATGCTTTTTTTTCAGCATATGAATATCCACAGTTAGTAGGTGGTCAGGTCAGACCACAAACATAGCTCTTCTGACTCTAATGTGCTTTCTACCAAATCCTTTTGCCCTAAATACAAATGGTAGATTCATTACGATATTATGTTTTTGCGCCACACTTAGCATCAGAGATTAAAATTCTGAAATGGGAGAAGTCAATATCTGTCAGGTGTGGCTGGGAGCCACACTATAACCTACACCATCATTGTCAGGCCAGGGCTGATGGTTCTCTAGGACGTCAGATGGTGCCACACTTAATCATGTGCTTTTCTCTCTTCCCCTGGACTACTGTGAACTCTATGCAAGCAAGAAACTCATCTAGGCTGTCTCCTTAGTTCCAGTACAGTAACTGGTCTGTCTCAGTGACTCATTCTATTAACTGAATGGAATTCCTATTTGGGACAGGCAGGCCATGCTACAGGCACAAAACACCACTGTCTTTAGTTCACTGTAGTTGCATCAACTGTTACCCTAATTGCCCACCTGGCTTTGATCAACTCTTCTTCATCTGTTCTTGGCCTACCACGTAAAGACAACTAGTTTGTGGGATGGGAGTAAAGAGATCAAAAAGATCAAATTCTTACCTGCAAAAGACTGAGAGACTAATTGAGGGAAATTGGAAATACACACTGGACCTTTTAATAATTATCACAGTATCTGACTAAGAGCTTGGATGAAGCACAGAGAAGGGCTATGGAAATTCAAAGATAGGAAAGATCTACCTGATGTTCTATAGAGGTGGAGGACAAGTACTGAATGAGTATCTACAATCTATACTAGGTGCTATGCAAGGTGCCTTGTACAGGCTTCAGTGGAATTTTTTCACCATTTGAGTGTAACTTGACAACAAAACCACGTCCCAAGATGCAACCAATGTCCAAGGGCAGGAGAGTAAGGTCAGTCCAGGAAATTGTGACTTAGTAAGATGAGAGGCCAGAGGCCAAGTTCTTCTCCATAATTCATCAATATGTATCTAGGTGCATGTCATTTGCTGTTGTCCTGTACAGGGCAGAACACAGAGTGAAGATCTTTTTGGATCCTTTCCCTTTCTCAGTCTGAGGGAGGCTCACCATTTTTAAGTTTGATTTACTTTGCAGAGGTCTTTCTGCTATTAGCAATGTGCTTTCTAAGGTCTGTCTTTTTGAGTCATGGTAAATATTTTGATTCTTTTCCAAAAATCAAGAAATATGACAGTAACTAAAATATGTGATGGATGTTAAAATGCCAGTTTCTTCTTTATTCCTGGCAGATACAAAAGTAATGATGAAAACAACAGTCAATAGACCTCCAACTTTATGCTGATCATTAACAATAACTTACAAAGGAGAAAATGCTGGGACCACATAGTGGTGTTTTTGTCAACCTGCCCATATTCAGGAACACAGGCCCAGGGCCAGGCAGCAGATACCTGGCGACAAGGATTAATCAAGCAAAATTTAGAATGTACTCCAGCAAACATTTACCAGGCATTTGTATGTGCCAAACCTTGTGGTAACACGTACACATATGTCATTTAGTTCTCACCTGTACAAACAAATCTATTAACATGCATTGAGGTTACAGGGGTTTAAAGGAAATTAGAACGGGTGAACCACACAGGCTTGCAGGACCACTTTAGAATTCCCATTCATTCTCTACTCCTTAATGGTTCACATGCCCAGGCATCTGCACAGAAACTCTCTTTTAGTTTGTCTCAGGGGTCAGCAAACTTCTTCTGTAAAGGGCCAGAGAGTAAATATTTTCAGCTTTGAGGGTCACATGGTCTCTGTCACAACTACTCAACTTAGCCGCTGTAGCACGAAAGCAGCCAGACACGTAAATGAATGAGTGTGGCTGTGTGCCAATAAAAGTTAATTTATAAAAATCTATGATGAGTGGATTTGGTCAGTGGTCCTCTGACATGAGTGGGTATCAAAGCCATGTAAAATATACTATATGGAGGACTTAAAGATTTTTAATGCTTTATGCCTTTAGCAATTACCCACTGGCACTGACCCCCAGCCCACCCACCCCCACCCCAGGAGCTGTAGCACGTTTTATCTTCACAATAATCCTAGGAGTAAAAGTTATTCCCAGGTTACAAGGGAGGAAACAAGCTCAGACAGGGGTTTCCTGGTGGACGAAAAGGGGACATGGGAGTCCAGCTGGCCTGTGACCACAGAGGCCATCTCCTCTCCACTCTGTCAGGCAACTTGTCCTTCTTTGAGGTCGTCACCTGGACTAAGGCCACCACACTCTCTGGTGAGACGTCTGATTGATGTCAGTGGGTGTAAACATGGAAGAGACTTTTTCTCTACCTACTCTCCTGGGGGTCTGAAGCCTTAACCTTGATCTCACATGAGCACTGTTCTCCAGGCAGCTCTGCCAGCATTGCAATAAAAAAGACAAACATTGCCTTTGGAAGTAAAGGAAAGACCAATGACCTCATTTAAAAGTAACATCTGTAACAATAAACAGGCTACAGTGAGACTATTAAAAGGGGAGCCAAGGGGATCGAGAATGTTTTAAAAATAAATCAGAATTCATACAGTGCATGTTACGTCTCACCACAAAAGATCAGGCAACATTTCCCAAATGCTCCTGCCGAAGACTCCTTTGGAATCTAATTAAATTTCATCCATTATTTGGTACTAGCAGAAAAATGACAGATATGATTGTAATGAGGACCCCAGGGCCCAGAAGTAATCTATCAATGTGGTGTGCACCCCGGGTGGGTCCCTCTTTGACCTAGATGTGGAGGCAAATGAGAGCCTTATTATCCAAGCAGGCAACTCAGAGGGGCTTATCCCATACCCCATCCACACAAGGCAGGGAGGTGTTCTGGCCACTCGATAGCTTGGGCTGGCGTCCAAACTCAGGGTCCCGCAAGCTCACTCTTTCCTCAAAAATGCTGGAAGCTGTCCAGGAAAAGAGCTGGGCGGACACTCAACCTGCTGGCCCCTGCTGCATGGCATTAAGCCTCAAGCCATTAATGGGCAGGGTCTGTATCTGACTAAATTGCTCTGCACACTTACCTCAGATGGACACCTGTAGAGGAGGCAATAAATGACTTTTCCCCACAGAAGCTTATACCTAAGCTAGAAGTTACTGTACCCTCTGAAATGCGACCTTCTACTTAGTATACCTGTTTTTTTTTTAATATTTTTTATTGTAGAACATAACATATATACATAAAAGTGATAACTTTCCAAGTGCAATTTAACAAGTAGAGAGCAAATTTCAAAGAATATTATAGGTTACAATTCCATAGTTTCAGTTATTTCCTTATTATGAAATATAACATATACACAAAAAGGTAATATCTTTCAAAGTATGATTTAATAAGTAGAGATATAGGAAATTTCCAGAGTTTTCATGAGTTATAGTACCATAGTTTCCGTTATTTTCTTATAGTGAAATCTAACGTATATACAAAAAGGTACAGCTTTCAAATTACAATTTAACAAGTAGCTATAGAACAAATTTTAAAGGATGCTATGGGTTACAGTTACACCATTTCAATTCTTTCTAACTATTCTAATACCCTACTAACAAACAAAAAGAAAATTATAGAAAGATTCAGTATTCATAACCCTTTGTTAAATTCCATCTTGTCTCTTGCTACCCCTTCCTCTAGTTCAATCACTTTCCTGATCTTCAGGGAATGTCTAGGCAGTGACCACCCTCATCTGTCCATGTTGAAAAGGGGTGTCAACTTCATAAGCATAGGGGACATAGCTAGCTGATGCTCTTGAAGAGACTATTGCCTCTGGGTTTCGGGACTTAGCTGGCACAGGAACACTCTGAAGGATTTAAGTTTCTGATGAATAAACTTAGTGAGTGAAACTTTTATAAAGTCTCAGATAGGGATCCAGGTATTCTTTAAGGTTTTGGGGACTACTGCTGACTTGGCTTATAATACTGTGGTCATTTGGCATACCTAGGTGAAGCTTGCATAGGAGTAACCTACAGGACAACCTCTTGACTCTATTTGAATTATCTTAGCCACTAAAACCTTATTTTGTTGACTTTCTTTTCGCCCTTTTGGTCAAAAAGGCATTCTCAATCCCTCAATGCCAGAGTCAGGCTCATTCCCAAAATCCAGGTCCCACGTCACCAGGAAGGCTCATTCATTGGGGGCCCTGTCCCACATTGGGGGGAGGGTGAAGAATTTATTTGCGGAGTTAGGCTTAGAGAGAGAAAGCCCATATTTGAGCAACAAAAGAGGTTCTCTGAAGCTGACTCCTAGGCATAAACACAGGTGGGCTTAGCCTCCTGTTTACAGCCGTAAGTTTCACCTGAGCAAGCCTCAATACTGGGGCCTGACTTATAAAGTAGGGGGTTTCTAAGTTCAAATAGCATATGTTATATCCATGATAATCCATCTATATCTCACACTATCATCACTTAGTTGTACAATCCTCATCACTCTCCATTTTAAACAATTCTCATGACCCAAAACATCTCGCAGCTCTTGTCAGCCCCCACTTATCTGTCCCTAGTATTTGTGTAATACTAGTATGGTATTCCTATTAATTATAGTCCCTTGTATGCAATGTGTATATTTTTCCCATGTACCCATCTGTTGTCAACTCTCTGTGCCATTTTCATACCTTAGAAGTATATCATGCAAGGACCTGTCTATATTTGTGGTGCTGATCTGTGGGAAACATGCCTTTAAAATAACCCTTTTCATTCCTATTCACCTTCAATACAGCTCTGATACTTATGATCCCATTAACAAACATTTGTCACTTCTATCCCTTACCACACCTTTGAATTCACCATCATTAACATATCTGAACATATTAGATTATCATTCCCCTCATTAGCTACTGTCTATCACTAAGTCCCCAAAATTCTTACATTATAAGACACTGATTTTATGTTGTTCAGAGAGTTCATAGAAGTGGTAACATACAATATCTCTCCTTTTGCATCTGAGTTGTTTCACTCAGAATTACATCATCAAGGCTCATCCATGTTGCCATATGTTTCAAGACCTTGTTGCTTCTTTCTGCTGCATAGTATTCCATCATATGTATACCACATTTTGTTTATCTACTCATTTGTTGAAGGATACTTGGATTGTTTCCATCTCTTGGCAGTTGTGAACAATGCTGCCATGAATATCGGTGTGCAAATGCCTGTTCGTGTCACTGCGTTCAAATCTTCTGGGTACAAGTATACTTGTTAATGGGTGAGTTTCATCTTCTCCATTCCTAGAATCTAAGATCCTGAATGGCAGGAACTATATCTCACTCATCTCTGTATCCATAAAGCAGAGATTCCCAGCTTTTTTCATACACATACACGCCCACTGAGGACTGTGAGACCATTATCTATAGCACACAGGCTGAGAAGATTTGTACTGAAGTATTATTTATCAACTGTTATTCTATACCTTTGTTTGATACATTCTAAAATCTTACCTTCCTCTATTGCCAAATCCAATAAAAAATGAAAATTGTGACTAAACAAAGAAGCAATGATCAATTTGGAGATGTTTTTTAAAACTATACACACTCCTTTCTTCCAATACCACTACAACCCAGCTTAGAAATAGATGGTAAATAAATAGATAAAAAAAGACTGCTGGTATGCTGGTCAGTTTCTGGAACTTTGGGTATCTGTGTGACATGTGAAACTCAAGAGCTAGAACTCGGCAGCTATGAATGTCAGTATGATCTCATATGGCAACTCTCAAAAAAAAAAAAAAAAGCTGAAAGAGTTCAAACTTCAATTAGAGATAAAAATGAAATGGATCTGGTTAGGACTAAGGCTAATCAGGCCAAAGGATAAATAACGATACTGATTATGTTTTAAAACCTCAACTTCTGTGAGACCAAGCGAAGAGATGTTTATTTGATACAGGATCTATATTTTCTGTAGCACACTAAATAATTTAACTTGTATGGTCAGTTTATTCAAATGCCAAAGGTACATGGAACTTTCAATAGGAAGTGAGATCTAGTAGGTATATACAGGTTAGGGTGAAATCCTGACAGATCCCAAAGTAATTTGGGCAAAGAATAAAAATGTATGTGCAGAAGGAGGAGGAAAATGGCAGATTATGAGAGACAGGGCAAAAAAAATCTCTGTGAAAAATACTAGATAAAAGAAAGAAAATGCTCCAGAATACCAGTTCCAGCGTTGCACTGGCTGGACAAGGTCTGCTAAATCTACAGGGACTGTGCACTTGGTGAAACCAGGAGTCTGTGCTCTGAAACGAGTGAGTGAGCTTGCTGGAGAACTGGCAGCCACGCCACGGTTGGGGGAAACGGGGGTTGGCGTTTGGAGACTATTAGTATAAAAACCCAAAAGCAGCAGCGAGAGCCTCACAGTGAAGCACAGCAGGAAATGCTTTCCCAAAACCCGTGGGATGCCTCAATTTCTGGTGTGGACGATAGCCTTTTGCACACCTGCAACTAATTGTCTCAGAGGTAGGAAGATGGAGGTCAGTAAAAAGGGGGATACAACCACGACCCATACAACCATCTTCCCGGTGGACTGGGAACGCTCCAGCCCTACACCACAGCCCAGAGCTGTGTCGTACAACCCAGCGTGGTGGGAAATGTTTCCCGCAACACGCCACATGCCTCAGTATCTGGCATGGATGACAGCCTTTCGTGCACCCGCAGCAAATTGTCCCAGAGCTAGGAAGGAGGATGTGCACAAAAAAAGAGGAAATTACCATGCTCCATACAGCCATCCTTTCAGCGGGCTGGGAATGCCCCTACATGGCCCCATGGCCCAGAAATTCCCTTGGTCGTGCGCTCAACTGTGACGTAGCACAGTCTTCCCTCAACAGAGACCCTAGGAGGGCATGGCTTGGAAGAGGGACCCACTCGGAAATCCCAAGGACCCTATGCCAATACCAAGGACTTGTGGGTCAGCGGCAGAGACAAACTGTGGCGAAACTGAACCGAAGGTTTAGACTCCTGCAACAGCTTTAAATCTCCAGGAACACCTGGGAGTTTTGATTATTAAAGCCATCCTCCCTTCCTAACAGCTCAGACACACACCCCACATTTAGGGCGGGCAGCACCAACTACACATGGGAACTTGGTGCACCAACTGGACCCCCACAAGATTCAGACCCCCACTCACCACAAAGACAAAGTTGGGGAGAACTTGGCTTGAGGGGAATAGATGGCTTGCGGATGCCACCTGCTGGATATTCAGAGAAAGTGTACTCCAATCAAACTGCAGATCTGACAAATTAGAGATAATTGTTTCACTAAGTCTGCATTTCATAAAAGAACCCTATCAAGATAAGCAAATTCCAAGAAGCCAAAAACAACAGAAAATTTTAAAGCATATGAAGAAACCAGAAGATATAGACAATCCAAACCCAAACACCCAAATCAAAAGATCAGAAGAGACAGAGTACTTGGAGCAATAAATCAAAGAACTAAAAACAAATAATGAGAGCATGGCACAGGATATAAAGGACACGAAGATGACCCTAGAAGAGCATAAAGAAGAAATGGCAAGAGTAAATAAAAAAAATAGACGATCTTATGGAAATAGAAGAGACTGTCGACCAAATTAAAAAGATTCTGGATACTCAAAGTACAAGACTAGAGGAAGCTGAACAGTGAATCAGCGTCCTTGAAGAGAACAGAGTGGAAAATGAAAGAACAAAAGAAAGAATGGGTAAAAAATTAAAAAAAATCAAAACGGACTTTAGCAATATGATGGACAATATAAAACGTGCAAATATAAGACTCATTGGTGCTCCAGAAGGGGAAGAGAAGGGTAAAGGTCTACAAAGAGTATTCAAAGAAATTGTTGGGGAAACCTTCCCAAATCCTCTAAACAACATAAATACACAAATCATAAATGCCCAATGAACTCCAAACAGAATAAATCCAAATAAACCCACTCAGAGACATATTCTGATCAGATTGTCAAATGCTGAAGAGAAGGAGCAAGTTCTGAAAGCAGCAAGAATAAAGCAAATCACCACTTACAAGGGAAACAGCATAAGACTAAGCAGTGACTACTCAGCGGCCACCATGGAGGCAAAAAGGCAGTGGTGTGACTTATTTAAAATTCTGAAGGAGAAAAATTGCCAACCAAGGATTCTTTATCCAGCAAAGCTCTCCTTCAAATTTGAGGGAGAGCTTAAATTTTTCACAAACAAATGTTGAGAGAATATGCTAACAAGAGACCTACCCTACCTGAGATATTAAAGGGAGACCTACTGTCAGAGAAACAAAGAAAGAAGAGAGGGATATGGAGAAAGGTTTAATACTAAAGAGATTCATTATGGGTATGTTAAAGGACATTAAGAGAGAGGGGGGAAAATATATCTGACAAACATAAACCAAAGGATAGAAAGGCTGATTCAAGACATCCCTTCACAGTAACAATATTGAATGTAAATGGATTAAACTCTCCAATTAAAACATACAGATTGGCAGAATGGATCAAAAAATATAAGCCATCAATATGTTGCATACAAGAGACTCATCTTAGACACAGGAACACAAAGAAATTGAAAGTGAAAGGATGGAAAAAAATATTTCATGCACGCTACAGCCATCAGAAAGCAGGAGTAGCAATATTAATCTCAGATAAAATAGACTGTAAATGCAAGGATGTTACGAGAGACAAAGAAGGCCTCTACATACTAATAAAAGAGAAAATTCAACAAGAAGAAATAACAATCATAAACGTTTACGCAACCAATCAAGGTGCCCCAAAATACATGAGACAAACATTGGCAAAACTAAAGGAAGCAATAATTGTGGGAGACTTCAACACATCACTCTCTCCTATAGACAGATCAACCAGACAGAAGACCAATAACGAAACTGAAAACCCAAACAATCTGATAAATGAATTTGAATTAACAGACATATATAGAACATTACATCCCAAATCACCAGGATATTCATTCTTCTCTAGTGCTCACAGAACTTTCTCCAGAATAGATCATATGCTGGGACATAAAATAAGCCTCAATGAATTCTAAAAAATGGAAATTATTCAAAGCACACTCTCTGATCACAATGGAATACAATTAGAAGTCAATAACCATCAGAGACTTAGAAAATTAAAAAATACCTGGAGGTTAAACAACACACTCCTAAACAAGCAGTGGGTGAAAGAAGAAATAGCAAGAGAAATTGCTAAATATATAGAGATGAATGAAAATGAGAACACAACATATCAAAACCTACGGGATGCAGCGAAAGTGGTACTTACTGAGGGGGAAATTTATAGCTCTAAATGCATACATTAAAAAGGAAGAAAGAGCTAAAATTGAAGAACTAATGGAGCAACTGAAGAAGCTAGAAAATCAACAGCAAACTCATTCTAAGCCAAGTAGAAGAAAAGAAATAATAAAGAGTAAAGCAGAAATAGATGACATAGAGAATAAGAAAACAATAGAGAGAATAAATAACACCAAAAGTTGGTTCTTTGAGAAGATCAACAAGATTGACAAGACCCTAGCTAGAATGACAAAATCAAAAAGAGAGAAGACCCAAAGAAACAAAATAATGAATGACAGAGGTGACATTACTGCAGATCCTGAAGAAATCAAAAAATTGTAAGAGGATACTATGAACAACTGTATGCCAACAAACTAGATAATGTAAAGGAAATAGACAATTTCCTAAAAATATGAACAACCTACACTGAACAAAGAAGAAATAGAAG
This sequence comes from Choloepus didactylus, assembly GCF_015220235.1. Taxonomy (NCBI): domain Eukaryota; kingdom Metazoa; phylum Chordata; class Mammalia; order Pilosa; family Megalonychidae; genus Choloepus; species Choloepus didactylus. Next base: position 181,063,530 of record NC_051308.1, read on the forward strand.
ACTTCAACCAACCAATTACAAGCAAAAATATCCCATGAGTCATCAAAAAGCTACTATCAAATAAATGCCCAGGGCCAGATGGCTTCAGAGGGGAATTCTACCAAACTTTCCAGAAAGAACTGACACCAATCTTACTTAAACTCTTTCAAAACATTGAAGAAAATGGAACATTACCTAGCATAGTCTATGAAGCTAACATCACTCTAATACCAAAACCAGGCAAAGATGCTACAAGAAAGGAAAACTACAGGCCAATCTCCCTAATGAATATAGATGCAAAAATTCTCAACAAAATACTTGCAAATCGAATTCAAAGACACATTAAAAAATCATACACCATGACCAAGTGGGGTTCATTCCGGGAATGCAAGGATGGCTTAATGTAACAGAATCAATCAATGTATGACAACACATTAACAAACCAAAAGAGAAAAATCAAATGATCATCTCTTAGATGCCGAAAAAGCATTCGACAAAATCCAACATCCCTTCTTGATAAAAACCTGTCAAAAGGTAGGAATTGAAGGAAACTTCCTCAACATGATAAAGAGCATATATGAAAAACCCACAGCCAGCATAGTACTCAATGGCAAGGGACTGAAAGTCTTCCCTCCAAGATCAGGAATGAGACAAGGATGCTGTGCCGGTTTGAATGTATTGTGTCCCCCAAATGCCATTATCTTTGTAGTCTTGTGTGGGGCAGAAGTTTCTGTGCTGGTTAGATTTGCTTGGAATGTGCCCCACCCAGCTGTGGGTGATAATTCTGATGAGATGTACCCATGGAGGCATGGCCCCACCCATTCGGGGTGGGCCTTGATTAGTGGAGCTATATAAATGAGCTGACTCAGAGAGAGAGAAGAGAGTACAGCTGGGAGTGATGTTTTGAAGAGGAGCAAGCTTGCTAGAGAGGAAAGTCCTGGGAGAAAGCCGTTTTGAGGCCGGAGCTTTGGAGCAGACGCCAGCTGCCTTCCTAGCTAGCAGAGGTTTTCTGGACGCCATTGGCCATTCTCCGGTGAAGGTACCCGATTGCTGGGGTGTTACCTTGGACGCTTTGTGGCCTTAAGACTGTAACTGTGTAGTGAAATAAACCCCCGTTTTATAAAAGCCTATCCATCTCTGGTGTTTTGCATTCTGCAGCATTAGCAAACTAGAACAGATGCCCACTGTCACCACTGTTATTCAACATTGTGCTAGAAGTGCTAGTCAGGGCAATCTGACAAGACAAAGAAATAAAAGTCATCCAAATTGGAAAGGAAGAAGCAAAACTATCATTATTTGCAGATGATATGATCTTATATCTGGAAAACCCTGAGAAATTGATGATATAGCTACTAGAGCTAATAAACAAATTTAGCAAAGTAGCAGGATGCAAGATTAATGCACATAAGTTAGTAATGTTTCTATACACTAGAAATGACAGAAGTGAAGAGACACTCAAGAAAACTACATAACTCTACTAAAAGAAATAGAAAGGGACCTAAAAAGATGGAAAAATATTCCATGTTCATGGATATGAAGGGTAAATGTCATTAAGATGTCAATTCTACATAAACTCATCTACAGATTCAATGTAATCCCAATCCAAATTCCAACAACCTACTTTGCAGACTTGCAAAAGCTAGTTATCAAATTTATTTGGAAGGGAAGATGCCTCGAATTGCTAAAAACACTCTAAAAAAGAAAAATGAAGTGGGAAGACATACTCCCTGACTCTGAAGCTTACTATAAAGCCACAGTAGTCAAAACAGCATGGTACTGGCACAAAGATAGACATATTGATCAATGGTATCGAATTGAGATTCAAAGATAGACTCCCAGATCTACAGTTGATTGATCTCTGATAGGGCCCCCAAAGCCTCTGAACTGAGACCTAACAGTCTTTTCAACAAATGGGGCTGGGAGAGTTGGATATCCATATCCAAAAGAATGCAAGAGGACCCCTACTTCACACCCTGCACAAAAATTAACTCAAAATGGGTTTTCAACAAATGGGGCTGGGAGAGTTGGATATCCATATCCAAAAGAATGCAAGAGGACCCCTACTTCACACCCTGCACAAAAATTAACTCAAAATGGGTTAAAGACCTCAACATAAGAGACAATACCATAAAACTCCTAGACCTTGTATTAGGCAGTCACTGCCTAGGCCTTACACCCAAAGCACAAGCAACAAAAGAAAAAACAGATAAATGGGAACTCCTCAAGCTTAGAAGTTTCCGCACCTCAAAGGTATTCGTCAAAAAGGTGAAGGGGCAGCCAACTCAAAAAGACTGATATCTTGCACATATAAAGAAATCCTACAACTCCATGACCATAGTACAGACAGCCCAATTATAAAATGGGCAAAAGATATGAAAAGACAGTTCTCTGAATAAGAAATACAAATGGCCAAAACACACACACAAAAATCTTCAGCTTCACTAGCTAATAGAGAGATGCAAATTAAGACCACAATGGGATTCTCTCTCACATCGATTAGAATGGCTGCCATTAAACAAACAGGTAACTACAAATGCTGGAGAGGATGTGGAGAAATTGGAACTCTTATTCATTGTTGGTGGGCTGTGTAATGGTTCAGTCACTCTGGAAGACAGTCTGGCAGTTCAGTTCCTTAGAAAACTAGATATAGAGTTACCCTTCGATCCAGCAATCGCACTTCTCGGTATACACCTGGAAGATCTGAAAGCAGTGACATGAACAGATATCTGCACACCAATGCTCATAGCAGCAATATTCACAATTGCCAAGAGATGGAAACAACCCAAACATCCTTCAACAGATGGGTGGATAAATAAAATGTGGTATATATACACATGATGGAATACTACATGGCAGTAAGAAGAAACAATGTCGTGAAACATATGACAACATGGATGAACCTTGAAGACACAATGCTGAGTGAAATAAGCCAGGCACAGAAAGAGAAATATTATATGTTACCACTAATGTGAACACTGAAAAATGTAAAGGCTTATAATGTAGAATGTAGGGGACCTAGCGATAGACAGCTATTAGTGAAGGGGGAATGATAACCTAATAAGAACAGATAAGTTATCGTTGGTAAATTTAACATTCTGGGAATGCTCAGGAATGACTATGGTTTGTTAATTTCTGGTGGGTATGTTAGGAACAAGTTCACAGAAATGTTGTTATCTTAGGTTATCTGTCTTTCTTATTCCTTTGCTGGGTTATAGTCTGTACATTTTCTTGGGGTAGAGTAGGAACATGTTGGATGTAATGTAGTTATGTTAGGTTAGTTGTTTTTTCCTATTCCTTTGTTTTGGTTTGCTTGAAATGTTTTTTTTTATTATATGTTTTTTAAAATGTTTTGATATAGTTAATAATTAAAAAAAAAAAAAAAAACATGAAAAAAATATGCAGAGCCCCCTGAGGAGCTGGGGGAAAATGCAGAGGTGTTGGGCTTCCTCACCTGGATGGTTGCTGATGTTCTCAGAAACACTGAAGATTGGCGGTTTGATGTGCCGAACCCTCTATCATGGGACTTGCTCTTGGGAAGCCTGTTACTGCAAAGGAGATGCTAGGCCTGCTTATAATTGTACCTAAGTGTCTCCCCGTGAGTACCTTTTTGTTGCTCAGATGTGGCCCTCTCTCTCTAGCTAAGCCAACTTGGCAGGTGAAATCACTGCCCTCCCCTCTATGTGGGATCTGACACCCAGGGGTGTAAGTCTCCCTGGCAACGTGGAATATGACTCCCGGGGAAGAATCTAGATCCAGCATTGTGGGATGCACAACATCTTCTTGACCAAAAGCAGAATGTCAAAGGAAATGAAATAAAGTCTCAGTGGCTAAGAGATTCCAAAAGGAGCCAGGAGGTCACTCTGGTGGGCACTCTTACGCACACTATAGATAACTCTTATTAGGTGTTAATGAAGTGGAATAGCTAGTAGTAAATACCTGAAATTATCAAACTACAACCCAGTAGCCTTGAATCTTGAAGATGATTGTATAACAATGTAGCTTACAAGGTGTGACAATGTGATTGTGAAACCCTTGTGGATCACACTCCCCTTTATCCAGTATATGGATGGATGAGTAGAAAAATGGGGGCAAAAAAACTAAAGGAAAAATAGGGTGGGGGGGCGATTTGGGTGTTCTTTTTTTACTCTTACTTTTTTATCCTTACTTTCACTTTTTCTGGTACAAGGAAAATGTTAAAAAAAAAATAGATCAGGGTGATTAATGAACAACTATATGATGGTAATGTGATCAATTGATTATATATTTTGGATGATTGTATGGTATGTGAATAAATCTTAATAAAAAAAAAATGTATACGCAGGGTCCCCCGAGGAACTGGGGCAAAATGCGGAAATGTTGGCCTTCCCCACCTTGGCTATTACTGATATTCTCACAAACATTGAGGACTACCAATTTAGTAGGCTGAGCCCTCGATCTGGGGGCTTGCCCTTATGAAGTTTGTTGCTGCAAAGGAGAGGTTAAGCCTACTTATATAGCTGTGCCTAAGAGTCTCCCCCAGAGAACTTCTTTGTTGCTCCGATGTGGCCTCTCTCTCTCTCTCTCTCTAAGCCCACTCGGCAAATAAACTCACTGCACTGCCCCTACGTGGGACGTGACACTCAGGGGTGTAAATCCCCCTGGCAATGCAGGACATGACTCTTGGGCATGAGCCTGGACCCAGCATTGTGGGATTGACAAAGACTTCTGGACCAAAAAGGGGAAGAGAAATGAAACAAAATAAAGTTCAATGGCTGAGAGATTTCAAATGGAGTCAAGAGGTCACTCTGGAGGGTATTCTTATGCGCTATTATAGATATCCCATTTTAGTTTTTAGCTTGTTGGAATGGCTAGAGGGAAATACCCGAAGCTGTTGAACTGCAACCCAGTGACCTTGATTCTTGAAGATGATTGTGTAACTATGTAGCTTACATAGTGTGACCATGTGATTGTGAAAACCTTGTGGCTCACACTCCCTTTACCCAGTATATGGACAGATAGGAAGAAAACTGGGGACAAAAATTAAATGAAAAATAGGGTGGGATGGGACGGGGGTGGAAGGTTTTAGGTGTTCTTTTTACTTCTATTTTTATTTTTTTGGAGTAAGGAAAATGTTCAAAAACCGATTGTGGTGATGAATGCACAACAATATGATGGTATTGTGAACAAGTGATTGTACACTGTGGATGGCTGTAGGGTATGTGAATATATCTCAATAAAACTGTATTAAAAAAGACTGCTGGTGTTGTGGGCATATACACATGTCAAAATGAATCAATGGTACATGTTAAATGACTGCAATCATGTAGAACATTAATTATCAGATGTCAAACCTCATTACAGCTGTTTAAAAAAAAATCTGCTGTTGATAATAATAGTGACAATTTATTGAGCACCACACAAAAGTTTCACATATGAGGTACCACTTTTCATAATTACCTTATGAGTTTGTTATTATACCCCCATTTTACAGATGCAGAAGTAACCTGCACAAGGCCACAATGGTTGAGACATGATTTGACCCAGCTGTGTCTGCCTCCAAACCTCTTGCTCTTTCCAGAATGCTACAGTACTTCTATGTGTCAATAAATACATGCTGAACGAGTTAGCAAACCAACAGAAAATACAGTAAGAGAGATTAAGGAGAGGCAGAATAAATACATAAACAACAGTGCTTCTCAATCAAAACAATTAGTTGTGTTGGTTTATAAAAATGTAAATGCAAATAAATGCAATTAAGGAGACAGTTGACAAAAAGAAATGAGGTCATTATAGAAGTAAGACTTAAGGCTGAAGTGGGCATATAAACTTGTGAGAAAAACAACTGCGGAACTGCAAAAACCAGCACAGACCAGCTTGGCAGTCCTACACCACAGGGTTCGCCACCAATCCACAGCATTGGCCCAAGTGGAGTATGACACAGACACAAGCTGCAGCTTCTTAGGCAGAGTCCGCAGCATTACGGCACCCGTGACTACGAGTGACATTAAACAACCAGTAGCATATTTTAGATAAGAGATGGAGTTTATATAATGATGAGAAACTATAGCCGAGCCCTCTTAATTTTCTTGAGTAAGCATATGAAAACCATTTGGACGTGGGCTCAGAGCTATTTTATATTTCTATTTAATTCAGGTGGGCACATATGAACTAGAAGGAAGATCCTGACAAATTAGAATGGATAGGGAGTGAAAAACCACAAGTTAAAGACAGGCAAGCTCTCTGACCTTAAATTTATTCTCTCTATAGTATCCAAAGGCATCATTCCTTTAAATGGCCAAACAATATTCCATTGTGTATATGTACTAGATTTTGTTTATCCATTCATCTGTTGATGGACATTTCGGTTGTTTCCACTTTTTGGCTATTATGAATAGTGCTGCCGTGGACATTGGTTCACAAGCATCTGTCCAAGTCCCTGTTTTCAATTCTTCGGGGTATATTCCTAGGAGTGTATTTATTTTTGTGGCTATTTAATCCCCCTCACTCACAGTAGCCGTAAGCTCCATGAGGGCAGGAGGCAAGTCATTCTTCTTCACCATCATATTCTCAGTGACTAGAACATGCCTGGCTTTTAGTAGGAGCCACATCAGTATTTGCTGAGCGAACCAGTGAACAATGATTTTGGCCAAGGCTCTTCATCTCTGTCTCTCACGGCAATTCACAATGTACTGATCTGTAAAATAATGGATTTGGACAAAGCGTTCCCCCAAAGTCCTTCAGGAACCAAAAAGACAAAGTGGTAGGAAGCCAATACACCGATTTACAACTAGAGAGGAAAAACAAACTTTCAACAGGTTTTAATGTAGTTTATGTGGGGTGGGGGAGGGGTAGGAGAGGAAAGAAAGGGTGGGGCACCCTCTGGTCCTTCTGAGGTGGGAGATGTAAGTTCTTAATAGTGACACAAGACTATATAAACAAAATGCCCAAAATACTGGGAAACATTGTTTAGATGAGAACGATGGAGAAAACTTAATATCAGCCTTCAAAGAAAATTTGAAATCAGCCTTTAAAGAACACGGAGCGGTCAGAGATGGCTCAGTGTGCTCTTCTCTGATGAGCAAGAGCAATGATAGGTGCTTTCATTTCAAGAATTAAGTTAATTAATTATCTGGGCAATGATAAAACCTATTTCCCTCTAAATCCTTGAAAGCAGGAACAATACCTAATAGCTTAAGATAATTTGGATAGGGTCCTGTCTTAAGCAGGGCAACCAACAGGTAGCCAGTGGAATTTGGGTTTGATTCTAAAAATTTTACTTCTGATTATACAAGATCTTTGACTGTCTAATGGTAACTTTCGTTCTGGACAAATCCTCCTCTAACCAACTCTAAGGCTGGGGCTCTTAACCTATTTTGTGCCACGAACCCTTAGGCAGCCTGGAGAAGCCTTTGAATCCCCTTCTTAGAGTGTTTTTAATGCCTAAATATAATACAAAGAGAACACATGGTAAAGAAATCGTAATCAAAATATTTGCAAAATTCAAGTTTATAGTAATATATGTGTTCTCTTATGAATGTATTAAGAAATATTTAGTGGTAGGTTTAATACCTTCCATAATTTGGAAATAGGGATGAGCACAAATGATATTTTAAGACATCTGCAACAGTGTGTGAAATGAAAATGGCTATGATCTCTTTGGTGACAGTCACTGGTGTGGCAAGTACACTGTGGATTTTTGCCTTCATTTATAATCGAATTAGATGTTCATGAAAATAAAGATCTAACTTATTTAACATCCAAGTTCATGGCCCCCTGAATTCTTGGTGGTAGTGGTGGTGGTGAGGTGTGTGTCTGTGGACCCCAGGTTCAACAGGTTAAAAATCCTTACCCTAGGGCACAATACACTCCTGCTGCTTTTAATATTCATTTAGATTAGAAATCTGGTTACAAAGTAGGTTATACTGAAAGGACAGCCCCCACTGTGATCACTGTTTGGAAGGTGCACTTCGAAACAGCTACATCCAGGGCCAGGAGGATATCAACATATTCATTCTTTCTAAAGGCAGTTTTGTTTCTTTTCTACATCAATAAATGTTTACATCAGCTCAGAAGAGACCAAAATGCTTCTAAAAATTCAAACATTGAAGGGCTATGATACATGAGTAAGAATATTCCTGATAAAGTCAATGTCATCCCCAGTCCAACCGTCTTTCTCTAAACCTTTTCTCCCAGCTAAAGATTCCCAGGGTGCCAAAGAGATGACAATCAGCAAAGAGGGAAATGGGATTTAGATAAAAATCATAATAATGGGTCAGGAATTACTCTAGAAATTTTACTTACATTATTTTGTAATCTCACAACAATTTGTTTTATAAAGTCAATAACATTACTGTCATTTTAAAGAGGAGAAAAATGAAGCTGAGAGAGGTTAAGTGACTTAACCTTGACCACCCAGTTATTAAAACTATAGGAAGCAAACTCCAATTAGTCTATTGAAGCACTTGCTTTTACTATCTTTCTTTCTTTTTCCTTCTAAGTATCTACAGAGTCCTGGGTAAAACAATGACCAGGGATCATATCTTCTGCCTTTGGGTCCAGAACACTTTCTACGAAACCAAGGGAAGATTTTCCACATAGAGCAGTGAGAACACACACAGGTGAGAGGGTACAGCAGCAACAGGTGCTCTTAGACCTGACCTCCAGCACCCACCACCATCTCCCCCGCCCCAGATATCTGTCCTTAGAGCATCTCAACAAAGAAGACTCGTGAATTCAGGGGCTATTTGATAAATGCTTATGAAGCAACATTAAACAGAAACAGATCTTCTGACACGCTCTATCCCCTTATGATCCTCTGTGTAAGGCCTTCAGCAAATTGACTATTTTTCTCTTATAGCTTCTTTGGTATCTAAGTGTAGGCTAACAATTTTGCAATAACCATTAGCTTACTTTTCTTCAGCCACAACACACAATCTGCTGTCAGATAAGCAGCCTTTCTCCTTTACAGGCATTCTTCCCAATTACTGAGTCTCAAGATCCGTCTGTATAGAGTGTACTAAACTCTGGATCATTCTAACATATGGTTGCAAATTCCCTCGCCCCAAATCTTTTGCTTCCAATTTCACTGTCTACATCTGACCGGTTCTTATACCATCGGCATCTCTAGTCAAAACAAAACCAACCATGTCCCCAAACTCCTTGCCTCTTCACCCTCTTTAAAGCTTAAACTACTGGGGTGATGAGGAAGACATGGATTACAAACCACTTTGTAGTTGGGCTGTGACTTTTGTTTTTCTCAACAAGATTGCCCACCAGAAGTAGGGACAAAAAGAAAATTCTCTGTAATAGCAAGCTTGTTGCCTCCCACCTTGAGGAACTCTGGGCTTTCTGATGCCCAGCCCAATATCACTCAGCAAAACACACAGAGCTGCCCACCTCCCACAGCTTGCTAAATGTGAAATGCAAGTGCTGTCCTAAATACACAGAGGAACAGACATGAAAAAACACACAGACTTCCTCAACAGATCAGACTTTGCATAGCACCTTTCAGTACTATTCCATGCAATAGCAAACATTTTGGAGGGGAAGAAAGTAAGTCAACATTCTGAGGACTCCAAACAAAATATCTGGCATCGTACCCAGTCACATCTCTCTAATACCTGTTCCTCACTAACATCCTGCGAATTGTTTTACCATGTATTCTGGAAGGTGCCATATTTTACGAACCCCCAGGTACAATTTATGCTGAGTCATTGACCTTGTACCAGGCACTCTGCTAAGTCCATTACATACATTACCTCAGTTAATTCTTAAAACAACCTTTCAAGGTAGGTTTTATTTATCATTCAGGAAACCAAGGATTAGAAATGTTAATTTCCGCAAGTGTAGATAGCTAGGAAAAGCCAGAATGTGGAAGTTAGCCAAGGAGATATTATTTTTCCCATTTTAAGGCTAAGGATATTCTGGCCCTGAGCCCTGAATGCGATCCAGACCCTGTAGCCAAGTGATTTTGCCACCACACTGACCATTCTAACTAAAGCCCAGAGCCTCCATTAAATTACTGATAGTTAAGCCTGCACCATGGGACAACTCAGTGATCCTTTCCTAACTCCCTGTGTCTACTTTAGTCCAATACCAAGGAAAGGGCACTCTCAGATCTCTGATTCTGTTCTAAGCTCAGGGCCCTTCAGGTCCATTCTGGGCTAATTTTATGACACAAAAAGAACAAGCTCATTCTGATCTGCTATGCCCTCTTTTTTTTTTTTTTTTCTTTTTTTTTTAAAGAATACTCACAGGGGACACAAAGGTCCAAGGTAATCTTGAACTTTCATGGAAGAACTAACAAAGTTAACAAAGACGGAGTTCTCAAGACTGGCTGAGCCTCAAAATCAGCTTTTTAATTATACACATCCCCAAGCTTTCCCAAGCCAAGGTTCTGATTCATTAGGTCTCAATTGGGGGCTGAAGAATATGTATTTTTTTACGAAGCACCCCTGGTGACTCTGAAGACCAACCTGGTTTGGGACAACCGATTCAAGTTGTTAAATCCCATTAACCCTTTTCTTACTTTGGCTTCACTTTCTTTCTTGACTGTCTGTCTACAGCACTTAAACATTTTCAAATTTCCCTTAACTTAAAAAATCATGAGTAGAGGAACCTAAGATGGCAGCTAGGTGAGACAGGGCAAAAAATCATCTCCATGAAAAATACTAGATAAAAACCAGAAAGTGACCCAGAACACCACTGCCAGCGATGCACCAGCTGGACAAGGTCTGCTAAATCCACAGGGAACATGCATTTGGTAAAACCAGGAGACTGCATCTGAAACAAGTGAGTGAGTTGGCTGAAAGTCCCGCAGCCATGCTGCGGTGTGGGGAAACAGTGGGCTGGCATTTGAAGACAGACTAGTTCTTTAAAAAAAAAAAAAAAAAAGCCCAGGAGCGGCTGCAGATACAACGGGGAGAGCCGCGCAGTGAAGCATGGCGGGAGTGGCCTGGGCTAACGCCTTGGTGTCTGGCATGGAGGATACCCCTTCCCACACCTGCTGCTGATTGTCTTAAGACCAGAGAAGCAGAGGGGAGTCAAAAGGAGAAAAAAAACTGCATTCCTTGCAGCCATCTCCCCAGCGGGCAGGGGATGCTCCTGCCCGGGGTCAGACCCACAGCCCAGAGCTGCTCCAAGAAACCCAGTGTGACGGGAAATCTTTCCCGCAGCACTACACACAAGCCACAGTATCGGCCATGGACAGTGTGGCCTTTAATACATCCATGACTGATTGTTCCGGAGCTGGGAGGGTGGAGCTGTGTGAAAAGGGGGAAGTTAACCAGTCCCATTCAATCACCTTTGAAGCGGGCTGGGAGCACGGCCCAGCAACCCAGGGCTTCCCTGATGGGCCGGCGCGCAATAGTGATGTGGCATGGCCCTCCCTCAGTAGAGGTCCTGGAAGAGCACAGCTGGGAAGGGGGAACTGGTCGGAAATCCCAGGGACCCTACGCGAATACCAAGGACTTGTGGGTCAGCGGCAGAGACAATCAGTGGAAAGACTGAAATGAAGGCTTAGGCTCCTGCAACAGCCTTAAATCTCTGGGAACACCTGGGAGGTTTGATTATTAAAGCTGCTCTGCCTGCCTAACCACCAAGACAGATGTCCCACATTCAGGGCAGACAGCACCAGCAACACACCCAAACTCTGTGCACCAATTGGACCCCACAAGAATCAGACCCCCACACACCACAAAGACAAAGTGGGGGAGAACTGACTTGAGGGGAATAGGTGACTCACGGATGCCATCTGCTGGCTAGTTAGAGAAAGTATATGCCACCAAGCTGCAGTTCTGTCAAATTAGGGCTCAAATAAAGCAAATACCAAGAGGCCAAAAAACAACAGAAAATCTTAAAGCATATGATAAACCCAGATGATATTGAGGACCCAAACCAAAACACCCAAATCAAAAGATCAGAAGACACACAGTATTTGGCACAATTAATCAAAGAATTACAGACAGGCAACAAGAGCATGGCTCAGGATATAAAGGACATGAAGAAGAACATGGCACAGGATATAAAGGACATAAAGAAGACCCTAGAAGAGCATAAAGAAGAAATTGCAAGAGTAAATAAAAAAATAGAAGATCTTATGGAAATAAAAGAAACTGCTGGTCAAATTAAAAAGACTCTGGATACTCATAATACAAGATTAGAGGAAGCTGAACAACTACTCAGCCTCCTCAAGGACCACAGAACAGAAAATGAAAGAACAAAAGAAAGAATGGGGAAAAAAACTGAAAAAATCGAAATGGATCTCAGGGATAGGATAGATAAAATAAAACGTCCAAATTTAAGACTCATTGGTGTCCCAGAAAGGGAAAAGAAGGGTAAAGGTCTAGAAAGAGTATTCAAAGAAATTGTTGGGGAAAACTTCCCAAACCTTCTACACAATATAAATACACAAAGGATAAATGCCCAGCAAACCCCAAATAGAAGAAATCCAAATAAACCCACTCCAAGACATATTCTGATCAGACTCTCAAATACTTAAGAGAAGGAGCTAGTTCTGAGCAGAAAGAGAAAAGCAATTCACCACATACAAAGGAAACAACAGAAGACTAAGTAGTGACTACTCAACGGCCACCATGGAGGCAAGAAGGCAGTGGCATGACATATTTAAAACTCTGAGAGAGAAAAATTTCCAACCAAGATACTTCATCCAGCACAACTCTCCTTCAAATTTGAGGGAGAGTTTAAATTTTTCACAGGCAAACAAATGCTGAGAGATTTTGCTAATAAAAGACCTGCCCTACTTCAGATACTAAAGGGAGCCCTACCGACAGAGGAAAAAAAGCTGAGTGAATTCACCACCAGTAGATCAGTCCTGTAAGAAATGCTAAAGGGAGTTGAGCAGGCTGAAAGGAAGGGACACTAAACAACTGACTGAAACTACATAAAAAAATAAAAGGTACCACTAAAGATCATGTGGTAAATATAAATACCAATACTACTCTATTTTTGATTTGTAACTCCACTATTTACTTCCTACAGGATCTAAAATACGTAAACTGTAATGATAAACCAGTGGTTTGGATTCAATGTAAAATATGTAATTTTTGACAAGAACTACATAAAGGTGAGGGAATGAGGGAGTATAGGAACATAGTTTATGTGTCATATTGAAGTTAAGTTGGTATCAAAGAAAAACAAGATTGTTATAGATTTAAGATGTTAAATTTAAGCCCCACAGTAAACACAAAGAAAGTATCAGAGAATATGACCATAGAGATGAAAAGTAGAGTAGGGGTTCCAAGAAGTGGGGGAAGGGGCAATGGGGAGTTAAGAAATGAGTGTAGGGTTTGTGTTTGGGGTGAAGGGAAACTTCTAGAAAGGGATGGTGGGACGATGATAGCATTGCAACATTCTAAATGTGATTAATCCCACTAATGGAATGCTAGGGAGGGGGTGGAATGGGAAGATTTAGGCTGTATATATGTTTCCACAATTGGGAGAAAAAAAAAAAAAGATAGTCTAAATAGATGACAATTAAATGCCAAGGATGATCCTGGATGGGATCTGAGGATGGAGGAGAGGAGGCTCAAAGGGACACAGATGGGACATAAGGAGGAAAAAAAAATAAAGGGAAATATAGAATGGAAGCTTTGTATCAAGATTGAATTTCTTGAACTTCTTAGCTGCATTTAATGGGATTGCATAAAAGAATGTTCTTGTTCATGGGAAATATATACATGAATTATATTGTTTCTTCAAGGATGTGTGCAGCTTGCTCTCATACGTTCAGAAGACAGAGCAATAGATGATGGATGATAGGGAGGGAGAGAGGGAGGGAAGGAGGGAGGGAGAGAGAGGGAAAGAAAGAAAGAAATGGTGGTGTGACAGGATGTTAAAGGTGGTGGATCGGGGTATCGGGGGAGGGGGTTGGGGTATGCTGGAGTTCTATGTATGGGGTTTGTACTGTTTTTGCAACTGTTCCTGTAAGTTTGAATTTACCTCAAAAGAAAATTTCTTATTTAAAAAAAAAAAAAAATCATGAGCACCAGCAACAACAAAAATCTTCCTTTAACCAAGTTCTCCCTAAGTTACCATGACCTGTCTCTTCTCAGCTGAGCAACTTGGAAGAAGAGTCTAAAGTGATTCTCTACTTCTTGCCATCTCATTTGCCCTCATGTAGTCATTTTGCTTATGTCACTGAACCTCCCCACTGCCCATCCCCAACTCTCTCCCCAGCCCACTGGATGACTGAACAGCCTGCCTTCAGTCTTTTCCTGAAGACTGCTCCCATCCATTCTCTCTTTTGCTCCATCCATTCTCTCTTGCCTCTCCTGTTTAAAATCTGTCCGTTGGTTGCCTTCAAGGTAAAACAACAACTGTCATACTTACAAACAAGGCCCATTAAAATCTGGTCTAACGCTAGCATTACATTTTGTTACTGGTTCCCTTTTACACAGCATTTCCAGTCCAGCTGTACTTTTCTACAGATTCCAAGATATGCATTAGCTTCAAGCACATCACATGCATAATTCTATTCTGATTTTTTAAAAGTAAACTTTTGTTACATTATTATTGAAGTGAGGTTTACATAATGTAAAATTAACCATTTTAAAACTTCAGTGACATTTAGTACAGTCACAATTGTGCTGGTTTGGATGTATTATGTTCCCCAAAATGCCATTATCTTTGATGCAGTCTTGTGTGGGCAGGAAACGTACTGGTGCTGATTGGGTTAGAGACTTTTGATTGGATGTGACCACTCAACTGTGGGCAAGATTTTTCACTGGATAATTTCCATGGAGGTGTGGCCTCGCCCATTCAGCATGGGCCTTGATTAATTCACTGGAGCACTGTATAAGCTCAGACAGAAGGCGCGAGCTTGCTACAGCCAAAAGGGATACTTTGAAGAATGCACGGAAGCTGAGAGAGGAGCTGAAGCTTACAGACATTTTGAAGACGGCATTTGAAAGCAGACTTTTGCTCCGGAGAAGCTAAGAGGGGACAAATGCCCCAAGAGCAACTGAGAGTGACATTCTGGAGAGAAGCTGAAGCCTAGAGAGGAATGTCCCAGGAGAAAACTATTTTGAAACCAGAACTCCAGAGCAGATGCCAGTCACGTGCCTTCCCAGCTAACAGAGGTTTTCCGGATGCCATTGGCCATCCTTCACCCTTATGTTGGACACTTTTATGGCCTTAAGACTGTAACTTTGTAACAAAATAAATATCCTTTTATAAATGCCGATCCATTTCTGGTGTTTTGCATTCTGGTAGCATTAGCAAACTGGAACAACAATGTTGTGCAACCATACCTCTATCTAGTTCCAAAATATTTTTATCACCCCCAAAAGAAACCCTGTACCTATTAAGCAGATGCTCCCCATTCTTCCCTTCTACTAACCCCTGGCAACTATCAATCTGTGTTCTGCCTTTATGGATTCACTTATTCTGGATATTTCATATACATGGAACCATACAATATGTGACCTTTTGTGTCCAGTTTCTTTCACTTAGCAAATATCCAAGGTTCATCTGCCTTGTAGCATGTATCAGCAGTACTTCATTCCTTTTTATGTGGAATATTTTTCCATTAGCACAATTTGTCTGTTCCTCTCTTGATGGACATTTGGGCCATTTCTACCTCTTGGCTATTGTGAATAGAGTTGCTATGGCCATGCATGTACATGTATTTGAGTCTCTGTTTTCAATTATTTTGGGTATATACCTAGGAGTGGAATTGCTGGGTTTACAGTAATCCTAAATTTAACTTTTTGAGGACCTGCCAAACCCTCTTCCTCTTTTAAGACCTATCTCAGACCTCACAATCTGGGGCAGGTGTAGCTTCTGGTTCTCTAACTAACCCAGGCTTACCTTTATCATTCCAGCACTTAGCACTGGATTGTAATTGTTCTTGTCTGTTGATTCTCTCCTCTTGATCCCCAGCTACACACATACAGAGTTCCTGAGGGTAGGAAATATTATCTTGGTATCTGGCATGGTAGCTGCCATACAGCTGACACCTCAGAGAAGTGGTTTAAGGGGAGAGTGAGAAAGGAGTAAGGGTTAGCTCTGAGTCTCAAGCTTGGGTAACTGGTATAATGAAGCCTCTGCTAACTGACAAATGGAACATGGACCAAGGAGGAGGTCTGGGCGAGTAGAGAGATTATAGCTTTGGTTTTGGACATAAGAGCTTGAAGTGTCAGTAGGCAGAATACTGTGAATACATCATCTTATAAAGTCTACTGTAGGAAGGTCAGTAGGCTAAGAGTCAGGACACATGATATTTAGTCATTTCAATACCAAAACTTTGTTGTGTCCTTGGGAAGACCATTTAACTTCTACAGGCCTGTTTCTCCCCTATAAAATGAAGCTGATACTTGTCCTTAGTTTCTTTGAGAAGGATAAAATCAAAGTATAAAATGAGGTACTAAGAAGCAATGGATTCCTTTCCTTATGTACCTTGTGTGTTTGGACTCACCATAGCTAGCTTCATGCAAATATAGAATATTATGATTCATCTGTATAGTCTTGTTCCACTCTACATACCTAGGACCTTTATTGGGCTGATATGATGCTAAGCTAAGGAAACAAATGTGAGTTAATAGCAAATTGCAACCATTAAAACACTGAGGAAACAAAAGCCCCCTAGTTATTTTCATTTGTCTATTCATTTAGCAAGCATTTACTGTGTACCTACTGTGGACAAAGCACTTGACTGGACACTTAACATACAAAAGATCATTTAAAATTTTATTCCTGCTGCTGATAAAATAACAAAGAGAAGAGTAAAGTAGATATCCATATTAAAAATTTTTAATTCTATCATAAGAATGAGTAAAAGAGTAAAGAAAAGATGGAGGGGACACACTATGACGTGCCACCCAGTGGAATGAATTTAATTCTTACAGCTGCCGGAAATGCTGCCACCAGCTAGCCCATAGCTAACAGCTTTTTTCAGGGAGTTTCTTGGCTGAAGAGAGCCGTGTTGTCCAATGTTACCCACCTTCCAGCTCCCATCCAATGACTGGTTGATATGGGGACCGAGGGCCTGGCCTTCTTGCCCCAACTTGGGACAACACAACTCCAAGGGCCATCCCAGCTTCCAAGCTTCCTTGGGGTTGGCTGAGGCCTTTGTTGAGACTGTAACACTGCCCATTTACTCCCTCTATTCAATTCTGTTTTTTTCTGTTTCCCCATAGGTGGCCAATCTCCATCTCTGATTCCTGGGAAACCCAACTCTTCTAGTTTGCTAATGCTGTTGGAAAGCAAAACACCAGAGACGGACTGGCTTTTATATAAGGGGGTTTATTTGGTTACACAGTTACAGTCTTAAGGCCATAAAGTGTCCAAGGTAACACATCAACAATCGGGTACCTTCACTGGAGGATGGCCAATGGTGTCCGGAAAACCTCTGTTAGCTGGGAAGGCACGTGGCTGGCATCTGCTCCAAAGTTCTGGTTTCAAAACGGCTTTCTCCCAGGACGTTCCTCTTTAGGCTGCAGTTCCTCAAAAATGTCACTCTAGGTTGCACTTGGGATATTTGTCCTCTCTCAGCTTCTCCGGAGCAAGAGTCTGCTTTCAATGGCCATTTTCAAACTGTCTCTCATCTGCAGCTCCTGTGCTTTCTTCAAAGTGTCCCTCTTGGCTGTAGCTCCTCTTCAAAACGTTACTCACAGCTGCACTGAGTTCCTTCTGTTATGTCAGCTCATATATATGGCTCCACTGACCAACTTAGACCCACCCCGAATGGGCAGAGCAACACCTCCATGGAAATTATCCAATCAGAGTCATCACCCACAGCTGGGTGGAGTGCATTCCAAAGAAACACTCAAAGAATTACAATCTATTCAACACTGATAACATCTGCCCACACAAGATTACATCAAAGATAATGGTGTTTGGGGAACATAATACATTCAAACCGGCACACCAACCTATGACAACAGACAATGAATTCTGAATATAAGGGTCAGAGAAGGTGACACAGATGTTGGGCCCCGAGGAATGAGCATTATTTTACAAAGCAGAGAAGGCAGGCATTGTGTTTTAGGACAAAACAATAACATGAGCAAAAGTATGGATAAGTGATAGAGCAAGGTGGTCTTTGAAGAAATGAAAGCGACTCCACGAGGCTCCATGGGCTTCCTAATGAGGAGGAATAACAGAAGATGAGACTGAAAGGCCTCCACCTTTGTCTTAGATGTAAAGGGAAGCCATCAGAAGTTTCTGAGAAATGGAGTTATAGAAGAAGTAGGTATTTCCAAAATAGGATGTATTAGAGAATAGAGAGAACAGAAGCAGGGAGCCATTTTAGGAGATTTCAACATTATTTAGTCCTCTAGAAAGGCAAAGAAGATCTAAATTTATGGCAGTAGCAGTGGAGAAGATAAAGGGGATTCAGGACACATGTTAGAGCTATGATATCAGAGCCAAGTTTCCCCTTCAATAAAAATGGAATAATGAGAGCTGTGTCCAGTGTGATGAGAAGAATAGCACAGGCACATGCCCAGCAAAGCGTCCAGCACATGGTAAATGCACAACAAATGGTCATTCACACCTGCTCTCATTTAGTCACTGACGTGAGTCAAGTCAAAAGTTATAAAACCTGGAAAGAACTGGCAGAAAAGGACAAGGAAGAATCCCGAGCGTAACCAGGATGAGAGTTCCAAAAGCTACAATAGTGAATCCAGATTGGGGAGTAAGTTTGGAGGCCAGCTTGTTTTGTGTTTAGTTGTTGTTTGATTATTTTTAAAGTAGCCACCAGACAATCAAAGGGAGATGTGTTCTCAAAGTTGGCTTTTCAACAGATTAACTCAGAACAAAGTCAGGGCTCGAGATAGATTTGGAATCCATCCGTATGTGGGTGGAACCTGAGGGGCTAATCGAACTGAGGACATTCAGGGAGATAACATCTGAAGAGCTTCCTACCTTTAGGAACAGAATAAAGGAAAAGGCGCTTGAGAAGGGACATGAAAAGGCCTAGACAGAGAAGTAAAAGGATAAAATGGTAGAGAATACCTTTATAGAAACAAAGGAGGACAAGGTTTCAAAATAGAGGTAAACTGTTTACTACAAAGTGGTCAAGTAAAACTGTATAGGAGTCACTTGAAATAGTTCAAAGTAGCAATGACATATAAGATTTTTAACATAGTGAAAACTTGGGGCAAACTAAATGCTGAACTGGAGTGGAGTGGTTAATTTGACAATACTTTACAATCATTACCATGATATTCAGAATGTTCAGGATGCATTTGGCAAGTAAAAAAAGAGCATACTGTATCTGTTTTGATGATACATATTATGAGATGGCATATATGTGCAATTGTGTGCATATATATATGGCTAATAAAATCTACTGAAATTTGTAGAATAGGCTTAGCATAAGAACTGTAAGGAAGACTAGACTTTGAAATAGCTTGTAGGGTGGGTAATAAGAGCTTGAAGGGGAATTGGGGTGAAGAAAAGGTACTCTATTCACTTAATTCTGTGTCAATAAGCACATAAACTGAATCCTATAAACTCAAAAATCTAGATCTCTAAGTGTCTGAGTAATTTTTAGATGTTACATAAATAATGACCACATCCTTTAGAACATTAATGCAATCATACAACTGGGGTAATCAGGCATAAAAAGGCACCAGAAATTCCTAACTTGATTTTTATTGTTGATGTTAGGTTTTTTGGTAGAACATGGCTAATCACTAGACCATTGGTAGGAAAATTTTGCTAATGAATATTTAACAGATTATTTTCATGGTATTTAAAGAAAAGGGGGAAACCTCAAAATACATAGCCAATCATCATTCACAGATAGAAGTGCCAAAGTCACTGAAATAAAAGTCTACAGTCCCCTGTGCCCACCTGTACTTCTGGGAGCATTTACCTCTGTAATGTACCCCTTATATACCCCGTGAATCCCATCTCTCAGTGAAAATGGCGACACTATCAAGATTGAAGTTTGCAACTTCAAATGCTCTTTAAATCAAACACAATCAAGTCCAGACACTTTTTCTTTCGGCGATAAAGACTAACTCAACTCCCACCTCCACTCTCATCTCAATTGCAAAACTCAAGAGAGCAAGAGGCAACTTTCCTTGGACTCTTCAAATAAACTCTCTTTAGGGATCAGGCCACGCACAAGAAAATAGCTCAGCAGGAATATGAGAGAAGAAAAAAAAAAGAAAAAAAGTGAGAAACTAGGGATAAAAGCAGGAAAGAACCTGAGCAAAACATTCTCAGCACCATAATATAACACATGTACTGTCAAACATTAGTTATTTGAATGGAATCAGGGACAAGGAGTCAATTTAGAAAGTAGAGATTTGGCAGGGGTGGTTTTAAGAGAAAGAATATACAAGTGTGTTAGATGGATGGACACATGACCTACTTTTGGGTAAATGAAGCTAAGAATGGTTTACAATTTAGTGAGTCTGTTTGCAGCTTGTCTGCAAGGCAATCTGAAACTGTGTTATCAATTAGGGGCCCACTGATGGATTATATACAGTCTGAAAGAGCCTAAGGCTGGACATCTTACAGATGTAAATATCAGACATGCGATAGCCGATGGAGTATATTAATTCTGCTCTGAAAGGGGCACGAGGTGAAGAGGAGGAAAAGGGGGAAATCTGAGGTCACCTTTCCCCATCTACCACTCCTCTCATATTACAAATTGCTACTCAGGCATGTGGACTTTGGGATACAGCCACTGCCTGGTGGAATGTCACAAAATTTCAAATGCAAGCAAGTCAGTTCTCAAATACCGACATATTGCCAAAAGCTGCTTGTAAATCTAGCTGTGTCAACTGTGCTGAGAACAACTTTTGTTATGTCGTAGGTTACACTTAAGACACACTCTTAGAAATAGAAAATTCAAGCTCTGGCCTTTAACTCTTTTCCACGGAACTTCACCCCACCTGCCCTCCCCGCCAATGCCCTGAGTTTTCAAACTATCTTAGCTGTCTGTTCCTTAACAAACATATAATGGAATAAAACCTATGTTGTCTGGATTCTTGATTATTTGTGCAGCTGAGCTCTCCTCTAAAGCAGAAGGGAAATTTAGTACAACCAATAGGTCTTTTGCCTTTTCCTCTCTCCTCACTCTAAGCTGATGATCTTGCTTCCTAATGCTCTGAGAAAAGAATTGATAAGAAGGGAATGTCCTGAAGCCCCCAGCACTGCATCTACTATCCTGTGGGCATCTCTACCCATTTATTCTTTCTGCCCTCCTCTTCTTTGGATGAATTCTGTGCTCCTAGGTCCTCTACTTGCCTAATCAAGGAAAAGGTCCTTCTAACCAGCTGCATCATTAGGTTTCTCTACTGGAGCATTCCCTTTGGTATATAAACTTAATATAATTTCTTTGAACTTAAAATATATCCTTTTGACTCCCTACGCCCCTCCAGCTTTCCTTTAAGCAAACCTCAGAAGTGCGTATACTGATTGTCAGCAACTCCTCTCTCTTCGTTCTCTAGATCTTGAACCCACTTGGATGAGTCTCTCATTGTGTCCTCACTATTCCACCAAACAACTCTTGTCGAGTTCACCAATGACCTTCATGTTGCTAAATCCAAAGGCCATTATTTTTAGTCCTCATCTTACTTAACCTACTTGACCTCACTGATCTCTCCTTGTGCTGAAACAATTTCTTTACTTGCCTTCTGGGAGATGGCTCTCTTGGTTCTCCTCCTACCAGACTGACAGCTCACACTTGGATTCCTTTACCTCTTCACTGATCTCTAAATGGTAAAGTGGCCCAAGGCTCAGTCTTTGGAACTCTTCTCTCTCTTACCCACAGTCCCTTGCTAGGTGATCTTATTTAGCCTCATGATTTAAATGGTACCTATAAACAATAAATCTTGTATCTATATCCTCAGCATGGTCCATTTTCCTAAATCCAGATTCATATTTCCAACTACATATGAGACTTTTCTACTTGGGTATCTTATAAGCATCTCCAACTTAATTTTTCCAAAACTGAATGCTTGACTTCCCACCTCTCACACAAACCTGCTCTTCCCCATCACTTTCCATTTCAGTAAATGGTAACTTCAGATCAAAAGCCTTGGAAGTTCTCTGTATTTCTTCTCTTATTCTCATATGCCCTGCCCCTATCCATTTAATCAGCAAATCCTGTTGGATCTACCTTCAAAACATATTCAGAATCCAACCACTTCTCACAACCTTCATTATTACCATGCTATCAATGTCATTTTCATTTACTGCCTGGATTCTGGAATAGTCATCTAAAAGTTCTCCAAGTTTCAACCTATACCAGTTAGCCTTTTTACCTAAGTCAAATCATGTCATTTCTCTGAAGAAAACTCTCCAGTAGTCTTCTACCTCATACAAAACAAAACTGAAGCCCTACTAAAGGCTCCTGGTGATCTCTCAACTACCTTTCTGGCCTAATCTTTTAAACTCTTCTGCCTCATTTACTCCACCACAATTGCAAAGTCCTCCTTGATGTTTCTAAGCAAACCACACATTCTCCCAAGTTAAGCCCTTTGCTTGGGATACGCTTTCTGCAGTTTTTCTCATGGTTTACTTCCCCACTTCAGATCTCACTTCAAACTTCACCTTAGCAATGAGACTTTATTAAATCTTCTTTTCCCTTCCTCTTCCCCATCCCCATCGTACCTGTCAACAGTACTCCCTATGTCTCTTCCTTGCATTACTTTTGCTTGATAGCACTCACCATCATCAGATATTTGCCCATTTGTTTATCATGATCTATGTCCCCTGGCTCCTTGAGGACAGACTTTGTTTTTACAGTGGAAGCAGTTCAAGGAATGTCTCCCACATGGAAGGGGCTCAATAAATATTTGTTGAATGAATTCTAATCATACTTATTCATTCCAGTTTGTAGTAGGAGGGTAGTACCTGACAAAAGGCTTCTGTATTCATGAAGAAAAAGGCATAACAATATTTTAATTAATGACGGGGATAGAGCCCAACAATATACAGTTATCAGAAACATTGAACAGATGTAAAATAAAGCAAAGACGATGTAGCCCTGGCTGCAGCAGCTTCCTAATCCTGTCCTAAGGTGGATAATCTTGACAGGGGAGCATCTCTCATCAGTCTGGCACCCAGGAGAGCACTTACTATCTGCCCCACTTACCCTTTCTTATTGCTCCTGTGGAAGACTGAATAATATCACCCACAAAGACACGTTTGAGACCTAACCCCCAGTCTGGTGGGTGTGAACACATTTGTAAATAGGATCTTAAAAACTGAATCAGGGTGGGACTTAATCCAGTATGACCAGAGTTCTTGAAGCAAAAGAAATTTGGACATGGATGTAAAAGTCATAGGAGGAGAGAAAGAGAGACAGGTGGTCATGTGATGGAAGAGACTAATTGCCAGCTAGCTACCACGATGCTACAGACTTTGGGGAAGGCATGGCGTGTTGGTGCTGTGATTTTGGACTTCTACTCCCCAAATGATATGTTGCTTAAGCCAACCAATCTGTGGTATTTTGTTATAGCAGCCCTGGCCAACTAAGACAGCCCCAATCACACAGCCTGGCAGGTAATGGAGCTTCGTCTAGAACTTCAACACCAGACTGAGCATCTATTATCACAGACCTGTTAAGAACAGTATTTTGTACCAGATATGAATGAACATGAATTTGAAAGCAGTCTATAATTTCCTCTTGTTTTATTTTTTTCTAATTATAAAAGCAATGACTGATTAGTTTAAAATCAAGAAAATTAATAAAGATAACTAATATTTATGTGTGGCTCCTTCTAGATCTTATAGGTATAAAGGAATAATTCACTTATTTTTTATTAATTTAAATAGACATTCCTCAAATTAACCTGAATTAAAAAATTTTAACTACATACAATGATGTATTATACTGTGCATTTCTGGAGCACATTTAAATCTGACCCTATTCAAAGATTGTTATTTCAACCTCAAGTCTTCAGACCTAGCAACATGTCCTGTACTACTCAGCAATTTTAAGGGAAAGAGGGAAAGTACTGAATTTGGGAACCAGAAGACTTGAGTTGCAGCTCTGCCCCTTATGCCAACTGTGGGTTCTTCCACAATTAATTTTCTTTTTTATTACATGCCCTTCTGTCCTCCATTTATTTTTTTATGAAAAATATTCTCAGTTTCATTTCCAACACTTCTCCAAAAGGTTTCCAGATACTCTGACCATTAAAAAAAATGGCTGAATCTATTATATATTGGCCCAGACAATACATGCCTAGAAGACTTAGGTTGGACGGTTCAGCTAGCAGCAATGGTTTTATTACCTCGAAGGAACACAAACTTGATGGCTCTTTCCTTCCTGGCCTAATAGATTACCTGATGTGTATACACAAGTCCCAATGGCTAAAATTTCTCCCCTGGAACGAGACTAGATGGGGTCCTCAAAGTAAATATTCTGGTTTTCTGGTTTCTCTCTTGGGTTTCATGTGTCTGCAAGAGACCTGGATTTGGGAAACACATTTCCTCATGTTTAAGGGCTGGTCTTCATCTCTCCTGCAATAAGGGAAATCTTATGACCTTTCTGAGCTTCAGCATCTTTTTCAGTAAAGTCAGAGGATTGAGGCTGGTAGGTGATTTCTAAAGTCCATTCATTCTATCTCTTAAAAGGTGAAGCCTCCAGTTTCTGAAGACTGTCAATCAACAAGTGTACATAACAAGACAAGACAAATAGGCAGGGAATTTAAACTGCCAGGGCAAGAAAGCAGGGACAGACTGCCACTGTGGAGTTACATACAGCAATATATATAGGTACCCTAGTAGTTATCACCACTACATATATCTGAGTTCTAATGAGACCAGGCAGAAAGTTCTATCTCAATGGATAGCACCACAGCAGTAAGTTTTATTAGTACTAAAGCTCTCCCACCATTCTCCTAAAAAGAAAAAACAAAAACCCTAAAACAAATTAAAAGTTATAAATAGGGAATGCAAATAAAATTCAGCACCTCCTACTGAAAAGATAACTGGATCTCTAAAATTCAACTTTAAATGATGCTAAACCCATAACACATGAGATAATGGACTTAAGAGCCTACGGCAAGGTACTTGGGATGTTCCATATACGTAGCTATAAGTAGACATTCAACAAATGTTAACTCCTTTTTCCCTTCTTCCTCTGCCTTTTGTGAGGGTCAATTTCCCAGCAAGAAATATCCAATTTTAAGTATCTGATTCGACTAGAAGGGGGAGAAATATAGTTCGCCTTTATGAAATTAACAGATTACTAACCTGAATTTAAGTCTCTTCCTGGATTGAAGGCCCGGCTATTAACAGTAGTAGAAAGTCGGTCACAACTAATTGTTCTAGAAACATTAGTGTTAAAGTTCCCATCAAATCTGAAACAATAGACAAGAATTAAAAATAATTATTTGGTGGTTATTCAAGATACATATATTATATTATATATTATATTATAATGCTCTTGAAATAGGTCCACCTATATGCCATACAATTGTGATTTGGATTTTTAAATACTCAAAAAAATCACTTCAGAACAGTGTGAGAAAAAAAATCTACATGGTTATAGAAATCTAGAATGTTTTAGAAATCAAGTTCAAATTATAGGGAGATAAAAAAAGTTAACCATCCTTAGAACCATTTTTTAACCACGCAATTTGAGTCAGGGACTACCGGAAAAAATCATACAGAAAATAGATTTGACAACATTCAGACTAGAATTACAAAATTCAGACTTGAACTCTAGTGTTATAGGAGAAACAGAAGTAATTCTTTAAATCACCCCAGCTGAAAACAAAAACAGACACCACTAAAGAAAGGCAGGCTCCAGAGAAGGAAGGACCAGGATTTGAATCCCTGTTCAGTCATTTATTGAATGTGTAACCTTGGACAAATAACGCAATTTTTGTGAGCCACAGTTTTCTTATCTGAAAATTTTAAAAAGATAATACAACATTGTCCTAGCTCCCCAAAAGATTAGAAATAATGTACTCTCATGGTATATGACAATATAACAACATAGCTTGCACCCCTTAGATTGTAATGTAAATAAGACCAAAGTCTTTTTTGATTCCCAGTGGCTGGTACAATGTTACTACTAGTGCTAGAACAATACTAGAACTACTGCTAGTACTGTGGCTAGCAGCTGATCAATAAATGTTAGTGGACTCAATTATCATTTGCTACAACAAACAACAATCTGAAAAGAATATAACAGGAAAATGTGACAACTTATATATTGCCACTAATTTTATATAAATTGAATCCAGAGATAACAAAAGGGAAACTTTATATAAATTGAATCCAGAGATAACAAAAGGGAAATATTTTTGAACTTTTAAGTAACCTACTTAGCATTTCAGATACTGAGAAAAATCATGAAGTTCCTAACAGATTCCCAAATAAACTCAACCTGAAATTGTTTTTTTTTAACGTGTGATAAAATGAATAACTTGGGTAATATATAATAAATGTCATTAATGAAATTCCATTAACATAGGTGACGGAAGCTACAACCTGGAAGCAACACTCCAAAAAAAATCAAGATACATTTAATTATCCACATGGACTTTGATCATCTATGGAGCACATCTGATAAGCAAAGTTAAATTGAAATGATTTGTTTAAGCAGGGGGCTAGGTTTTCAAATGGTGTGCTGGTTTCAACGGCAACTCAAATAGTCTTGTTATGTTATATATCTCACAAGAAACTTCTAGTGTAGGTGCTAACCCAGGGTGGAATCATATCCACAGTGTCAACTGTGTCTCAAAGGGCACAGTTGCTCCACCAAAGTTGCTGCTCCTCCTTGGACCTGCTCCAAGTTGTCTAGACGAGAAGTCTGCTGCCTCAAAAACCACAGATGGAGAGAAAAGAAGAGATTAACACAGAAGCAGCTGCTTGAGGGCATGGTGGAAAAGCAACATCGCTATAATCTCATGCATCCTCCTCTCTTGTTTTAGCATTTGAACATCTGTGAAGAAAGAATAGCATTATACAAACAACTTTAGTTTAAAGCTCAATTATTCAAACTAATGAAATAATGACACTGGTAATCCCCACATGATTGGATTTGGTTCTGGAAAGTAGTCATGCTCTAATGTTCGAGGAACTATATGATTTTGTGTAGTTTGGCCTCACCTGCCTCTTATGTCTTCGCGAGTGCAGGTACTTTCCAATGCTCTAGCTAGCCATGCTATGTCTAGACCCTATCTAGACCACAGGTTGACAAACTTTTTCCATAAAGAGTCACATAACAAATATTTTAGGCTTTGTGGGCCATACAGTCTCTGTTGCAAGATCCAACTCTGCCATTGTGCTATGCAAGCAGAGAAAATACATAATACAATACATAACACAATGAGGGTGGCTATATTCCAATAAAACTTCATTTACAAAAATAGGTGGTTGGCCAGTCTTGGCCCACAGACCCAAGTTTGCTCTCCCTGGTCTAGACCAGTGCTGTTCAAGGGACTAGTCTGAGATGATGAAAATATGTTTTATTTATACTGTCCAAATGGTAGCCATAGGTAGCAACTGAGCATTTGAAATGTGGCTGGTGTAACTTAATTTTAACGTGAATAGTCATTGGGTAGTGGCTATCATATTGGACAATGAAGGTCAAGTGTGTTCTCCTAGAACATTATTTGCCTAGTCATCCTTCAGGTTTTTGCTCAAATATCACTTCCTCAGAAAGTGATTGTGGATGACTTCCAGTCTACATCAGGGACCTGCCTATTTTCTCAAAGCATGTGCCATAATTTTCAACTTATGAATCCATTTTTCTACTTTTATAACATCAGCCTCCTTGATTAGACAAGAGCTCCATGAGGACAGGCACCGTGCCTTGTTGGTTTTATTCACCACTGTCTACATAATGTTTAGCATTGTACGTGGCAAAAGTAGGTGATCATATCAACTAGCCTTTCATGAACATCCAAAGTGCCTAGCTCTGCTTTGGGACCCCCTGAAGGCTCCAGAAACCCTACCAAGTGTCTCAGTCTAATGATTCCCAAATACTGAAAGTCTGGCTGCAAGTTGGGGAATATCAGAATCACCTGGGATGCTTGACAGAATGCAGAGTCCAGGGATCCACCCTTAGAGAATCTGAGTTGTGAGTCTGGGGTGACATCAGCTTTACAGGGATGAGAACACTCCAATTCTGCCATGCAAATTCTGTTAGCAATAAAGCAGTAGAGTGGATTTTTAAATGAGCAGAGATACTACCCATGTATGCCTCAAACAAATCAAGGACAGAGGCTCTTTTGATTCAAATCAGAACAGAGTGGTTCTTTGGTATGTCTGCAGCTCACAGCAGTACTTGTTACACAACTTATAAAGCCCTTTTAACCTATCCATTTGGCAGTTGAGAAAAGTGATGCCAAGGGTCACACAAGACAAGTCAAGGATCTAAGAGAGATCTGAACCCATCATCTGACTCTTCCAAGGCTGAGCCACCACACCACACTGCTTAATTTAAGCAATACATTAGGAAGAACTTGCTGAAAGGGGCAATCCAAGAGGGCTATTGACAATTCTACCCATGAAAAGTCCAAGTACTAGAAAGAGCCTCTGTCTGCCTGGACAGTCTCCATATCCAAGACCTGTACATAAAGTCCCACTCCTTGAGAAGATCAAAGGCCAGTGCTGAGGAGGCATGGATTCCCTGGGCCTTTGTGAAATGAAAGCTGACTCCTGGAGACCAGGGATCTATTATTTCGGGTTGTTTTCCTGTCTGCACTGAAAAGATCACCTCTAAGAGCATTAAAGAAAATATAACAATAAAAATTGAAGTGACTCGTTAAACAGAGTAGGTGTTCAGTAAATATTTGTCAGTTGTAAAAACTCTACTCAATGTGGTATCTGTCATCAATGATCTACTCAACCTTCTCTACTCACTATCTCTCCATCAACAATTCTAAGCAACCAGGCCCCCGATGCATGTGTTTTTCTGTTGGAACTCAAGCATGATACTTGCCAGAATTTGCTGCATCCAGTCTTCAGAGCCCAGCTCTAAACATTTTTTCCCCCTGAAATTTCCCATCAGTTCTGGTCTATGATGAACCCTTCCTCCTCCAAGAGTTAACATCCACAAAATAGTTGACTGGTCTCATTCTGCTTCTTAATTTCATACCTGTGCCTATTTTTCCTGTTGTTGTTTTTTTTTTTCTAATTGTTTTGTAATCAAGTTTAGCAAAGTGCTATTCATAGTAGATGTCTGATATACTGCCGGGTTTTAGATTCTGCTTATAGCAACAAAACACCCACCGACAAAAATTTACATAACATGTTATAAATAATGAGCAAATTATCTTAATTATTTTGGCTTCCCCATATCTAAAATCAAGGTGTATCAAGTAGAGGCAGGTGCCAAGAGATTTTGCTGTGGAAGACCTATTGTCTAAATCCCACCACGCAGCAGCTGAACTCCCAATTTTCTTTAAAATGTTTCATGTACTTGATGAGTCTTAGCTCTCTCAAGGGGATGATTACCTAAGATTTATATTTCTTTCTTAGGTCTACCATACTGCTAGGAATGTGTGATACAACCATAAATTCTTATTGGTTGACTGACTAATGAGAAAGGACAGCGATAAGTCACTGGAAAATTCGCAGTATTTTATTAAATTGACAATAATCATTGAACATCTACAATGAACAAGGTCCTGCCAACCAGGCAAAGCAGGATTATGGGCTTCAGAGATAAACAGACCTGGGTTGGAGTTTGGGTTTGACTGCTTTCTGCTGCATAATCTTTGCATTTTACTTAAATTTTCTAAAACTCTGTTTTTTGAATTTATAAAATTGAGATGAGAGTACTCATAAAGTTGTGCTAAGAATTAAGCCAGAAAGTGGCTCTTCAGAGCCTGGTATATAATAAGCATACAATAAATAATAATAATTAGTAATGTTAACAGTTAATAGCTACTAAATGCTCATCATATATCAAGTACATTCCAAGTGATTTACAAGGATTAACTCAGCTCATCTTTGCAAACCCTGATTTATGTATTAGTATTATCCCCATTTGACAGATCAGAAAATTGAGGCACAGAGCAAGGTTCGCAGCTGGGCAGTAACAGAACCATGATGGGAACATAGGTATCTCATACCTGAGCTCTCAATCTTGGTGAG
The DNA here is from genome assembly GCF_015220235.1 of Choloepus didactylus. Lineage (NCBI taxonomy): Eukaryota > Metazoa > Chordata > Mammalia > Pilosa > Megalonychidae > Choloepus > Choloepus didactylus. The sequence goes on from NC_051308.1 coordinate 181,093,533, forward strand.
TACTTTACACTGCCCTCTCAAGAAATTAATAAATCAACCATCATCATTATCTGAAATACCTGAAGAGGAAATCCATCTCAGAGGAAAGTATTACTCTGAAAGATTGTGGGGGCAAGGGGAAGCCTTGGCTTTTACTTATAATAAAAAACTACAGCCATAAAAAATCTTCATGATGGACAGCTATAGAGAAAGAATTCTATAGCCAAAAATGAGGATGCTAAGAAAGAGGAAAAAGATATTAAAGGAAGGTCTTCTGTATTTAGTGTAGAAATATTGGATTCAAAAATTTTTTCACCACTGGTATAGCTATGGAATTGGCTATTTCCTGGTGACTTTTCATTATTTCAGGAGACTTGAACTCCCTTCCCACTCACCTCTGATACCTGAGAGGTTTCAGGGAACCAGTGGCAGCTAGGAGCTTCAGGGGCGGCAGAAGAGTGATCATGCACATTTTCTGAGGGGAAGAGATGCAGCAGGCCTGGTGACAGCTTGTTCTGGTTTGTTAATGCTGCCATTAAGCAAAATATCAGAAATGGGTTGGCTTTTATAAAAAGGGTTTATGTGGTTACAAAGTTACAGTCTGAAGGTCATGAAAATGTCCAAATTAAGGCATCAACACAAGTATACCTTCACCAAAAGAAGGCCAATGGCATCCATAAAGCCTGTTAGCTGGGACGGCATGTGGCTGGTGTTTGCTGATTCCAGGTTATGTTCCAGCTCCTCTCTCAGTTCCTGTGTATTCTTCAAAATGTTGCTATTGGTGTGTTTTGTCCTCTCTTAGCTTCTCTGGAGCAAACTCTGGGCTAGAATAAGTCTGTTTTCAATGGCTGTCTCCAAAATGTCTCTCTCAGTTGCTCTCCAAAATGTTACTCACAGCTGCTGAGTTCCTTGTGTTTGTTAGCTCTTTTTTAAGGCTCCAGGGATTTAATTCAGACCCACCCTGAATGGGTGAGGTAACACCTCCATGGAAATTACCCAACCAAAGGTCTTGCCCATAGTTGATTGAGTCACATCTCCATGGAGACACTCAATCAATCAGTTTCAACCTAATCAACACTAATACATCTGCCCCCACAAGATTGCATCAGAGCACATGGCTTTTTGGGGGACATAATGCATCCAAACTGGCACAAAGCTCATATCATTTTCTTCTTTCATACCAACTTCTCCTCTGAGAGAAAGACCCTGGCATTTTGGTTATCTGAGGACCTTGAACAAATGGCTTATGTGCAAAAAAGATAATTAAATAGAAATAAAAAAAGAAAAAATTTTATCCATAGTTGTAACAGACAACCAGATGTGGCTCTGAGATTCCTGGCTGCCAAGGCAAAAGGGAAACCATAACTGGCTATATAACTTTCTTTAGGAGGGGGAAGAAACTAAAAAGTTCCAACAGAATTTCTTCAGGGAAATGTGAATTCTGAATTTCTCACATGGGATAATGAATAAGGAATTTTGAATGACATAATGGACAATGTCCAGAGCTAATGTTTTATTGTAAATACGGGCAAGGCATAATACTGGAATACAGCTTAGGGTAACCCCACTCTCAGTTTTCTAGAGATAAAACTTGATCCAAAGGTAAAACGTAGAATGCCTGATAAAGTGGCTGAAGAACAGGACTGTTTGAAAGTTCTTTATCTGAAGGAAGCCATACAACAATCCTGATGTTTTAGAATTAAATGACCATCTTGCAGGAAAATCTTGGCCAGATGGCAGTTCGACCTAACATCACGTTAGCCAAGAAAGGGGGCTATTTTAAGGACATCTGGGAGATGATTTACTATTGAGGGGTAAAACAGACTATTGCCTCATTTCAGAATTCAAGTTCATTTTTGCTCCTTGGGTAATGGAAAGGTAGTGAATGTGGGTGCTTTTAAATTAATTTGTTCCTATTGACTCTGCACTTTCTAGTATTTACAGAATTAGAAACATCACAACCACTCTGCATCCTCTTTCTTCTTGCAATATAGTATCCTTTAAACAGCAACAATCTCATGATAGATTCATTGACTTCAGTTCCCTTACACCTCCTGAACCTCGGCCATGGACAGTGCACTCACCAGCCAAGTTAACGTAAAACGCCTAGAAATAAACCTCACTCTGCTTCTTCTATCACTGCCTAGGTCACAAACATGCCAGTCAGGTAAGCAAGCAGGTGTCAATAGCGGACTTAAAAGATAAAGGCAGACAATGTATCCAAAGTTTTTTGAGCCTGTTAGATATTATCTACAAGAAAGCAAAACCCCATTGATTCTCTCTCCACCTGTCACTCACACACACTCATGAGCGTCTGCTTTTCTTTCTGGACTCAGGGTAACACTTGCTTATTACTTTATCTACCTCTGGGCCCCAAAGGAAAGGCTGCCTTGCAGAAGACAGAGATGCATTTTATGCATGTGTGCCTTTTAGAAAAGCGATTTATAAGGCGGCACACACTATTCATCCTGATTTGGAGAGTGTAAGGAATGTAAAGCTCATGCTTAAGATACTTTATAAAAATAAGTCAGTTACTCTTAGAGGTTACCTAAAAGATTTTTCATTTGCAAGTATATTAGCTGCCAGTCTCATTTATGTAATTCCAGGTTTATGAAAAGGTCAACAAATGGTAAAGTCATAGATCTTTATATAAAATGAGTGGGCAATCCAACTTAAGAGGTTTTGTTTGCTTCATTCTATAGACCTGTGTTTAAAAGGGTTAGTAACAACAATAAGAGAAAAATCCTACTGAAATCTCCTTTAAGAGCTTCACTATGAAAAAAGGAGATAATAGATTATATTTACTTTTTTACACTTATTTCATAAAGTAAAACCAATGCCTGAAATACAGTTTCAAGAGAAGTAACTTCATCTCTCCTGCCCCCTTAAGTTTAAAAAACAAAACAAAAACAAACTCACTTCCTTCTGGATTTATTTTCATGAACAACTGATCGAAACTGCATCCCGAGGGAGAAAACAGAACTGTGACTCCCACTTTGATCTCTTCCCCATGGAGAAATTCACTCCCTGCCTGGCTTGCAAGATGTTCATTTGATTGACGTTTGCTCTGATGTGCAAACTGCTTTGAACTTCAGACATTTAATTCCCATCAGGCTGCAGTCATTTTTATTCTCCTTCAACAGGATTTACAAGCAGGAGATCAGCAAATGTAGAAGATAAAATAAATTTGCAGAAGCTTTGAATCTTACATCAAAACAGTGTTCAAGTGAGCTCCAATTGGATTTCATTCAGCCTCGAGTCACAGTGTAAATCAACTTTTCAGTGGAGCCTCGGTTTAGAAAGAAAAAGATATAATGGACAAAGACATATTAGTTGGGGTTTACTTCCTGAATCTCTTTCTTGGTCTTTGTTTAAATTTCCTATAGAAGATGATTTGCCAGGCAAACCGTTCAAAACCCTGGGCGTTCATTCCTCAAAATTTCCAGTGAAGCCTGCCTGATCTATCACACAGCACACAAAAACCACACCCTCAGCGTGTGTGCCAAGAGTGGCAGTGAAATGCTGTATTGTTTGTGGATACATTTTTAAGGTAATAATTTAAAAGCAAATCCCTGTGGATTTCTCCGAACAAGGCTCACTCTTCATAGATGAATCCATAGCAAAGCCAATACAATGACAGCTAAGGGGGTGTGGATTTTTTATTTTTATTTTTTAACTTGTTTGCTTCTTTGTAATCACTACCAAAAGGCTGAGAGATAAGTACAAAAGGGGAAAAACATACCGATTCTTCTGGAAGCAAAACTGGTATCAGGTAAGAAACCGGTGTGGTGCAAAGACTTTGAATCAAGTTCACAACACAAGGCAGGCCATTGCTGCTAGTGTTGCTGAACTACCAAATTTTGAGAATAGCACAAGTTCCTCTGGGAATTAAAGGAGGCAAAGCCCTCAACAGTAGCCACAGAAACTTTTAAAAGAAGGTCTGAACACTGAGAAGTGCTCTCACCTACCAGATCCCCTGGTGCTAGCAACAGTCTAACAGTGTCTGACCTACTGTGACGTGACAGGGAGACATATCACTTCACCTCCATTCAACCAGGTTCCAGCTCATTCTCTGGCAAGTGTCTGCTCTACAAATATTTGAGCAACACCAGTTAAAAAGAATTAAACAAGAACCCCTTTATCTTCTACTTAACCATCCATGAGAATAAAGTTAAACAAAGAAAGCACTAAGATAAAAATCAAACATCTGCATTGGCAAATATTTAAACTCTGTTTCAATGGTGGAAGAAAGCAGTAAGAGTAGGATCACTTCAAAAAGGAACTATCACATTTATAAAGTAAATGATACTTCAAACCCCCCAAGCCAACCAAGTTTACTTATTCAAACACCTAAATTAATGGGCAAACTGAACCTGTCAAATAATGTGTAATCACATTACCAGAAATAGTTTTTCCTTCCATCTCTGCAGAGATTGGAGAGATAAGTCACGTTCTTTTTGTTCTTATCAGTAATAAGGATTAAACCTTTAGGGCTCAGCAACTTAGCCATACTGGAAACTAGGGCAGTTTCAAATGCCCTTGGAAGGTAAGACTCTCGGAGTAATAAAGCTTCTCCCTCTCTATGAGAGCCTCAGCGTCTTTTTACTTCCAAACATATTTCTTTTTCACCATTTCCCAACCAAAACAGATTGTTGAGAGGGGGCCGTGCTCGAATCTTCTGTATGACTTCTGTATTCAAACTGCTGGTAGTATCAGTTTAACCCACTATTGCACAAAAGCTTGGGAAATTGAACAGGTGACATCTGGGAAATTAGAAGTGATTCGTAACCAAAATAAACATTTATCCTTATATTCCTCATTACCTGATTGGGGCAGGGATACAAGAAGAAGAAAGAAAGAAGAGTATCTGGAAAAACGAAAGAGAAAATAGGCAGAGGGCCAGAGGCCTGGTGGGATCCCCAGGCTCCCTATGTGCTGGTCCACAGTCCTTTTGTCCATCTAGCTTTCTGACCTCTAATATAAGCACTTAGCACCTGTACGGTTATTTGTTTACATGCCCTTCTCCCTTGCTAGGAAGACACAAAGTAAGAGATTCCTTCTTACATTTCTTTATCCCAAGGGCCTAGCCTAGAGTCTATCTGTAAAGAGTACAAGTTCAGTGTCTGCCAAATGAATGAATGAATGAATGAATGCCGAAACCTAAAAGGCTAGTCCTTCCCAGGACTAGAGACCAGAGAGTGTACATTGGGTTTTTCTTCCCCTCATATATACTGAGTATCTAGCAAATAGCAGACCACTGTGAGTGAGCAGAGACATCAAAGAGAAGCACTAAAAACCTCAGAGTTGGACAATGACCTTGGAGATGACCCGGTTCAATCTCTCAGGCACAAAGGCACCGAGGAAAGAAGAGGCCTGTCCAAATGTTCCTGGTTCTGTAAAAGAAATATGAAACATAAAATGCAGAATATCTATGGCTAATGCTGTGTTCCTGAGAGGAAGTACTCAGCTGTATTAAAGAATAAATAAAGCTCTGAGTATGAGAATAGATAGGTATATCACTGTACCAGACAAGTCAAGACCCAGAACAAGTTTATACAAAGAATCATTTTTACATCTTGACCTTCTCTGAAAATACTTTGCTATTTTTACATAAAACACATAAAAAGCTCAAGAAAAGTTTCTGGTCCTCGGCTAAGATAGGGTCTATTTCTTAAAGCTGGCATAGTGCACAGTTAGTTTCTTTTGAAGACCAGACTAAAGAAAAAAAAATCATATAAGGTCAACTCATTTCAACTGGCAGAGAAGCCACTTCAATTTTACCACTGGTCAAAGTCTCTGATCATTTAAAAAAAAAACAATGATTCGGAATCGGGAAACCTAGATTCTAAACTCTAGATTCTAAACTCTAGATTCTTCCCTGAGCCCCTCACAACCTCTCCGAACTGACTTCCTCATCTGATAAAACTGGGGAAAACAGTACTTACCCAACCAGATTCTTGAGAGGATTATATAAAGAATGTAATGTAAGTAAAACACTGTTATTTACGGAAGTAAAAACATAAGTATTTTACTGAAGCATAAACATACGTAACTCTTTTATGAATTAAATAATGTAAATTAGTAGGCTTTCTGAAATGCAGAGAATTCTGCAAAATCTTTGTTAAATTTTGAGCCCAATTCACAGCCTTCTGGTACCAATATCCATAAAGACTGCATCTGTAATATTTAGCCTCCCTGCCAGTAGTAATAGTTTTTTAAGGGACTGGAGATGAAAGTTTGAGATAAGGCAGTGAGAATGACTTGAAAGACTGGGATTTGCTATACAGTACTTGGAGGGCAAAAATACAAAACACATCTTCTTGGGGAAAGAACAGGACCTGCAATAAAATTAAACTCAATTGTGAAGGACCGAGTTTTTCAGATTATTTGACCTTGTGACAACAGAGAGAACAAAGAACAACAGTCATGACCATAAAAGCACCTGGCTAAGTCAGAATGTTTTATTTTTCATAAAAATAGCAATAATGAGAAAATTTATATGGAGTTAAAAATTTTACATTGTATTTTTCATGTGCCCTACCTTACTTAAAAAAGATGTAGGAAAAAAAATAAGAGGTGCCCACATGTGAGTTGGTTGTAATGTCTAGAAATATCATTTTACATAAAACTCAACTGTGTATTAACATTAAAGATATACATTTCCACTTTGTCCTCTCTCCTGAACTGCCATGTATATAACATAGTTATGAGGATGCAAGTTATTTGTGGGATAAAAATAAAATGATACTGTAGGCTAATCTCAACTGGTTGCCAAATACCTCCCAAGTATGATATGCATGCAACTCAAAATCAGCATGTCCACACTGGATCCATCACCTTCCCCTCAAAATTTTTCCTTTGCTCATATAGTCACCCACCAGTTAATAGATTCCTATCCTCTGAGATGCTCCATTTTAAATTTGGAGCCATTTTAAAAATCTTCCTCCCCACCCAAATCCCAAATAAAAACGAATTGCCAGATTCTTTATTTTCTTCATATCCTGCCTCTACTTTCTGTAATGTACTCCCACCGCCACCTGGGAAATCTTTTTCCCATCCTTCCTCAAGGTGTCATTTACTTTTCCCCTGGATTATCAGGATGGCCCAAGTTCCTTACCTCTGAATCACAATTTATCCTTCACTTGCCAATTAATTAATCTGCCCATATCACAGCAAGCCTTTCCTTGCCAAAAACATACTACTTACATAAAGAAGTTTGTCTAGTAGACCTATGATTTTGAGTCCATCACAGTACACCTTCTACCCACTTTTCCAGCCGCGTCTTCCACCTCACCCAATTGCTTTATGGATTCCTGCTCTTCCCTGACCTGAAGCATACTTTCCCCTGACCTATTTGTTGAAGGGGCACCCTTCTCAAGGCTTCAACTCCCACTTCCCCTGCAAGACCGACTGCTCAGAGGTCTCCGCTAATGATCAATCGCTTTCTCCTCTAAGAGAGTCTGGATTTCTTTCATGACTTTCAGTCTGCCTTAGAATATACATGTTGTATGAGCTCCTACAGGTACAGACTTTGGTTCATCTTTGTGTATCAGACAGTATCTAGTGTAGTGTCTTGCACATTAACTTTCCTGAACATGATATGGTGAGTTGAAACATATGTAGGAAATTTCCAAAGTATATATACAAAGTACTTTATTTTGTATTTTTAAATTCACCATGGATATAACAAGATTACTAAATATAACTGCAAACAGAAAATTAAGTCAACATCAATTTAAGATTCAGATCACAGCTTATAATAATGGAATAATGTTCAGGTGAAAGCAATGACTATTATGAATAGGCATAGAGGTTCTCAATATTATTGCTCAATTTCTGCTTAGAGGTAAAAAGTAGCTCGATAATTCTGATCATCATCACTGCTGGTTCTCAAAAACTAAAGACAAAATTACCTTCACTACTATTCAATAACTCCTTCAACAAATAACTATGGAGCACCTGCTCAAGCAAGGTATTAAATACAAAGTTGAATCTGACAGGATCCCTGAACTCAAGTAACTGAGGAAAGATGAGATGATACACAAGGCACAAATATGCCATAGAATCTGGTATCACCACTCTCGCAGTTACCCAGAATCAAATTTCAGCCACCACCTCTTCCAATACCCAAGTTATCGGGTGCCAACAGCCAAGTTCAGGGCTGCCTTGTTTCTTGCCTGCATAAATGAAATGAGACTAGGTCTTCTAGTCTTTAAATGGTTGACAAGTAAAATGCCCTTAAAGGTCATGTCTCATCATTTTACTTCCTTTCTCAAAAATCTTAAATTAATTCCCTTGTTCAAGCAAGAAATATTTATTGACTGTCTACTATGTGTCAAACAATGGAGATACAGAAACCAGAGGAGGATAGACATGGTCATTTACTTTATCTAGGAAGTTTAAAAACCACTGAATAAAGTCCAAATTCTTCAGCCTAGCATCCGAAGAAAGAATTTTAAGAGGTGACTGGTCTTAGTAGGAAAGTATCAAAAAACACCCGAGAAATCAATTTTCTGTCCCTTTGCAGGTTCTCTCAGTTGTCATCATAGTATAACCTTCAGAGTGTGTTGCACTGAATGGTCTGTAGTAGAATGCTTTAATGCCCCCCTTCAGAACTGGGCACTTTATGTTTTTAAAATATGTGCTATCAAGCATTAATAAGGAAAATCAAATACAGATTTTATAAATCAGTCTGAAACAAAAAGTAAAATTAGCCATCTTATCAAAATTACTCCTTATAAAAATAATATCCCAGTACTAACTCACCTTTAACACATTTGGAGAAGAAACAAGGTTAGTAAGTCACCAGCACTTAAAATGTCAATAATAAACTAGAGTGCCATAGGACCAGCGCTAAGTTTTAAAACATGTCTTCATGGCTGGATGATCTAAGAATGGACAAGATCCAGATCTAAGACTGAAGATCCCTTACCTCAGGTTCAATTGCTTATATTTGTTACTAATGGCAGGAATAATACATCTTTATGTGGTCAAATACAGCCCATGGACATGAATAGTTTAAAAAATTTGTCTTACAGAACTGTAAGGCAAATCTCGGTTTGGAAGGACTTTAGCAATACAGTAATTTTAAGTCCATTTTTCATAAACTTCAATTATTACCACATTATCTTCAAAATTTTGGTCATATTATTCACTTAATTTTATATAAATCAACTTAATATTTTAGTTAGGTATATTTATTTTTTAAAAGAAACTTCATGTTTTTACCATGAAAGAAAAAAATCGTATATATCAACATTGACATAGAGGGTAATATTGAACTAAATACATACTTTTAAAATAAAGAAGCTTATCCATGTACAATCTAAAAAATCCCTTCCCTACAACAACCCCGTGAGGTAGGTACTGTCATTGTTTTCATTTTATGGATGAGGAAATTGAGGCTCAGAGAAGTTAAGTGCCTTTCCAAAGTCAACTTATAAGTGAAAAAGTCTGATTCAAACCAACATTGGTCTAGCATTAAAAAAAGCTGCCTTTAATTGTGTCCATAAATCACCTCCCATGACTAGGAGATCTTCCTTTTTGCACTTAACTCCCTGAGATTCAAAATGTAGACTCTTTAGGGGGGTTGGAATACATGAAAGAGTGAACTGAAAATGCATTCCGTGAGATATCACAGCAGTTACAAAACTCAGATAAAGGCATTACCTGATGTATTGGAACCAAGAACACCAGGATTTTTACCCTGGTTTGCCCCAATAACTTACTCTTTCCATTTTAAAGTCTTCATTAACAAGCTGAGAGAACTCACATAATTCAGAAATAATTTAGAAAGTGCTAGTGTTTAGCCAATGGCTAGAAAAGCATTAGCTCGTTTACTCCAGAAATGCCTACACATGGAAAGTGAGCTCAGTTCAAGCCAAGAAGATTCATTATAAGAGAAGGGTATTCCCCATTTGCCACTTCCTTTTGCAAATAGCTGTTATCAGATATCTTTAATATGCCACCAGATCGTCTCTTGTTTTGTTCATCTACAAATCTTCCGGTAAGCAAACTGTCCTGGTTTTACAAGATTCATCCCAAACGTGGGTTCTTGGCTTGGTCAGCTACACCTAGCGAGGAGAGCAGTTTGCACTGCAGCTCCCCAGAGTGCCCATTCAGCATTCAATGCAGGGGATCCAGCCTCTGAAGGAGGAAGGTACCTTCATTCTATTCTGCTTACTCAGCATTTATCCCAGTTACCCGAATATTTCTAGGAGTACATCTCTTTGAAGTTAAATGAACTGAAAGAGAAATTCCTGGTGGGCAGAAGCTACATTTTATATTTTATCATAGCCACCAAAAAGCAGCACACTTGTGGATGTGTAACCATTTTCGCACGTCAGCAAACATTCTTCTAGAGCATGGCTGCATCTAATCCTCTCACTATCTGAACGTGACGCAATTTTCTTAACCAATCTTCCGTAGTTAGAACTTCAGGGTATTTACACTTTTCTCTAATATAAATGGCAGTACAACAACTTCCTTTACATCTTTATCATTATGAAGATGTCTGATTATTTTCTTATGGTATTTCTCCAAATGGCCAAATAAGATACATACTACTAAAGTTCATGGAATCTTTCCTGATAACCACCCATTTAGTATCTCTCTCTGCGTTGAGGGAACACAGCACTTCTCTCCAGTGTCAAATTTTTGCCCTATTATTTACATTCAGAATTTGCTTCCTCCTTCCAATAATTCATAAATTTCTTGAGAGTAGACACCCATTTTCACCCATATATTTAAATCAATTCAGATTCCAAGAAAGAGTTGTTAAACACTTAAAACTGCCAGATACAGGGGGTACAAAATGGATGAGGTGTAATCCCTGCTCAGAACTGCAGGCGAGGCAGACTCGCCAATGACAAGGTGAGATACATTACACTAGGAGTGGTGACTTCTTCCAGGGGCAAAGGGAAATGGGGGGAGAGAAAGCCAGGCATTAGGAGCCTGTGGAGAAAGGATAATTATTGAGTTCAGTCTTGAAACATTAATAGAAATTCACCAGATGGACCAGTAACAAGTAGGAGATAGAAGGGATAAATTTATTGAGAAAAGCCATCTAATTCAAGTTTTGTTTCTTTTTAAATCCCAGGATCACTAGTTTGACTTAGGAATTTATGAAGGTACCAATCTCCTAAGCAAGGGTTTCTCAACGTTGATAATACTGACATTTTGAGCCAGGTAATTCTTTGTTGCAGAGTCTGTCCTGTGCATTATGGGATGTTTAGCAGCATATACTTACTTGATGTCAGTAGCAAACCCTACCTGCTCCCTGGTTTAGACAACAAAAAACGGCTCCAGACACTGCCAGATGTACCACAGAAAAACCACCCTTGGTTGAGAACAACTGTTCTAAGAATAATTTTAGCTCTTGGGACTTCTTCTATCTTATTTTTCCTCCCTGTCCTGAAATGATTTTTTTTCCTTGAGATTTAAAACCCAACTGGATCTTCATTTTATTTTATATGAGATAAGTTTGTAAAATTAAGTTACTGATGCTCCAACTATAAAAATTTGCATCTCCTTTGATTAAACCTAATAAACAAAATAGTGAAATGTTCACCATGATATGGAAGTTTATAAATATTATGGCTAATATGTATATGTATATGTATATGTATACATGTACATATGTATATGTATATGTGTATATATATGTGTGCGTATATGTGTGTATATGTGTATATATATGTGTATATGTGTATATATGTATTTTCACATATATGATTTCACTGAAAGCTAATAAAAATCCTGTGAAGTATTAATATCATTCTAGAGATAAATATACGGTGGCTCCCAAAACAGCAAATATCCAGGACTATCTGGGTGTAAGAGCTGCAGGTAGGATTTATATTCAGATATGTTGATTCCAAATTTTATATGCTTTCCATTTGGTTTAGTGAACAACTGGTATGAACTTCTTTAGGCTGCTGATAGGGTAAAACAGAAAAAAGTTGATCTTAACATCAAACAGATGGTATAATAAAATGACTTGAGGATGCTCTGATACCTTCATAGTCCACCAAGAAATCACATTAAATAAAACTTGACTGTGGAATCAAAATACCATTTAACTACGAAAAACAATGTTGTATTCATCCCTTGCCCAGTTTTAAGAGCATTATCGTGGAAAAAGAGGAATACATACTAACATCAAACATTTACATTCATGTAATGTTTAAAGCATGTTAACACCTTTTACTCATTCTGAATAGCCCTAGAAAATTGATAGAATAGATTATTATCCACAATGACTGGTAGAAAACCACATAAAAATAAATATTAAGCAACCTGATTAAGGTCACCTGGCTAACGACAGGTCAAGTCAAAATTAAGTCCTTTGTACTTCTAGATGAGTGTTCTTTCCACTACAAACAATTTCACAGCATCACATGCCCCTACACCCCTCCAGATAGAAATATCACTAGGCCAATAAATACATACAGATACTAGTTCTGTTTCAATATTATCTGAAACTACACTTCCTTTGGTAGTCCTGAGGACAGCATCTACTAAAGACGTAAGGTTTTTTGGTTAGTATTATCAAAGACAAATAGGCACCCAATTAAATTAAGCAAATTACCAGAAGAAGTGAGACAGACTATCTTACTCATGGCTTATTAGCTGATACATTGACAATTTTCTAGACCTAACTGATTTTGCAATTAAGCAACAAGTGATAATCGTGAACCTGAATTCCAACATAACTAAAAGGTGATTAGGCAGGCTCCAGGAATTTCCTGGCAACAGCCTCTTGAGTAATGCATCTTCAAAAAGTACTTGAAAAGATATAGGGCTTATTTAAGGCAGAAAGTAAATCATATACTTTGCAATAAACAGTCCCAGGTATCTGAATACACAATGGAGAGCATAAGCAATTCAATTCCTGCTTAAAATGTAAAGAAAAAAAATTAAAGTCTTACTCCATCATGGACGGCGGGATAGTGCAGCAGTCCTGAATTGCCGTCAGAGGCGAGGTCAGGTGTGCGGTATAGGATGCCTCCACAACTTGCTTGTTCCGGTTGACCACATCCAAGTAACGGTTGAATTTCTCTCGGATTTTTTTGGCTAGCTGCAGAATGAGAATGAGCAGAATAAACGGAAAGCCCCAAAACAATAAGCCACCGTATTTTGTCTCATAAGCTAATTAATTTGTCACAAGCTTTGAATATTAAAATTTAGGTAAAACAAACAACATACACTCAAATCTTATTCTACTATTTGGGTTGAGATAAAAACTTCAAAATGCCCAGATGTCACAGAACGATACTCAGACAACAATAAAATAGTACCTCTCTCTCTTACAACAGACAATGAAGCATTAATAACTTGTCATATGTTCAAACTCAAATAGAACAATGCCCAGCTATAAAGTGCCTTGCTGGCAAAAGGAAAACAAAGAACACCGATATTACTATTGAGAGGATGACACAGTGGGTACTGAGAGCTACAGGGCAATAATGATTGCAAGCAGAAAAGAATGGTATCTATTACTCATGGTTCTGGGTTCACATAGGTTTTCAGGGTGGGGGGGCAGGATATATGAAGGAAGGAAAAAGACATTCTGTACCTCTTACTTCCACATGAATGGCAATGCCCTAGAGTTATACAATGCAGACATTCATATAAAACAAAATATATACTTGGAAATATAAACAAAATATACAGTCATATAAAATAAAACATATACTCACGTTTGGTGTGTTACACCTTTAAGATGGACTAATGTCTTTCTTAACTGCTATGAACAGAACATGTCATCATGATTTACTTTCATGTGGGAATAATGAAAGCAAATTGATAAGCATACTGCTTTTTCCCCCATTGTTCCCATCAAATACCACAGCTTAATTACAGATCTCCAAGGAAAAGAGTGTTGTTTTTCTTCCCCTCAAACAAAATGTTACCCAAATGAAATGACTGATGGAATTACAGCTAATTGGTTTTGTAGAGCTATTCATTATCAGCACACTAGAGGAGAACTAATCACCTCCTTTGGGTCACGCTTCTCAGGCAATCCAATAGCTTGCAGGCTGAGAACATGGAGCCAAATCAGAATATCTTCATTTGTTATTTTGAAGCCAATTTTAAAGTTTGATATTTTTTCCCAGTGACATTCTTGTGATTTCAGAGTCTTAATTAAATAACTGAGATTCTCAGCCTTGCTAAAAATTGCACGAACTATAAAGTTTAGAAAAAATTTCTGGACATAACAAAAGATTATGAAAGTGTTTAATTTGATAATGTGTTGAGTGTTTCTTGAAATGTAACGAGTCCACCTACATTTCTACTTCCTGAGCTAGAGATCTTACTATTAAATAAAAAATGTAGGTCTTCCTCACTGAAGTCGCTGCAATAAAATATAAAAACAGAGTTTAACTTCCCATCTTAGCCTAGACCAGTAGCTCTAAACCAGAGGTGATTTTTGCCCCCACCTCCCAGGACCTTTTGGCAAAATCTGAAGACACTGATTAGTTGTCACAACTGGGGGTGGGGGGTGGGGGGTGGATACCGGCATCTAATGGGTAGAGGACAGAGATGTTCTTAAGTGTCTTACAAGGCACAGGACAGCCTACTACAGTAAAGTGTAATATGGCTCTGATTTGGAGAAAAATAAAAACTAATTGTCCCAACAGTGGTTTGGCCAATAGGTCCCACACTGTTCTATTTTAGTTCTCTACCTATCTAAAATGAAACCTTAAGGGGGAAAAATTCTAACAAAATTCCTACATTAACAAACTTCTAATTCGTTCTTTGTTTTTCCTTTCCCAAAGTAATGTGAAAAAGGCTATTATATATACCTATAGTTCATTAAAATGCAGCCTAAATACAAAGTTAAGACTACTCACTCATCATCAGATGTGCTGACTTGTTTTTTAAGCAACAGTTTGCACTAATCTAACAATCTTCTTTCCTAGACTCTCACATTCAATGGGTGGTTGAGGATGAGACACAGTAACAGATACAGCTTGAAAGCCTAATGCTATATTCTCATAGTGTATTCAGGCATATGCTCTTGTAACACATTATATTTTAATGCTATTATCTGTTTTAATGTCTAGTTACCCCACTAGACTGTGTGCTCTGAGAGGGTAGGTGCTATATATTTGTGCCAGTTTGAATATATTGTGTTCCCCAAACGCCATTATCTTTGATGTAATCTTGTGTGGGCAGACGTTATCAGTGTTGATTAGATTGTAATTCTTTGAGTGTTTCTGTGGAGATGCGCCCCACCCAGCTGTGGGTGATGACTCTGATTGGATTATTTCCTTGGAGGTGTTGCTCTGTCCGTTCGAGGTGGGTCTAAGTTGAATTACTAGAGCACTACTATATAAGATCAGACAGAAGGAGCAAGCTGCTACAGCCAAGAGGGACACTTTGAAGAAAGCACAGGAGCTGCAGATGAGAGACATTTTGAAGACGGCCGTTGAAAGCAGACTCTTGCTCCGGAGAAGCCGAGAGAGGACTAATATCCCAAGTGCAACTAAGAGTGACATTTTTGAGGAACTGCAGCCTAGAGAGGAATGTCCTGGGAGAAAGCCATTTTGAAACCAGAACTTTGGAGCAAACGCCAGCCACGTGCCTTCCCAGCTAACAGAGATTTTCTGGACGCCATTGGCCATCCTCCAGTGAAGATATCCTACTATTGATGGACACTTTATGGCCTTAAGACTGTAACTGTGTAACCAAATAAACCCCCTTTTATAAAAGCCAAACCATCTCTGGTGTTCTGCATTTCAGCAGCATCAGCAAACTAGAACAATATGTTTTTCTTCACCTCTGTATCTTCAGCACCTAGTATACTGCCTTACATTGTGGGCAGATAAAAATAATTAATGAATTAATAATGGTTAAAAAAGAATTAATCTGAGAATAAACTTTTCCTGTGGTCCAAAGATCAACAACCTCCTTTAAAACATGCAACACATTTTCAATATGTATAACAATATGTATTACTGGAAACTCCATCAAGAAGCAAAAATCCTATCTTTTCTCTTAAGGTTCTGATAAAATAAACATTGCTAATTTTCCACTTAGGCTATCAATGGTGTAGTCCTTGATGCCCTTGGGAACAAATGTTCTCTAAGAGGCTGAAGGTGAGGTGTATGTGAAAGTGCTGAATTTGTAAATAAAATCTCCACAAATTCATTTTAAAACAAAAATGAACTATATAATCATTTCTTTCTCACATAGGTATGTATATACATACATAAATGCAGACACACATGCACACACACAATGAACTCCACTTGAGACATACTCAGGCATTTCTCCTACACACTTGGAGAACTCTAATTTTAAAAAAAGTCAGATCTAGCTAAGCTTAGATATTCTAGAGTAGGGGTGGGCCAAATGTGGCCCACTGCCTGTTTTGTATGGCCCATGACAAATGTTTCTTGTGTTTTAAAATGTTTTTACAGGAATATTTTGTAACATGTAATCATTAGATGAAATTCAAATTTCAGTGTTCATTAAGTTCTACTGGAGCAGAGTCACATACCTTTGTTTATAAATTGTCTGTGGCTGCTTTTGTGCTATAATGGCAGAGTTAAGTAGTTGCAACAGAGACCACACAACAGACTTCAACAAAAAAACATTTATTCTCTGGCCATTTACAGAAAAAGCTTGTCAACTTCTGGTCTAGAGAGGGAACACACTTTGCTATAGATAGAAGTCCAGGGCCCCATAAATACCTGTGTAGCAGTTTTTAAAACAATTGTTGCAAAATCTTTAACAGTCCATCCCATTTAGAGGTGGGGGTCTATGTTCTCTTTCCCTACTGCTTGAATCTAGGTCAGTTTGTGTTGGTTTTTACCAACAGAATGTGGATGAAGTGACATAATGTAACTTCCAAAGCTAAATCATAAAAGGCATGCAGCTTCTGCCCCCTTGGAATCTTCACCCTCTTGGCAGCTCCAAACCACTGTGGCAGAGGAAGTCCTAGGCACATGGAGGGGCCACAGTTAAATGCTCTGGTTGTCAGCCCCAACTGGACAAGCCTTCAAGTCACCCTGGTCCAGGCTCATGACACAATTCAAGAAACTCCAGATGATTCCAGACCCAGAGTGTTCCTAGACAAAGCTCCAGGCATCGTGGAGCAGAGACAAGCCATCCTTGTTGTGCTTAGTCTCGATTCCTGACTCATGGAATCCATAAGTATAAAGACATAGTTGTTTATGTCACTAAGTCTGGAGTGGTTTGTTATGAAGCAAGGGATAGATGGAATACATCGGACAGTCTGAATTCCATTCTAGGCTAACCATAGTGAAACTAAGCTAAACAATGCTGCTCAAAACCCAGGCATTTCATCTAAGTCATCAAAATTATCTAAATTGTACCCTGTGGATTGTAAACCTGTTGCAAAAGAATTTTAGGGTTCTTCAGAAAATTTTAATTGCTACCATACAGTGGTATTTACTGCATACTAGGCACAAGGATCCTACAGTGTAAATATTGCCATTTTATATCGGTGAGGTTAAATGACAGCCAAAGCCACAAAAAAAGTGAGAAAGCCTCTCACTTATTCAGACTCAGAACTGTCTTGCCTATAAAGGTTGTGTGCTAAAGTGCCTCAGACAAACCGAACCTAAAAGAAGGTGTCATGGTAGCAGAACACTGACTTGAATTAATAAAATATCACAAATCACAAAGGCTGAGGAATGGAATTCCTTTAATTTAATTGGCCATGGCACAGGGCAGGCTGTAAGCTCTACAGCATTCTTAGGCTATAGAACTGAGTGGTCCTTGGGGTAGGGTTGGGGATAACTGGTTGATGGGAGAGGGACTCTGGACGGGGTGAGGGGAGAGTGGAGATATCTGCCTTTGGCTTCCTAGTGAGGGCCTGCCTCAAGCTTCATTCTTCACCAGTGCAGACAGTATCCCATATACAGAGCCAAGCACAGAGTGCAGACACTCATAGACACTTAACAAAGGTCAATAAAGCAAGCTCTCTCCACTCAGATTCACACTTCTCAGTCAGAAACTCTTCAGTCTTTCATGTTGTGACACCATATCTTGTCTTATTAAAAAAAAAAAATAGCTGACACTTACTGAATGCTAACTACATGTGGACACTGTTTTAAGCACCTCACATCCATGTACCTACTGATTTAATCCTTCAGAGAAGTCAAAGTTGTTAAGCAACTTGCTCAAGGTCAAAGTTAGTATGTGGTGGAGCTGGGAACCAAAACCAGTAGCCCCTCTTTAGCACCCAAACTCTTAACCATTATGCAATTCTGCTTCTTTTTGTCACACACATAGACTCACCCCAACCCCACCCACCAGCAAGTTCCTCTCCTTTCCAAACCTAACAAATGCTGTGAAATCCTTGTAGGATACCACAAACCATACACAACATCATTGCTTTGTAACAAGAATGAAGTATTTCAAAATTAGTATGATTTCATTTAGAATTCTTCATAGTTCCTAAGAAATTCAAGTACTTTGAAGACGTTTATAATTGCTGAATTCCACCACCAGTATAAAAAAGGATAAATATTTTTTATTTTATTGAAAAATAAAATTTAATTTAAATTCAAATTAAAAATAATGAATGTCCAAAAATACTGCCTATAGCACACTGCCTGACTACCATGGTCTAAGTCACATCAAACTAACTTAAATTGTTCTAATTCCTCAAGGTGTTTTGTCAGTTTGTAATCTGGAAGGAGAACAAAGTGGTTTCTTTTCCTTAGAAAGTGAACTGCAGAATTCAGTTATATTTTCCTCAGGATTTTCATCTGAATCAATTGATCTGTCATCATAAGGTAGTAAGAGAAAATTGTAATTCCATTTTACAAATGCAGAAACTGAGGAATAGGGGGCTCAGGGGTCTCTTGAATCCCAGGGAAGTTTCCTGCCTCCCTTCACCGATTGCCTGAAAGGACCTTGCAGTGCCCTTCTGATAAGGAATCTGAGATGGTGACTCGCTATGGAAATCTCAACTCATGCTCCACCATTTTTTTTTTTAAACATCCCTCCCTCTAAAAGCAATCTCTTTTTTTAGCATGCCAACCAAACCTAGGTTGCTCGGCAAGCATAACATAATCTCAGAGTAAAGATAGCCACCAGAGAGAATAAATCCTGAACTAAAGAGGACTGGCTACCAACATGTCACCTTCTAAGAGGCCAGACAGATGTGGGGTCTGTATCCTGCCACGAACCCTGCAGACAGGACAAAACAAAGGACATTCTCAACAAAAAGCTACAGGTGGACCCACAATCCTCCTCAGTGTAATTAAAAACATTTTTCTTTCCACAGCTCAGCTTTCATCTTTTATCCTTCTTTATCCTTTCCCCTTCATCCCCTAAGGGGTTCCTGAATGCTGATGAGACAACGGGACTAAAACCATCTTGTCATCCTTTGGGTCAATTCTTAGGCTAGCAAACATCCAACCATGGGTCAAATGATTAGTAGGTAGCTCGCCGGTCCCCATGGGAACAGATTCTAATTTGTCATCATCTCCAGTGACAACGTTTCATCACAACATCAATGAATTTCTTTCTTGCTGAATTTCGCTTCCTTTAATTTTCCCATAGACATTTCTGTCATTAGCATACTTCCCCAGAGTTTTTTTTCCTTTTCTTTTCTTAAAGCTCTTTTTACCCTAGCTTTATCTTTTGAAGACTGGAGGTGAGATGGGCACACAGTTGGAAAAGGTAAAAAAAAAAACAAAACAAAAAAACAAAAATGCAAAGGCATAGTACACATTTTATTTATGTCTGCTTCCTAAAAGGAATGGTTGGAAGGAGTTTTGAATGTTAGGAAAAGCTTTATTTAAAATATATAACAATGGAGCTGACAGGCACAGATAGGAAATCTACCCTAGGGGACTGAAGATTCATAGCAAAATTCCTATTGAATGTAGAAGAGTTTAACATTTGACAACCTTCAAAAACCTTCGCGCTGTGATAAGAATTTAATAGCTGATCCCACTTTCCTTCAATTCCAGCCTTATTACTCAAGAATAAACCTTTCATTTTGTTTTCCAGCAAGTTTCAGGATTTGGTTATGTATGTAATATAGAAATAATTTATAATGTAATATAGAAATAATATTCAACACCTCTGAGCAGTATCATACCATTGCATTCCAAAGTTTTTCATGTAGAGAACATTCTCATTGTTTCATGTTGCTGACTCTATACTGTATACAAAACACTGTAACTCCTTGCTATTATTTTATTAGTAAGAGTTGCAATCTTCCAGATAGGAGCAGGCTCTGAGCTCTCCCATTTATTAGCTGGGAAGTTGGGCAAGTTCCTTGATTTCCTTTAGCCCAGGAATAACACCTTTTCAGGGCTCATTGTGAGGTTCAAATTAAATAAGGAACATGTAAAACCCAGGATAAGTACAGGGGTTTTTCTTATTGTTATACCCCAGTCAATGGACTAGAAAACGCATGTGTTGGTGATAGGGAAATAATATGAGGTCTAAACTTTCTGATAATACAGCTGTAAGTAAACAGCGTGAGACTCCATGAGCATTGACCATTTTATTCATTTAACCCATCTTCAGGCTTAATCTTACTTATGAAACCTGGCATAATGTTTGGAGGGAAAAAAGCATTTTTTTTTTTTTTTTTTTTTTTTTTTTAGATTAATAGCAATATGGCACAAAGGGCTTAGGCTTTGGAGCCAAACAAATCTGAGTTAAATCCAGCTCTGCCACTTACTAGCTAAAGGAAACCAGATAAGTTATTTCTCTAAGCCTCAATTTAATTACTGTAAACTGGGACTAATAATACCTGCTTCGTCATATTGCTTGAGAACTTAATGGGATAAGGTTTGTAAAGTATTCAGCAGAGTGCTGAATATATTATAAGTGGCAGATAATTGGTAGTGGCAATCGTTTACAATTATTATAGTTGTTACTGTTTGAGGAACTTGATCATCTTGGCTCAGGCGCTCTGAACTGAGAATCCATAGAACATATTCTCTGCTCTTGGTTGAGAGTACACAGTCAACCCAATGAGTGTGGACATGTTAACACAGGGCTATGATCCTCACCACAGCTATCAGTGCAGCTTCTAAAGCACTGGTCATGAAGGTTTGATAAATACAGTCTCAGGCAGCTCAGGATTCTTCTGGGGTCCTTTTTCCCTAAACTTAAGGATCTAATAATGACTTTATCCTGAACAGCATTTTACCACTTTCAAAGCATTTGTACATGAGTTGTCTCATTTGGGCCTGACAACAACCCTGGGAGCTGGGCATTCCCTTTCCCATTTTTACAACCAAGGAAATCCAAGGCTCACGCTTAGTAAGAGTAGAAAGAATAGATTAGATATCTAATCCCCAGCTCAGTTTTTTTTACAACCAAGGAAATCCAAGGCTCACGCTTAGTAAGAGTAGAAAGAATAGATTAGATGTGTAATCCCCAGCTCAGTTTTTTCTACCACACAGTTTCCCAAACCCAAATTGCCAAAATATATGAACTCCCCCAGATCAGATCATCTAAATTCTGCTCATTCTTTCAGTTCCAGCCCAATTTTTGCATCTTCAAAGCCTTCTCAGGTCCTTCTTTTCCAGAGTTTCCCAGGACTTACCATTGGTTTCATTTATATCCTCCCTAAAATTATTGGTGCTCTTTCCTCATATAAGGAGCCCCTTTTCTCCAACAGACCAATAACATAACAATAATTAGCATTTATTAATTGCTTACCATGTGCCATGCACTATGTAAAGTGCGATTTTACACAACACCTTTTAACCCTTCACATCAACCCTAGGTAATCACTATATGTCATTTTATAGATGGTTCCATTGGATTAACTTGCTTACGGCCACTCAGCTAATAAATTGTTCAAATCAAAGAATAATTTATCAAATCCATGCTCTTTAACCAATGCAGTATGCATTTTAAGAAAAATTTCATATAATGTCTAGCAACTAGAAGGAACTTAAATGTGTTCATTACTTTAAGCATTTGCCCTTATACAATATACCATTACTTGCCATATTGTAAAAATCTGCTTTGGGTTCTAGAAAAAGACAGATGCTCCATAAATATTGGTCATATGCGGTTTAAACCAATCAGAAGCTTTTGGGCCTGTCTGGTTACCAATCTTTCTTTACCTGCCTCCTAGATAACATCAGCTGCTATGAAACAAGTGGTGGCAAAATAAAAAGAGCACTCATTCAGAAAGGGTATCCTTGATGGCAACTGGCCATAGTTGTGATGTGGAACCTCACCCAATACAAACTTTGGCCTCAGGAAAACCCACTGAGCAGAGACTGGGCACAGCAAGCAATGATGTAGGACAAGACAGACGAAGATCTAGAGATGAATTAGGGCCAGAATTTCCAATGGCCCATGAAGGCTTCAGGGTTGTCTGACAGATGTGTGGGAACAGCCCATCCAGCGGAGAAGCGGGGCAGCCGCTGACAGATGATCTGCAGGTGGACCAGGAAGATTTATGTGCAGGGCCCTCTGTGCTCCAGGGTCACATACCCGATCCTGAGAGAGCGGGGCTCGGGAGGAATGCAATGGAAAAAACAGAAGGCAAGTGCTGACATGCCAGAGAACCAGAGGAGGCAGAGGGCTGAGAAACAGTTGAGAGCAGCAGCTTCTCTCTAAGCAAAATGCAGGTTTGTTCTAAGGGTTATAAAAGGGGAGTTAGTTTGGGCAGCTGTTTGTGTTAGGTATTCCAGGAGAGTCCTGGAAATACACACACCTGAGACTCGTGAAAGCCAAGGTTATCAATTTAAGGGCTCAATGGGCTCTTGCCCTATTTTTCACCCCACTCTACCCTTAATGACCTGATTACAATAAAAGAAACAAAAGGAAGGGCTTCAGTCCTCTTCTCACTTCACTCTGTTAACAGGAGCCCCAGAGCTGAGGCTGTCTAAACCTGAAATTAACAAACTCAGGTCTTGAAAGTTTACAGCTTGTTTCTTCACAACAAGAAAAAACAAGTTCAACTAATCTTGACTTTAGGAAGAACTGAAAGGCTGAGAATTGAGGGGAAGGGGAAGAGGGAGCCATAGCAGACAGAATAATTCTATCTCTAACATTTTTCTTTGCAACTTTTGAGATAAGTTTGCATTGAATATTAATCAAGGAGGAGAAAAGAAAAATATTCTGGGTTCGTGAACTTAGGAATTCTCTGGTGACCTGTGAAGGACAGACAAGACATTGGAAAATGAAAGCAAATCCAGTCTCTTTATTCTTAGCATGTAAAGCTCTTATTTACAGTACAACTATCCATGCATATCTTAACACCAAGTATAACTCAGAAGAATTCCAAGTAAAAGGATAGCAACTAGAGGAACTGGGGATGGATCAGTTGGGAGGGGTTTGGGAACATGCGATTCCACTCTAGCCCAGACTCATTACCCCCTAACCCAGTGAAAATAATGTTCCATCACGAACCAACCTTGCAACCTGGGCCAGACCTGGCACTCTGCAGGGCCTCAGGAAATGTTTGTTGCAGAAATGAAAGATGAAACCTGACCTGCCTCTAGTTAGAGGCGAAATGACCAGAGCATTTTATGGTTCCTCGTGGGCCCCTTTGAGAGCATATTGATCAAACACTTGCCAGCTAATAGAATTAGCTCAGCGATGAAGCGGAAAGATGACACTGGCAGGGAAACAAAAATCTGCTACTACTAAATACTTCCTTACCTTTGCACTGGCCAAGAACTTATTAAATCCAATTTCTGGGAAAATAGTCCTGAGACACAATGACCTTGTCCAACATTTTTAAAAATCTAAATGTTTCCATTTTCCTTTCCTTAATAATATGTTGACCTTACTTACCTTTACAATGGAATATAACACTGTGATATTTTAGGACTTCATTGATACACAGTTCTTCTAAGGACAGTAGAGGTCAGTTATGATAAGAAAAAGGTGTCTTCCAGACTCCCTGTGACATAAAGATAAGCCAGTGCAAGACAAAGCCCAATGCATAGTGAGTGTATTTCCACATTTGGAGTAACAAAGTTGATCCCCTTTAAAACCAAGGAACAGAAAACAGTGTAAGAGAAAAGATGGAATAAACATTCCTTTCTTCAGCTGTTGAAGACTGCCCTTGAATATCCCTATCACCTGAGTCTTGTATATGGCATGACAACCTCAGGAGGCAGGAAGAGACCCTCTCCAGGGCCTACCAACAAACAACGAAGCACACTTGTGATGTGCCATGGCCACTCAACAGAGAAAAGGCATTTTTGGCTTTAGTGTCCAGATATTTGAACAGTAATAGAACAGTTCCTGAAACAAAAATGTTACAATAGGGACAAACATTCCATACAAGCCACATCACCAGGTTCGCCAACCAGAATGAGGGATGATTTTGAGGTATGAGTTATTATTATTAAATTTTTGGAAAAAATAAAACAACAAAACCCCCACATATTCCAATAAGATTAGGTGCAAATGTTGGATTCTAATGCTAAATGCAACACCTGCCATTAAGACTTGTTAGAAACAACAACTAAGAGAAATATTTCCCATGTGGGTTGCAAACCCAACGTATGAGGATATTTGCCTCAACCACAACAATTTTCTTATCTCTTTCTCTGAACTATCCTGTGTGTTTCCTTGCCAAGCTGTATCTGATATCACTCTCTAACTCACAGCTGGATTTAGGAAGGTCTTCTCATCCCCTATCTGATGACAGGGCACACTGCAAACAAGAGAACCGGGACATGTCTGCTGTCCATGGGATGTGGGTTTCCAGAGGATTCACAGCTAACACCTTCCCTTGGAGTTTGGTGCTATGCTAGACCTGACATGGGAATCCATGGATGTGACAGTGACACTTCCAGATGATTCTGCAGAAGAACCAGCATGCACTGTCCATAAAAAGTCTAAAGGCTTCTTAAGTAAAACCTAGTGAGAATGCCCATGAACAGAATCAACATGATCCCTAGCTGCCTAGAGTTTCATAATATTAAAACAGAACTGCAGTTCTTGGTAAGGTTCCAGATTTATGCTGCCATGTGCTGTTTCATGGATCCAGATTTTCCAAGTATTTTTAGAGCATTTAGCCAATTCAGGGGTTCTTGATATTAGTAACAACTAATTTCTCCACATCATTACCACAAATTATTTCCTATTGCATCAAGGAATATATTAGGCATGAAGGGGCTCCGGTTTTTAAAAATTGCTCACCAAGTTTTATAAAATAATCCAAATCAGGTTGCTGCTTATACATTCTGCCAATGCAGCTGATTTGTGGTTACTTTATTTTTCTAGTTGAATCAGCAATTTGGATGGAGGATTAGGGGTGGGGTGGGATGGGAAAGGTCTTGGGGCTACCTTCTCGCCAGCATTCCCGAACACCATCCAACCTTGAGATACTGGATATATGTGTAAAATGGGTCTGATTCTTTTCAATTTTAGTGGAATGTTCATTTCTCGTGATGAAATCTTCCTGGCCTTTAGAATAAAGACGACTGATTACCTTCTAGTTAAACGAAGCTTTCAGTGTTTGAGTAAAAATCCCAGGCCCGTATTTTTTCAAGGATCTGCTTCATTGAAGGAAGACATTTGTGCACATATGGTTCGCAGAGTTATGTGAAGCTGAAGTTCCAGCTGGGGCAAGGAGGATGCACATCATAGTGGGAGCTTGCTTGTCTTTCCCTGCTCTATCCCCAAAGCTCCACCTTCCTCTCTCCTGGCTGCAATCTATTCTCTCCAGCCCTGCCTGGTTGCAAGAATCCCCATCCCAACCCTGCTGCTGGAGAAATAGTACCAGCCCGTTCATTTGCTCCCCCCAAAACAGCAGGAACACAGAGCCTGGGAACCAAGGGAATGAGGAAATTGAATAGTTGGGGCTTTTGTCAAGACAACAATATAGAAAGCCTGCAGCTAAAATTTTCAAGCCCTAAATATTAGTGTGTGCTAGCGCTGGTTGGTGGTGCGGGAGAAATGGAGATTTCATTTTCAATAGCTGATATACGTGCCTAAACGTGTAAAAATAAACACTTTATATAAAGAGTATAAATTTGTATAGACAGCATATCATACATATAAACAATAGATACATACTGCCTCTTTAAGTGTATAAAAAGAGTAATTATGTAAAATGTGTGAGTATACAGGGTGTGTGTGTGTATAAGCAGGATTATCTCAGCTTATCTCAACACCAGGCACACAGATTTGCTAATGTAAAATGTACCTCTGAAGTCAGCTGGTCTATAATTAGTACAGAAATTAAAGCTCTCATGGATGCATGCACATATATTTTAACTGCCAAATACGTACAAGGATATAGAACATAGGCTATAAATATATTTTCCTTAAAATATAAACAGAGTTGCTAAATACTTCGAATTCCCAATTGCCATTTCTTAAATAGCGGGAAGGGTAGCTGTCAGGCTGCTTCCCCTTTCCTTGCCCACCTTGTTCTTTCCCTAAGAAGCTAGCAGAGGAGAATTCCATGCATCCCTGATAACTGCCAAAGTTTCACGTGGAGACAGAAACCTGGGGGTTCTAAGAGGTATCTAAGATTTGCTACATCCTCCAGGGAAACTGTACAAACACAAGTTTTACCAACCACAGCTCCATGCTAAAAATGCCAAAGAGTTATCTTCATCTTCTTGCGTGTGACCAGAAGGAAGAGCTCACTGTAGTACCTATACTCCAACAGCTGCAGATTTTCACTCAATTAGCTGAAAGTTCTTATTTAGGGGGCACTTATTTAAAAAACAAACAAACAAACAAAAACAAATAGTCCAATAGAAATTCCACAATGACACAAATTATAACCAACTGTCTTAAAGTTATGTTAATAAAGGAATAATGAATTGTAAGAAAGACCAGAAAGTCATCGAGAATGTCATTTATTTTTATATCTTGTTTATGTTCCTTCAGGACGATCCATTAGTAATACAATGCTCTTCTGCGTGAGGCTCACATTATATCCTTGTGATTTATTAGTGTTAAAAGGCTTGTCCACTACAGTAGAGAAAGCAACCCCCACCACTGTTTAACCCAGGGCAACTGAGCATTTAAATGTGATCTTTTCTTCATTTAGCAGCTCAGTTTTCATTACAGTACTTACAATGTTTAGACATATTATTTATCTTATTTCAGTTGATGTGCAAGACTGTCAGGAGAGAATAAACAACCTTCCTTTTAAAAACTGAAAACATCTACAAGAATTTGCAGTGTCAAAGGTATGGAAAACAACACAGCACAGTGGTTAAGAACATGGGTTTTTAGACTTAGACCACTTTGGTTAAAATCCTGACCCTATAACCTATTAAATACAATTTTGGGAAATCAATCAATGTCTCCAACCTTCACTTTTCTCAACTCTAAAGTGGGGGAAAGGATTGTATTTATATTACATAGCTGTGGTAAAAATTAGATAACCCATGTGAAGCAGTCCATACTAAATGAACATGAACTGCTGTGTCAGAGAGATGACGTTTTCCAAAATTCTACCTACTAATTTTTGTACCCATACCCCATTTATTCAAATTCCAGAAAAACAGGCATAATTTGAACATGGTCCATCATGTTTTCCCACACTAGATGAGATCCTTAGTCCGTTTAGGCCAACATTCTGCCTCTTGTAAACACAATCAAGAAATATTTCCTAAAGAGGATACTTCGGTCCTTTGGGGCATCCTCTTCAAGAATTTAGCAAGATATACCAAATATATGAACCCAAGTTTTCTGTGATTTAACTATGTCCTTGGGATAAGCTCTTTCAGAAAAAGAGCAATGTTCTATGCATTCATCTTCCTACAATGCCAAGTATATAGTAAGTCCTCAATAAATGTTTGCTGAATTCATCAACTGCCAACTTCGTAGGAGAGAGCTGCTCAGAACTTCCCCTGAAAGAAATCACAATCTAGTATATCCATTCATTCCCCCAATAACTATAAAGCACTACAGGGTGAATTATTCTGACACAGTCCCTGCACTCAAAAGGAATTTCCTAATTTTTATATTTAAAACGGGAAATAAATTCTACAAAATTTCTCTTTGATATAAAAATATCTAAAGTTTCCTTACCTCTTCTGAAGTTTAAGGAGTATCCTCTAATCCCAATATTTTTGCATTTCTATTCAAACAATTCAAATCCAACTTTGCATGGTTTTTCTTGAATGCATCATGGTATAGTGTAATGGTATCTATATCTTCCCCTTTTCTTAAGTGACATCACAGAGAAAATAAAACCTTACACTAAACTCCAAATATATCAGATAAGGTAAACTGTTGGACAAGGAATAGGAAGGATGACAGAATCTAACCCCCACTAACAGCCTCCACAACACCAACCACACAACTTAGAGAATAAATCTTGAAGCATAGAGTGGAACACTGAATCTAAATGCACTTGAATTCAAAATCAGGTCCTCCAGCTTCTTACTTAGGTGACTGTTACAGTTTGCTAATGCTGCTAGAATGCAAAACACCATAGATGGATTGGCTTTTATAAAAGGGGGGTTTATTTGCTTACACAGTTACAGTCTTGAGGCCATAAAGTGTCCAAGGTAACACATCGGCAATCAGGTACCTTTCCTGGAGGATGGCCAATGGTGTCTGGAAAACCTCTGTTAGCTGGGAAGGCACGTGGCTGGCATCTGCTCCAAAGTTCTGGGTTCAAAATGGCTTTCTCCCAGGATGTTCCTGTCTAAGCTGAAGTTCCTCAAAAATGTCACTCTTAGTTGCTCTTGGGGTGTTTGTCCTCTCTTAGCTTCTCCAGAGCAAGAGTCTGCTTTCAACAGCCGTCTTCAAGCTGTCTCTTATCTGCAGCCACTCTTTCCACTTCTGTACATTCTTCAAAATGTCCCTCTTGGCTGTAGCAAGCTTGCTCCTTCTGTCCGAGCTTATATAGTGCTCTAGTAAACTAATCAAGGCCCATGATGAATGGATGGGGTCACACCACCATAGAAATTATCCAGTGGAAGATCTCTCCCTCAATTGAGTGATCACATCTCCATGGAAACATCCAGTCAAAAGTCTTCAACCCAATCAACACCAATAATTTCCTGCCCACACAAGACTGCAAAGATAATGGCATTTTGGGGGACATAGTACATCCAAACCAGCACAGTGACCTTGGACAAGATACCTCTTTGTGCATAATTTTCCTTGTTAGTAAAGCCTGCAGTGGTTTTTTTTTGTTGTTGTTTGTTTGTTTTGGGGGGTTGGTTAATTCATGCCATAAATACTTACTGAGTGCTTACCATATACCATATGGAAGTAATTTTCTAGGCGTCCATCAAGGAACCAACCAAACAAAAACTCCCTCTGTTATAGATTATCCTCTCCTAGAAACGGTACACAATGAAAGAAAAAAAAAAACAAAAAAAACCCAACACATATATCCTAAGTGATAAATTCTAAGGAAACAAGTAAAGCAGAGAAGACAGGTAAGAAGTGATGAGAAGTGCAATATAAGGAATTTATAAAACGATGGTCAAGGAAGGCCCCACTGAGAGGTAACATGCAACCCAAGACTGAAAGCATGTGAAGGAGCAAGCCAGTGGTTATGTAAAAAAAAAAAAAAAAACTTCAGTGCAGTGCTTAATTAATTACATCCATTCAACAAATGATGCTGATTGCTATCATAGCTAGAATAATATAAAGAAAGCACAAAACTAGGATTAGAAATCCTACCTCTGCTACGTATCACTTCTATGAGACCCTGAACCTTTTACAATGACTTTGTAAGATAAACAGTTTAGGCACATGGAAAATGGGGATAATATTATGTGCTCTGCCCATAAAGTCATTAAGTGGATGAAATGAGAAAATATACGTAAAAATACCAAGAAAATCAATAAAGAGCCACTATCACATCCACTCTTAAGACTCTACCGCTCCAAAATGACAGACCACCAGTCCCATACTCTTCACAAGAACCCAATGATTTGATAGGTAGCCCAGGAGGAGTGTTTCTTAAGATAAAAATTAACTTCAGTTCAAGAAATCAAACCAAGAAAAGTAAGACCTGAAACAGACCTAGACTGATTTCCCGTCAAGGAAACCTAAACACTAACCAGGAAAACTTGCTGGGGCACTGGTTTGACAGAACAGCCACCTGCTGGCTGATTCATTAAAAACTCCCCATTTGGGTGGCCTCATTACTTCTCAACCTTTCTTTTGCCTTCCTGCAGATTCAGTGCCTTTATTCACTCATTCAACAAACATTTAATGAATACTTTAATAAACATGGAGCCAAATATGGATCTGGGTAAAAGGGTGAAATAAACCAGGACCCAGCCTGAACAAATCCCCTGGGACAGATGGGAGGAAGGGTTGGAGGCCAAGAAAGAATGGATTCCACCCAGCCCACCTCCAGGGTTCTGCCAGTCTGGACAAGCCTGAGCCCTGAACATACTTCACCAGGTAACTGTAAACAAACTGAGAGCCCTCCGGCTACCACCATACTAGGTTACACTTGGCAGTGCAACCCCAAAACACATCCAGATTCTAGAAATATAAATATTAAGAGGCAAGTATAAATCCATTCATTTATTTTTTTTCAATGAATAGTTATTGAATGCATACCAAGTGCCAGGCCCTGGGAGGCAGAATTAAAAGGCAAGAGTCCCTCCTGTTCCATCTCTTTTATACCTCTTTTTGTATAACCATTGTCCCTTTTCTCCCTGTGGTCCAGTATACAGTTCAACAATACAACCAAATTTTCCTACAGTGGAGAATTTCTGGGAGAAGAAATACAAAATATAAAGGCAAAGCCAATATAAATTCCATGTCCAGTCTTACTCTTCTCAGCTAGCTTGGCTCCTATTTAAAGCTCCCACTTGCCCGTACCAGGGCCATTCTATGATCATTCTCTCTTGTAAATTCTCCTTTAAAGTTTACAGTTCTTTCCATCTAGGTCTCACCTAGGAGGACTAGACTAAGAATGGAGTGACCTTATTTCCACACTTTATTACCCTTTCATATTCTGGAAGCAGAACACAAAATACTAAATGCCTACCTGTGCCAAGTATTTTAAACATCTTGCAAGATAGGCATTATCCCCATTTTACAGAGAGAATTGATATGGGCACTGAAATATTCTACCAAAAACCAGAGAGTCAATGACACAGTCCTATGTGGAATTTAGGTTTTCATCTCCATAGATGAGGTTCTTTAGTTCTCCACCCCAAACTACCCCTGCAAAGGGATCATCCAAAACAAGAGTAGAGGGAAATCTAACCTTTCTGCTGGTTCCCATGGTCTCTATGGTCCCTTCCAGCTCTCATTCCAAAACATCACACTAGTTAGGACTGAATATTTCTATTTTAGCACATAACGAGCTAACTCATTAAACCTGACTCTCAGTTTATAATGTCTTTTAAGGAAAAGCTATTTTTGTATTTGCAGACCATGGGTAAATTGTTCTTCTGCAATTTACTCTCCCCTACTGTGAAAAAAGGAATATAATTTTGTACAAGACCTATATCTTGCTTTTTAGGTATACTTTAATCTACTGCTTTGACCTGGTCCAAATTGTTCATGATTGGAGCTTTGAGGTAAACAGTGTAAATCCTTAAATACTCAAGTAAAAGAATAATTTGGGGTATTTGCATCCCTTAAGTATCAATTTCCTATAAAACCAATATACTTCTTCTTTACTATGTCCCAGTGAATGATATTTGATGAAATGACACATCTAATTTTAAATCTTTCATGTAGCATTCTCAGTATCAAAGAACAACTCAAAAATAATAAAGAACTCGGCTTCTGGCAAAATCTATTTTAAATGCTAGAGTGTTTGGAAATAGCTTTGGGGCCAGAAAAAAAATCCTTGGATTCCCGATCTACACATATGCCAGGAAATGTCCACCTAAGGATAAAAGAATTAGACTGAGATTTGAGCTGGTATCCAAGACACAGATTAGAAGTCTTGAGAGTTCAATGAAGTTAATTGCTTGCAAAAAGAAACAAACAAAAATCAATGTTCCTCAGAGGAATACAAGAGAATCCAGAGTATTTCACAATATCTAGGATACAATCCAAATTTGCTGACATATGAAGAAACAACAAAATGTGACCAATTCTTAAAAGAAAAGATAATCAACAGATCAACTCCAAACATTTTCAGATGTTGGAGTAAGCAGACAAGATTTTAAAGCAGTTATTATAAAATCTCTGCAGAGAAATAAAACCTGTAAAATGAAAAGCCTAAAACAGAAAATTACAATGTCTGAAATTTTAAAAATTATATCATTGGAAGGGTTAACAGCAGAATGAAGATAAGAGGAATGAATGTAAAGATATATAAATAGAAATTATCTTATCTGAGATCAGACAAAATAATTAGAAGAGACACTGTCTTGGGGCTTTGTAATAAAACATCAAAATATTTGGCATACATGTAATTGAAGTGCCAAAAGAACAGAAAATGAGGAAGAAAAAAATTAGAAGAAATAATTGCCAAAAATTTCTCCCAAATTTGATGGAAGATGTTAATTTACAGATTCATGAAGCTCAACAAACACCAACTAGTATAAATGTGAAGACTGCCCTGTCTAGGCAGTCACAGTCATAATCAAATTGCTGAAAATCAAAGATTGAAAGAAAAATCCTGAAAGCAGCTGGGAGTGGGGGCTGGGGGACAGGGGTGGGGGGCATTGCATGAAGAATAACAACATTTAAAATTTCAATGACTTCTCATCAGAATCTGTGATGGCCAGAAGACAGTGGAAACAACTTTAAAGTGCTAGGGAAAAAAAAAAACCCAAAATATAAACAAATAACCTTGTCAATCTAGAATTCTACCTTAAGTGAAATATCTTTTAAGAATGAATGCAAAATAACGATATTTTGTGATTATAAAAATAATAAAAAATTAAGAGAATTTGTCGCCAGCAAACGTAACATGATACAAGAAATGCTACAGGAAGTTCTTTAGATTCAGCTAGTATCTTTAGGAACAAAATGAGCATTGGCAGTACTAAGTATGTGTAAATATACAATAATATTATTCTTCTAATTTCTTTAAATATGTGTGGCAGTTTAAAGCAAAAGCTATAACATTGTCTTGTGAGTTAGATGTATATATAGATGTAATATATATGATAACTCTAGCATAAAGGATGGGGGTAGAGAAATGGATCTATAAGGCTACAAGGATTCTGGATTTTATATGAAGTGATATAGTGCCAACTCTAAGTAGATTGTTATAAATTAAGGATGCAAACAATAATAATTGCTAAAGCTATTATATACATGTATAGCTAAAAAACTATGATTGATTAACATGGAATTCTAAAAAATACTCAAAAACCCAAAAGAGGGCAGGAAAGGAGGAGCTAAAACAAAAATAGAGGGCAGAAATGTAAAACAAATAAAATAGTGACCCAAATCCAGCCATATCAACAATTAAAACTAAATGTTACTTGACTAAATATTCCCTAGATGCTCCCAATTAAAAAGAATAAATTGTCAGGACAGATAAAAAGCAAGTCAACTATACGTAGCCTATAAGAGACAAAGTTTTAATAATAGAGATGTGGAAAATAAGTGTTTGTGAAAATATACCATGCAAAGAGTAATCATAAGAAAGTTGGAGTGGCCCTATTTTAATAACAGATAAAATAACTTCAAGGAAAGAGTATCAATACAAGTGATAATGACTGACATTCCATACTGTCACAATTCACCAGGAAGAGATAACAGTACGAAACGTGTATGTGCCCAATGGAGCTTCAATATATATGAGGCAAAAATGGACAGAATTAAAGGGGAAAATAGACAATTCTGCCATCATAGTTGATGATCATAGTGCAGCTCTCAGCATATGACAGAATTAGATGTTTAAAAAAAAATCAGCAAAGAAATAAATGATCTGAACACTACAAACCAACTACTTAACCTAGTGGATATTTAAAGACAGCTAAAAACTACAGAACACACATTCTTTTCAAGTTCAGGTGGCTTACTCACCAAGATGGATCTTATGTGGGGACACAAAACCAAAGTCCTAACAAATTAAAAAGGATTGAAACCCTGGATGTGCCTAATTAAATTAGAAATCAGTAACAATAAGATATCCAAGAATATCCCAAATACTTTGGAAATTAAGCAATAACTTCAAAGCAATTATGGGTCAAGGAAGAATTCACAAAGGAAATTAGAAAATATTTAAAACTGAGTAAAAATGAAAATACATCATGTCAAACTTTGTGGGAGGAGTTTGTAGTTTAAAATGCTTCTATTCAGGAAGGAAAAAAAGATGCAAACAATCACCGTCCTAGTGTTCCAACTTAGGCTAGAGAAAGAGCAAAATAAACTTAAAGTAGAAGAAAGGAAATAATGAAGAGCATACATCTGTGAAATAGAAAACAGAAACAAGAGAAAATTAACAAAGCCAAGGTAGTTTTTTGAAAAATGGGTTATCACTAATATTTTTTCCCTTTCTTTCACTCTCTCTTATTAGCTGTCTGTCTAGCTAGAAGTTAACCCATTTTAGTGATCTTTTCAAAGACCCAGAATTTTGTTTCACTGATTTTTCTCTATTCTTGTTCTTGCCTACAGATATTAAAAGGATAATAAGAACATTATTAACAATTTTTTGTCAATAAATTTGACAACTTAGCTGAAACAAATTCCTTGGAAAAAAAAACTCACCTTAGCAAAATTGACACAAGATGAAACAGAAAATCTGAGACAAAGAAAAACTCCATAGCTGTTAAAGAAATTAGATGCTCAAAAATCTGCCCACAAAGAAAACTCCAGACCCAGATGTGCAGTGCACTAGTGAATTCTATGAAACATCTAAGGAAAAATTAACACCAATCACAAACTCTTTCAGAAAGAAAGGGCAGAGGGA
Source organism: Choloepus didactylus (assembly GCF_015220235.1). Lineage (NCBI taxonomy): Eukaryota > Metazoa > Chordata > Mammalia > Pilosa > Megalonychidae > Choloepus > Choloepus didactylus. Next base: position 181,128,271 of record NC_051308.1, read on the forward strand.
AAACCTCCCAATTAGTTTCATAAAGCCAAAAACACCAATGCCCTAATACTAAAAAGTGGTAAGTGATATGGAAAAAAAGGAAAAGAAGAAAAATGTATAGAAAAATCTGAAATATTGGTGGAGGGTATGTTGGGGGTAGGATATGAAATGGAAGAGACCTGCAGTTTTAAATATGGAAAACCACGTATTTAGGTATATTCTAAATATACCAAAATTTAGAAAAGTATATTTCTAAATTTACCTTTAGAATGTAAGGTAAATTTAGAAGGCCTCATTTAGAAGGTGACATTTGCAGAGCCCATGGAGACAAAAAGCAGGAATGTGTCAAGTATTCATGAAACAGCAAGAAGGCTAGTATGGCCTCCTGAAGCCCAAGTCAGGGAAGTTTATTAAGGAAGAGAGAGGGGAGCAACTGTTCAATACTAATATTAGTTCAGAATAATTAGGACTCTAGATTTAGCAAAGTGGAGGCTACTGGTTACCTTTAAGAGAGCAGTTTTGTTGGACTGGTAGAGCCAAGAGCCTTACTGGATTAGGTTAAGAGAGAATGAAAGAAAAATTGGCTCTAGTGAGCACAGACACCGTTTTGAAGGACTGCACCTCAAAGAGGAAGAAAGAAAGAAGGCAGTAGCTAGAGAGGAAAGTGGGGTCAAGAGAAAGGATTTGTTTGTTTGCTTTTTAATGTGGGACAGGTTACAGCATGGTGTATGCTGATGGATATGATACAGAAGAGGAAAAAAAAAAGATACCATAGAAGAGTGGGGGAGGTAGAGGAGAAGGGGAGACCTGCTCAAGTAATGTGCTTGGCCCAATGTATAAGCAGTTCTCTTAACACACTTGTCCATTTCAAAAGAATTCTAATGTCCTCAAAAATCAGCTGCTCCAGCAATTCAATAGGCTATAAAACACTGTATCAATCATGAAAATACGCTTGCCATTCCACTGAGTAAATTATTACCATAAATAATTCACTAGGGCATTAATGGGAAACATTAAACTCTTGAAACAACATATCCAAGGTGGCACTGTTTCATTTAGTGATCTAATCAAGCACCCCAAGTGACTGTTACTCCTTTTGTTTATTCTTCACTGACCTGTATTTTATGGACCAGTACCATATTTTGCTACCTTCTGGGGCATTTCATCAAAAAGGTTTTTCTTGATTCATGCTCAACTTCATATAATGCCCTTAGGTGCACACACAACTTAATTTCTTAAAGCATTCAAAAATGGAATCTATGGGAGGTGTTGTACACAAGAATGTGCACATGGGGTTTTATTTTCCCAAGGCTGTTACCATAGTTTCTTTGGCAGCAAAACTACATATAGTAAACTGATTAAAAATTTAAAACATATTGTTAGTCAATTTAGACCCACACTTTGAAGGTAGGTGGAATGAGTTGGAATAAGAAAAAGCAAAGGGATATCTATATCATAGAGAGTTTTATTGTAAGAGTCAAGAACCACAAAATATTTTTTATTAGTTTTAAATACTTTGTACCCCTAACTAGAAGATATTAACACCACATTTGATTTACTACCAAGTTATATAGTATACATGAGTTAGATCCAACTCTCAATAGGATTTGACTGGCAAAACGGAAGGACAACAACCCACTGTACTCTAGAGTTTTATTACCCTAAAGGAGAAATGATAGATACAAAATTCAAATCAGGATTCCAGAGAGTACAAAATATACAAAACCAAGCATAAAGAAGTGCTGCCTTCTTCATCTGAAGATTGAGCTAAAATTAACAGCACAAATATCAATAATCTAGTCTGAATATTGAACCTGTTTTTGACTTATCAGCCGAATCCTATAAGCATTTATAACTGTTCTTTTAATTGTGATGAGGCTAGTGGTATGATTAAAAAAAACAGAATCACCTGTTAGGGGCACTGAGTTCCCAAACATGGTGAAAGCAGAACTCTCGGAGGTTAGCCAGTGATAAACCCTGGAGACCTTGAGCTTCCACTCTGATAACAGCATGGGACCAGGGATAGGAGATAAACCCCGGGGTTGGCCAAGAGGGGAACCTAATAGGAGACACTGCTATATACTCCCAGTATAGTGAGAGAATATGGAGGGGGCAGCTAGATAACTAGGAAAGACTTAAAAGATGTTTAAACTTTAAAACATACTTTTAACCAACTAATAAGTCAAAAAAGAAATGATTGTTCAAATTAGAATATACCTAAAACTAAACAATAAAAATACCATATATCATAGTTGGCCACTCTTACTGTTCTTATTCAATACTGCTCTGGAGGTCCTAGCCAATGTAGCAAAACACAGAAAAGAAATAAAGGTATTAAGGATTAGAAGGAGAATCAAGACTGTCTTTATTTGTATATACAATTATATATATAGAAAACTCAGAAGAGTGTACAATATTTAGAATTAATATGGCAACTTAAGAAGACAACTGGATATAAAATAAATATATAAAACCCACACTGCAACAGTTAGAAAAATGTGATTTTTAAAATAAATTATTTATAATAGTAAAAAAAAGTATCTAGAAATAAATGCCACATGCATAGACCTGGAAGTCATCTGGGAAGACTGTAAAACCATGCTAAAATACTAAGGAAGTACCTTTAAGTTTCTAGTGTATTAGAATAGCTAAAAGGAAATACCTGAACCAGGTGAACTGTAATCCAGTAGCCTCGATTCTTGATGATGACTATATAACTAGATAGCTTTTATCCTGTGATCCTGTGATTGTGTGACTGTGAAGACCCTGTGACTGACACTCCCTGGATCCAGTGTATGGGCAGATGAGTAATAAGATAAAGACAAAAAATAAACAAACAGAGGGGATAAGGGATATGGAATATTTTAGGTGTTTTTTTTTTTCTTTTTTCTTTTTTTTTTGGAGTAATTAAAATGTTCTAAAATTGATTGTGGTGGTGAATGCACAACTGTGTGATGATACCGTGAGCCACTGACTGTATACTTTGGATGGATTATATGGTATGTGAATATATCTCAATAAACTTGCATTTTAAAAAAAGTACTAAGGAAATGGGAAGATATGCCATGTTAGTAGATAAGAAGATTTATTATCATAAGGACATTCTCTCCAAACTGATCTATAGATTCATTGTAATGCCAATTAAAATCTCAAGAGGGTTTTCTTTCAGAATTGGACAAGTTGATTCTAAAATTCATATGTGAGAGCAAATGCTCTTGAGAAAAATAAAGGAGAGATATGCTACCAGATATCAAAAGTGGCAAAACTAGTAATTAAGATAATGTCCTAGAGGCACAGAGATAGATAAATAGATCAGTGGAAGCAAACCAAACTCCTCTATGCTTGGAAACTTGACTAATCAAAGAAAAGACACTGTAAACAAAATAAAGGAAAGACCGTTTAATAGATTGCGCAAATACATTTGGAAATACATATAGAAAAATATGAAGCTGGATACCTATTTCACATTCAACATCAAAATCAACCCAATGAGGATCAAAGTCTTACCTGAGAAAGGCAAACCAACAAAAGTTTTAGAAGACAATATAGGAGAACATCTTTATGTCTATGAAGTAGAAAAGAATTTCTTTAACAAACATACAAATCTAATGTGGGAACCACAAGCCTCATGTGGCTATTTCAATGAAAACTACTTAAAACTAATAAAAGTTAAAACTCAGTCACAGTAGCCACATTTCAAGCACTCAGGAACCACATGTAGCTAGTGGCAGCTCTATTAGAGGCACCGATAAAGAACATTTCCGCCATTGCAGAAAGTTCTCTTGGACAGCATTGATCTAGGAATACACATAAAATTTTTAAACTTCTAAAGTAAACATAAATAGCCCAATAGAAAAATGGACAAAGGGCATTAACAGGCATTTCACAAAAAAGAAAAACACAAAAATGTACAATAAACATGTAAAAAGTCATGGCAGCCTCATTAGTAATCAGAGTAACACAAATTAAACTCATTAAATATCATCTGAGACACCCCCAAACTGATGAAACATTAAAAATCAGGCAATATCAAATACTGAAAAGGGTGCAGACCAGCAAATTTCTAACATGCTGTTTGTAAGAGGGTAACTCATGACAGCTCTTTTGGAAGCAGTGGCATTATCCCGTCACATTGAACATTCTGGTGGCTTAAGAACTAACAATTCTACTCTAGAGCAGTGATTCTCAGCCTGGTTGAACCACCCCTTCCCCAACCCAATTCCCACCCTCACCCCCATCCCCACCCAGGGCATTGGAAATTAGAAGACTTCACATTCCTTCCTCCACTCCCTACTCCCTAAGTGCTCTACTACCTTTAACAGGCGGAGGAGGCTGGGGATACTAAAATTCCCTTATTGAATTATTCTATCCAAACTGCACCAGGAGATATGAACAAAATTTCATAGCATCGTTACTCACAATACCAAACACTAGAAACAACCCAAATGTAATCAACAGGAGAACGGGTACATAAATTGCATATAATGGAACACCACAGAAATAGAAAACAAAGGAACATTGGCTACAAATATCAACATAGGTGAGTCTCAGGAATTTGTCTTGAAACTTCAGGAAACTTGTTTTACCTCTCAGAGCTTCAGTTTACTCATCTGTAATAAGGACAATATCTTTCCTTCAAGGTTATTTTGAAAAATCAGTGTGAATCATATATTGAAACTGCCTAGGCACCAGGGTTCCCTAATTGCTCAATAAATTGCTATAAATTTTTTACATTATATATAATTTAAATAAATTATCAATAATAATTTTTTAAACACACTCGTGCATAGCTAGATAAATAAAATAACGACATAAATCCAAGATAACAAACGAACTTTCATGTTTGAAAACAGCAGAAGTAAGAACTTGTATCCGTTACTTCAAGGAAAGCAACAAAACTGATATCCCTGGATCAGTTTCCTTAAACAGTTATCAAATGGCCTTTGGGCTCTTAAAAACTTTCCTAGAATGTGTCTTTGTTTGGGAAATCTTTCCCCATAAAAACATTTTTAAATTTCATGACCCTAAAGCACTCTCCACTATTCCGCAATAATAAAGAGAGGAATTATGAAGACTTGCTAGAGTCAACGACATGGTATTCACAACAATTTAGGTGATTCTTTCTTTTTCTTAAAAATCTAAAGGTGAAGAAAATAATGCATGTATAACTGCGTAGGCCCTCTCAATTTAACCTGCAGAAACCAATAAAACATGTCAATTCCTATAAACAGGAAACGCTGAACTTCAAGATTAAACGACACCACAGTCATTTATTATAAATAAATAACTATCCTATAAATGACTTCACTCTAATCGTGCTCGCAAAGATTCTTCTTCTTGTAAAGCACTTCTGAAGTTTAGATAACTCAAGTTCTTCTCCACAAATCAAAAAAAAAAAGGCAGCATCTCAAAGAGTTTAAATTATTGTGGATTTTACTACACTTCTCTTTTTATTCTGTGGAAGCACTCTGCTACAGCATCTGGTTTTTAGCTTGGTTCTGTTTTTTGCTTAAGTTTCAAACCCAGCTTCAAATTACCAGTTGATGGTCACATACTGTAATGAAGTTGGCGGATTAGCTGAAATTAAAACCCAGAATCCTCTTTACCACCTTTCTTTTCAAGCACAGATCAATTATTTATGACCAGGTTCACCAACACTAAGTTTTAATTTAGGAGGCAGTCCATTTGAAGCCAGCTATAAATAAAGTAAAAAGAATCTGGCTCCAAAACTTTTTGACCCTGCACAGTATCAAAAAAGATGGGAGAAAAGAAGCAAAGGAAGAATACAAGAAAAGAGCAAAGGAAAAGAACAAAAGCCGACATTCACCAAACCACTTCTATGCCAGAACCTTCCACATAAAAAATTTTATTTTTATTTTCACTTAATTTTACATCATACCATTTTAATTCTCACAACCTCATGAGGCAGATATGTTCCCTCTTATTTAAGACTGGAAAACCGAAGTGCAAAAAAGCTAAATTGCTTACCTGGGGTCACAGAGTAAATAGGAAAGACAGAATTTGACCTGGATTTGTTTGATTCTAAAGTCTGGGCAACTTCCTCTACATCAGATGAAACAATTTCTAATATTTTGACATTTGACTCCCTTAGAAATTTTCAAAACAAAAAAGGAACTAAATACTGTTTCCAAAGTATAACATGAATAGCAGAGAACCATCCACACAACTATCTCAACTGCTTCTAAGAACCTGAAGTGTGATGCTGTCTCCATTACACTTGAGATGTATATGAAATTATATATACGAGAACCAGAGGAAACCTCAAACGGACATCACTTGGAAAGAGTGATGAAGCAACATCTAAAAGCAAGACAAAGACAGAGAATGCTAAGTACTTAATAGTCTCTTACCTGCTGTACTTCACTTTCTCCATTTGAGATTTTCTCAGTGTACACAAAGGAGTTGAATATCCTCTGCAATGAAATGAAAATGAGCAAACATTAGATTTTCTAAATAAGACAGCCATTTTCTTTATGGGAGTGTGTGTGTGTGAATAGTTTGTTTACAACACAAATAGAATCAAGTGGAAAAATTTTAATTACGATATGGTAATTTTACACAGAGAAATTCAAATATCAGCCAAAGTTAATCATACTCATATAAGCAATACCCAGGCAATCCTGCAGTGAAATAAACCAGATGTTACACTACATTTTTTGCTTTCAAAAATACATTTAAGTATAGATTTCCAGAGCCCATGCCATTTTATACGACTGGTATAATTTGACAAAGTTGTGTTTCTCATTTAAATCCTGCACTCCCTGAATGCTATAATTGTTTACAGATACTAAAATCTAATGTAATAAAGTTCTTTAAAAAGGATTCTTTCCATATTCTCTCCTGTCCCTGTCCAGTCAGTACCTCCCCAAAGTTATCTATCACCATGACCCAAGCACACCCTCAGGAGAGTAACTTAATAGGGCTTGCCAAATACGTGTAGCCTTAAGAGAAGAGCTAGTTCTGACATGCCAGGAAATACGACAGCCATGCCAAAACATTAGCCCAAACTATGGCACACAAACACACACATTCTTCCACTGGTCTCTGCCTAGCTAGCACCCACACTCCTCCAAACACTGCCCATATTTAAAACATCTCTGCAGACTAAGGACTTTACCAAACCTGACCATTACTGAGCAATCATAAGAGATTAATACATAACAAATGAAAAAAGTGAGTCTCCAAGACATGTATCTGGGCGGGCTTCATCATTTATATACTCCAGCTTTAAAGATACTCCTGGAACTCTCCAGATAAGTAAGGAATCAGACCTGGAGATGTCAGCCAAAATTTCCTCTTTGCTTCCTATCCTTCTGCCAAGGATTTGTCAGCATCTGGGAGAGCTTAACACACCTGTGTGGTTGTGAGGAAGAGAAGTGCCAAGTTCATCAAGTGCTGTAGAATGTAAGCCCAGTGCAAGGAAGGAAGATAAAAATGGGGGTGGGGTGGGCAGACAAACTTAGGAAGAACTGGGGTAAATTAAAGTCTGGAAAATTATAATAACAAATTATCATGGTGCCTCCCCAGTCACACCACTCATTCATTCAACAGGTATTTATTGTCCGTTTCTTCCTAAAAATGACTTTGATGACAGGAAAGTCTTTATTATAGATTTCTAGTAATGATGATAATGATAGTGATATTGGCTAATATTTACTGAGTGCTTACTATGCGGCACACAACCTTCTAAGCATGTTACATCTATTTACTTATGCAAGTCCTATAAAACCCCTTATAACGTGGTAGATACTAGTATGATCGCCATTATATAGTTGAGAAAACTGAAGCATATTTACTGAGTGCTGAATGCAATGAACATACTGTGCCTTACATGCATATCTAACTCAATCCTTATAACAAATTTATTTCAGCTTTAAAGATGAAAAATGCTGAGAGGTTAAATAACTTACACAAAGTCACTTGGCAAGGCTGGGATTTGAACTCAGGCAGCGTGTCTCGAGATCTGGTGATCTTAACTTATGCCTCATAGGAATTTGTTACGAGGTTGCTTACACATATTAAAAAAAACATTCCTGTCAGGGTCTAACACCGAATATAATGCAGATCAACAACCCCTTAGGTATAACTCAAAAATTCAAAACACTCTGAAAAGCAAAAGTTTTCAATAACCCATTTGTCAGCAAAATATGACATGCTCTGAATTTATCTGGCAGTAAATCCTAACTTGAGGCATAGTTACACATCTTTATTAAACCCACTGAGAGTAAATATTCACGCATTCGGCTGCTGTTGCATTAATGCATTTGTTCATGAGGTTCTGATCCAGGTTTCACTATGGGTGTTTTATTTTCAAGGTTGCATCAGGATTCTGAATCCTGAAGCACATCTCATTCTGGAAAAGGGAGCAGGAACTTGGAATGACTTGCAAGGTTAGAAATTCAGGCTCAGGTGTGGACACAAGATTTCAAGGTACACAGTGAGCTTCCGCGATGGTTGGAACTAGGTCAGTGGACAATAGCCGTCCTTCTGAAAATGCAGGGCCTGCTAAGACCCAGGTCTCATAGTTCAAAATTTTGCATAAATTATTTCATTTGATCTTCTCAACAACCCTGTGTGAAACCACCTTTTACACATTTAAAATGCAAGGCTCATTATACCACCTGTAATGTCCCCTTTTAACCACATTCAGATATATTATTCAGTGGTATTAATTACACTCACAATGTTTTGTTACCATCACCAGTATAATATGTTGCCAGAACAAAAACAAACAAACAAACAAAAAAAACAAAGCAAACACAGGACTGCACAACATAATAATGAACCCTAATGTAAAGTATGGACTATAGCTAATAATATATTTTAATAATATTCTCTCATCAATTCTAACAAAGTTATCACACTAACGTAAAATGTTAAGAATGGGGGGGGTGTGTGTATATGGGAACTACATATTTTGGGTATGATCTTTCTGTAAAATCTACAACATCTCAAAAAAAACAAACATGGCTCAAAAGTTAGAAAATTTATCACAGGTAAAAAGTATACCAAGAAGCACGGAGGCCTGATTCTAGGTCCTGAGTGAAAAAACAGATATTGCTTTCAGTGAAGCTATTAAACAAATGTATTCCCACCACCTTTTTGTTCAGGATAGGCAAGGAAATGGAATACCTGAATGTAGGGGAAAAAAAAAAAAAAAAGTGGATTTGGTTTTCTTTATAACCATTTTATAATGTGCTGGCATAATCTTACATATGTGACCAAGGTCAAGGGTAATTAGAGTCCCAAAAAAGGTTTTATTTATTTATTTTATTACATTCTATTGGCATGTGAAACTGAAAGGGAAAGATTACAGGTTTTCTTAGTTTTGTTTCTAATTTGAAAGCCAGGAATCCCAAATGAGATACTTTGATGAAATTCTGGTGACATCAGGGTAAAGAGTTTCATGATTGTTAGAGGACTTGAAAATGGAAAATATTTCCTAAAACATGAATATGGTAAGTGATTCCAACAGGTCAGATCCTTCAGTCCTCTTGGATGATTAATTCACAGAAATAGAGGTAAGGGCAAGTGGGCATTCTATTCCACTGGACTGTCACTTTCCCTTATCCCAGTTCCCTGAGGAATCAAAGGAATTCCAGAAATTTGAACTCTTAATTTAAAAACAACTAGAGGAGTCAGGACTAACTCCGCAGTTTACAAGTAGCTAGGATATCCCCCAACTTCTGCCCATCACTCTTTCTCGTTCTTCATGTGGGGTGACATAAGCCAGACACAAAAGGTCAAAATTGTGTGATCTCACAGATACCTGCGTAAATAATTAGAATAAGCAAATTCATAGTCACAAACAAGAATATAGGTTACCAAGGGCCAGGGTGAGGGTAGAGAATGGGAAATTAATGCTTACATTGTACTAAATTTCTTTTTGGGGTGACGGAAAAATTTTGGTAATGGACGGTAGGGATGGTAGCACAACATGTGACTAACAGCACTGAATTATAAATTTGAATGTGGTTAAAAGGGGAAAATTTTTAGGTTGTATATATGTTACTAGAATAAAATTAAAAAGCACCATAGGATTGTACAACATAAACAGTGAACCCTAATGTAAACTATGGACTATAGTTAATAGTACAATTATAGTAATATTATAACAATATTCTTTCATCAATTGTAACAAATGTACCACACTAATGAAAGGTGTTAATAATGGAGGAGGAGGGTATATGGGAACTCTATTTTCTGCATGATTTTTCTTTAGGCTTACAACTTCTCTGATTTAAAAAAATACATATTAAAAAAGAGGCTCTGTTCAAAGACTAAAAGTAAATATATGCTTTCTTGCATAAAAAAGAGCATTTAAATGGGCGGGGCAGGGGTGACAAAAAGTTGTTATTTTAAACGGAATTATTTCATTGAATCCTCTTCACAAGTTAAATCAAAAGAAAAAGAACAACCATTAAAAACGTCTTATTCTATCCTTATGAGAGCCGTCTTCTCTGATCTAAAAACAAAACTGATCTCTCTCATTAATACACACACTTTGGAACACCGACAGTGACTTCTAAATAACAATATGCTTAACGTATGACCCAGCAATTCTTATCCTTGGTATATACCTAGCAAAATGTGTTTACATATTCATCAGAAAACAAGTGTGAGAATGTGCATAGCAGCACTTCTTCGATTCAGCCTCAAACTGGAAAATACCCAAATGCCTATCGGCAATAGATAGACAAGTAAACTGTGTTGTTTCCACACAGTGGAATATTTAATAATGACAATGGAACAATTAACATGCATCAGCATGATGAACCTTACAAACACAATATTGAATGAAAGAAGCCAGACACTAGAGTACAAACTGTATAGTCCCATTTATATAAAGTTCAAACACAGGCAAAATCAATCCATCCTATTAGAAGTCCAGATAGTTGAGTGGTTACCCTTTGTGGGAGAGGGAACAGAAAAGCACAGGAAGGGGGTGTCTGGGATGCTGGGATGTTCTGTTTCTTGATCTGGATGATGGTTACAGGGACATGTTCACTATTATGAGAAACATCAAGTGGCACACTTATGACTGCACTTTATGTGCATATGCCATACTTGAATAAATTTACTTTTAAAATACATTCTGGGCAGTTTCTTTAAAAATAACATATTCAAATTTTTTCTTATATTTTTTAAGCTGTTTATATGTTTATAAAAGGGAAAGTTCAGAATCCTTTAAATGGCTCTTATAGTAAAAAAAAAGTCTAAATTACAATCCAAAATCCAGATGAAATTGGGACTGTACTAACTGGAGAGTCAGCTACCAATTCATAGATAAGGTCTCCTGAGCCTTCCCTGGGGCTAGATATTAATTGCTCCCTCATATTCTAAGTGCATACCATTACTTAGCCCTTTAGGTTTCTATCCAATGGTACTGAATAAACCTGAATTTTCAGCAAGAAAAAAAAAAAAAAACACATCTTGCTCTAAACTATAACACGAGTTAATCAAACCCTCTTCCCCTTTGCATAGTCCATTCTTTTATTTTCTAAGCAATGCTACCCTCTCTTCCCCCAAAAACGATGTTCAACCCAAATGAAGTTAAAAGTTAATAATAGCTGAACACATTTTTCCCTTCCTCCAGTCCAGGAGGTAAAAAAAAAAAAAAAAAAAAAAAAAAGGCCAAACATCATGAAATGTGGGTAGCCTACTTTCCCCTACCTCTGATCAGGCTGCCCCTCAGTCCTTCCCTGCCCCCACTCCCCACTCCACTGACCCACCTTCCCTGTCCCCATCTCCTTCCCTCCAAATCTCACTAATTGAGCCGGCTTAACAGATGGCAAGAGAATTGCACTTTGCTGGATCAGAAACAATCATATGAGTATTTAATAAGCTGGTCAGTTCAGCCTGTTGGCCCCACCCTCACTCCCCTAACAGCTCTGCCAAACTTTAACTAGATGTTTAAATGAATGCTACAGCAGAGTTCCAAAGTGAAGAAATAAATACCTCCACAAGCCTAATGAGATTCTGTTGGTCTCCCTCCCCAATTTCTGCTAAGAAAATGCAGGACTGAATTTTTATTCAAAAGCTTATTTTCTTGCTATTTACAGGTCTCTGCGGCAAGCCAGTACACACTGACAGCTCACTAATAGTTTCATTCAGCTCTGAATCTGTTATTACGATTCTAGGCATTGTATCCAGAGAGGAAGAAAATATGGATCAACACTGTTATCTCAAGAAGTTGGCTAACACTAACCATTTTTTTTAAAAAAGTGCTGTCATTTAAACAAAGTACAACAATCACTGGGTTGGGAATTGAAGGCAACTTAATTTAAGTGTTTCAGGAAAGAAAACACATGTATGACTTTATTCTCCCCTAAGGATACCCCATGAATAATCTTTAACCAGATTTTAAGGGATCCCTCCTGCCCAGAAGATTAGACATCATCTGATTTTTACCAGACTGTTTAACTTAACACTATGAAACATATGGAAGTCCAGAAAACTCACATTCTCTGAGGAAGCTGACCATTCCACATACTGAGGTCACAAATCTGTTGCTATAAATATCAGTCACTTTTTAATCTCTCAACTTGTTCATTATAGATACAAATGGCTTAAGAAAACAGTTTGCCAAAAGCATTCAAAAGTCTATCACTACTCACACTCCTTCTATCCAGTGTATTGACATATGTGTAGAAAAAATGGGACAAAAAGTAAATGAATAATGGGGGGGTTGGGGGATGGGACATTTTGGGTATTCTTCTTTGCTTGTATTTTTATTCTTGTTTTTATTTATTTTATTTTTTGGAGTAATGAAAATGTTCAAAAATTGATTTTGGTGATGAATACACAACTATATAATGGTACTGTGAACAATTAATTATACGCTGTGGATGACTGTAGGGTATGTGAATACATCACAATAAAACTGAATTTTTAAAAAAAGTCTATCACTAAAAAGAAATATTGAAAATAACTGAAATGTCCAAAAAACAGGGGGCTGATTACCCTTCATCCAATTGAAAACATATTGTGTAGATATTAAAACTATATTTATAATGATTTTTATGAATGAGAAGTGCTTATGAGAATATTTCTAAAGCAGCATTAAAAAATACAAATATTATTCTAATTATATGAGGGTGGTAGGGCGATTACATATAATAATGATACCACTTACATTATCAAGGGCCAGGCACTGATTCAGGTGCTTTACAACATATCATCTCCTTTAATTTTCACAACAAGCCCTTTATGGATTTGTCCTCGTTTTTACAGATGAGGAAAATGAGACTCTGAGGTTAAGTAACTTGCTCAAGGTTGACCATTTGTAAGTGGCAGAGTGTGGATCCAAAGTCAACCTTACCACAAAGGTTATGTATATTCTTCAATACTAATATCATCTTAATAGAGAAAATTTATGTAAAATCTAGAAATTAACCAATAGAGTAACAGGTTTTTTTTTTTTAATGAATAATGAATCCAGAATATATTTTTCCTTTTTTTTTGAATTTTTTTCTAAATCCCAAAGTTGAGTACACATTACATTTATGGCAGATAAAGACAAAATTTATTTTAAAAATATAAAATATTGTCAAAAGTTGTCAAACTCAAAAAAGGGCATACATTTAGAATTGCAATTAAATTCTACAAATCCCATTTGCCCTGGATGACCGAAACCTCAAGAGCTTTCAGGAGAAAAAATAAACGCATGGACTTACATTTGTCCCTCACTATAAACTGAATCTTGAACACCAAAATGACTTGTAAGATACAGGGACATTCCCATTTTATAACAAAGGGAAATGCTCAGATACTCAAAATCACGGCAGAGGAAAAGGCCTATATTGGGATTTTAAAACAAAACTACTAAGCAACACAATAGATGACCTTGTACAATCGGTTCGCTGGGTATATATGACCAACAGACTTCCTTATTTTGTTTTAAGGTTACTATAAATAATGATATAGCTAATCCTTACACAGTGCTTACTACCTGTCAGGCCCTACATAATTTACTTATTTAATCTCATAAATGTGGAGATGAATTTATATAAAGTGCTCTAAAAACATAATGAATGTATTTCCCCCAGTTATGAGTCGTTCTACTATTCTACAGTACTCTATTGTTATTCTACTCTCTGATAGCTAACCTATTAAAAATAGTCTCTTGGTGAAAGTTATTCTACGATAGTTGGAGATATGGCAAAAGCAAAAATATTTGCAGAGGTATTTACCATCTCCTGTCCTGATTCTTAAAAACCTCCTGCCAATGGTAATTTCTCCCTTCTCTCCATTCCAGTAGCAAAAATTGTCTATGCTATGAAGAATTGTTTTAAAAGGTAAGAAAGATTTAAAAACTTTTCTAATCATAAAAGTAATATGTTTACTATAGAAAATTTGAAAAATACATGAGTAGAAAGAGAAAAAAAAATGTGTTGCCAAACTGCTCAGTAAAAAGACAACTAATATTTACATTTCATTTCCTTCTAGTCTTTTTGGAATACTACGTCCTAATCATGTGAATTCTTTGACAACTGACCCATGCCACCTACATTTATTTTTCAATGCCCATGATATTAATGCCACAGTATAGCATATATAATAAGCATAAATAAGCCTTTGTAGATCAATTACTCCAGACAATAAGTCTGACAGATCATTATTTTAGTTAGCTATACTCAACATGCTAGCAAATAAAGAAAGGAAGTATCCTTTTTCTTTAAGATAATTTTTCCCCTTCTCTTAATCTATTAACAAAGTCTTTTTCCCCATTTTCTTTCCCTGTCTTCCTTAGGTTCTAGGTACACACATACTACACATACATACACACCCTGCTCCCCTAAAAGAGCAGATACTTCAAGTTCCCCAAAGAACTCAAATTATTAGTTCCTTAGTCTGGCGGCGTTTAACTTTAACCCCTTCAAACCAACATGAGCTCTGAATAGTAAGAAAGCTGTGGGAGAGTCACAAGTTAGTGTCACCTTTACAAAGGGCTGCTTGTTGGGGTCCACCCTATCCCTCAAAAGAAATTACAGGGAAAAAGGAATAGTTGGTATTCTGATTTAGCAGGAAAGTCTAAAGCAATAATCTCAGCAAGCCAAGCTTCTAGTTATGATCGCTTGATTTCCTGTTGCAGCATTCAAACCCGGGAGAGCTGCGGGGCAAACATGAACCCCGAGAACAAAGGCAAGCAAAACAAGACGGAAACACTTCCCTAAATGCAATAAAGGTTCTGAAGGGTTATTGGTTTTTTTGTTGTTGTTGTTTTGGCTTTCAAAGGGGTAAGAGGGAAAAAGGCAAGTAAATCAGTTCCACATGCTGGAAAGATTCAGCCTTTAGCCAATGTAACTTGACTATAAGTAATATTCATGACAATGCACATGGCAACCTCTCAGAAATGGAAAGTCAAGTTGCCCAAATGTTTAAATGCAAAGCAGATGGTGCTAAATTTCCACTCCCTCACTTCTACTCTCCCTAACTCCTAATTCCCCCTCCTCGATCCCCATTAAGGCAATTTTTTTCACCTTGAATAAAAACAAAAAATGTGGGTGTTTAATGGCTGTGCTTTTATTCTTGGGGGGGGGGTGGCGTATTATGTGCATAAGCCTTCAATATTCAGTGTTACGTGCGCACACTCACATACATGCTCAGGTCTCCGGGAATCCATCCACTAAGGACAAATGGAACTGGAAACCTGAAATGTTTAACCTTCTAGACTTAAGCAGCTGATGTTTAATTAACAGCTCAGTCAATCAATCATGTTCTTTCTGAAGGAGTCAGAAGCCATATAAAATATGGTACGTACCCTTAAGGAGCTCACCCTAGTTGGGAGAAGAAACCAAGAATAAAAAATAAGACTAACAGTGAACAACACAAAACAGATTCAGTATGAATTCAGGATGTTTGGCACAGGCCCAAAGTGCTGTCAGAGTTCAGTAACGGGGGAAACTGAAGAGATGGGACTCAGGCTCAACTTCAAGGTAGGATTTAAACAGGAAAAGAGAAAAAAGAGCTTAGGTGACAGCATTTCAGAAGATTCACCAAGAGGGGCTGGCACACAGTATGCATTCATAAAGAAAATATTTATTAATTAAACCCCTACACTTTGAGCCAGATACTGTTCTAGTTGCTGGGAATACAAGAGTGAGCATAACACAAAAATCCCTGCCCACAAGGACCTTACATTCCTTGGCTTCAAGGAAACCTTTCTAAAAGGACTTACTAAGCGTTGGGTTATATACTTGAAATTGGGGCATTAAGGATAAGGACACTGCTTTTCTCCTGGAAAAGCTCACATTCTAGAGAGACCCCAAAGCCAATAATTACAACAAGCAATATGTGATAACAGAAAGCTGAGTCTCATAAGGCAACTCTTATGAAAATAAAACCGAACTAAATGGAAAAGGAAAGATGGGGCCGGACTGGGAAGGCTTTTAAAGCCAGGAAGAGTTGGATTTTATGCACATGGCAGGCATTCAGTAAATATTTTTTGAATGGATAAATGAATAAATGTGTATTTGCCAATAAATAAAGAGCTATTAAAAAGATTTTTAACTGGGGAGTGACATGATGAAATAGAATGTTTAAGGATGTTTCTGTTACACATGCTCAAAACCATGCACACAATTTCCTAAACTGTTCCTATGTCTTCTCAATGAAGAAGGAAATTTAGTTCATTTAGAAACCAGTTACCATCCCAAGGGTCCTTGACAACTTTAAGAACCAGGTGAACTGGATCATCTTCCAGTATGATAGTTAAAAGCTCTTGGAGTTTTCCATGTGTCTTATCTCCTCTGTAAGATTTTTTTTTATTGAAGGGATAGTTGTATTCAATTTTACAATCCCTGTAGCACTTGAACAGAGGTATATTATAGAAACTAAGAAATACTTGTTCAATAAAATAATTTAAAAACAATTTAATGAAAAATAAAATTAAATGATTTGGGGTTTAAAACACCATTGCAATACTGCATTCTGAGATGACATTTCTAAATATGCTATTTTGAGACTGGATATTTTCAAGTGCTACACAAAATGTTCATTTATACCATATCCAAAGAGAGAATTTTTATAAATATGATTCTGGTATATTTTATTTAAAGGGAGGCTTTACCAGTACAATTATTAAGTACTGAAAGTGTAAATCAAAACTTATAACAAAACCTAAATAACTAGAAACATCAACTCTGCACAAACTAGCTCTAAAGCCCGGTGAAGCCATTTAAACTCTCTAAGCCTCATTTCCATGGAAAACTGAGTTAGATTATACAAAACACTCTGATCCAAAAATTTCCATTCTATTATTGTGCTGGAATTTTACTGACATACCTATTGCTAGACTTTTGAGAAGTCACTAATGCTAAGAATCTTTCTGCCATATGGATATTTCAAGAAAACTACATTTGCTGATAGAATTTGACTTATATTATTTTAGAAAGATTTTAAAACTTTTCTCTAAAACTTCCTGCAGGGGGAGTGGCCAACTGTTGAAGGGATCAATTTTCTAAGATGAAAATTTAAATAGAGTGACAAAACTGATCTTGAAAATGATGGGTTTAAATGTGGTTTAAATGAATCAAAGCAGTTAGCCTTTATGGAATAAATATGCTGCTAATATGATTACATCCATGTCTCCCAGGTCCTCCTGACTGTATTGTTTTTCGGGTTCTCACAGCCAGGGTGCCTGTCACGCATATCAAATACCACGGTAACAGCTTTGCCTGTAAAAGCACAGCACAACATGCCATGATCTTCAGCAATAATTGTTAAATAACATCTTGATTGAATTATGGCTCTCTCTGGGCTCAGATTCACAATATAACTAAGATGAATAAATAAATGCTGGTTAGAAACTTTCTTCAAGTTTTAAGGGTAAGGAAAAAAAAGGTGAAAAAAAGGAGTTAAAACAAACAAACAAACAAACAAAAAAAACCTCTGTGTGGCCACTTACCGGCTGGGTGGCCTTGGAAAGATTACTTAGTTTTGCCTCAGTTTCCTAATTTGAAAAATGGTGGCAGTAATATTAACTACCTCACTGGGTTTTGGTGAGGGTCAAATGACACCATGCATGCACAACATTTACCCCTTGCATACAGTAAGAGCTCAATAAATAGTAACTTTTAAAAATCCTTCCCCCAAAAACTAACTACTCCCAGAAATAAAAATTCATGGAGATTTGAGATTTTCTGCTTCTTGACCTCAGCGTCAGGAACTCTTCCAAATCAGCATGTCTGAAGCCTTCCAAAGTGCCAAGACTTGTTAAAAACTACATTTTCAGGAATTGGCTTTGACATTGGATATCCAGTTGTGACATGAGCAGCAGCCCAACAAACTCACTTCTTCAAGTTCCTTTAAAAACCCACAGGTAGATGGGGTCCTTGAGAAAGTCACTTTTCCCTTGATTAGTGATATGGTACCTGGCAGGGAACACCTGTGTGAGCATGAGCAAATTGACGGTTTACATTAGCCCAAGGCTTTGGACACATATGCCAAAGAGGCCAAAGGAGTAATCTGAGGTTGAAAAATGTTGCAGAGGTGCTGGTCCCAACCTAGCATTGCTCAGAGTTTTTCCCCTTGACCAAGGAGGTGAGCAGTCCCCAAAATGCAACCTGCATGGACTAAGCAGACAGGGACTGCTGGAAAACAGAAAACATAATAACCATCCGTACCTCAAACAGAATCCATGGACTCATCTGCAACACCTTCCCAGACCTACCCAAGCAGAGCCAAAAGAAAATTAAGCCCCGCTTGGTGCTGTCACTGAATATTCACTTTCACACTTTTTTTTGCAAATATTTGTTTTTAGGCATGAGTTTTGACTTTCCAGAGGCAAAACAATCCATACTTCCCTGAAGAGGTGGTTTAGTGTAGTGACTAAAGTTTGGGCTTTGGAATCACCTAGACCTCAGACATCTCAGCTGTATGATTCAGGACAACATATTTAAACCTTCTGAGTCTAAGTTTCCTCTCAGGAATTTAAAGCAACATGCTTCCAACTCCACAGACAGAGAAAAGAAGAATAGTCACCTACCAGGTTTGCTATTAGAATTAAACAAGATGACAAACATTAGCCAGCTAGGACAGTGTCCAGCATATTCTTTTTGCTCAATTATATGTAGCTGGTATTAAAATTATTGTCATTTTCTTTGAATATTCAGCATCTAGTATAATCACTAACACACAGATGTCCAATAAATGTTTAGTGGCTAAATAAAGGATTTGGTGCCACTACTCGGAGCCAGGACTAAATACTGGTTTCTCCTAGCTTTCAGTCTCCCACCACAAATTTTTTTACCATGCTGACTGCTTATGTAATTGTTCAAACTGACTGCACCATGTCTAAACTTTTGAGAAAACTAAACCGTATTTATTTACCCCACAATGCCAGTTGGAACAGGAAAGGAAAATATATTACCTAAAACTACTTCACAAGGACAAAGCCAGAACACCCAATTATTCTCCCCACCAAATAAATATTTAATTTGGCTTAAGCTCCTGGAAAGGAGCTGGCATAGTGGAAACAGCATGGGTTGTGGAGGCAGAGAAACCAGATTCTGACTCCCAGATCCATCACTCACATGGAGGCATGCTGCTGAAATGCCCAAGACCTCCATCTTCCTGTCTCTAAAAACGGGTAAAATAATATCTACCTTTGGGGATAACTGCAAAAGGGATTATGAAAAGTTTCTAAAATTAGATTATGGTAAGGGTTGCACAACTCTGTAAATATATGAAAAACCATTGAATTGTATACTTTAGATGGGGGTACTTTGTGGTATATAAACTATACCTTAACAGTATCTACCTTATAGTCAGAGCTGTGAGAACAGTTACTATCTATATGAGCAATACGGCAGAGAGCACATAGGAGATGCCCAATAATAGTTATATTAATTTGGATTTCTGCCATAAAGGCAGGGGTTACCAAACTTGCAGGTAAAAATCCAATTCCTGGATTTTTTTGCTATGAAATGCAGATTTCTTGGCCACTGCAGATCCAGGTAAGGCTGGAAAGCAGCATGTTCAAGTATCATGGAGGTGATCCTAATAGAAGCATTTGAAAAACAATCCACCATTTGAAGAACACCGCATCAGGGAACCTTTCAAATCAAAAGGCTTCTATTGTGAATCCCTCTAGGTCAGCAATGATCTACCTATATTGAACTTCTGCATGTATCCAATGTATTTCCAGAGTGTACTTGAAAGTAAGATCCAGCTAAAAGGAATTTCTTCACCACCACCACCAAAAATAATAAAGAAAGAGGGAAGGGGGGAAAGAGAGAGAGAAATGCCCACTACTAGTGACCATCTAAAGGGGAAAAAAAGAGACATTTTCCAAAATTTTAGGCACTAATAGCCACTCTCCCTTGCTACTACCAAGCTCAGGCTCAGAGACGAAATAAGCTTTGTGGGGCTTCCTGAGAGGACAGGAAAAAGAAACGAAGGGGAGGCACATTTCATTTGTAATGTCTCTGCCTGGCAACCACCCTGAAAAGCACGTATTAGTACCTCTGTTTTACGAATGAGGAAACTACGCATGATGAAGCAACTTCCACCAACGACACAAATCCAACAGGAAGCAGAGCTGGGGGCTGCTCTTCCCACAACTCCAGGAGTCCCAAGGGAAACTAGGATCAAGATCTGTAGGTCCCTCAAGCAGCTAGAGAAGCTCGTGAGCCTCCTTTGTCCTAGCCATAAGCCTTCTTGAGCTGAATGTCCTGGAAATGCTCATATACCAGTTGTGGACCAGCTCTGTTTTCAGGTACTGGGCACAGGCGATGGGACAGCCCAGAGTGGGGGTCTGGGGAACACAGCACTAAAGCCAGTCCAATCCAGGGGAGCTCATGGTGCAATGCAGAAGAGGAGGTGTAAAAGGACAGCTGTGACACAGCAGGGTAAGTGGAGGTAGTGGCAAGCATGAGGAAGAGGCTGTCCAAATACAAGCCAAAGTCATTGGCAGTCTTGGTCCCAGCATTCAACAGGAAATATTATTAAGATTGATATGCAGAACAGGGGAGGTAGCAGGAAGGTTAATTTGCCTAGGATTCATATTCATCACAGGCCCCAAATCTATACTTTTTATCTTCTCCTCTAATGAGATTTTATATACAGTCAGAGATAAAATGACAGAATGGAATGTGTGTTACATTAACAAGACAAAGACATACCAGGTATATGAATTTTTTTCTAATATTTTAAAATTAAGTACTTCAATTAGCTCATAAATGGTACAATTATACTGCATTGTCATTTTTGTGTCAAGAGTTAATGCGTTATATAGAAACAGGCATACTATAACTGTGTTGGTAACTCGGGCCATTTCTTCATTTACTAATTATGCTGGCAGCCTCAAAACTGGAGTTGGACCTTTTCAGTCCAAAGGCCCTGAGACTCTGTTAATAAGACCCCTGGATGAACCTTGGATATGCAACTATTTGCAATATTGCCCACCTATTGCTGCCCACCCGAGCCCAATATCCCTGAGGCCTCACTTCAAGGCGCGGTCCAGAACTCCAGCCTCACATACTCAAGTAAACTGCCCTAACTCTCTCATTCATTTTCTGTTCACGCCCTGCTTCCCCCTACAGAAGATACCAATAAACCCGAACAAATTCTTCTACTGCTGCTATCTTCTACTCTTACTTTCCTGCTACTCCTCCTCATTATACTCTTTCAAGGGCAGAAAAAGCACCCCCTATTTTATAGGTGAGGAATCAGAAGTTCAGAGCTTGTGTAAGATCACAGAGCTCAGTAAGGAGCAGCGCTGGGACTCGAACTCAGATGTGTCTGACTTGAAGGCCAAATCTCTTGGCCCTTCTTGGCTCAAAATTCTCCAGTGGCTTCCCAACAATTGAGAGTAAAAGCCTATTCTGGTTCCAACCCTGCCCGCCTCTTTAAACTTCTTTCCTGCCCTCTCCCTCAGCTCAGTCTGGTCTGGGGGTTGCTCCTCAAACCAGCGGAGCACTCTACAGAGGCAGGGGCTCTTGCACTCCTAGTTCCCTCTTTCCGAATGACATCTCCCCTAGATGGGTTTGCTCCCGCCCTGCTTCCAGTCTCTGCTCAAATGCCATGTTATACAAAACAGCAACCCCAGCAGTACCTGTCACTACATGACACACCATATATTTTATTCTTTACTGTCTATCTTCCCATATGGTAAGCATATTGCATGAGTGCAGGGTCTTTGTTTTGTTCCCAGTGTTCCCAGGCCCTAGAAGTAGCATGTAGTAGGTACTCAATTAATGAACCCATGAAGGAGGCAAAAGCAGTACATCTACCATGGGAAAAACATACCCGACTGGGAATACATAACATGGGGGAACTTTCAAAGATGCTATTTCCACTGCCTAAAAAGTGCTTTGCCGCCTCTAATTTATCTACTAAGTTAATCATGAAGGGTCCCTTAATTATTCACCTCCTTGAAAAGTCTTTCCTGATCTCTATGCACTGGAGACTTCACAATTCTAACAACAACTGGCAAAATGCATAGCAACTATTTGTTTACATATCTAGCTTCCCCTGACACCAGGAGAGATTTTGGAAGGACTGATTCCTTTCATCTTTGAATTCCAGAGTCCTATCCACTACCCAGCACATAGGAGGCATGCCATTTTTTTAATGCATGGTGTCATTCTACCTCCTAATATGTACCACAGAAGCTGCCAGTATCTAGGTAACAGTTAAAGAGTCTGTCATCAACCTAAACTGTGATTTCCCAGCTGGAGATCAGTATCAGCAACCAAACCTGCCAGAGTATATAAACAGGCACAACCCATGCTGACACAGCAAACACTTCTCTTGTGTTTGGGCAACAAAGGGACATGGGGGGGTAATAAGCAAAGTAACAAGCTGAAATCACTCTGAACTCATCTCTGTTTGTAGATATAGGCTCTTCAGAATTAGACACAGTTTGTTTATGTTGCTATTGACCTTGTTCACACCTCCCCAAAATAAGTTCTTGAAGGCAATCTCCTTTGTAAGTGTTTTCTTTGCCTTTCGCCCTCTCTCCCTTTTCCATATAGACACACCGGGGCATTTTTACACTCTGTATATATATTCATATTCACCCTAAGTCACTAATGAAAAGCAAAGGAGCTGTAGAAGGCAGAGCTATTTGCCAGGTATGAAGAATCCTGGGGTTCATTCACCCTTGACTTAAATTAGGTGTTTTGTTTCTAGATTCCACCCTTCTCAATCTCTTCACCTCTAATTATTAACCTGAGGTTCCTGGAAGAATCCATAAGCACTGTAAAAATACAGCAGGTAAAATTAGTTTGCTTAACATCAGAGTAGAATTGCCTTAGACTGCAGTGAACTGAATTCCCTGAAGCTGATTTATAGACCTCCAGAGTTTCCTTTCAAAGAGGGTTTTGGGCAGACAGGAACTAAGGGTGCTTTTCATTATGTCCACAATGCACCAATTCCACGTTTAAGGAATGAGGCCAGGGGAGAACCATTCCATGCAATGAACAGACTTGTTCTGCATTACAGAATTGGCTGAATTTGATATACAGTTAATTGTCAATAAGGTTTACTCAGACATTTAAAAAAAAAAATCTGCTGGAGGGGAATAAGGCTTAGTGAAAATGTATTTGTTTTACTTCATTCTTCCTTTTTAAAAAAACTAGAAGCTGGAATGTTAACACACATCTGGGTTCATTCTTTTCAATTACCCATTCAAGAAGAGAGTCAATCCAAAAATAAAGGTGGGAAAACCCTTTATTACTCTTCACCATGACCAGGTAAATAAGACTAAAGGGATGCATCACTTAATAGCTTTACTATTTTTTAACCTGGTATTTCTCTAATTAACTCTTTTTTTTCAGATGTAAAGTGATTTTTGTCAACGACTTTGGGATTTTCATCCCAAAAGTTATTTCATAAAGCTAAGTTTTCACCTATCCCTTAAGAAGTTGCAATTCTTAAATGTCTAGGAAGGAAAGATGAGGTCCATTGTGGAGGTGAGATTAGGAAAAGTAAAATGCTGAGTTGTTCAGGCACTGGAAATCAGCATTGAAGCTCTTCCAATTAAACTACAAGGCAACATGCTGAACATAATTTTAATTATGAAGCGTTCTGGAAGAGATTCTATCATATCCTGACTACAGGGGGATTCCTGACTCCTACTGCCAGGCACTGAGCTGCTCCAAATGATCCTAACTACAGAATCACCAATGTTAGTCTCGACGACTTCTGTGCCGGTTTGTATGTTTATGTCCCCCAGAAAAAGCCATATTCTTTAATGCATCCTTGTGGGGGCAGACATATTAGTGTGGATTGGGTTGGAACCTATTGGTTCAGTGTCCATGGAGATGTGACCCACCCAACCGTAGGTGATAACTTTGGATAATTTCCATGGAGGCATGGTCCCGCCCATTCAGCGTGGGCCTTGTTTAGTTTACTGGAGCACTATATAAACTCAGACAGAAGGAGCTCACAGCAAGCTGGAGCTGAGACAGACATTTTGAAGACAGCCGTTGGAAGCTGATGCAGACATTTTGGAGAACCCATTTTGAAATGCAACCTAGGAGCAAGCAGACTCCAGCTATGTGCCTTCCCAGCTAACAGAGGTTTTCCGGATGCCAATGGCCTTTCTCCAGTGAAGGTACCCTTTGTTGTTGGACACTCTATGGCCTTAAGACTGTAATTTTGTAACTAAATAAACCCCCTTTATAAAAGCCAGTCTATTTCTGGTGTTTTGCTTTCCCGCAGCATCAGCAAACTAGAACAACATCTTATTGTTTCTTCTTGTTTTTATTCTAGCCAGACCACCCTCACCAATCACAAACAACAATAAGGATAAAAGAGTAGATTTAGGTCAAATCATGGGGAACCTAGAAGCAAGGCTGTGAAATCATGGGACTCTCTGAAGGTAAATGAGCAAGAGAATGACTTGACCTGATTTGGGCTTGTAGTGAAATAATTTGGCAGCAACAGACAGAAGACCTGTTAGCAAGTTAGAACATAGTAATGGAGTGGTGAACATGACACTAGGGTCGAGGCTGTGGTGGATTTAAATCCCAGCTCTGCCAATTACTAGTTGAGTGGCCCACACCAAGTTACTTAACCCCTAAGAGCTGCAAATTTCTATTTCATAGGGCTGTTAGTATTAATAAGATAATTCATTGATCTGAGAAACACAGTAGCCAGCACATGCTAAGTACTCAAATAACTTTTACGTCACTATGATAAGAAACCAAAAAAGAAAGATGGAGGGCTAGAGTAAGGTGATGGCTTTAGAAATAAAAAAAGAGAAACAGACACAAGGGGCATTTTTGAACTCTCTGTTGAAGATTGGTCGTGATGTTTTGAAAGGTACATCAAAAAGGCCAAAGAGGTTTGAAAGCAGGGTAATTATAGGACCATAAATGATAGGTTCCGTTTTTAGTGTGTTAGTTTTACCTAGTCGAAAGGAAAGAAACATGAATAAGAAGCAATAGTCTCTACTATCTCTGTAAGGCAGAAAAAATAAAAAGTATAGTTCCTGAAAATTAATACACCCTTTTCAAACTGAGTACAGATATTAAGCCATTTCTTTTAAAAAATGATTTCTTTTTAAAAAGCCATGGAATTCAATTTTTAAAAATAATATAACTTACAAATATGCTTACAAAAGCAAATGCTGGACTACAGACTCATGAATTCAAGTCCCATTTTCTCAACATGTAACTGATAAACACTCAGGACAGCATGCAACTAGAATATAACCCAATGAAACATAGGAAAGTATGATAAGAAAACATAGTATATGATTTTTCTTTTTGTTAATGCTAGCATTGTAAAACAAATCCAAGAGTTGCCATTTAACTGCCATGCCATTAAATTGAAGGGATATCATCAGTAACTGGCATATTTTTTAAAAAGAAAAAAAAAAAAAAAAAAAAGAATTATGTGCTTTAATAATATTATTGTTTAATAATTATGTTAATGATGATAAGGTTTCTTTCCACAGATCCCACAAAAAGGTTCGCCAGTTTTAGTAAAGAAATAAACTTAGGGAAATTTCTTTCCAACAAAGGAGCTTTCTCTTAACTTTGAACAAAAAATAAATAAATAAAGAGGATAGAGTGATTAACCCTCAGAGACAAAACTAATAATTTATACAAAGTTAATCTCTGGCCTGATGTTATTCAGAAGAATCCTATTTATATTAACTTCATTACTTAGGATATCCCCATGCTGATCAAATTTATAATGTCATCTTCATTACAAATAATTAAGATTCCCTAAGCAGACATACACACTTGAAATAAGAAAAAATTCAATCTTTTTTATACCACTGCAAGGTTTTCTAAAACTCATTCATATTTAATTTTTAAGGATGCTTTGCAGCACATTAAACATTTAACAGTCAGAGGGTTTTCAAACCAGAATGCTAAATGTCAACCTATTCCTCCAAAATACTTATTTCATTTGCTATAAATTAACTGTACCTCCCTTCAGAAATAAGAAAAAAAAAGGATTTCGAAGTCTTCAAACTTAATTCACAATAGGATGCTGAGATAATAATATCTACCTACATAATCAGACCATGTATGAGATTTGATGGGTATTATAGAATTCTGCAGTAATGCTGTTTGCACTATAAATGGAGATAATCTTTCAGAAACTTGTCGCCCCTTTCCTTTCCAGAATTCATTCTGCATCATGCAACATACATTAACATACAGAATAGATGTGATAAGTCAGCACTAAGGGGCAGAGACAGTGAGATTCCACAGCAGAGAGCTAATTAGCAATACAAAATGACAACTGAGAAAAATGGATCAGCCAGGACTTAATAAAGAAAAGGACTTAGGAAACCCATTTTTGATCTTTGTAAGGAAAGTATTCTAAGGCACAGCCCACATGGTAATCAGTACTTGGTGACCCCCGCTTTAAAAGACGAAACAATCTACTTACAAGTTTAGATCATCAGGCCAATAAATGATAGTAAAATCTACTAAACAGAGAAAAACGAAATTGGTTTTAAACCATGATAATGAGAAGAGAAGGCGTAAACAAAAGAAAGAGAAAATCTCCAAGACCCAGAGGATCTGAGACACTGAATGTCCTGAGGTCAAAATTCAGTTCTTCCACACCTTAGAAGTGCAACAAATGCCATCACATGAAATGATTTCACAGTAGGATTGTGCGTGTGGAAGTGGGCTTACTCTGTCCCACATAAAACAAAAGATGAGGAGACTTCCCAAAGAAAGGCCTACTCTCTCCGCTAAAGTCAGAAGGATGAACTACAAGATTGACTGTGATGGCTCAAATCTAGTGGCATCAAATGTTTTGGTAATAAAAATATAAACAGCACACCTTGGAAATGCCAACAAGGAAATCGGTGTAGGTGTCACACGAGCTTCATTCAATGGGTGTCCTTCCTCTATCCCTTCCATCTATACAGGTGGGAAAGTGGACAGGGAAACAGCCCATTCCTTGAAAACAAGGAGACTGCATCCGTCCCTGCTCCATTCCATCCCTCTCCCGCACTTACCCATTTCACGCCACTTATTAAGAATCAAATTATTCTTCTGAACATTTTGCCAAAGATGTCCTTAAAAACCAAAGCTGTCCTTAACTCCCCATGTTGTTCCTTCCCCTCCAACCAACAAGAACAGGGCAGGATCTACCGACTCCAAATTGCTTGCTACTGACCAAAGGTACAGTAAGTGCCTAGGACAGAAAAATTCCATTATTAATCCACACAGGACTGTGGCTAAATGGAGTGTGCGGTTGTCCTTTCCCAGGGGAGAATAAACAGGTTTGCAAAAGGATACAACCCAGCAACCTAAACTCAAACCAAAGGTTGGGAGGAAAGAGGAAAGAATGAAAGAAGGAGGGGAATGGAAGAAATGGTCCCAGCAAGAGCTGAGGCTCTAAAATAACAGGGCTCCAGACGCCATGAGGAAAAGAACAGGTTTCTGACTTACATGGAAAAATATAAATAAATCTGAGGAGCTTGCTACATTAGTAGCTATGGGAAATTGCTTCACTTCATCAATTTTGAAACTTAATTGCTTCTTTCCCAAATGCCATCCCCTACCCCCAGTCTCTTTAAACTTAAGTCTAAAGGGAACTTGTTACAGAGCAATCAGCCCTCTCCAGACTCAGCGCAAATTCCAAAACAAGTCATAGCAGGCTGGAACTTCCTTCTTTTCCTGGAATAACATTGTTATTGTTATTAGCTACTTTAGTTTGCTTCTTCATCAAAAAAAAAAAAAAAAAATTTTTTTTTTTTAAGGCACTTGTAGGTTTCATGGTCTCACTGGTTTGGGTAGACATGAATCATTTCATAGACACAGTTTTCAACACAAAAAGATGAATGAAAAAGGGCAGCTGAGAGGAGAAATCATCCACAGTTTAGAAACCTGCACCTTTGGAAGGCTTAGGAACATATTCACACCACATGGAGAGCCTTAAATATAAAAAATTGCAACAGTATACAGTCTTTTTTGATGTATACCAACCACAACCAAATCTGTGGGAATGAACACCATTGCAATTGTGCCCATTTTGCCAACCAATATTCTGTACCTGGGCTCTGGGGGTTGTGAGTTGTCCAAAGTGAACTGAGCTCAAATTCAAACACCCATCTTCTGACCCTAAATCCAGGAAGTTGCTTGGCTCATAAATCTAGTAATACCTTGCCGGGACAGGTTTTTATTTGGTCCTAACAGTAGCACTTAATACAGATTCAATTCTTTCCAGTTCCTGGATCATCTGTCCATTTAAAAGCAATAATATTTTTAAATGTAAATATACACCCAGAACAAGAACAAAAGGATTGCTTAGATTCCTAAGATTTTCATAACTACAGGAGAATGGAGTAGGCAGTGTCATCATCCTCACCAACCCTTTTCTGGGGAAGCAACAAATTAGCAAGTCAGTGTTCTACACAGAGTGGTTTCCCTTCCCCCACTCTCCCCTTCCATGCCTAGGTCTCACCCATATTCTCACAGGCAGGATGAAGAATGCAGTGTTGCCATTACCTAATGAAAACCTAAAGTGTCCAGAGAGAAATCTAACCAGTTAGAGCACACTACACATGTGGGATACATTAGGTGGGGATGACCTTTACATTTAGGAAAATACTGAAATGCCAGCCAGCCCCCATAATGGCTGACCTACATCTGAAACTAAAGAACAGCAATAATTCTAAAGATTTAGGCACTTTAGGCTACTGTATTTGATCATCAGCAATTCAGTGTGGTAGAAAAGAAGCCTGGATAAGAAGGTAAGTGAGCTGGACTGAGAATCAGCATGCCAAAACTGGACAAGATTTTTCAGAGCATCGAGTTTGACCCATGCATCTGACAGAAGAGAAAAAGAATGTCCGGATAGGTTATTTTCTGAATCTTGGGAAAACATCAAGTTGAAATTCTTTGAATACATTATTAATCATTGAGCAATTCTTTGGTATCTTCTGTCATTTTAAACCCTTGAGGGTAATAATTTTTATTCTGTCTGACCTTGATACTCATTTCTCAATGTCCTTCATGGCAGAAGACTTACACCAGACTTTTGTTGCGATTTATAGGAGCTGCAAAAGAATTATAAAGCAGAATACAAAATAAAAGTAGGATCCATATATAAATAATCTGCAGAGAGAAAAGAGAAGACATCCTGAGCATGTCCACTGGTGGTAGTATTGAGGATATGCTGGGTATGGACAGACAGAGAAGAACATAAGGTTTGAATCCTGGCTCTCTACAAACTAGCAGTGTGATGTTGGGGAGTTACTTGGCCACTCTGTGGCTCAGTTTCCTTACCTGAAAATGGCAATAGATCTTTCTTCCATAGGACTGCTGTGAGCATTAAATAAAACAATACATAGAAAGCAATAAGGCCAGGACCTAGAATATGGAAAGCACAATAAATGAGCCACCATCATCAATCATCATCATCATCATCATCATCATCAGTGTCTGTGTTTCCAGAGCTTTTCTTCATTGAACATGTTATTTTTGTAATTGATAAACATTATTAAAAATATTTCAAGGATAGAATTTTTTTCCTAATTCCACAAGTCAGTTTTTCTTACAATACAGAAAGCCATCTCTGGAACCATTCTGTTCCAGAACTCCTCTTACTTTGGATTTTGTTAATAAACTGTTAGCCATCACTGCTAGTGATCACTGCTAGCTATCATTTAACCTTATAAATTCAGTAAGGTAGTTAGGCAAATTTAATAGATTTGAAAGCACTTTTTACACAGGTAAGTGCTGGATATAATTTTCCTATCTCCCTCCCATGAGCTAGGAAAACTGAGACGCAGAAAAGCCCAATAATTTGGACAAGGTCACACAGTTTAAAAACCCAATGTATTGTGCTATTTGATCTTGAACCATGTTGCACAAAAGCAGATACGGAGCCAAATATTATAAAATGCTACAATGGAAATGCTCACTTCTGGAAAAGGGGAAACTTTCCTACATTCAAATTACACACAGTGATCAATACTCATTCATATACTTGCTTTCATTGTTCAAAATAGTAAAATAATCTAGAATTGCTGAAGGCTGCTCCTTCTTTCAACTAAAACAGCAGACAGTTTCATTGAAGGCATGCAAAAACAAAACCAAAGAAGTCAGCAAAATCTTTACAAGCCCTTTCAGAGCCTGGCACCATTTACATCACAAAGTTTAACAATTATGATAAGTAGGAATGTTCATGTTTCATTATACTAGCAAAACCAAGAATAAAGCATAGAATAATTTCCAGATGGTATCCTTTTTTGTAGAGATTTTTCAATTCAACATTGTTCTGAAAGCTTTAGTGATCTGAATACAGAGCTGTAACAATTGTATGCAAGAATCCTGTTCTTGGACAAAAAAAGACTCATATACTCCATTTACTGAGGTTCCTAGCCATTAGAAAGAGAGAACAAAGAAGAATAAAGCATACGACAGTCTTCTACAAACAATGGAATCAATGATTGGAAAAGAATATAGTTCAACCCTCCCAAGTGACCAAATCCTTTATAGACTATTTCTTACTTTTTCTAGGTATCAAAAAACATATACATTCATAGAAATTTACTTCTTATATATAAACTTACATTTTTAAAAGTGAAAAGGATTATAGAATTATGAGTTTAAAAAGCTTCAGAAAAATAAACTTATGTGATCATGAAATAAAGGGCACTGCAGATTAGCTTCTAAAATATACAGAGCGAAAAGGACACTGTGAGCAGCAGATGCATTCTATTATGGCTCTAGCAGGCCTCAGATGGGTCCAGGAAGCCAATGTAAATTAAAGTCTGCCTCTGAAAAGTGTGCGTGCAAGGAACGGCTCCCAAATGCTCCTCCATACCACTGGAAGCAAGGGTATCCAATCTCAGATCTACTTCTACGTAAAGCAACGCCAGATCTAATTGGAAACGGCTCTCAAATGCCTCAACTATTGTATTGAAAGCAAATCAACACCACCACCACCACCCCCCAAAAAACCCTTATTTTATTATGGAAAACCTATATAGAAAAGAAGACAAAATAGTATAACAAAGCTCCACATACCCATGATGGGCCTTCAATAATTATTAATTCACAGTCAATCTTGATCACTCATAGGCCTATTTTCCCCAATATATATATTGGACTTTTTTCCCCAAAGGAATGCTTTATTGACAAATTACCCATTATTTGACCTTAAGGAAAAGATAAGTCCCCACACCCCCATCTGATCAAGTTGAAGCCAAAAATAAAAACCCTGGAAAAAGGACACCCAGCAGTAGTTTTTCCCTGAGACCCACAACACACCACAAAGGGAGGGCAGCCCCCACGAGGTGTCTGAAGTGACAAGCAGACAGACACTCAGGGGCCAGCGCTTGCTTCTTGGGGGCAGAAAGCACAATAAGCATGCTGAAATATACGAAGCAGATGGCGGTTCAGTCCCCCATTAGGAGCCAGTAAGACAGAAACTTTGCCTCCTGACGTGCAGGGCCCTGGGAGTAAGAAATGCTGCCTGGACGTGGCAGTTTAAAATGGGCCCAACCTAGATTTTTGAGGCAAATTACAGACACCTTTCAACCACAAATAATTAGTATGAAACTCCAAAGATAAATTTTCTTTTTTAAAAAAATAACAATCACAATACCATTATCAAATTTTTTAAAAATTAAAAATAATTCCTAAATTTCACCAAATACCAAACCAGGTGAAATTAACAGCTATACTTGACAGTTGCTCTACTGGAAGGATGGGAATAGCAGCAAAGAGTGGGACATCAGGATTGTTCAGGCTTTTACTTCAAAACTGTGCTACATCCCAAAGTAATTTGGGTGCAGAATAAAAAATATATGCAAGGCTTCCCTGAGGAGCTGGGGGGAAATGCAGAGGTGTTGGACTTCCTCACCTGGATTGTTGCTGATGTTCTCACAAACATTAAGGACTGGTGGTTTGATGTGCTGAGTGCTCTATCATGGGATAGAAGCTCATGAAGCTCGTTACTGCAAAGGAGAGGCTAAACCTGCTTATAATTGTGCCTAGGAGTCTCCCCTTAAATGCCTCTTTGTTGCTCAGATGTGGCCCTCTCTCTATAACTAAGCCACCTTGGCAGGTGAACTCACTGCCCTCCCCCCTACGTAGGACCTGACTCCCAGGGGTGTAAATCTCCCTGGCAACGCAGGATATGACTCCTGGGAATGAATCTGGACCTGGCATCGTGGGATTGAGAACATCTTCTTGACCAAAAGGGGGATGCAAAATAAAACTAAATAAAGCTTAGTGGCTGAGAGATTTAAAATGGAGTTGGGAGGTCACTGTGGTGGACATTCTTATGCACTATATAGATAACCCTTTTTAGGATTTAAGGTATTGGAATAGCTAAAAGTAAATACCTGAAACTATCAAACTCCAACCCAGTAGCTTGGACTCCTGAAGATGATTGTATAACAATGTAGCTTACAAGGGGTGACAGTGTAATTCTGAAAACCTTGTGGATTACACTCCCTTTATCCAGTGTATGGATGGATGAGTAGAAAAATGGGGACAAAAACTAAATGAAAAATAGGGTGAGATGGGGGGATGATTTGGATGTTCTTTCTTACTTTTAATTCTTATTCTGATTCTTTCTGATGTAAGGAAAATGTTCAAAGATGGATTGGGGTGATGAATGCACAACTATATGATAGTACTGTGAACAGCTGATTGTGCACCATGGATGACTGCAGGTATGCGAATATATCTCAATAAAACTGAACTTTTTAAAAAATGACCATGCCAGCACTTCTGACATATATGCTTTAATTCTTTGAACACAAACCATTCCACATTTTACTAAGGGTCCTCTCTTAGTATTGAATATGCTACAACATGGATGAACCCTGAAAACAATATGTGAAGTAAAAGAAGCCAGTCACCAAAGACCACACATTATAGGATTTTGTTCATATGAAATGCCCAGAATAGGGACATCTGTAGAGACAGAAAGATTAATAGTTTTCGAGTGCTGCAGAGAAGATGGAGGCTTAGGAGGGGGTGGCTAAAAGGCACAGAGTTGCTTTTTGAGGCAATGAAAGTCTCTAGTTGACTGGTATGATGGTTGCACATATCTGTGAATACAGTAGGGCCTCGTTTCACACAAACTCAACACATGCAAATTCAGTTATACCCAATTGGCAAATGAAAAAAATTAAGGCAGAGAGAATTAAGATTTAAAAAAATTATTTCTATGATTAATTTTTTTTACTTAGTGTTACTGGGGTGTTTATTTGCCTTATTTATTTAAAAATGTGTGATAGGTATGTTCCTATAAGAAACACATTAAATAATGCAGTTTGCTATTGTGTGTGATTTTCAACTTATGTGAAGGATCTTGAAATGTATTGGTCTCCTAAAATAAGACCCTACTTTACACTAAAAACCATTTAATGGTATACTTGGGTGAATGGGTGAATTGTATGGTACATTTCAATAGAGCTATTAAAAAATAAAGTTCATAAATTATTATTTGTTAAAAAGAACCTGCACCAGTAGCTTTCAGCACTTAATTCTGTTGTTTTAACCAGTCTTTCCTGTCTACAGTCAAGCATACCTTTACTTCCCTACAAAAGAGGGACAAGGGAAGTGCAGATGCCTCTTGGAGATATCAGTGCTTTTCACAAGTTCTAAGGAGACAGCCAAAAGGGCAACATCAAAACTTTTCATTTACTACTTCTGAAGGAGAGAAGTGTCTGTGAGCACAAAACACTTTATTCTTTAGATACTCTACCATCAGGTATAAAGAAAATGCTCTGCAGGAGGAAAGAAGAGACAATGCTTTCCACACCTGCATCAAAATCTCTGTTAAAGAGTGATTTCTTTATGATGGTACTCAATAAGTATTCAATGTGGTTGATTTGCTTGGTTTGGGGACATAACTGACTGGCAAAATTTGCGATATAAGAGCACTAAAGGTTACTTCAGAGTCTTGAACAAGATGTCATTCTTGTGCCTACTGCTGTAAACTGGTCTACAAGGAAGACCTGCGGCCCAACAGAACAAATGTTCTGGAAGCAAGTGCACACAGTAGGAGTTAGAGATCTGGTTTCTCCTAGCTGTGCTGATTGCAAGTCACAAGACCCCCTTCCTCTCAGTGTCTCCTTTTTCTGTTTCTGTGAATAGTGGTTACCTCTGGGAGGAAAGAGTAACTGGGAACGTGCACAGGGCGCCAGGTATCCTGGAAATGTCCTCTATCTTGACCCAAGAGGGTGAGTTATCCAAAAATTCATCAGGCTGAACACTTAAGATTTATAAATTTTACAGTATCTTCTATCTCAAAAATAATATCAGGAAAAAAAGAGATGTCTATGAAAGCACTTTTTGTAAATTGTCAGGTGGATATTATCATTTTAAGAAGCTGTTAATAAAATGGTAGTTGCTTTCTAAGTTAGAACACATACTGAATAAGAAAGGAAGAGAGAAACTAGTAGTGCATTCTCCAGCAGTCCTCAGTTCAATAATATTACTATGCAAAGAATGCATTAAAGGCACTGTGTGAGCACTAGAGATGATACAAAGCCACATTCATGCTCTGAAAGCACAGGCCACATCTAGGCTGGTACCCTGCTCGTCACAGTGTTAACTTTGAGGGACAAAACAAAACCCAGGAAATCAAGCCTTCCTCCCCAAACAAGGCTTATTTGGTTCTTGCCAGGGTCTTTACCTTATGGTGATTTCTAGAATCAGCTCCAGGCAAAATGAGAAACCCAAAGAGTTTACCTTTGAGTCTCCTATACCTAGGTATCCACATCGCTAGACTGATCCCTTCCAACTTTATCAAGCATACAGAATGATTTTGTATGAACTGCTTTGGGCCTGTGTGCATATGTAAGGCTGCTAATAAATGTCTGTACATGCAGCAGAATTGTATCTAAGATCTCATTATAACCTGGTATTAAGATTGTGGGAGAGTAGGTAAACCTCACCCAACTCAAAATACTTGGCTGCTATCAAAATCCACCCACCTCCCACCTTCCCAAAAAACACTACGAGTTGTTAGGAGTTGTGCATGACCAAACTGGCTTATGTCAGTTTCTAACAGGTGGCAAATATTGAGACTATTTGCAAATACTGAGAGCTATTTTATATATATATTTTAGAGTAAAACTTTGCCCTTCATAAAGCTAACTAAAACTTCAAGTTTTTGGTTTGGGTCTGGGATTATACAATTTAGTATTGTAACTCTGTAACTTGTGATGCTTAGAGGATCTGATTGACAATGGACAGCCACTGATAACTCTTTTTGCTGGAAGGAAAAAAGTTAATTCAGACTTACCAAACAGTTTGGGGGATATTTTTCAAAATATTAAAATAAAATAATGAACTCCCTATTACTGAGTTAATGAATTCCTTCATTTGAGATATAAGGAAACTGAGGCCCTGAACAGATGGATGGATAATTTTTCTAAGGTGTTCCACATTATTTCCTTTTCTAAAATCAGAAATCCTTAGGGTTTTTAATGTGACTCCCTAGTAGTAGATTCTGCTATGCCTCAATCAAAAGGTTCTACAGTCCTCAACTTGCTAACTCAAGCCAGATTACTTAGCATCTGGAATTTTCTACAGGATAACAGTCATTTCCACCATGGGATTCCAAAGGCATTCCATTCCTGAAGGCAAAAATTTTATCAATCAGGCCCAAGAAGCTATTAGTGTCTTTCAGAGATTTTTGTACAAATGCTTCCCTTAAGTCATTATCAAATGGGTAATAAGGGGTTAATGAGTTTTTTTTTTTAATTTCCAGCTAATGAGTAACCCCTCCTTGGTAAAGCTTTAACATAATTAAGTGATGCCTATCTCTAAAAAGACCTCAATTAATTAACATAATGGAGATACAATTAGGTATTTTGAGGGACCCAAAGATACTCCTAGAACCACTAGAGAGGATACAGCTTGTTTGAGTGTCGGTTGGAAGGCAGAACTGAAGATCTGTCCTAGGCCTTTATCTGTGGGGTGCACAACAGGTTGTAAACGACCAAAAGAAGACCAAAAGAATCCTTCAACTCTGGAGAGATGAGGCAGTGGAGTAACACCCTTGCTTGTCACGTTGATATCCTCTATCAAAGGTTATACATGCACTATCCAACCCCCCTTTCCTCTCCCAAACAATAACTTCACCAGGAAAGTGATTTCCAACATTAAGAGTTACAAAAATATAGTAACTTGGTGTCATCTGTATATCCTATTTTGTTCAGGTTCTGAGATGACACAGCCAACACCTCTACTTTGATAAACCTGGGTGTGGAGCACAGGCCTTCTGATTGCAATTCCACATGATCCTGAGCTAAATTTTGCATCATAACCCACTCTCATTGCCTCTCCAATTCCCTAACATCACCATATTCCCATGTAAGCATTTTAAATAAGAGCAGAATTCAAATTAACTCAGTTTTGAGAATAACAGGAAACTGATTAAACAGTGAAGACTACCTAGGATGTTAAAAGCCAGGTTTAAGAACCAACGATTCTCATTGGAGACATAGCCCGGAAATGTTTCCCATCCCCATGTGTGCTGAGAGTACGTCTGCTGCTGCTATCTTGGAGTAAAGAAGTTAAGCAAAGGTCATGAGCTGACAAATTGCTACACTTAAGCTCTTCCTCCTGCCCCATAATGGATCCTCCTCACTGTAAGGAGATACAAACATTAAAAAAAAAAAAAAAAAACTACACCAAAACCCAACACCTGTCAGGATCCTCTACAGAGGTTTCATAAGGGAAGCCTGGAAGACATCAAATCATGTTCAAAGAGGATCACAAGCTGTGCTACCACAGGATTCTCCTTTCCTCCCCTCTTAAGATCTAATCATTTCCTTTGTTTCCCAAGGAATACAACCATTATAGCCACAGGACTGCCAAGTTCAATCAATGACATGGTGTAGGCAGGGCAGCTACCCTGGGGTGGTGGAACACATACCCCCCTTTTAAAGTATAAAAGGTTAAGCTAATAAGAGAAAAAGAGACCAGGTAAAGGTGTTACACTGCCCAGGTCCCTAAAAATGAGAAGCATGACAATGATGATCAGAATCTGAAGTCAATCATATCACTCCTTTGCTCCAACTCTAAGGCCCTAGTGATCCCTCTTACCTTCCTCCTATGGAACTTGCATCCTCTGCTCTGTTCCCTCTCCAGGGCTCTTCCCCAAGATCCAGAGAGGACTCCCTCACCTTCTTGCATCTTTGCTCAAATATCATTTCCTCAGTGAAGACCAGCAAGAATACCATATTTAAATTGCAACCTCATTGTCCCCTACTCCTACAACATATGTACCCTCTTCATCCCCCTTTTCCTCCTTTACTTCTTTTTAAACTAGTAGCACTAGTCACTCTCTAACATACTATATAATTTATATTCCTGTATTCATTATATCTACTTTCTATCTCTCCTCAGCAGGAATCTACAACTGGAATGTAGATTCCATGCAGAAAGGGACTTCTGTTGATGAATCTCTAGGACCAAAGAGTGCCTAGCACATAGTATGCTAGGCATAAAATAAATATTTGCTGAATGAATGAAGGAAGGAAGGAATGAAGCATAACCTATGTGCTAAGAACAACAGCAATTAGAATTTACTCAGCACTGTCTCAAATATATAGCAAATGCTTTACCAGAATTATCTCACATGACCCTTACAAGCCTGAGATAGGTCCAAATAGCCCCCTGATTTACATGACAAAACAAATGACTTGCCCAAGATCATACTACTAATAAGTAGAGAAGCCAAAATGAAAACCTACTTCTGTCTGACTCCAGTTAAGTCCTAGATTACATTTCCCACATTCTGTTAGACAAGGTTTTGCGTTTTGGGTGGAACTCCACCAGTGTTCATTAATGAAAAGGTTTAAAATATGCAAAAAAGTATAGCCCCAGTAAATTCAGAGAGAAAGTCTCTAGAAATATCTGTAGCTTTCCTAGAAATGTTTCTATATTATAGAATATCCTTCTGTAGTACAATGGAAACAACAACAATCAGAGAAAGAAACCCTGGGTTCACATCCAGGCCCTTCCTAACTAGCTCTGGGATCAACATAGGGATAATCCTCCATAAAACAGGGATAATGACACCTATTGGGCAAGATTGTTTTAAGGATTAAATGACGAATGTTCATAAAAGTGAATGACATAGTATCTGGCTCATTATCCATTCCTTCCTTTGGATGACTTTTGAACAATTATTAAGCATCTATTGTATGCCAGGCACCACACTGGGTGTTTCAGTTATACACACAGTAAGACACTGTCACACAGTAAGACAGGCTCCAGTCTAGGAATGAGGGCAGATCAGCAAACTAGCTATCCTAGAACCACATGTAAAGTGATGTTGCAGAGTTATGTGCTGGACATCATGGGACACAATGCTGAAATTAGCTGCTTTGGCTAAAATGAGATGGGAGAGATACTGAATGATTGCAGAATCACCAGAAAGAAAGAGAATGTGGAAAGGATAGGCATATTGAGAACTGGGACATCACTGATGAAAGCATGTTAACATTATCCTTAGTTTAGGATTAATCTGAAAAATACCCAGTGTTGTTCTAGTTTATATACTACTTGTCAAGAAAAAGACTACTTGAATAAACAAGTATTTTCTCAGTTATCTGCAACCTTTAAGTGAGACTACTATTAACAGTCTCTCCCACCACTTCCTCTCCAACCCTAGGAAGCACACCCTAAGTTCGAAATACTAGACCTCAAAATCTCAAGTTTAAAGCATGCTTTAAATTCAGGAAGTACAGCAAGGTGGGGAGAGGGGTAAAATCAATGCCCCCAAATTTCTAAAATTAATGCAATAGATTTGAAAACATGAATCCCAGCTACTTCCCCATAAACACAGAAAGATTAGCATATTAGTTTAATTTCTGTACATCACTTCAGACCACCTGCATCCCCAAATAGTGTCAGATAGCAGGCCTTTCTTCATACATTAATTTTACATTACCCTCTCCCCCAGGCAGCTAGGGAGCTAACAAGCAGTCCCTGCGGCTCAATCTGAACAGAATTGGCATGCACTCAGGCAACACAACTACAGCTGTTGCATAATAGCATTTTTCATATGAGAAAACCATATCACTACAAATATTAATAGTTAAAAATGATTTTAGAAGGGTAAAAAAAAAGCTTTGAGATATTTTGAACTTATAAGGATAGAAACTCATTTTCGTTTTTAATTGCATAACTTTATATTCCAAAGGTCCAAAAACATGTCAAACCAATCAGACTGGAAATACATCTGGTTTTGAGGAGACTCACTGGGTAATTTAAATTCAGTCTCTAGTACAAAGTGGTAGGATCTGTATTATTTCCCATCTGTTTTCATTATAACCTGCAAGTCTGAAACTTCCACAGACTCCCCGATTCCGTTTTTCCAAAGCATACTCCAAATAAATCATTTCTTAGAGGTATGCTGTTCCATTAAGGTGAGTAGAAATTGTCAGAATTTGTTAAATAGTTTGCATTAATAGAAGTTCAGGATTCCTTAAGAATTAAAAAAATAAAAATAAAAAAGAGGAAAAACTCATCTAAGGATCAATACCATCCAGATTAATTACTTTTCCATGCCACCCCCCATCCCCACCCCAACACACACACGTGTTCATTTCTGTACAGGTCTATTTTCCTTTCAAATCATCCAACACTGTAATGTAACAAACCCATACCAATACCAACATACCAACCAAGAGAGCTGGAGAGCATGAACATGAGGAAAATGTAAGCTCTGGACCAGCTATGAACCAGTCAACTTCATGCTCTCCCTCAGCATAATTATAGAACAGATTATTTAACTGTAATTACTAAGGACAAACAAGAATTCTGTAAGAACAAAT
Organism: Choloepus didactylus; assembly: GCF_015220235.1. Taxonomy (NCBI): domain Eukaryota; kingdom Metazoa; phylum Chordata; class Mammalia; order Pilosa; family Megalonychidae; genus Choloepus; species Choloepus didactylus. The sequence continues at coordinate 181,168,517 of NC_051308.1, forward strand.
CAGGTCAAATTACATAGTTTACTTTAGCATACAGTAGAAATTGTAGGAACTTATCTATCTATATCTTGATTTCATCAAGGCATTTGGCAAAGTCATATTTTATCCTTGAGAACAAGAAGGTACACTGAGCTAGACTGTCAGAAATGGAGCTTAGATATCAACATATAAAGCTAAATTATCTCTGGAGACTAAAACGAATATAAGTAGGGGTTATCACATCGCCTTGCCACTGAGAGATAATATAAATAATCCAGTGGTCAACTATGAATCTAGCTCTGCTGCATACAAATACATTACATTCCTCCCCCCAAACCCCACAATTGTTCAAAAGGAGATGGAATTCCTTCCTTACAATGTTAAAGCTAAAACACTTTTTGGAAAGCTACAAATAAAACTCAGTCAAACTGACTGGAGCCCTTTTTAGCTAGATAGCCATATGGACACCTCTTGAAAGAAGCCATATGGTTATACTTGTTATTTTTGGCCTCCTTACCTTTAACTCCTTTCTTGTATATATATATATATATATAGGCCTCCGGTTATTACCACCAAGTGATAAATCACTTGGAATTTCCAAGGCTACAAAAGGCATTTACTGGCAACCATTCCAGGTTTCACTTTTAGCTGAGGACCCTGGAGAACTCTTAGTTGAGGGATGTTCATGTTTTCCAAAAATGGTCTTTTATTTAAGCTAGGTCAAAACTTCAGATCTCAACTTCACATTATCATAAGGTTCAAATGGAGAACGTAAAACATGGGTGGAAATGAATAGTATAAAGTAAGAAGGAACATACCAATTTAACTTTGCCTCCAATAATTTTTTAAGGAATGGGATGAGAGAACAGCCCCCTAAAAAGATTACCTGGAACAGAGGTTGCAAAGTGGTAACCTAACTTGATCTATGGAGGTCTTTACTTTGACCAGCACAATACTGTTGTTTTAAATTGAGCCGATGTTTAAATTCAGGAAATTTAACATTTATTTTAAAAATCAGATTTTTCAACTTCTTCTGAAAAACTGGAATATCTGGCATCACCATACTAACATTCCTGCTGCCAAAAATTGGCTTTTGAAGAATATCAGATAGGTCACGCAATTTCCAGTTTGCCACACTCATTTAAGGTCTACTTTACTTATTTCCATTTTCTGAATGACCACATATGAAAGAATAGAAATTAACTACCAGTTCCTTCTGGGAGTCCTTTCCATCTCCATTGCTCCCTTTAAAGTGTAACCCAAATGCTACCTTCTCTTTGAAATACCTTTTGAACCTTACAGATTTATCAAATTCTAACTTGCATTACCTCCCCCTTACTGTAGCTTCTCTGAAGCAGAGTTAATAACTTACACATGGTTATTAACCCGTGTTATCAAGTTATTAAGTTAATATAGCACTTAGCATGGTGCTTTATGTGAAGTAGATATTTAATAAAATATCTAATAACTAATTATCTTTTAGCTCTATGGTTGGCGATAGGCTTTTACATGCACTTCCTTAGAAACAGTTCCCAACTGGGGGTGACAGTTTTGGTTGTCACAAATGAGGAAGGGGGTGCTACTGCTATCTAGTAGGTAGAGGTCAAGGATGTTGCTAAATACCCTAATATGCACAGGATAGTCCCTGCAACCAAGGACTATCTGAATCAAAATGTCAACAGTGTCAAAGCTGAAAAACCTTCACTTAGAATGGTAGGATTAATAGATGAAGAAATATTACTACAAATTGAATAATAAAAATTCTCAGGCTAGAAGTCAAGTGACTTACTCAAGGTAAAAGACCTCACAGTAGAATCAAGATTTGAACTCTGGTGCCAGGCTCTCAATTCTGATACTAGAAATTGATAACAGAAAAATACAACAGGTTAAAGTTGGAAACTTGTGCCTCTGTTTGGCATGAACTTATATAGGAATGTCCACAGGCTAGATATTAACCATTCAGTTAATACAAAGTACAGCTTATCTTTTATAAAATAAATAGTATGGCCTTATCATAAAGAGACACCTAAAAGAAATAGTAGAAAAAACCATAACCATAAAGTTTGGTTTGCTAAAGCTGCTGGAATACAATATACCTAAAACGGGTTGGCTTTTACAATGGGGATTTATTAACTTACAAATTACAGTTCTTAGGCCACGAAAATGTCCAAATTAAGGCATCAACCTGATGATACCTGGACTCTGAAGAAAGGCTTCCAGCATCTGGGACACCTCTGTCACATGGGAAGGCACATGGCTGGCATCTACTGTTCCTTCGTTCCCAGGTTTCATTGACTTCAGCTCTGGTTTCAGTGGCTTCCTCTGTGGATTCTCTCTTAGCTCTTCCAGAACTTTTCTCTCTAAGCTCCCCCAGTTTTTTCTGTCCTTGATCCAATGAAGAATTAAGACCCACCTTGAATGGGGTGGGTCACATCTCAATTGAAATAACCTAACCAAAAGGTTCCACCTACAACAGGTCTGCACCCACAGGAATGGATTAAAAGAACATGGCCTTTTCTGGGGTACATAACAGCTTCAAATCAGTACACCGTATCTCTTGTCAAGTTTAACACATGTATACACTGAAAAACAAAGTTCTACCCCCAAAAGAGTCTTTTTAATATTAGCCATTCAAAACAAATATTTGGAGGGACAGCTAACCTATGTGCTAACGAGCAGTGAATATATATGACTGAAATAACAGTTTCAAAAGAAAATTCCTCTTTAGGAGAAAGAAAAGAGGAAGGTCAGCAACTTGAGGTGGGGAAGTGTTAAATTTATCTCAAGATTGGCAAAGCTTTGCCACACGGACAGGTCCTTTTATTTTGTCTCAGTTACTCCAGTTGACCTGGAGTAGCCTCTCTCTTTAGAGCAGAAGAGTGGGGAAAGCATTGACATGGAAAGAGAAGTTGAATCATTTGCTCTTGTACCCTAGGGCTTCCACTTGCTTGTGCTGTGACCCTTAGACACATCTTACTATGTGCCAGTGTCTGTGCCAAATGCTTTACTGCGTAAGAGCACTATGAAGTGGCCACCATTTACAGATGAGGAAACAGGAGCTCAAGGAGGTTATACAACTTGTACCATGGTGGCCACAGCAGAGGAGCCAGGATGAAAACTAAGGCAATTTAATTCTAAAGCTCTGGTTCATAACCCCTTTGCTCCTAGCTTTACAATTCAAAGTACTAATTACAGTTTTTAATTACTAAGAGTTTATTATAAGTAGACAGGTAAATGTGGAGCTAAAGGAAAATCTGGGGTCATCGGGAATAATTTCTTAATGGTCAAAGCTGTCAAAAGATCTCCCATATAACAGCTAATTGATACTGGGCAAGTGACTAAGACTTCCTCTCAGAGAATTTTCTCATCTATAAAACATAAAGGAAGTAACAAATGAGATAATAAAACAGATTTAAGTACAATGCCTTCTATATAGCAGAAGCTTAGTATTTGTCTCTCTTATTTTCAATGTTCTTTCAGTCCTAACTATTACACTGTCATGCATTCACTGCCTGCATTAATATCCTGTAGTGCCTGGAGAGATCTAAGTTACTCTAAAAATAAGCACTGTCCAAAAATATCTATATACTTTACCTGCTACATAGATATGGGCAAAAGGAAAATGTCCTGCCATTCTTTAGCTCAATATGGACTCCCTGCTGCAAGGGCCGGACAAGAACCAGTACCAAATCCTGGGGCCTTTCTGACAATCCCAACTGTACCCACAGCCATATTAATCCTACAGGTTTTCTCCTCATCAGAACCTCCCAGAATAACAAGTTATGAAAGCACTGAACTTTCAAGGTCACATACAACTCCAATATGCAGTATCTCATTAAGTCATACAGCAATCTTGCAGTGACTTGCAAGGGTACTTGGTATTATCTGAATTTACAGATGAAAAATCTAAGACCTAATGAGCCAATCTTTGCCAATTTCCCAATCTGAACAGTTTAAAAACTGCAGGTCAGAATGCTGACCACCAGAATATTTCAAGATAGACATTAACTCAAATCAGAAAAGGGATTTATTCCAAAGACACAGGGTAGCTCACAGACTCAACAAAAGGCAGAAACTAGGCAGTTAGGCAACCAAGAATATCCCCCAGGGGATAAACCTATGGAAACAGCCTTGCTAGAAGGCTACCATGGACTGTCACTGGAATCTCTTTTCCATAACCCTGAAGTCACTAACTATCCCTTGCCTGTTGCTTCCTGAATGTTCCAAGTCCGACAAAGGACAATCAGGTCACTGAGCTTAAATAACATACCCACCACCTAGCTGTAAAAGGACTGGGAGAAGGATGGTCTGCCGTCACCCAGTTCCCATGATGGGAGGCTATCAGAGTGAGAAGGGCACCCAGATGCTGCGCAGCAAAACAGCAGCACATGTCCAAACAACCACAAATGCCTAAGGATTCACAGAATCTTCATCACAACCCTGTAGGAGTCATTCTACTGTTCTTCCTTCGCCTTTTTATGAAAAGTCAAGATAACTGATTTGCTCAAATTCACAGAGCACTGAGACTCTACCCAAGGCCCCTGGGTCCTAACTCCTAGAAAAAGTTTGTTTAAAAAGCAGCTTTAATCTGCACCCTAAATCACCCTAAAGAGAGGTTTATATGAAACAAAATGGTCTTATCCCACTTCATGAATCTGTCATAATTATGACTTAGGGAGTATGGGCATGTACTAGCGGGCTCTTTACAGCAACTTTTTGAAAATGTATTTCTCTGAAACCTATACTTTCTTCGTAAACCTGAACTTAAGCATTTTAACAGTAGTTGTGCAAGTCAAAATACATCTGAGTGTTGGTTTGAGAATCACTGTCCCCACTAGATCTTAGATTAACTTTTCCCATTATTAATAAATTTAGAAGGGATGCAAAATGAGTCTAATATTAAAATAGGGGTATATATTTGGTTTTAAAAGATATTTTCACAAAACCCACAAAAATTTTAACTTCACATTTATATATAACATTGTGGTGTTTTTCTTCTATCCTCAGAGATTTAACCAAACTTCCCTCCTTTAAAAAATGCCCCAGGGCTGATTTCATGGTCAAAGAAAATAATAAAGCCTTATAAAAGAACTGAATAACTTCAGTGTTTTATCTTAAGATCCTTTTCCTTCCTACCCATTTTTTGAAGCCAAGAAAGATAAATGAACTAAAGCTGTTCATCTTTATCTGATTCACATCCACCTTTTTAAGAACAAGTAGTTGAAGACAATGAAAGGATTAAAGATGGTGTTCTTCCAACAAATTCTTATTACATCCTGGGATTTACTTTACAATTAGCCCTTCCTAGGCAGAGCTGAGGCCCAGTGAACTGGTTATTACCCTTTCTGGGGCTCTCTAAAAAAACAAAAACTCCACACTGGCTATAAGGAGAGGGTACCACAGGCGTGAGACATGCCATGATGGAGGAAGTCACAAGGCCTTCCCTAATGACAGTTCAAAGAGGTGATGAGCCCCCAATCCATAGAAATAAAAGCAGAGAGCATTTTCCACCCACAGACATAGTAAAGAACACAGTAACTGAGAAAAAGACAATTTGTACTCCATTAAATTTTGAGTCCTATACCAGTCTCAGAGTATTTTTCTGGGTGTTCCATTGCTTTATCTCTTAGAATAAGCAATAAAAGACTAAAGAGGAAAAGGCCTCTTAAGGGGTATGGTTCTCTGAATGTGTCACATCCCAACATTATCAGTAAGAGAAGCAACAAGTCATGGACTTGGATGTGTACATGTCTAAGTAAGTGCGTAGCAGGTGTTCAATGTCAATGGATGAAACAAGTTTTCCAGGACAGTCCCAATTCAAATATGTTCTTTGCCTGGCAAACCCATTACAGAGAAGGCAGATATTATCCCCATTTTATACATGAGGAAATTGAGTCTTGGAGAGATTAATTTGCTAATCCAAGGTCACAAGGAAGACCACATGCTTACAAGGCCCCTGGATCTAAATCCAGTGCTCCTTCTTCCACATCAAGTTTTCTCACCCACTCCTACACCAGCATCTGTACTGGGCTTTAAACTTGACAAGAATGCTTCAACAGGCGTTCTTATGTGATGCTTATAAAAACACATTAGGAAAGAGGTGGGAAGAGTAATCAAATTAACACACACAAAGTATTTGGAACACTGCCTGACACATAGTAAGCCCTCAACACTGTGGCACTTGATTGCTCCTACTTTTCTCTTTTTTCGTGTACTGGTTAAGAGTATCTGACCCTTTCGTTCATTAACTACAACACAGAGTTGTAGTTAATCATAGCACCATTGTGCTGATTAAATAAAATAACACAAGTGAAGAGCACAGAGCACTTAGTAAATGCTTGACAAATGATAGTTTATATTACCTGTCTGAAACCACAAGGAGCTCTGGCCTCTTAGAATGTCTTTTATACCTAAAACCTAAAACAACCCAAGTGCTTCTTAGTTGTTATATGAACGAGTGAGTGGGGCAGTCTAGTCAGGCATGTGAAGCAGAACTGCAGGTTAATTCCTGGGAGAATCCCCAACATGGCAGTTAGTAGGAGTGAATGAAATAGTGATAGACCAGTGAGGGGCCTAAATATTGGGCAGTGTCAACTGCCCTATCGTGCTCAGCGTGAGATCTCCCTCTCCCATTTAAAAAAGCACCTTTTACTTTCATTTCACTAACTTTGATTAAAAACTAAAACAAAAGCCCAAGAGGGGACAGGAGTGGGAAGGAAGTGGAGATGGCAGAATAGGTGACTCTCCAGCTCGCCACATTCCAGAGGGGCAGCCCGGGTTTCTTTGGGCAAAGTTGGGTGGGATCCTCAAGGGGCAACGGAGAAGGGCTCCAGAGACAAAGGTCACGGCCTTAAGGAGAGAGGAAGGAGCAGGACAGCAGGGGAGCCGAGGCGGGATAGGGCGGACGGACAGTTGTGGGAGGCAGAGGGGCTGAGCCGCAGAATTTCCCATGCGCAAAGAAGAGTACAGCCACTGGGCTGTGGGTCTGGGACCACCCGGCTACCCGGTCAGGATATGGGAAGCCCCGGGCAGGGGGCGGGGCGCGATCCCGGAGGGAAGGGCCACGGGAGGGGGCGTGGCTGAGGGAGGAGCGTGGCAGGGGGCGGGGACTTGGGGGAAATACGACAGAACCGGATGGGGGAGGGGCGGTGCTGTGAAGGGGGTGGGGTGGGGGCTGAGATCCCACCGTGCAGACAGCGATCTTAAGTACCTGGGAAAGCAACTGAGAAAACTAAGAGCCTTTTCCCAGCCGGTCTCAGAGGCCCTAAGAAGCCAAGTTTCTGGGACGTCCACCAGTGGCGCGGAGGGAGGAATTATTCGTACCCGTCCCCTTCCCTAGACCCCGCTGAATATTCACTGATGCTAGATAGGAAACAATGCCGCAGCTTTAACTTCCCGAATCGGACCTGAAGGTATTTATTTACCACCAGCTCCGAAACACTTTCTTTCGAGAAGAGAAGATGAAAAGTCTCTTTTTGGTCCGATTTGCCGAAAAGCGTGAGATGAGTGTGGTTAGCAGGAGTTGCAGTTTACAAACTTGCTTGTCCAATATCATCACTTTGCTCCCTGAAATCTATTTTCTTCCTACTTGTATAGCCTCAAATGATTTTCCGTCTATTATTTAGGATGCTTTTGTAAATGAAAACCCTAATCAACTGGCGTGAACAAAAATACTGTAGGAGAGTAGCTCCAGGGTGGATTAATTTAGTGGCGCATTCAAATCTGCTTTCCATCCTTCTATTCTGCATTCCTTAGCTGCCATCCCTTGTGGTTGCACAATGGTCAGATATTTCTCTGGTATCTCAAGATACTGTCCTCCTTTGTCTCTTGGGCTGAGCAGGTACCGCCTATCTGCTCACCAGTGGCTCTTGGCTGTCCTCCTGTTTCTTGTCCCTTTCCCCCTGCAACAGGGATGATGACCTTGGGAAGACATTAGGTAAATCTTGCAATGATGTCCAGTAGCTTAAATTTGAGTGGTGCTGTAAATAAAAAGTTAACTCTAGTCTCTCACCTAGTTAAGATATAGCTCTAAAAGAAATAAGACCAGTAACCAGAAAAGAAAGGCTATTCTGGATGACCAAAAAAATATTTTCCAGAAAAAAAAAATTAGTAGTCTTGGCTATTTGAGACCAACAGCATCGTAAAGTATTAATTCATGGAAATGAAACTATAAGAGCTACCAACCTTTATTGAATAGCTACTGTGTGCTGCTTGTGTACATCATCTCATTTTGTCTTTACAATACAACCAAACATTTAGGGAGCCTCTTCCATGTGAAAGGTACTGTGCTAAATGGCTGAGTTTATAAACCTGCAGGTCACCCAGGCCTCAAGAAACTTGCAGTCCACCCAAAGGTGAGTACAATTTGCAAAGGAGAAAACTTACAATAGGTAATTTGCTCATGGTAATGCCCAGGTCAGTCAATCCTTCCATTACCACATGCTGCCATGTGGTACAGTGGGATTTAAGTTTTAACATCTGTTTCTACCCTTCTACTTAGGAAAGCAAAAGGAATGCAAGGAGAGATACCTGTATACAAAAGAAAAGAATTAAACCTAACAGGTAAATGCAACAGCTGTAAAACTGACACAGATAGGATTCTGGTTCACCCAAGACAGAGGCATTGAGAATTAATGGAAATTTCAGTAAGTCATAGATTGTTTTCCTCAAGATTTCAATGTATACTATAAGTTTCTTGTGGTAACATGCTGTGATAAAATTTAAGTAAAAAGGAAGTTTCTCCATTTTTAATTTCAACCTTTTAATATGCATTTCTACTGTGCACAGTTACTTTTATATTAGGAATTATTAGAGTTTTATCTACATTTCAAAAGAACAAAGAATAGTAGAGCTAAAATGGATCTCCAACCTCTTCACTTACAAGAGAAGGAGAAACAGAGCCCCATTTAGGTTCAGGTCACTCGGGCAGGTGGCTGACAAGGCCAGGAATTAGAGCCCAGTTCTCCCAATAAATGATCTTCCCAATAGATATACAGGAAATTTTACCTATTAGTCTAACAAACCCCCGGTGTTCACATTTAATTCTCCAGAGAAGTTCTTCAGCTGCAAAATACAGAAATTGACAGGTTGAATTTATGTGTGTAGGGAGGTCAATCAAGACATATATAACAATGTCTCAATTTATTTAACATAAGAAATAGATATTCTGATGCTTAACAAAATTCATAAGTCCCACCCACCACCCTATACAGAAACACATGAAAAATGTGCACTGAAAAAGTAATTCAGCTGGTAGACTCTTTTCAAATGCAAGAGTACATTAAAACATCTTAAAAATATGAAATCAGACTTTGCATTAAAAGATGATTCCAAATAGGCATCACTTTGTACCTTGGCTCTGTAAAATTTCTTTTTTTTTTTTAATTGTGTTTTGCTTTTCCACATAAATATATTCTGTATTTTCCCTAAAGTGAATCAGTGCTTTGACAGATTTTAGCTTTCCCCCTTTAACTAAAGGCAGTATTCAATTTCAATGTCCTTGGAGTGTTTTATCTGGGGATTAGACAACTGTACTAAAACACAGCTGTTCCAGTTTTTCCTCCTTTATTTTTCACATTAAAAAACTCCCACTATCAGCCAGTCCAATTAGTTACTCACTATCAAAAGCCGGCTCTGGTCTTTCATCTTCTGGAAAACTGGATCCAAGTGACAGGGTGTCATGGAAACTGTATCTCGGGTCATTTCCTGTTTCAATTGTTTAGCCACAAAAAAAGTAGGGCTCTATCAGATGGAAATTAATGAATACTTGGTGCCGCCTTTTGAAGAGCATGCAGCTAAATAAAAAAGTAATTATCTTTTTGACCAAGTTTTCCCACCAACACCAGGGAATACTGGCAGATCAGTGCACCCAAAATGGGAAAAATATTTTGATGCAACGTGATGATGCCTTTTTCAGTTCAGTTTCTGTAATACAGTGGTCAGTTTTAAAGCTGTCACCCGGGCTTGGGACATGTAACTACGGGTTAAGTGGTTTTAACTATAGTTAGCTTTGTTCATACTCTGCCATTTCTAACAAATTTTCACCTCTCCTCACCTATTCCACTGTACTCCAATTTTGACATTAACTGGACAGAGCTAGAAAGAATTCTTTTTTACCTGCAATCCCCCTCACGATAAGGGAATGTGTAATAGAAACAAAGATTGTAACATCATCTAAAAGAATTTCTTGCTTCATCTAGTCTCCTCTGCCAACAAAAGAAACACACAACATACATGTGTGCACACACACACAGCACAAAGCAGAGGGAAAAGTAGAGCGTAAAGCCTATAAGCAATACCAGGCAGGCACATGTGTTTAGGAAATGAAGTCCTGGCTGGAATTCAGTAATAATGAGCCCCTTAGTGATCTAATGTACACCAGTGTATATTACAGATGGGAACAGAGTGCCAGACAGGACAATGGGGAACTCAACCAGTGTTTAATATGTTTCAGCTCTGTCTAAATAACTGTTGGCAAAAAATGTGGAAGCAATACAACAAATCAATTTTAGGGCTCAGGAGGATTTGCTCAAATAAGACAGCTATGAAGTGTACATTACAGGATAAGTTCACAGCTCCAATGTGGGGAAGGCGTCTACTTGCACTGCTTTTCTGTCCTGTTTGGGTTGTTATACGTCTTCACTATTCAAAATGAAGAAAAATCTGTGCTGCTTCTTTTTCTTAGCCTTAAAAAAGAAAACAAACAACAGGAAATACATCCAAAACAAACTTTAAATACTATGTGATGCAAGCTAAGCCTTATATTACTTATATCAATGTTCTATTTGGAGAATTTCTACAGAAGAGAAACAAAGGGAGGAGAAGGGGATTAGCATTGGCACCTGAGTTCTAGACCTTTTATCCAACATTAATTGACTGTGTTTTTTTTAAATCAGTGCCAACAAATAGGCATCAGGGCCAAGCTGGTCTACAGTCTCTCTCCCAGCCACTTCACATGTGCTACCTACTCCTAGGCTCCTAGGAGACTATATCTGTTTTGTTAAAAATAAGATGGAGCCAGTGATTTCTAATTGGAAATCATTTCTATTTTTTTTTTTTTTCGGCCGTCTTCGAGGTGAGTGGAATATTCATCCTTCTACACCTTTCAAGGAGAAAGTCCCTAATTTGGGAGAATGGTATTGGCAGGCAATCATTCCAAGTGCTTATATTATACTTACCATGGTTTAGTATTTATGTGCACTAAACACCACAAGTATAAGCTAATTCACCGAAGTAGAAGTATTTTCTGGAAACCATACAGGTAGTATTTTCTTTTAGAAAAAGTAGTTAAAATATGACATTAACTGCTGAAGGCATCAACACAAAGACATAAATCAGTTCAAAGAAGTAGTGAGCCCAGAACTAAGATAAATCCAATAGAGCTACCAACTAGACTGGAAAGCCTCTGGTCATGATGAGTGAAGCTGGTCTTTTCCCAAGAGAAACAACACATAAAATAAAGACGGGGCTCGTAGAAGAAAGGGCTGTGAGCTGAAAGAGAGGCAAGAAATACAATGTGTCAAGACAGGCTATTTTTATATTCTGGTCATAACTCACTATTTTTCCTTTAATTTTTTTTTCCCTTAGAAAATGCAATGGTGGTAAATTCATCACACTTTCCTCCTTATTTATTAAAATGGGGGAACAGGTGTAAAGAATCAATTTGTGGGCAATAGCTCAATCCTAGGAGATGCAGTTTACAGTAAACTCTTACTATCTGCATAGCAACAGATTAATTGTTGTAACTAGTATCTGAACTTCAATATCAGATTTCATGGAATTTTAGTCCGGGGTTTTCTGTTAGCATGCATAATCAAGAATACTATTTGGAACACAGATACTTAGAAGGCACTGTCAATGTGCCAGGCATTGAAGATACAATGCTGAAGCTTCAGGCCAATGAAAACACAACATTTTGGAAGAGACATTTACTACTTCCTGGACATCCACGTGCACTCCCATGGATCTCACTTCCCTTGCAGTTAAGGCAGGGTTATGTCACCAATTATGTACAATGGGTAAAGAACAGAAAGTGATTTGCGTCATCATCTGACCTAAACCCAAGAATGAGAATGGAGTTCTCCATGACTCTCTTGCTGTTGAGGCACACCTGCAAGTCACAACTGGAAATGCCAATTTCCCAAGAGAGGAGAGAGACATGTCAATTCATAGAAGATAGTGGCTAAACAAGAAATAAACTTACATATGTTGAATCACTGAGATATGGGGGTTGGTTTGTTACCACAGCCTATCCTCAACCTGGGGTTATTTTTTTGTGTCACAGAGCCCAGTGACAAACTAATGAAGCATGTGGACCTCTTCTCAGAATCATGTATTTAAATGCATAAAATAAATCACATAAGATTATAAAGAACACTGACTATAATTTTTGTAATTATAATATAATACTTTTTTTATTAATGTATTTATCAGCAATATCTAGCAATGGGTCTAATAACTACTGCAATTTCAAAGTAGTGAGGGTCTTGTTATTTCAAGTTATCTGTGAAACCCATAATGATATGAAATATCTTTGGTTTGTATCTGTGACAAAGTCCAGGGTACTAGTAATAATATTAGATTTGTTGTTTATATCATATTTGAAGGAAATGCTAAATTTCAATTAGAGGTTTTGTCATCATTTTTTTTTCTCATCAAGTTCATGGACTCCCTGAATTCTGTGGACCCCAGAATAAGAACCCCAGAGTCTTACTCTCTCCTGATGAATTCATCCATACTCCAAACTCTCATGCAAAAAGATCTACTGACCTCTCCAGACATGAATGCTTTGCACTGTCTGGCATACTCCTTCTGTGGCTTCTCTTTCAGCAGTTTAGTTTCTGTCATTTATTTTGTGCACTTGCCAATATTTTTAAACATGATGACAACTGATTAAGGAAGAGTATCATTCAGGTTGTTAAAATGCAATTTTATGGAGGCTGAGGTGCCTTCAAGGAAATGGTCAAAACAATGGATATAAAAAACTCAGCCCAGAGAGGCAGGACAAGATGGCAGATTAGGAAGGTGTGGAATTTCATTGGTCTTCTAGGGTAGCCAGTAAATCGCCAGGAACTGTCTGGAACAACTGTTTTCAGGACTTCTGGAAACAGACACACATTGTACATCAGTCTGGAATGGGTGGAAGGGCTGAGATCGCAGCTCAGAACTGTAAGTAAAGGCTCCCAATCTGTGGAGGCTGGCACCCCTCCCCCACTAGCACAGCAGGCTGTTCAGGAGTAACTTCCCCATGGGAAAAAGAAGCAGTCTCCACTAGGAGCAAGGGAAGGTAGCTTAACCAACCTCCAATTGCAGATTAACAAATTCAGACTACTGAATACAAGCTCCAAGCACAGACAAACCCGGAGAAAACACTGAAAGAACTGAAAGGTCTCTCCCTGCAGAGAGGAGGCAGGGCTGATAGAAAAACAAAAACAAAAAAACAGAGGTGTTTGGAGTTGGCTGAGTGCAGAATACACTAGAAAAGGGCTGTGCCCCAAGAAAAGGGGCATACAGAGCTGAGTAATAACTCTAGCTCTCGACTGACAAACCAGTGGTCTGGGGACCAGCTCTGAAAAGTTTTTTTTTTTTTTTTTTTTTACATTTTAGCACAAAGAAAGCAGCAGGCTTTTCCAGTTGACAGCACTACACCAAGCAAGGGCAAAGGTAAGGAATATCTGAGAGACAAAGTTACTGGTCAGGTGAAAGAGACAATTTCCTGAAGGGCTATCTTCCCCAAGAAGGGGGCGGGAGGGCACGGCAGGACCCAGCACAAGTGTCAGCTCTCATTCAGAGAATTCAGGCTCCAGGGGCTTGAAAACAGGAACAGTTTAAATCCACCCTCTGTCTCAGCCTCCGTATCAACCACACCCTTGGCAGGGGCAGGGTCTGCTGAGAATTAAAGGTACTGAACCCCTTTATGCCACTGGGGAGCTGTGGGCTGACAAGTGCCAGCTGCAGGGCAGGACAGAAAAAGGACAGAACAAGCTAACACTACAAATGAGACACAGGAGTTGAAACAACTAATTAAAAATGTCCAAACAAATCTTTTAAATCAATTCAACAAGTTGAAGGAAAATGTGGCAAAAGTGATGAATGATATAAAGAAGACACTGAGTGACCATACAAAAGGACTCAAAAGCTTGAAAAAACAAATGGCTGAACTTCTGGGAATGAAAGGCACAACAGAAGAGATGAAAAACACAATGGGGACATACAAAAAACTGAAGAGGCAGAAAAAAAGTTTAATAAACTAGAGGATATGACATCTGAAATCCTACACACAAAAGAAAAGATAGGGAAAGGAATGAAAAAAATATGAACAGGGTCTCAGGAACTGAATGACAACAGGAAGAACACAAATATACATGTTATGGGTATCACAGAAGGAGAAGAGAAGGGAAGGGGGGCAGAAAGAATAATGGAGAAAATAATCACTGAAAATTTCCCAACCCTTATAAAAGACATAAAATTACAGATCCAAGAAGCACAGCATACCCCAAACAGAATAGCTCTGAATAGGCCTACTCCAAGATACTTACTAATCAGATTGCCAAATGTCAAAGACAGAGAGAATTTTGAAAACAGCAAGAGAAAAGTGATCCATCATATACAAGAGAAGCTCAATAAGACAGTATGCAGATTTCTCAGCAGAAACAATATTTAAGATATATTTAAGATACCAAAAGAGAAAAACTGCCAACTGCAACCAAGTAGTCTATATCCAGCAAAACTGTCCTTCAAAAATGAGAAAGAGTTTAAAATCTTTTGAGACCAAGAAACACTGTGAGGATTTGTGTACAAGAGACTGGCTCTACAAGAAATTCTAAAGGGAGTGCTACAGCAGACAGGAAAAGACAGGAGAGAGGTTTGGAGAACAGTGTTGAAATGAAGATTAGCAGTAAGGGTAAAAAGAGAGGGAAAAAAATAAGATAAGACAAACAAAACCCAAAAGACAAAATGGTAGAAGAAAGTACTGCCTTTATGTTAATAGCATGAAATGTTAATGGATTAAACTCCCCAGTCAAAAAACAGAGACTGGCAGAATGGATGAAAAAACAGGACCCATCTATATGCTGTCTACAAGAGACACATTTTATACCCAAGGACAAAAATAGGTTGAAAGTAAAAGGCTGGAAAAGATATTTCATGCAAACAACAACCAGAAAAGAGTATGGGTAGCTACACTAATATCAGACTAATTAGAGTTCAAATGTAAAGCAATTAAAAGAGACAAAGAAGGGCACTATGAATTAATAAAAGGGACAATTTATCAAGAAGACATAACAATCATAAATATTTATGGACCAAGCCAGAGTGCCCCAAAATACATGAGGGAAACACAGACAACACTGAAGGGAGACACAGATACCCCTACAATAATAGTTGGAGACGTCAATACAACAGTCTCATCAATAGATAGAATATCTAGACAGAGGATCAATAAGGAAACAGATTTTGAATAGTATGATAAACAAAACAGACTAAAAGACATTTACAGAACATTGCACCCCAAAACAACAGGATACACATTTTTCTCAAGTGCTATGGATCATTCTCAAGGACAGAACACATGTTGGGTCACAAAGCAAGTCTCAATAAATGTAAAAAGCTCAGAATTATACAAAACACTTTCCAGATCATAATGGAATTAAAGTTGGAAATGAATAACAGGCAGAAGGCTACAAAATTCACGAATATAGGGAGGCTAACACACCCTTAAACAAGTGGCTCAAGGAAGGAATCAGAAGAGAAATCAGTAAATATCTCAAAGCAAATGAAAATGAGAACACTACATATCAAAACTTATGGGATACACAGCAAAGGCAGTACTGAGAGGGAAATCAATTGTCTTGAAAACCTATATTAACAAAGAAGAAAGAGCAAAAATAGAGGCCCTAACTGTTCACTTGGAGGAACTAGAGAAAGAACAGCAAACTAACCCAAAAGCAAAGAGATTAGAGAATAAATAAATGAAATGCAGAACATGAAAACAATAGAGAGAATCAACAAAAACAGAATTAGGTTCTTTGAGAAAAATCAATAGAATTGATAGACACTAGGCTAGGTTGAAAAAAACAGAGGATGCAAATAAAATCAGAAATGGGAGGGGGGCACGTAACTACTGACCCCACAGAAATAAAGAAGATAATGAGAATACTATGAGCAACTCTATACTAACAAACTAGACAACTTAGAGGAAATGGACAAATTCCTAGAAAAGCATGAACAACCAAAATTGACTAGAGAAAAAATAGAAGACCTCAACAAACCAGTCATAAAGAGACTGAATCAGTCATTGAAAAGCTCCCAAAAAAGAAAGGACCCAATGACTTCACATGTGAATTCTACCAACCATCCAAGAAAGAATTAGTACCAATCCTGCTCAAAATCTTCAAAAAAAAAAAAAAAAAAAAAAAATTGAAGAGGAGGGAAAGCTACCTCATTCTATGAAGCCAACATCACTCTAATACCAAAGCCAGACAAAGATATACAAGAAAAAAAAATTACAGACCAGTCTCTTAAATGAATGGAGATTCAAAAATCTTCAACAAACTACTTGCAAATTGAATCCAGCAGCATATTTAAAGCATTATATACCACGACCAAGTGGATTCCATTTCAGGTATGCAAGGGTGGTTCAACACAAGAAAATGAAATTAATATAATACATCACGTCAATAAATCAAAGGGGATAAATCATATGATCTTCTCGATTGATGCAGAAAAGGCATTTGACAAAATTCAACATCCTTTCTTGATGAAAACATTTCAAAGGATAGGAATAGAAAGAAACATCCTCAACATGATAAAGGGAATATATGAAAAACCCACAGTTAACATCATACTCAATAGGGAAAGACCAAAAGCTTTCCGCCCAAGATCAGGAATAAGACAAGGAAGCCCACTATCACCATTGTTATTCAACATTGTGCTGGAAGCTCTAGCCAGAGCAATTAGGCAAGAAAAAGAAATAAAAGGCACCAAATTGGAAAGAAAGAAGTTAAACTTTCACTGTTTGCAGATGACATGATGCTATATGTAGAAGATCCCAAAATACATAAAGTAAAGCTACTAGAGCTAATAAATGAGTACAGCGAAGTGGCAGTATACAAGCTCAACACACAAATCAGTAGTTTCGATACACTAGTAAGGAGCAATCTGAGGAGGAACTCAAGAAAAAAAATCCATTTACAATAGCAACCAAAAGAATCAAATATGTAGGAAGAAATTTAACCAAGGACATAAAAGACCTATACTCAAAACTATGAAAACTCGCTAAAAAAAAAAAAAAAAAAAAAAAAACCAAGGAAGACCTAAATAAATGGAAGGACATACTGTGTTCATGGATTGGAAGACTAAATATAGTTAAGATGTCAATTCTAACCAAATTGATTTATAGATTCAATGCAATACCAATTAAAATCCCAACAACTTACTTTGCAAAAACAGAAAAACGAATAATCAAATTTATTTGGAAGAGCAGGGTGCCCAGAATAGCTAAAAATACCTCGAGAAAGGAAAATGAATGAGAGGTCTCACACTACCTGACTTTCAAAATGTTACAAAGCTATAGTGGTCAAAACTGCATGGTAGTGGCTTAAAGATAGGTATATTGACCAATGGGATCCAATTGAGTGTTCAGAAATAGACCCTCTCATCTATGGACAATTGATCTTCAATAAAGGCAGTCAAGTCAACTCAATTGGGACAGAGTAGCCTCTTCAATATATGGTGCTTGGAGAACTGAATATCCATATCCAGAAGAAGAAAAGAAGACCCCTATCTCACACCTTATACAAAAGTTAACTCAAAATGGATCAAAGGTCTAAATATTAGAGCAAAGACCATAAAACATTAAGAAGAAAATGTAGGGAAATATCTTAAAGATCTTGTGATAGGAGGTGATTTCCTAGACCTTACACCCAAAATGAGAGCAATGAAAGAAGAAATAGATAAATCGGATCTCCTCAAAATTGAATACTTTTGGACATTAAAGGACTTTGTCAGGAAAGTAAAAAGGCAGCCTTTGCAATGGGAGGCAATATTTGGAAATCACATATCAGATAAGGGATTATTATCCAGAATATATAAAGAGATCCTACAACTGAACAACAAAAAGACAAACAACCCTATTAAAAAATGAGCAAAAGAAATGGACACTTTTCTGAAGAGAAAATACAAATGGTTCAAAAACAAATGAAAGATGCTCAACTTCACTAGCTATTAGGGAAACGCAAATCAGAACCACAATGAGATATCATCTCATACATACTAGAACAGCCATTATCAAAAAAACAGAAAACTTTAAGTGTTGGAGAGGATGTGGAGAAAGAGGTATATTCACTGTTGGTAGGAATGTAGAATGGTACAACCGCTCTGGAAGGCAGTTTGACAGTTCCTCAGGAAGTTAAGTACAGAATTGCCGTATGATCCAGCAATCCCATTACTAGGTATCTACTTGGAGGAACTGAAGACAAGGACATGAACGGACACTTGTAAACTGATGTTTACAGCAGCATTATTCATAATTACCAAAAGCTGGAAACAGACCAAATGTCCATCAATGGACCAGTGGATAAACAAACTGCAGTATATACCTATGACGGAATTATTACACAGCTGTAAGGCAGAATAAAGTCATGATACATATAATGTGGATGAACCTTGAGGGCATTCTGTTGAGTGAAATTAGCCAGAAACAAAACAACAAATACTCTATGGTCTCATTAATATGAACTAACTATAATGAGAAAACTTTGAGAGTTAAAGTTAAGAACACAGGTTATCAGGAGGTAGAAAGAGGGTAGAGGTTGGGCATTTGATGCTGAAGGAGTATAGAACGTTCAACAGAATTGATTGTAAAGATCCAGAAATGGACGGCACAATACCATCTGATGGTAGTACAATACTGTAAGTATAATGAACAAAGCTGAGTGTGAGTATGGTTGAAAGAGGAAGGCCAGGGGCATGTATGTCACCAGAAAGAGAGAGGATAAAAACTGGGAATGTATAACTTTGCAAAACCTAGAGTGGACAATAATAGTGATTTTATGTAGAAATACCAAGAAAGTTTTTACATGAAGGAGAACAAATGAACGCCAACATTATAAGTTGTTGAAAAGGGGTTAGAATATGGGGAAAAATACAATCAATGAAAAACACGTCTATACTTAACAGTAACATTATAATATTCTGCCATTAATTGTAACAAATGCAATATACAAAAGCTAAATGTCAATAGAGGGAGATACAAGGGAGGGGTATGGGATTCTTGTTGTTTCTTTTTTTTTTATTCTTTTATTATTTTTCCTCTTCTTTCTTTGTGGAAGAAATGGAAATGTTCTCACATTGACTGTGGTAGTGAATGCATAAGTATGTGATTATACTGGGAGCTACTGTGCCCTTGTGATGTATTGGATGATGTGTGAATAAAACTTTTAAAAATAAACAGAAAGATACAAGTGCTGGAGAAGATGTGGAGAGAGAGATATACCTATTCACTGTTGGTAGGGAAATAGACTAGTGCAGGCCCTTTGGAGGGCAGTGTGGTGGTTCCACAGGAGGCTAAGCATAGGGTTACCATATGGTCCTGCAACTCTGCTATTTGGTATATACTTGGAAGATGTGAAAGCAGGGACAGGAATAGGCATTTGCACACTGGTGTTTATGGTGGCAGTGTTCATGATGTGCAATGAATGGAGGTGGCCTAAAGGCACATGGACAGGTGAACGGAAGGGTGAACTGTGGCATATACATACAATGGAATATTGAGTTTCTGCAAGAAGGAATGAAGATGTGAGCCATGCAACTAGGTGAATGAACCTTGAGGACATTATGTTGAGTGAAATAAGCCAGAAACAAAAGGACAAATATTGTAAGGCCTCACTAATGTAAACTAACTATAATGAGCAAAGGCTGAGAACTGAATTCAAGAGCATAGATTATCAGGGGATAGAACATGGGCAGTGATTGGGCAATCAATGATGCAGGAGTACAGAATATTCAAAAAGGCTTATTGTAAAGGTTCCTAGATTGTAAGCTCTTATAGCAGTCACATATATTCCTGAGTTTTAACTGTAATTTTTTTTTTTAATTCAGTTTTATTGAAATATATTCACAAACCATACAGTCATCCATGGTATACAATCAACTGTTCACAGTATGATCATATAGTTATGCGTTCATCACCACAATCTATTTCTGAACATTTTCCTTACATCAGAAAGAATCAGAATAAGAATAAAAAATAAAAGTGAAAAGAGAATACCCAAACCATCCCCACATTCCACCCTATTTGTCATTTAGTTTTTACTCCCATTTTTCTACTGATTTTTTTTCAATTTTTTAACTTTGTTTATCAAAAAATTAAAAACAAACAGGCAAACAACAACCAAAAAAACCCCACAACATTTCAAACAAAGCAATGGATTAAGGAAAACAAATAACCTAAAATAACTACTTTGCTTCCAATCTGTTCCTACCATACCCCAAGAAAATTAATAAACCATGTCCAAACAGAGGAGTAAGAAAAACAAATAATCTAAAATAACTACATTGCTTCCAACATGTTCCTACCATACCCCAAGAAAATTAACAACCCCTAAGAAAACAAAGGAATAAGAGAAAAAAAAAACCTAAAATAACTCTATTGCTTCCAACATGATCTTACTATATCCAAGAAAGTTTACAAACCATAATCATTCCTGAGCATTCCCATAACATTGAGATTACCCTCCATAGTTTATCTGTTCTTATTAGATTATCATTCCCCCTCCACTAATTGGTATCTCTAGGTCCCGTACATTCTACAGTATAAAACATTGTACATTTTTCACAGAATTCACATTAGTGGTAACATACAATATCTCTCTTTTTGTGCCTGGCTTATTTTGCTCAGCATTATGTCTTTTTTTTTTTTTTTTTAAATCTTCATTTTATTGAGATATATTCATATACCACGCAGTCATACAAAACAAATCGTACTTTCGATTGTTCACAGTACCATTACATAGTTGTACATTCATCACCCAAATCAATCCCTGACACCTTCATTAGCACACACACAAGAATAACAAGAATATTTATCCACTCATCTGTTGAAGGACATTTGGGTTGTTTCCATCTTTTGGCAATTGTGAATAATGCTGCTATGAACATTGGCGTGCAGATATCTGTTAGTGTCACTGCTTTCCGATCTTCCGGGTATATACTGAGAAGTGCAATCGCTGGATCGAATGGTAACTCTATATCTAGTTTTCTAAGGAACTGCCAGACTGACTTCCAGAGTGGCTGAACCATTATACAGTCCCACCAACAGTGAATAAGAGTTCCAATTTCTCCACATCCCCTCCAGCATTTGTAGTTTCCTGTTTGTTTAATGGCAGCCATTCTAATCGGTGTTAGATGGTATCTCATTGTGGTCTTAATTTGCATCTCTCTAATAGCTAGTGAAGCTGAACATTTTTTCATGTGTTTCTTGGCCATTTGTATTTCCTCTTCAGAGAACTGTCTTTTCATATCTTTTGCCCATTTTATAATCGGGCCGACTGTACTATTGTCATTGAGTTGTAGGATTTCTTTATATATGCAAGATATCAGTCTTTTGTCAGATACATGGTTTCCAAAAATTTTTTCCCATTGAGTTGGCTGCCTCTTTACCTTTTTGAGAAATTCCTTTGAGGTGCAGAAACTTCTAAGCTTGAGGAGTTTCCATTTATCTATTTTCTATTTTGTTGCTTGTGCTTTGGGTGTAAAGTCTAGGAAGTGGCCTCCTAATACAAGGTCTTGAAGATGTTTTCCTACATTATCTTCTAGGAGTTTTATGGTACTTTCTTTTATATTGAGATCTTTGGTCCATTTTGAGTTAATTTTTGTATAGGGGGTGAGGTAGGGGTCCTCTTTCATTCTTTTGGATATGGATATCCAACTCTCCCAGCCCCATTTGTTGAAAAGACCATTATGACTCAGTTCAGTGACTTTGGGGGCCTTATCAAAGATCAGTCGGCCATAGATCTGAGGGTCTATCTCCGAATTCTCAATTCGATTCCATTGATCTATATGTCTATCTTTGTGCCAGTACCATGCTGTTTTGGCAACTGTGGCTTTATAACAAGCTTCGAAGTCAGGGAGTGTAAGTCCTCCCACTTCGTTTTTCTTTTTTAGAGTGTCTTTAGCAATTCGAGGCATCTTCCCTTTCCAAATAAATTTGATAACTAGCTTTTCCAAGTCTGCAAAGTAGGTTGTTGGAATTTTGATTGGGATTGCATTGAATCTGTAGATGAGTTTGGGTAGAATTGACATCTTAATGACATTTAGTCTTCCTATCCATGAACATGGAATATTTTTCCATCTTTTAAGGTCCCCTTCTATTTCTTTTAGTAGAGTTATGTAGTTTTCTTTGTATAGGTCTTTTACATCTTTGGTTAAGTTTATTCCTAGGTACTTGATTTTTTTAGTTGCTATTGAAAATGGTATCTTTTCCTTGAGTGTCTCTTCGCTTTGTTCATTTCTAGCATATAGAAACATTACTGACTTATGTGCATTAACCTTGTATCTCGCTACTTTGCTAAATTTGTTTATTAGCTCTAGTAGCTGTATCGTCGATTTCTCAGGGTTTTCTAGATATAAGATCATATCATCTGCAAACAATGACAGTTTTACTTCTTCTTTTCCAATTTGGATGCCTTTTATTTCTTTGTCTTGCCGGATTGCCCTGGCTAGCACTTCCAGCACAATGTTGAATAACAGTGGTGACAGCGGGCATCCTTGTCTTGTTCCTGATCTTAGAGGGAAGGCTTTCAGTCTCTCACCATTGAGTACTATGCTGGCTGTGGGTTTTTCATATATGCTCTTTATGATGTTGAGGAAGTTTCTTTCAATTCCTACCTTTTGAAGTGTTTTTGTCAAAAACGGATGTTGGATTTTGTCAAATGCTTTTTCAGCATCTATTGAGATGATCAATTGATTTTTCCCTTTTGACTTGTTAATGTGTTGTAATACATTGATTGTTTTTCTTATGTTGAACCATCCTTGCATGCCTGGAATGAACCCCACTTGGTCATGGTGTATGATTTCTTTAATGTGTCTTTGGATTCGATTTGCAAGTATTTTGTTGAGGATTTTTGCATCTATATTCATTAGGGAGATTGGCCGGTAGTTTTCCTTTTTTGTAACATCTTTACCTGGTTTTGGTATTAGATTGATGTTAGCTTCATAAAATGAGTTAGGTAGTGTTCCATTTTCTTCAATGTTTTGAAAGAGTTTGAGTAAGATTGGTGTCAGTTCTTTCTGGAAAGTTTGGTAGAATTCCCCTGTGAAGCCATCTGGCCCTGGGCATTTATTTGTGGGAAGATTTTTGATGACTGATTGGATCTCTTTGCTTGTGATGGGTTGGTTGAGGTCTTCTACTTCTTCTCTGGTCAGTCTAGGTTGTTCATATGTTTCCAGGAAATTGTCCATTTCCTCTACATTATCCAGTTCGTTGCCATACAGTTGTTCATAGTATCCTCTTATAATTTTTTTAATTTCTTCAGGATCTGCAGTTATGTCACCTTTTTCATTCATTATTTTGTTTATATGGGTCTTCTCTCTTTTTGATTTTGTCAGTCTAGCGAGGGGCTTGTCAATCTTGTTGATCTTCTCAAAGAACCAACTTTTGGTGATATTTATCCTCTCTATTGTTTTTTTTTGTTCTCTATGTCATTTATTTCTGCTTTAATCCTTGTTATTTCTTTTCTTCTACTTGGTTTAGGATTGGTTTGCTGTTCATTTTCTAGCTTCTTCAGTTGATCCATTAGTTCTTTGATTTTGGCTCTTTCTTCCTTTTTAATATATGCGTTTAGTGCTATAAATTTCCCCCTCAGCACTGCTTTTGCTGCATCCCATAGATTTTGGTATGTTGTGTTCTCATTTTCATTCGTCTCTATATATTTAGCAATTTCTCTTGCTATTTCTTCGTTAACCCACTGATTGTTTAGGAGTGTGTTGTTTAACCTCCAGGTATTTGTGAATTTTCTAAGTCTCTGATGGTTATTGACTTCTAATTGTATTCCATTGTGGTCAGAGAATGTGCTTTGAATAATTTCAATCTTTTTAAATTTATTGAGGCTTGTTTTATGTCCCAGCATATGATCTATTCTGGAGAAAGTTCCATGAGCACTAGAAAAGTATGTGTATCCTGGTGATTTGGGATGTAATGTCCTGTATATGTCTGTTAAATCTAATTCATTTATCAGATTGTTTAGGTTTTCAATTTCCTTATTGGTCTTCTGTCTGGTTGATCTATCTATAGGAGAGAGTGATGTGTTGAAGTCTCCCACAATTATTGTGGAAACATCAATTGCTTCCTTTAGTTTTGCCAGTGTTTCTCTCATGTATTTTGTGGCACCTTGGTTGGGTGCATAGACATTTACGATTGTTATTTCTTCTTGCTGAATTGCCCCTTTTATTAGTACGTAGTGGCCTTCTTTGTCTCTCAAAATATCCCTGCATTTGAAGTCTATTTTATCTGAGATTAATATTGCTACACCTGCTTTCTTTTGGCTGTAGCTTGCATGAAATATTTTTTTCCATCCTTTCACTTTCAGTTTCTTTGCGTCCCTGTGTCTAAGATGGGTCTCTTGTATGCAACATATTGATGGTTCATTTTTTTTGATCCATTCTGCGAATCTATATCTTTTAATTGGGGAGTTTAATCCATTTACGTTCAACGTTATAACCGTGAAGGCATTTCTTGAATCAGCCATCTTATCCTTTGGTTTATGTTTGTCATATTTTTCCCCTGTGTCTATTAATAGCCTTTATTGTACCCATACCGAATCTCTTTAGTACTGAACCTTTCTCCAAGTCTCTCTGTCCTTTCTTTGTTTCTCTGTCTGTAGGGCTCCCTTTAGTATCTCCAGTAGGGCAGGTATCTTGTTAGCAAATTCTCTCAGCATTTGTTTGTCTGTGAAAAATTTAAGCTCTCCCTCAAATTTGAAGGAGAGCTTTGCTGGATGAAGTATTCTTGGCTGGAAATTTTTCTCACTCAGAATTTTAAATATATCGTGCCACTGCCTTCTCGCCTCCATGGTGGCTGCTGAGTAGTCACTACTTAGTCTTATGCTGTTTCCTTTGTATGTGGTGAATTGCTTTTCTCTTGCTGCTTTCAGAACTTGTTCCTTCTCTTCTGTGTTTGATAGTGTGATCAGTATATGTCTCGGAGTGGGTTTATTTGGATTTATTCTATTTGGAGTTCGCTGAGCATTTATGATTTGTGTATTTATGTTGTTTAGAAGATTTGGGAAGTTTTCCCCAACAATTTCTTTGAATACTCTTCCTAGACCTTTACCCTTTTCTACCCCTTCTGGGACACCAATGAGTCTTATATTTGGACGTTTCATATTATCTATCATATCCCTGAGGTCCATTTCGATTTTTTCAATTTTTTTCCCCATTCTTTCTTTTATGCTTTCATTTTCCATTCTGTCCTCTTCGAGGTCACTGATTCGTTGTTCAACTTCCTCTAGTCTTATACTATGAGCGTCCAGAATCTTTTTAATTTGGTCAACAGTTTCTTTAATTTCCATAAGATCATCCATTTTTTTATTTAGTCTTGCAATGTCTTCTTTATGCTCTTCTAGGGTCTTCTTGATTTCCTTTATCTCCCGTACTATGGTCTCATTGTTCATCTTTAGTTCTTTGAGTAGCTGCTCTAGGTGCTGTGTCTCTTCAGGTCTTTTGATTTGGGTGCTTGGGCTTGGTTTATCCATATCGTCTGTTTTTTTCATATGCTTTATAATTTTCTGTTGTTTTTGGCCTCGTGGCATTTGCTGAACTTGATAGGCTTCTTTTAGGATTTGTAGACCAATTGAAGTCCTTATCTCTAATTTATCAGATCTACAGGTTCGTGGAGTACAGTTTCTCTAACTAACCAGCAGGTGGCGTCCACAAGCCACCTGTTCTCCACAAGCCAGTTCTCCCCTGCTTAGCCTTTTTGGTGAGTGGGGGAGTGAGTCTTGTGGGGTCCAATTGGTGTACCAAGCTTGTGTGTGTAGTTGGTGTTGCCTGCCCTGTATATGGGGCGTGTTTCTGGGCAGTCAGGGAGTGGGGGGTGGCTCTAACAATCAAATCTCCCTGGTGATCCTAGAGTTTTAAAGCTGGTGCAATAGTCTAATCCTTCAGTTCAGTCCTGCCACAGTTTGTCTCTGCCACTGACCCACAAGTCCTTGGTATTGGCGTATGGCTCCTGAGACTTGCAAGTGGACCCCTCTTCCAGGCCGTGCACCCCGGGTCCTCTGTTGAGGGATGACTGTGCTATGTCACAGGTGAGTGCCGTCCCCCCAGGGCAGTTCTGGGCTGCTGGGCTGTGTAGGGAGGCTCCCAGTCTGCTGAAATGATGGCTGAATGGGGCTTTGTTAATTCACACTGCTCCACCTTCCCAACTCTCGGACAATCAGCTGAGGTTGCAGGGAAGGCTAATGTCCATGCCCAGTTTTGTGGTGTGTGCCTGTTATTTGAAGCACTTCCGTCACACTGGGTTGTCTGTGGCAGCTCTGGGCTATGGGGCTGGCGATGGGCAGGAGTGTTTCCTGTCCACCAGGATGATGGCTGTGAGTGGACACCCCCCTTTTCTTGGGAAGTTGTGGTGTTTAGTGAATTTTCTCAGCCACTGGATTATTGCGTTTTGTCTCAGAGCTCTCTTAGTTCTGCTCTTGACTTGACCTGCAAGTCTTTGAAGCTTTCTGTATTGGGCTTCTTAGAGTAATTGTTTTAGAAAAAGTAAAAAGGATTAAAAAAAAACGGGCCCTCCTCAGAGATCTAATGGGTTATTGAAATGCTAAGAGACAAAGCAACCAGGGCCATTAAGGAAAGGTCCACAGGGCAGAGAGATCAGCTTTTCTTCGGGATTTGCATATGCGCCTCAGGGCCCTTCCCCTTTCTATGTTCACCAGAACTCCAAAAATCCTCCGCTTTTATTTTGGAGTTTTTCGTGTTGTTTTTTTTCTATGCCTGTCTCCTCTCTGCTGGGCTGGCTGCTCTCAGATTCTCTGGTGTCTGGTCTCAGTCTATCTATGGTTGGATTTTGGATCAGTAGAATGAGTTTCCGATAAGGGCTGCCACTGCAGTTCTCCCTTCTCCTTCCCGGAGCTGACAGCCCCTCCTCCCCCGGGACTGAGCCTGGCAGGGAGGGGCGCGGGTACCCTGGCCGCAAAAACTTACAGATTTCGCTGATCTCAGCAGTTCCACGTTTTCATGAGTGTTGTATGAAGTATGCCCAAAGTCAGATTGCTCTGTGGTGTCCAGTCCACGCAGTTCCTGGCTTTCTACCTACTTTCCTGGAGGAGTAACTAAAACATACAGCTCACCAGTCTGCCATCTTGCCCCGCCTCCTTAACTGTAATTTAAGAGATATTTATTTGGTACAAAATTTGTATTTTCTGTAGCACACTATCTAATTTAACCTGTATGGTCAGTTTATTTAAACAACATAATTACATGGATCCCAGAATAGGGAATGAGATCTTGTTATTCTGTACAGGTTAATGTAATACCCTAACACATCTCAGAGTATTTGGGGTAGAAAAAAAACAAGTATTTGCAAAGAAATTTCTGATATTCTCACAAGCTTTAGGGACTCCCAATTTAATAAGCCAAGCCCTCGATCTTGGGGCTTGCAGTTATGAAACTGATTCTTGCAAAGAAGAAGCTAAGCCTACTTATAATTATGCCTAAGAGTCACCCCAGAGAACCTCTTTTGTTGTTCAGATGTGGCCTCTCTCTTCCAGCCACCTCTGCAAATAAACTCACCACCCTCCCCTCTATGTGGCACATGACTCCCAGGGATGAGCCTGGCCTTGGCCTTGTGGGATTGAGAATGCCTTCTTTACCAAAAGGGGGGAAAGAATTGAAACAAAATAAAGTTTTAGTCGCTGAGAGATTTCAAATACAGTCCAGAGGTCATTCTGGAGGTTATTCTTATCCACTATGTAGACATTCCTTTTTAGTTTCTAGTGTATTAGAATAGCTAAAGGAAATACCTGAATCTGTTGAACTATAATCTAGTAGACTTAATTCTTGATGTTGATTTGTAACTATATAGCTTTTATCGTGTAAATGTGTGATTGTGGAAGCCTGTGACTGACACTCCCTTTAGACTGACACTCCCTTTACCCAGTGTATGGGCAGATGAGTAATACAGTAAAGACAAAATATATATGTAAATAATAGGGATGGATAAGGGGTATGGGATGTTTGGGGTGTTCTTTTTTATTTTTATTTTTTTCTTTATTTTGGACTAATGACAATGTTCTAAAATTGTGGTGATGAATCACAACTTGGTGTGTGAATATATCTCAATAAAATTGCATTTAAAAAAAGGGAAAAAAAATCAGCCTATAATAAGGGAAATGTCAAGTCCTTTGACATTGTAAACATCATGCAGCCTGGGGAAACTGACCAACATTTATAGGAAAGGCAGCTGAAAAAACACTATGGTCAGAGGCTCATCTGGACTTCAAGGAAAATGAAGTTACCTGGAGTTCACCAACAGAGGATGCTTGGGGCCACGTTATTAAGATGCCATTCAATCCTGAGCCAGTCAGCATGACTTCTGGGCCTGTACACCCCAAATGAACTGGGAAATGGGGCATATAAAATAAGCTTATAAAGGCTAGATAAAGCAAGGCTAGGTAAAGCAAGGCTGAGACAATACATAGCTTCTTAAAACAGTCCTCCATTCTACAAATTGTAAAGAAAGGGAAATGATCAATGTATACTAATGCAAACCATGATTGCACTTTTTTCTAGTATTACAGCAGTGGAAATAGTCAAATCAGCCCAACATGGCAGTTAACACCTTGCTCAAGAATATGTGACGCAGTAGACAACTGAGGTTCTGACAGGAGACAAGAAAGTATTTGAAATCATATAATAAACTCAGCAGGCAACACTTGAGATCCAAGAGGAATTTCAAGGCCTAGGAATCAGTCTTGTTTCACATTGCAAATACAGAAAGGTACGACAATGTGCTAGCAGTGCCACTGGGTCAAAAGTCAGGAGACCCAGCTTTTAAAGTAGGCCCCCATCACCAATTATCTGAGGGAACTTGGGCAAGAATCCACCCTTCTCTGCGCTTCAGATCCCCCTTCTTAAAATTGAGGAAATTAGCCTCGAAAGCACCCTCCTACCTCCCACTCAAAACTAAAGATTCTGTGAACTTCTGGACTCTCAGAAAGACAATGATAAATGAAATATGAGATACTGATATAGTAATATAACCAAATAGAAATTTAAACTGAATTTTTTGTGAGACAAAGAATTTCTGTTTCAAATAGTGAGAAAATCGAGGAGAGAAATGAATGATTCCCATTTGCTGAACCATAGCCAGGCCCTATATGTGTTGTTATATGTACATGATTTTAAAAGTGCACTAGTCAATGTCTAAAGGCTACTGTGAGTTCCCTGTGCTTTTCCTCTGTATTGTACTTAACTGCTGATTTAATGCTCTGTCAGTTCCCTGAGGCTGCAGCAGGGATAGATTCCCCCAGCCTTGGGAGAATCAGGAAGGGTTTCTAGAGAAAAGAGGAATGTCTGAAGGCCTGTAAAAGGATCTGAAATCTAGTCTATCCTCACTCTTGGCCCCTGGTCAATTCCCCCTACCCTTTTTGGCTGTCCCTGTCCTGCTTTTATTTTGATTATGTTCTCTCCAGGGGCTGACCTAGTTACTGAGGGCAAAGGGCTCTAAAGATAAGTGGGAGAATAACTCAGGGCTTATGCCTGCTGATTCCAGGCTCTCTTCCAGGTATTTTTTCCTGAACTATATGACCCCAAAGACCATAAAAAGCCTCAGTTCTCATAACCATCATATTAATTTTGCCACTCTTTGAAATCGAAATGCCTCTATTCTTCCTGGCTAAGGATCTCCTTCCCTGCCCTCCCCTATTTTCCTTCTCAACCACTGCTGGCTATAATTATGGAATTGAAATTTCAAAACAAGAAAGACTGAGACTTCACCTAGCCCGCAAGCACAGTGAACAGATGCAGGGCCTGTGTCCTTTTCTGTATCTGTGTCTTTCTCTACAAGGCTTCCCTCAGCACTATGGAACATGTAGTGGGAACTAAAAAAATTTTGTCTGAATGAATGAATGACCAAGGGACCACTGCTGGCCAACTCCCTGTAGCAAATGGCCAAGAGAAGAAAAGAACTCGGCTTTCATTTTTGGGATCCAGGTACTAGAAAATCAGACTCTTTCTTTCTCTCTTTCACTGTAAATCTAATGAATAATCAGTAGACAATGGGCTTACTTGACTCGCACATGTTGGAAGTAAACTTATCCTGAAAAGCACATACACACACACACACACACAATTTAAAAACAAAAACAAAAACAAAACAAAACAAAAAGACTAAATTTCTACTCTGCTTTGAAACATAAATCTTGAGACCCCTACAGGTTTAAAATGACAGCTACAGTCCTTTAATCTTGAAAATGCTTTCTCCATGGAAACCTTAAGCACAGGAAACCACTTAGGCAAAGCTCAGTTTTTGTTTTTATTTTCAAGTTTTATTTTCTTGAAGGCAACTAAGGAAAACCCAGGTTTTTGAGGAAATTAGGCTTTCATGAACTGACTATCCTGTAGGAACGTAATCTGTGTCATATGATTTCACTGCCCCCAAAATAAGCTCCCCCAGTTTGGCTCAGCTCAAAGAGGAGACCATGACTTATTTTGCTTCCATAACAGATTTTTGCTTTCAATTCCCAGTGTGCCATCTCCATTATTAAGTTTCTTGTTATGTACAACAGGGATTCTATACTATGGATAACTTTTTTCCTCCAGAGTCAGTGAATTTTACAAGCTGTAATTCCCAAGTACCCTAAATATGATGCTTTTGGCCACAAAAGAGTAGGAAAGTTGACGTTATCACATGATCCTAGAAAATTAGACTACAAGAGGAAGCTACAGCACAGAGACATTAGTGATTAGCTCAAAGTCCTAGCAGATATATAACCAGATGCAGAATATGGTTTCCTACCTCTAAGACTGCTAGCTTGCTTTTGCTTTTTTCTATCATGCCACCACTTCTAAGATATTCCAAGCCAGCTAAACTTACAAGCTAAAAGGCAATCAAAATATCTTCAATAAGACTAAGGTGGGCCAATTACGTACAATCCTGATATCATTTATAGAACCTTGAGCCTATTATCAGAAATGAAATAGCCTACATATTTCAAAGGGTAAGCCTAGATGTAGTTCAAACAAGCACCCAAAGATCAAGTCACTTTCACAACCACCCAAGTTCTAGGATGCATTGTCTGGGACATCAGCCAGGTTGGCAAACAAATCATTATAAAATGCAAAGGTATTAAGTGCCCTCTTGCCTTTGGCAGTATACTCAAAGCTATCCAAATATATTATAGTAAAACTAAAATACAGTTACCAAGATCACAGCCAACAAAGAGGGAGAGAAGTTCATACCTGATTTTTTTTTAAATGAATGGCTTAGATATTCCAACTTTTATTCTATTTCCTTGTAAAAGGCAAACCCGGGAAGAAATGGAGAAGAGCAGAGATCTAACCATAAACTTGTAAAAAAAGGAGGAAAAATAGGTAGAATGGATGAAGAAATTTGAGGATTTCAATGCTAGGGGCCCCTTAAAAACTCAAGTTCCAAAGGAGGCAAAAGAAAAGAAAGCTAATTCTCTTAGCTCTGGGTCAAATAGTTCTTTCTGCCCATGTGTATCTTTCCAACTCGCCCAATCGACAACGGAAAACAAAGTCCTTCCACCAACCTCAATCCAGGCAGAGATATCAAGTATTCTGAGGACACACCCGTTTGTGTGGTAAATTACTCGGAAGATGAGGGAGAATTTAGCAGTCTTTCAAGTATTTGAAGACCCTTTGAGAGTGAACAATGACAGCAGCCAGTTCTAGTTTTCAAATTACTTCTACATACATTCCATTCTCTCTAAGCAGTGTAGGGAGTGGTCGTTATACATGCTTATCTGGAGACAGAGGAATGAACTAAATAAACGTATCTTCGACCACCTGATCTGGGAAATAATGAAATATTTCCAGTTGACTGAGCTCTAGTAATACCAGGTCCTTCCATAACCTCCTCCCATATTGTCTAGAGCCCCCTATCCAAACAATCAAGATTTCTACAGACATCAAACATTGTGGTGCTCATTAAATGCTGTGTTGATTAATGCAATTACTCTTATGTGCTCAAACAGAAGGTGATGTGAGTTTGACTCCCATTTCTGCCATCTTTAAAAACCTTGGGCAAGTTATTTATTCTTTCCGAAGTAATCATCTGCCTTAGAAATAGAACTCTAATCCTTAGCATACTGCCTGGCACAAGGAAGCTGTCCCCCAAAAATGAGAGCTATTTTAAGTTTTACTTACCAGTAAAATGCTGTCCTCTTTTGAGATTTTTTTTCTTTTCTTCCTTTCTTAGCAATTTAAAGAACCACATCAGGTATAATCCTTCAGGGGCTTTACTGTTTCACTGGTAAGTAACAAGTAGTAAATAAAAGCAGCTTCCACCTGGTTAAATACTAGATTCCAGCTTACAAGTTAAATTTAAAGAAGAAGGAAGTGTAAAACCTCTGTCAAGCAAAGCTTTGGGATGTTCTTGTTTGGAAATTCAAGAACTGCTGTCCTTTATAAGTAAATCCTCTCTGTAATAACTGTTCACTGTGATAGCTAATTTCATGCATCAACTTGGCTAAGTAATAGTCTCCAACTGGTTGGTCAAGCAAGCACTGGCCTGATTGGTAATGTGAGGATATTTCGTGGATTTCAATCATCAGTCAGTGGATTGCATCTACAGCTGATTATATCTACAATCAGCAAAGGAAACTGTCTTCAGCGATGAGAGAAGTCTCATCCAATCAGTTGGGGGCTTTAAAGGGAGAACTGATGATTTCAGAGTCAGGAAGAATTTCTGTCTCTACTTCAGCAAGTCAGCGTCTCCTGGGGAATTCACTGAAAACTTCACTGGAGTTCCCAATTTGCAGCCTGCCCTACAGAAATCGGATTTGCCAATCCCCAGTTATGTGAGCCAATTCCTATAACATATATGTATATACGTATATGCGTGTGTGTGTGTGTGTGTATCCTGTCAGTTGTTTCCCTGGATAATCCTAATAGTCACTAATACAGCTTGTCCACAAATAAGAATGCAAAATTTCCTTTAAATTAAGAGAAAGCTGGAGGAGTGGGATATGGTTTCAGAGATGAGAAAATTTTTACAAGCCCCAACTTGGTCTAAAAGAAAAGTTATCTAAAGCATTAACTAACAGGATAAGAAGCCAGCATTGTTGCAGGCTTAAAGTGATCCACTTTCACTAGAGCTCTCGCTAGCAAGGCCCTCATTGAAAATGCAAAGTCCCCAGCCAGGGGTAAGAAGAACAGCAAGTGTTAAGATGCCCGGATCTGGAGTGCCAAGACCAATGGTCTCTGCATTCCAGGGCAGCCTCCTCCCTCCCCCGCCCTACCACTCGCTCCCATTATTCTCGGCTCAGGCTTCAAGGGAGCAGGTCCCTCCCTGCACCGCATTCGGTGTCAGGGAGACTTGGGAAGCGCCCCAGGAACTGCTGAGAGATCGAGAAATACACAAAGGCTCCCTTCCACAAAGCATTCTTTCACAGAGGCAGCCGCGTCTATTAAATACGTCCCCTTAATGTGCATACTCTTCTATAAGGAGATTATGAGGACCACGAGCTCACTAAATCAGCCCCACAAAATGTGTTTAAATCCTCTGCAGAGAGGAGGAAAAGTGTGTGTGGCGGGGAGGAGGGAGGATTTAGAATTAGTGGCAGGGGAACTCCCTGCTCCTTGGTCATCCCCAGGGGGAAAGAAGGTGTAGCCAAAACTCCGCAGCATTTGCCCATCTCTGGGCCCTAATACATTAAAAATATTCCTTCCTATCTAGAAGCCATGAGAAGAGAAGAAAAGCTAATAGGCATAGTAATTCCCTGTGCAGTAACAGGCCCTTTTCAAACTGCTCCTCAAATCTCTGGAAGTAGGAAGTATAAAATGTAATAAAATACTTAACAAAACTTATGATACATTTTCTCAGAATTTTTAACAGTGCAAGCAAGGTACCCAACTATATATGCTATTAAACCACTCATAGGCCATCACTGGCTTAACAAATGATTGAGCTTTTCACCTCATTATTTCTTCATGATGACTCCCTCCTGGAGGGGAATGAAACAGTTATACAAAGAGTAAGTCAAGTCCTTCCACAGCAATAAATGGAATGTCCTTTCATTTACCTATAAATCTGAAAAACCAAAACAAGGAAACTTTTCAAGAAGTATTTCTGAATTCTTATAACAACATGTGTAAATTACCTTATAATTTACAAAGGAATCATAGAGACATCTTTTTGAAATCACAGCTTTGTGAGGTAGATATTATTTATCTCAGGTTACGGGTGAGAAAAGAGGCTCAGAGAGATGAAGGTACGTAAGTGTGCCATTCCAGGTCTTTGCTTCCAGATTCATTTGCTTGTACTTACTGAGGGTTTTCCCTTGTTCTGGGCACTGTGCAGGCTGACTGGGGATAGTTTCTACCCCTAAGTAGCTCACAGGCTAAGTAGAGTTCTAAGGGGCTAGAGAGGAGCAGTACCCACCCAAACTTGAATGTAAGGCAATTTTCCAGAAAAGACAATGCCAGAGCTGAGTCCTCCAGGATAAACCCAGTGTTGTCTTCACACCAAAATGCCTTCCATGACATCATTAAATTAGAGTAACAACAACAACAAAAATGTGCCCAATGATAGTGTTTGTTATAGAAAACAAATAACCGGACATTATACCCAGGAAGTCCCAATGGCAGCACTGTCTTTTATATCTAAATTAACTCTAAAATAAGGTAAACAAAGTGCCAATACAGTGCTGCTGGGCATAGAGTAGGTGGTCAATGAAAGGTAGCTATTGTTCCTGGGAGCTTATGACAGAGAATTTCAGAACAGGGAGTACCTCAAAGAAGGGATGTGATGAGCAGGAAAACTTATTCCTGGGAGATTGGCCTGGAGAGATCTGGAGCCAGAGTCCATCTGGAGTTGTCCAACAGCATAAGATGGACACATGGATTTGGGCTGGGAAAAAGGATGGGGAAGCCAGAGCGGCTGGTCAAACAATTGCTATGAGACAAAAATGGGAGAACCCAACTCTGTTACCAGAATGAAGGCTATTCTTCCCTATATTCTCCTCAAATTATCAAACACCCTTATCCCTCTAGCAACAAACTGTTCCGGAGGCCTTTCATTAAAGAGAAAACATCCCCAAAATACAAGCTATTTATACTGCAGCTCTAGAATATGTTCTTCACCTTCCTTTCTCCCATATGAATAATTCTTTAAACAGCTAAAACCAACTGCCACCTTTAAAAATTCATGGAGAGATATTTAGGTGAGTTCCAGAGTTTTAAACCATCTTTAATCAAGAAAGAAAACTAAGAAAAATTTTTTCAGGAAGAGTACATCTGTGGAACATGACTCCCACAGATGTAAATCTCCCTGGCAATGTGGGACATGACTCCCAGGCATGAGCCTGGCCCTGGCCTTGTGGGATTGAGAAAGCCTTCTTGACCAAAAAGGGAAAAAAGAACTGAAACAAAATAAAGTTTCAGTGGCCAAGAGATTTCAAATAGAGTCGAGAGGTCATTCTGGAGGTTATTCTTATCTACTATATACATATTCCTTTTCAGTTTCTAGTGTATTAGATTAGCTAGAAGGTAATAGCTGGATCTGTTGAACAGTAATCCAGTTGACCTGATTCCTGATGATGATTGTACAACAATACAGCTTTTATTATGTGACCGTGTGATTGTGAAAACCTTGTGACTGCCACTCTCTTTATGAGTAATAAAACAAAGACAAAAAACATATATAAATAATGGAGGGGGGGCAAAGGGGTATGGGATGTTTTGGGTGTTCTTTTATATTTTTATTTCTTTATTTTGGAGTAATGCAAATGTTTTAAAATTGTTGTGGTGATGAATGCACAACTATGTGATGTTACTGTGAGCCACTGCTTGTATATTTTAGATGGATTATATGGTGTGTGAATATAGCACAATAAAATGGCATTTAAAAAAATAATAAAAGTACATGGACTTTTTGGGTGACCGCTGGCTTTGACTTCAACGGAGCTCAGGGAGGAGGAGCCGCAGGGCCGCCGCCGCCGCGGGCACCATTTGTTGAAGAGACTGTTCCTTCCAGTTGAGTGGACTTGGCAGCCTTGTAAAAATCAATGGGAGGCGGGGCAAGATGGCGGACCGGTGAGCTGTATGTTTTAGTTACTCCTCCAGGAAAGTAGGTAGAAAGCCAGGAACTGAGTGGACTGGACACCACAGAGCAATCTGACTTTGGGCATACTTCATACAACACTCATGAAAACGTGGAACTGCTGAGATCAGCGAAATCTGTAAGTTTTTGCGGCCAGGGGACCCGCACCCCTCCCTGCCAGGCTCAGTCCCGTGGGAGGAGGGGCTGTCAGCTCTGGGAAGGAGAAGGGAGAACTGCAGTGGCAGCCCTTATCGGAAACTCATTCTACTGATCCAAACTCCAACCATAGATAGACTGAGACCAGACACCAGAGAATCTGAGAGCAGCCAGCCCAGCAGAGAGGAGACAGGCATAGAAAAAAACAACACGAAAAACTCCAAAATAAAAGCGGAGGATTTTTGGAGTTCTGGTGAACATAGAAAGGGGAAAGGCAGAGCTCAGGCCCTGAGGCTCATATGCAAATCCCGAAGAAAAGCTGATCTCTCTGCCCTGTGGACCTTTCTTTAATGGCCCTAATTGCTTTGTCTCTTAGCATTTCAATAGCCCATTAGATCTCTGAGGAGGGCCCTTTTTTTTAATCCTTTTTTCTTTTTCTAAAACAATTACTCTAAGAAGCCCAATACAAAAAGCTTCAAAGACTTGCAATTTGGGCAGGTCAAGACAAGAGCAGAACTAAGAGAGCTCTGAGACAAAAGGCAAGAATCCAGTGGCTGAGAAAATTCACTAAACACCACAACTGCCCAAGAAAAGGGGGGTGTCCACTCATAGCCATCATCCTGGTGGACAGGAAACACTCCTGCCCATCGCCAGCCCCATAGCCCAGAGCTGCCCCAGACAACCCAGTGTGACGGAAGCACTTCAAATAACAGGCACACACCACAAAACTGGGCGTGGACATCAGCCTTCCCTGCAACCTCAGCTGACTGTCCCAGAGTTGGGAAGGTGGAGCAGTGTGAATTAACAAAGCCCCATTCAGTCATCATTTCAGCAGACTGGGAGCCTCCCTACACAGCCCAGCAGCCCAGAACTGCCCTGGGGGGACGGCACTTACCTGTGACATAGCACAGTCATCCCTCAACAGAGGACCCGGGGTGCACAGCCTGGAAGAGGGGCCCACTTGCAAGTCTCAGGAGTCATACGCCAATACCAAGGACATGTGGGTCAGTGGCA
Source organism: Choloepus didactylus (assembly GCF_015220235.1). NCBI lineage: Eukaryota > Metazoa > Chordata > Mammalia > Pilosa > Megalonychidae > Choloepus > Choloepus didactylus. The sequence continues at coordinate 181,205,943 of NC_051308.1, forward strand.
GAGACAAACTGTGGCAGGACTGAACTGAAGGATTAGACTATTGCAGCAGCTTTAAAACTCTAGGATCACCAGGGAGATTTGATTGTTAGAGCCACCCCCCCTCCCTGACTGCCCAGAAACACGACCTGTAAACAGGGTGGGCAACACCAACTACACACGCAAGCTTGGTACACCAATTGGACCCCACAAGACTCACTCCCCCACTCACCAAAAAGGCTAAGCAGGGGAGAACTGGCTTGCGGAGAACAGGTGGCTCGTGGACGCCACCTGCTGGTTAGTTAGAGAAACTGTACTCCACGAACCTGTAGATCTGATAAATTAGAGATAAGGACTTCAATTGGTCTACAAATCCTAAAAGAACCCTATCAAGTTCAGCAAATGCCAAGAGGCCAAAAACAACAGAAAATTATAAAGCATATGAAAAAACCAGACGATATGGATAACCCAAGCCCAAGCACCCAAATCAAAAGATCAGAAGAGACACAGCACCTAGAGCAGCTACTCAAAGAACTAAAGATGAACAATGAGACCATAGTATGGGATACAAAGGATATGAAGAAGACCCTAGAAGAGCATAAAGAAGACATTGCAGAACCCATGAATCTCGAAGACAGTTGTATAAAAATGTAGCTTATGAGGGGTGACAATGGGATTGGGAAAGCCATAAGGACCAAACACCACTTTGTCTAGTTTATGGATGGATGTGTAGAAAAGTAGGGGAGGGAAACAGACAGACAAAGGTACCCAGTGTTCTTTTTTACTTCAATTGCTCTTTTTCACTCTAATTATTATTCTTGTTATTTTTGTGTGTGTGCTAATGAAGGTGTCAGGGATTGATTTAGGTGATGAATGTACAACTATGTAATGGTACTGTAAACAATCGAAAGTACAATTTGTTTTGTATGACAGCGTGGTATGTGAATATATCTCAATAAAATGATGATAAAAAAAAAAAAAAAAAAAAAAAAGAAGACATTGCAAGACTAAATATCTTATGGAAATTAAAGAAACTGTTGACCAAATTAAAAAGATTCTGGACACTCATAGTACAAGACTAGAGGAAGTTGAACAACGAATCAGTGACCTGGAAGATGACAGAATGGAAAATGAAAGCATAAAAAAAAGAATGGGGAAAAAAAATTGAAAAAATCGAAATGGACCTCAGGGATATGATAGATAATATGAAACGTCCGAATATAAGACTCATTGGTGTTCCAGAAGGGGAAGAAAAGGGTAAAGGTCTAGGAAGAGTATTCAAAGAAATTGTTGGGGAAAACTTCCCAAATCTTCTAAACAACATAAATACACAAATAATAAATGCCCAGCGAACTCCAAATAGAATAAATCCAAATAAACCCACTCCGAGACATATTCTGATCACACTGTCAAACACAGAAGAGAACGAGCAAGTTCTGAAAGCAGCAAGAGAAAAGCAATTCACCACATACAAAGGAAACAGCATAAAACTAAGTAGTGACTACTCAGCAGCCACCATGGAGGCGAGAAGGCAGTGGCACGATATATTTAAAATTCTGAGTGAGAAAAATTTCCAGCCAAGAATACTTTATCCAGCAAAGCTCTCCTTCAAATTTGAGGGAGAGCTTAAATTTTTCACAGACAAACAAATGCTGAGAGAATTTGCTAACAAGAGACCTGCCCTACTGGAGATACTAAGGGGAGCCCTACAGACAGCGAAACAAAGAGGGGATGGAGAGACTTGGAGAAAGGTTCAGTACTAAAGAGATTCGGTATGTGTACAATAAAGGATATTAATAGAGAGAGGGGAAAAATATGACAAACATAAACCAAAGGATAAGATGGCTGATTCAGGAAATGCCTTTATGGTTATAACGTTGAATGTAAATGGATTAAACTCCCCAATTAAAAGATATAGATTCGCAGAATGGATCAAAAAAAATGAACCATCAATATGTTGCATACAAGAGACTCAACTTAGACACAGGGACACAAAGAAACTGAAAGTGAAAGGATGGAAAAAAATATTTCATGCAAGCTACAGCCAAAAGAAAGCAGGTGTAGCAATATTAATCTCAGATAAAATAAACTTTAAATGCAGGGATGTTTTGAGAGACAAAGAAGGCCACTACATACTAATAAAAGGGGCAATTCAACAAGAAGAAATAACAATCGTAAATGTCTATGCACCCAATCAAGGTGCCACAAAATACATGAGAGAAACAATGGCAAAACTAAAGGAAGCAATTGATGTTTCCACAATAATTGTGGGAGACTTCAACACATCACTCTCTCCTACAGACAGATCAACCAGAGAGAAGACCAGTAAGGAAATTGAAAACCTAAACAATCTGATAAATGAATTAGATATAACAGACATATACAGGACATTACATCCCAAATCACCAGGATACACATACTTTTCTAGTGCTCATGGAACTTTCTCCAGAATAGATCATATGCTGGGACATAAAACAAGCCTCAATAAATTTAAAAAGATTGAAATTATTCAAAGCACATTCTCTGACCACAATGGAATACAATTAGAAGTCAATAACCATCAGAGACTTAGAAAATTCACAAATACCTGGAGGTTAAACAACACACTCCTAAACAATCAGTGGGTTAAAGAAGAAATAGCAAGAGAAATTGCTAAATATATAGACACGAATGAAAATGAGAACACAACATACCAAAACCTATGGGATTCAGCAAAAGCAGTGCTAAGGGGGAAATTTATAGCACTAAACGCATATATTAAAAAGGAAGAAAGAGCCAAAATCAAAGAACTAATGGATCAACTGAAGAAGCTAGAAAATGAACAGCAAACCAATCCTAAACCAAGTGGAAGAAAAGAAATAACAAGGATTAAAGCAGAAATAAATTACATAGAGAACAAAAAAACAATAGAGAGGATAAATATCACCAAAAGTTGGTTCTTTGAGAAGATCAACAAGATTGACAAGCCCCTAGCTAGACTGACAAAATCAAAAAGAGAGAAGACCCATATAAACAAAATAATGAATGAAAAAGGTGACATAACTGCAGATCCTGAAGAAATTAAAAAAATTCTAAGAGGATATTATGAACAACTGTATGGCAACAAACTGGATAATGTAGAGGAAATGGACAATTTCCTGGAAACATATGAACAACCTAGACTGACCAGAGAAGAAGTAGAAGACCTCAACCAACCCATCACAAGCAAAGAGATCCAATCAGTCATCAAAAATCTTCCCACAAATAAATGCCCAGGGCCAGATGGCTTCACAGGGGAATTCTACCAAACTTTCCAGAAAGAACTGACACCAATCTTACTCAAACTCTTTCAAAACATTGAAGAAAATGGAACACTACCTAACTCATTTTATGAAGCTAACATCAATCTAATACCAAAACCGGGCAAAGATGCTACAAAAAAGGAAAACTACCGGCCAATCTCCCTAAGGAATATAGATGCAAAAATCCTCAACAAAATACTTGCAAATCAAATCCAAAGACACATTAAAAAAATCATACACCATGACCAAGTGGGGTTCATTCCAGGCATGCAAAGATGGTTCAACATAAGAAAATCAATCAATGTATTACAACACATTAACAAGTCAAAAGGGAAAAATGAATTGATCATCTCAATAGATGCTGAAAAAGCATTTGACAAAATCCAACATCCGTTTTTGACAAAAACACTTCAAAAGGTAGGAACTGAAAGAAACTTCCTCAACATCATAAAGAGCATATAAGAAAAACCCACAGCCAGCATAGTACTCAATGGTGAGAGACTGAAAGCCTTCCCTCTAAGATCAGGAACAACACAAGGATGCCCGCTGTCACCACTGTTATTCAACATTGTGCTGGAAGTGCTAGCCAGGGCAATCCGGCAAGACAAAGAAATAAAAGGCATCCAAATTGGAAAAGAAGAAGTAAAACTGTCATTGTTTGCAGATGATATGATCTTATATTTAGAAAACCCTGAGAAATCGACGATACAGCTACTAGAGCTAATAAACAAATTTAGCAAAGTAGCGGGATACAAGATTAATGCACATAAGTCAGTAATGTTTCTATATGCCAGAAATGAACAAACTGAAGAGACACTCAAGAAAAAGATACCATTTTCAGTAGCAACTAAAAAAATCAAGTACCTAGGAATAAACTTAACCAAAGATGTAAAAGACCTATACAAAGAAAACTACATAACTCTACTAAAAGAAATAGAAGGGGACCTTAAAAGATGGAAAAATATTCCATGTTCATGGATAGGAAGACTAAATGTCATTAAGATGTCAATTCTACCCAAACTCATCTACAGATTCAATGCAATCCCAATCAAAATTCCAACAACCTACTTTGCAGACTTGGAAAAGCTAGTTATCAAATTTATTTGGAAAGGGAAGATGCCTCGAATTGCTAAAGACACTCTAAAAAAGAAAAACGAAGTGGGAGGACTTACACTCCCTGACTTCGAAGCTTATTATAAAGCCACAGTTGCCAAAACAGCATGGTACTGGCACAAAGATAGACATATAGATCAATGGAATCGAATTGAGAATTCAGAGACAGACCCTCAGATCTATGGCCGACTGATCTTTGATAAGGCCCCCAAAGTCACTGAACTGAGTCATAATGGTCTTTTCAACAAATGGGGCTGGGAGAGTTGGATATCCATATCCAAAAGAATGAAAGAGGACCCCTACCTCACCCCCTACACAAAAATTAACTCAAAATGGACCAAAGATCTCAATATAAAAGAAAGTACCATAAAACTCCTAGAAGATAATGTAGGAAAACATCTTCAAGACCTTGTATTAGGCGGCCACTTCCTAGACTTTACACCCAAAGCACAAGCAACAAAAGAGAAAATAGATAAATGGAAACTCCTCAAGCTTAGAAGTTTCTGCACCTCAAAGGAATTTCTCAAAAAGGTAAAGAGGCAGCCAACTCAATGGGGAAAAATTTTTGGAAACCATGTATCTGACAAAAGACTGATATCTTGCATATATAAAGAAATCCTACAACTCAATGACAATAGTACAGACAGCCCAATTATAAAATGGGCAAAAGATATGAAAAAACAGTTCTCTGAAGAGGAAATACAAATGGCCAAGAAACACATGAAAAAATGTTCAGCTTCACTAGCTATTAGAGAGATGCAAATTAAGACCACAATGAGATACCATCTAACACCGATTAGAATGGCTGCCATTAAACAAACAGGAAACTACAAATGCTGGAGGGGATGTGGAGAAATTGGAACTCTTATTCATTGTTGGTGGGACTGTATAATGGTTCAGCCACTCTGGAAGTCAGTCTGGCAGTTCCTTAGAAAACTAGATATAGAGTTACCATTCGATCCAGCGATTGCACTTCTCGGTATATACCCGGAAGGTCGGAGAACAGTGACACGAACAGATATCTGCACGCCAATGTTCATAGCAGCATTATTCACAATTGCCAAGAGATGGAAACAACCCAAATGTCCTTCAACAGATGAGTGGATAAATAAAACGTGGTATATACACACGATGGAATAATACACGTCAGTAAGAAGGACCGATCTCGTGAAACATATGACAACATAGATGAACCTTGAATACATAATGCTGAGCGAAATAAGCCAGGCACAAAAAGAGAAATATTATATGCTACCACTAATGTGAACTTTGAAAAATGTAAACAAATGGTTTATAATGTAGAATGTAGGGGAACTAGCAATAGAGAGCAATTAAGGAAGGGGGAACAATAATCCAAGAAGAACAGATAAGCTATTTAACGTTCTGGGGATGCCCAGGAATGACTATGGTCTGTTAATTTCTGATGGATATAGTAGGAACAAGTTCACAGAAATGTTGCTATATTATGTAACTTTCTTGGGGTAAAGTAGGAACATGTTGGAAGTTAAGCAGTTATCTTAGGTTAGTTGTCTTTTTCTTACTCCCTTGTTATGGTCTCTTTGAAATGTTCTTTTATTGTATGTTTGTTTTCTTTTTAACTTTTTTTTCATACAGTTGATTTAAAAAAGAAGGGAAAGTTAAAGAAAAAAAAAAACAAGGAAAAAAAGATGTAGTGCCCCCTTGAGGAGCCTGTGGAGAATGCAGGGGTATTGGCCTACCCCACCTCGATGGTTGCTAACATGACCACAGACATAGGGGACTGGTGGTTTGATGGGTTGAGCCCTCTACCATAGGTTTTACCCTTGGGAAGACGGTTGCTGCAAAGGAGAGGCTAGGCCTCCCTATGGTTGTGCCTAAGAGCCTCCTCCCGAATGCCTCTTTGTTGCTCAGATGTGGCCCTCTCTCTCTGGCTAAGCCAACTTGAAAGGTGAAATCACTGCCCTCCCCGCTACGTGGGATCAGACACCCAGGGGAGTGTATCTCCCTGGCAACGTGGAATATGACTCCCAAGGAGGAACGTAGACCCGGCATCGTGGGACGGAGAACATCTTCTTGACCAAAAGGGGGATGTGAAAGGAAATGAAATAAGCTTCAGTAGCAGAGAGATTCCAAAAGGAGCCGAGAGGTCACTCTGGTGGGCACTCTTATGCACCCTTTAGACAACCCTTTTTAGGTTCTAAAGAATTGGGGTAGCTGGTGGTAGATACTTGAAACTATCAAACTACAACCCAGAACCCATGAATCTCGAAGACAATTGTATAAAAATGTAGCTTATGAGGAGTGACAATGGGATTGGGAAAACCATAAGGACGACACTCCCCTTTGTCTAGTTTATGGATGGATGAGTAGAAAAATAGGGGAAGGAAACAAACAAACAAACAGACAAAGGTACCCAGTGTTCTTTTTTACTTCAATTGCTCTTTTTTACTTTAATTATTATTCTTGTTATTTTTGTGTGTGTGCTAATGAAGGTGTCAGGGATTGATTTAGGTGATGAATGTACAACTACGTAATGGTACCGTGAACAATCGAATGTACGATTTGTTTTGTATGACTGCATGGTATGTGAATATATCTCAATAAAATGAAGATTTAAAAAAAAAAAAAAAAAAAAAAAAAAGAAAGGAAATGAAATAAGCTTCAGTAGCAGAGAGATTCCAAAAGAAGCCGAGAGGTCACTCTGGTGGGCACTCTTACGCACACTTTCGACAACCCTTTTTAGGTTCTAAAGAATTGGGGTAGCTGGTGGTGGATACCTGAAACTATCAAACTACAACCCAGAACCCATGAATCTCGAAGACAGTTGTATAAAAATGTAGCTTATGAGGGGTGACAAGGGGATTGGGAAAGCCATAAGGACCACACTCCACTTTGTCTAGTTTATGGATGGATGTGTAGAAAAGTAGGGGAGGGAAACAGACAGACAAAGGTACCCAGTGTTCTTTTTTACTTCAATTGCTCTTTTTCACTCTAATTATTATTCTTGTTATTTTTGTGTGTGTGCTAATGAAGGTGTCAGGGATTGATTTAGGTGATGAATGTACAACTATGTAATGGTACTGTAAACAATCGAAAGTACAATTTGTTTTGTATGACTGCGTGGTATGTGAATATATCTCAATAAAATGATGATAAAAAAAAAAAAAATGTAGCTTATGAGGGGTGACAATGGGATTGGGAAAGCCATAAGGACCACACTCCACTTTGTCTAGTTTATATGGATGAGTAGAAAAATAGGGGAAGGAAACAAACAGACAAAGGTACCCAGTGTTCTTTTTTACTTCAATTGCTCTTTTTCACTAATTATTATTCTTGTTATTTTTGTGTGTGTGCTAATGAAGGTGTCAGGGATTGATTTAGGTGATGAATGTACAACTATGTAATGGTACTGTGAACAATCGAAAGTACAATTTGTTTTGTATGACTGCGTGGTATGTGTATATATCTCAATAAAATGAAGATTAAAAAATACATAAATAAATAAAGGTAAAAAAAAAAAAGTACATGATTGCGACACAGCAAAGGTAGTGTCTTACTGTTAATTATTTTTTAAAAAATTAAAAGGTGATTCCTTGAAGAAAAGATAGCCTCTTTTTCCACTACTTTGGGTTACTGTATAGACAATCATCATATTCATGGACTGAGTATTTCAAGTCCTGACATTTTGAAAGCAACTCCTGCCCCAATCCCTAAAGCAAGGAAACAAACTTAAGGAATTAGTAACACTGAAGTTTCCACCATACTGATCTCTACTGACTAAACAGTTTATTTATTCATTTTGTTAAAATTAATTAAGCAAATTTCTTCTAGATATCATCTTTTAACTTTTACATAAGGACTCCATAGGGATGAGTTTACTGAAAATTATGTGGCAGAAGCTTTCAGTCCTACATTTTGAAAGAGAAATTTTGCTCTGCTCCTATATCTGCAGTACCAGCAAGTATTTGCTGGCCTCCCCTGAGAATACATGGCTATAACTGAAAAGCATGATACAAAGCACTTTTATATGCATTCTTTCATTTTGTCTTCACCACAACTCTCTGAGGTAGATACTACTATTCCCATTTCACAGATAAAGAAATTGAGGCTTGGAGCTGCCAAATCGCTGGCCTTTGTATAACTAGTTTTTAATCGATCTTAAAAGGCAGAATATTTTTTAAGCCCATTGAATGGAGAATAGTGTTAGCAAAGTGCACTTCCTCCTCTCAGATGTCTGAAGGGCACACACCATCTGAGAAGATGGAAACTCATCAGCATTAGGAGAAAATGCCAGGTTTAAAGTGAGGCTTGTTAGAGAGGAAGCCATCACAGATTATTAATTTAGCTTTCTTGCACAGTGCGTGTTTGATGTAAATGGCAAGGGTTAGAAGGTCAAAGAGGAAGAAGTATGTGCTTTAATTTCTCCCCCCTAGAGGTGCAGGAGTGTTTTCTATTAACAAAAACCCTGTAGCCAACAAATCCTAGGCTTGGATCAAACGGCCCTCCATCTTTTCAGTTATAACATCACAGGAAGGCATTTCAAGAGGAAACCGGGCCCATCAGACCCACAGTACCAGCCAGAAGGCTGCCTCTGCCCTTTGGGAATTTGAAAAGCATCTTCCTTTGTGTTGAAACTGCTTAGTGACAGACAAAAACATTCCCAAATAGCTACACTCAATCCATAAGCAGGAGCTAAACTGAAAATACCTGGGTCAAAGTAGTCAGGGGCTGAGGTAGGCTGCCGGGATCCCTGTGACCAAAGCTATTTGGAGCAGACACTTTGGCTGGGTTATGCCTGAGTTAAATAACAATGGCCATAATGTGGTGCATAGTAAGTGCTCAGTAAATAGTAGCTAATAATATTATAACATGTCCTTTGCCCCTGCCCTTAATAACATTGGTGATTTACCCTACTCATTTCCCATCCCCACTTAGAGCCAGGACCCCTTATAGCTGCTCCCAACCTAGAGGTGAGGAGTGGAGCATTAAATTCTGAAAAGCCAGCAGTCTCCACCTTCACATAAAGAAAAGGAAGCTAGATCTTCTTGCAGACCTTACCTCATTTCACCCTTACAACAACACTAGACACACAGCCCAATTTGTACAGTGAGGACATAGAGGGTCAGAAAAATAATAAAGGAGCTTGGATTAAAATCCAGATTTCTATAAACAGGCTTTTGTGGGTTGGTCTAGGAATTGGATCTCCTTTTAAACCCCTCTGGGTGAATGTTGTTCCAAACAACAGCCTTAGAAATGAGCTTTGGAAGCCAGACTGTTTGTAAACCGGGGAGGGCTGGAACCGTTCACGTCTCTTGCCTTCTACGGGGAAGGCCTCTCTGTACTACTTTAAAATGGCTTTTGGTTTGAATGACTCACTCGGACCATCAAAAGCACATCCACAAAACCTACAAGTTAAGCATTCCCTTTCCTGACCAGACAGTCCTCGGAGATGGGATCATGGACTAAGTCTCAGGGCAACTGACAGCTCAGTTAGAAAAAAGAAATTAAAAACGAAGTTGAGGGTTTACCAGAAGCACTCAGAGGAAGAGGGAAGCACAGTCATTATTTACAGACCACTTGGGAGTCTTCTGAAAATGCCATAAATAAGAAATGCAGCTGGGGACAGACCAGCCTGAAAAGAGTAAATGCCTCTAAATAGGGCCCTCCATGCCAGGTGACCCCGCCCCAGCCAGCCAGCAGAAGTCTTGGCCATTGCATTCGCATAATTTCCCTGAACTGATCCTCATCCCCTGTCTCTCCCAGCCAGCTTACTAATCCACCCCCAGTAGAATGTCCACTCCCAGAAGAATGTTCACTACTCCATCTTCAACAACTACAAGAGCTTCTGGCTCACAGTAGGCATTAAATAAATACCTGCTAAATGAAGGAATTACTTCATTAGTTAATTTTACTGGTTAGATTGTTTACATCCAAGAGTCATTTCTGAAGTTTTAGAGGTGTTATAGAGTGATGAGAATGCTTGGAAGAAAAAGGCATTCATTGAATTCTAATGTGATCATAAAAATGAGAATAAATATTCCAATGTCAGTCTGTAGAATGACTATCTTAGAGTCATAATTAAGAGGACCAATGTATAAAAGCCAGTTCTAATGGAATAGAAGATACCTAAATCCACTGAATAAGGCCTAGTGTGAGGCAGGTTGTAGACACACTGTATGTTGAAAGAATGAATGGGTGGACGAACAATAGCAGTTATGTGAGCAAACTTCCCATCTCTTTATTCAATACAGATATTTTGGGAAATGGCCTCCACAATACCTTTAATAACTTACAAACACCAATGCTAATTAAATAAGAAATTCATTGTTATATGAAAGTCCTATAATAATTTGATTCAAATCAAATAGAAGACAAATTATTGAAGAATAAACTGAGGGAGGGATATACTTCACCTCCTTTATGATATTTTACTATGTTCATAATGAAATTCCCTATACAATGAATTTTTGATAACTGTGCAAAAATAGATGCTAATTGTCCTCGGAACTCTAAATGCCTCAAAAAAATCATTCATTAAAATCAGGTAAAAATTGTTTTCATGTGCATTTGAAAACATATAAAACATTATTTCATTTCAATAACTAACTGATTTAAATGGAACTATTTAATAACCATATTCTAAAGTAACAGTTCTCCTCAGAAATTTTGTGAAAATCATCAAGGAACAGACACAGCCATAGAGGAATTAGAACTGAGCAAATGGAGATTGGTCAAAAATCTGAAAATTATAGAAATATTTGCCACTAGGTGCTTAGAAATGTGATTCTTTTTATCTACAAAATGTATTACGTTGTTAAGATGTATCTGCAGCAATATGTTTAAAAATGTAAACCCACCAGCATGGACAATTCCAAACCACAACCACTTCACAAAATGTTAAAATGTTATTCTAATATAAAAATATTAAAATGGCCCTTTAAACTAAATTATTTGGATTCTTCTACAAACCAAATAGATTAAGCAGTCCCAGATACTTATGCTGACATTACACTATCATGTGCTTCTGATGTTTCCTATCTCTCTTGAGATTAGACATAGAAGATACTCAGTAAATACTAGATTAAATTTTAAAAAGGGAGAGTAGTTCAGCATAAGAAGGACTCTAGCCAAAATTATCAAAATTATTCCCTGGCATTGAAATGGTGACAGTGATAATTACAGTGAAATGGAGTATTACCTCTCTGCTGTCCAAACCACTGGACTATGTAAGCAGTCAGTAAAGTAGATGGAATTAACCCCCAATTCTAGGGTCCTGATTAGCATAAACCAATGTAATCCCACCCTCTTACATTACACTAACCACAGTAAGTGTTCCAAAGAGGCATGGTCCAATCAAGGTGAAGCCTAAGGTGTTGTTCAATGCGTACGAAGGGAGGTGCCCTGGTCTGAAGATTGTGATATACTCCTGGGAGGTCTGGAATCACTGCACTCATTTTACTACAGGCAAAGCCGGCCTAGGGACGAGATATCACCCAAAGGGTGACAGGGAATAACAGGGGAGAAATGAACCCCCTGGTTGCTATGTAACTCTCTGGTACTCTTTCTAATAAAATCCATGTTTCCTTCATAACACTATTCAAAATTTACAATTTGTATTTGTCTAATGTCTATTTCCTCTATTAAGCTATATATTCCATAAGAATAGAAACTATGTCTCTCTTTTTTTCCCAACAACTTTAAACTCAAAACCAAACATGGTACCTGGCACATAGTATGTGCTCAATAAACACTGGTTAAGCAAATTAATTAATGAATTCTAACCTCTTGGCTAAAGAAGCTCTAAGTATATAATTTACAAATATACAAATATTTCATGTAATTTGTACATTGCTAAATGTCCTCACTATATATACATACCAACTTTCCCTGTCATGAAGTAATTAAATATCAGAACTTAGAGTCCAAATGAGTCTGACACTGTAGAAGACAAACATTTTCAATCTTCAGTAGCAAGTAAAGGCCCAAGAAATTTTGCAATAAGTCTAAAGTTTTGGTAAGTAATGAAATTGACACATTAAACACTGTAGTTTTGGATGTGTGAAGAAATAAAGAAGGATTTAAACAAAAAGTAGTAAATGCTAAGTTTGGAATAAGATATTAGAAAGTTACAGAGTCTAGGGTTCAAAGACTGTTACATAATTTTTGTGGCCCAGACATTTTTGGAGTCCTCAGCATGTGTCAGAGATAGAACAAACCATACCAGGACTATGAGATGGATAATCTGGGCTCTTCCCTGTGAGAGCTAATACTTTATAATAGTAACACTCATCTCTACAATGTTTTACTGTTGGCAACTCTTGTTCACATTTACTATCTGAATATGCATGCAAATAAAAACGTTCAGGCCTCCTTTATGGTTATTTGAATTTATATTATCTCTGTCTCCAAGTTCTCAACTGTAAAACACCTGAAACAAATGCAATTGGTTCTTTATCAGCACATGGTCTAGCCCTGCCAAGATTACAGACAGATAAATACCCCCACTTCACAGGAGGGTTACTGAAGCCAACTCAGGTCAAATAGGCTAAGACAGCCAAAAACCTCAGTTCTCCAAGCTTTTTCCGAAACCCTCAGGGAAACAAAAATCCTGTGACTAACATTCACCTAGTTAGGGACAACAAGAAGTAAAGAGAAAAACCAGAAAACTGGCTCTCTCCAAAGGCCAAGGGCAGTTCTCTCCTCTCTGGACTGCCGAGTGGGGGCTGGCTTTAGAGAAAGCCAATCAACAAAAGCAGATGGAATTAGGACAAAGGGACCCAGTAAATGAACCAGAAGGCTCAGGGAGCAATCAAAGGGACAAAATCATCCCAAGAAGTCTCAAGTGGACAGGAAAATGTTTGAGCATGGATAAGATCTTTCTGCACCTCTAATTTCTCAGAGACAAATGTGATGATCACAGAAAAAATTTAAAGTTGTAAATATATATACATACACACACATAAATATGGATATGGATATACACATATACATATTTGCATATATTTATGTGTGCATATGTATTTTATGTATCTCATAACTATTAAAGCCATAGAAATAACTTCAGTCCATTTATATTATACATTTATATCAGAGAAATAATATACTTCATAATTTCTTCTTTAAACATCGTTTCATGGTTACACACAGCATAGTAATTGCCAAGCCTCTATGGCTTCCCTGTGATTTTTTTTCCCCCATGTAGAATATTCATTTTATTTTCAAGTGACATGGAAATATGAAGACTATTTTAAGCTGGGTTAATTATTTTAGACACAGAATTGGGGCAGACTGATGAATCTGTACTTCAGTGTATTTATGGATCATTAACTTCAGCTATTCCTCTTTTGAAGTAAGTTTTTTTTTTTAAGAAAGAGAAGACAAAAAGTTGGCCACCAAATATTAGACTCAGTTTGTGTTGTTTCCTTAATATAAGCTTATCAGCTCTGCCACAGCTGAAGTGATTCCAAATTGCTTTATGACACACTTAGATTTTCTCCTGCTAATAATTCCTCCTTCCTGCCCATGACTGGCAGGCTTCTTCCACACTGCAGCAATGTGGGACAGCTAATTATCTACCAATCCACCTTGCTATTCTGCACTTGGCAAGTTTTATCTGCACAAGACAGCTGCACTCCCTGCATTTGAAGTAAAATGTCAGTCTCTGCTAATGCAACAAGACTTACATCACTAATGATGTCTCCATACTTTGAAGAAACAACTCAAAGCCTAATTAAAAATTCAGATTCATTCTCAGTGGCTCACCCATTCTCACTGTCCTTCTACCACGGCCTGGAAGTATCTTTCAAAATACTCCAATGTAAAAATAAAATTAAAAAAAAAAAAAAATCCAAGAGGGATAGAGCAAAGAAATGCTGCAGTCTCAAGCTCTGACTGAGCCTTTAAAATGACTAGAATGGTTGGAACTGAACAAAGACACATCATACAACAGATAAGATTTTACTGCAGTGCTTCCACTCTACAATTACAATAAAGCACACTATTTCCAGGGAAATATGGAACATAAGCTACTTTTTAGTTGATCCACTCTGGTATTTAGGCAGCGGAACTTTTTTCAAACAGTAATGACCTCAGGAATCATTCGACTATAAAAATCTGAAGTAGGGAAAAGCTACTTTTGACCTCAGAACAAGAGGGCAAGGATGACATACATTTTGTTGCATTATCAAATCAAACAACTCCTTCCAAAGTAATAATACTATTGCAATTTTCAACAAAAAAGGGAAAGAACTTCATATTCTAAACAAGGGAGAGAGAAACAGAATTATGTCTGAAAACCAAGAGGTATAATTTCTTCCTGTGGTTTTTAAATAAATAAACACCAAATAACCAAGGTTGTTCCTTCATAAATTTGATTTTTTAAGATTTTTTTTCAATAAAAAATTACTTTGGTGGTAAAGTACACAATTATAAATAGCTATAGACCATGTAAAATTACTCTTAAAAAAAAATCTGACCACATTCTAGTAACTTCAGAATTTTTCTATTTCTTCCTTGGCTCATTGACTTCTAGGAATTTAACAACCTAAAAAAAAAAAAAAAAAAAAAAAAAAAAGACAAGACTAGTCAGCTGTCAAATAAGATGATCACCTTTAAGTTCTCAGCCACAAAATAATAAGTCAAAAAAAACTTCTGTTTTCTCAAAAAGGAATGAATACAATTAAGTCAAGGTTTCTTTCCATTTTAAGGCAAACTTCTCTTGGAACACTGAGGCTCCCAGAGGGTTATACTGTGGAAAAGTGCAAAAAGCAAGAGTCAGGAGACTAAGACTTGAGTTCTAAATGACCGTTTATTATTGTTGTGAACTCCAGAGAGCCACTTCCCTATTTGACTTCAATTTTCTGAAAAATGAGGGGGGTGGATTCAACTATCTCTCTGGTCCTTCCCAACTCTCATGGCAGACAGTGATCTGTGGACCTGAGAGGTCAGAGAGAAACGGCACTCGAGGACAGGCCTGCCGAAGCTGGATTTGCACAACCCTTCAAGGCAGACTGCAGTGGGCAGCCAACCAACCTGCCTGTGAATCTTAAGCAGAAAGCACAAAGCACCTCCCCACACCAGACCTGAGGGAAGAGAACCGAGAACGGGGGTAGACCCTAGCAGCTGGTAGCTAACTGTGTATGAATCTTAAATCACTTCAGCTGAGTTTTCTAGGTACAAAGTTCTTTTCAAACTCCTGGTTCCTCTCCCCAGAGCACACCTCCTCAAAAAATAAAGGACTCAGGAAAACAGCAGCTAATTCCCAACTCACCGCTGGAAAGCGACTGCAGACCATCTTGAAACAGAGAGGAGAACCTACTTAAGGTACCTATTTAAGAAGTGAGGCATGTGAAGAGAGGGAAACAGGGTAGGCTACTGAGTCCTAGTACAGCCCTGCCCTAATATTTACCCCAAACTCTTCAACCATATAAAGCAGAAATTTCCTTTATCGTTCAAGCCAGCATGAGTCCGGTATTTTGTTACCTGCCACGTAACATGTGTCCACCGACACGAAGATCCATAACCTGACCTTTGTCTACTTCTCCAGCCTCTTCTTGTGCCCTCTCCTCCTTCTCTTTAACTCTTTAAACTCCTCACCTTACTGTCATTTGTCCATTCCTTGAAGTTGCCAAGTTTTCCTTCTGGAAATGCCACTCTTTGACTAACCTATTCCTATTTATTCCATTTCCTCAGTGAGGCATTCCCTAATCCCTCCCAGCCCCCAAACAGGTTAACATCCCTGACGTACTTCCTCCAGGCATCTGTACCGCCTCTCTAATAACATTCATTACATCTGAAATTAACCGACGGCTATCCTAAAGCCTAACATTGTGCCTGGCACAAAAATAAACATTCAATAAATATTTGTTGAAGGAATTATGATGTCAGGGAGCTCATCTTTCAAGGCAATCCATTTCAGAACTCTTCTCACAGAAAGTTTTTCTTTAAATCAAACAGAAATTTGCTTCTCCATAACCGTTACTCACCAGCATTGGTTTTACCTCCTGGAGGCCAGCCGAGTAACTCTAATCCAGACGCTGCAAATTGGTGGCCTCCGGCTCAATCCAGCCTGCAGACATGTTTTGTTTGGCCCACACAGTGTTTTCTTTTTCCAATCTGAATTAGTTGCCAACATTTTAAGAATCAAGAGGTTTCATGTGAAAACCAGATTTATAGCTTCTCCAAATTGACAGCACTTGACACAATTGTCCACTTGGCCACAATCAAGAGTAGCACCTACCCCCCTTCAGCCAGGACCTGTGTCCCCCAGTGTGTTTAACAGTCAGCCTTACTTCCTACTGTCCTAATCTGGCCCACTTCACTCATTTTCTCTAACTGACCCCTGTAAGCATTAGATTTAGGAATCCCAGGTGTAATATATACCCCATGTTCTAGCATTTCTTTCTATAATGCCTGGAATCACACAAATGGATTTAGCTTCTCTGACAAGACATAAGCTCCCAGAGGGGATGCCCCAAATGTCCTGTATTTCTCCTGCACTCTCCCAGCCTCTAATACAGCACCAAGCACCCAGTGCATAATTGCTGACAGACTGATCAGAAGAGAAATCTGTAGATAATCCAACTCTTGCTCTTCAATCCTCCCTTCTCTCCCACACACAGGTTTTCATGTCTTGTCCCTTTCCCACTCCAGCTCCTCCAGAAGGGAGAGAGAATACAAACAAGCAGATGTGGTGTTACAAATGAAATTAAGTGATGTCTGGAATTTCCTTCAAAATAATCTGGGAGAGGGGAAGAGCAGGTAGAGGTAGACATGAAAACAAGCCTGACCACAATTTGAGAATTATTTAAGTGGGTGTGTGTACGTGGGAGTTCTTACACTATTCTCTTTATTTTTGTATGTTTTCAAAAACCTTTATAATAAAAAGTTGGGGAGAAATGAGTATGAATAGTAGGCCTATTATTTCTTCATGCATCCCAACGGATAGTCTTGTACATGCTCTGAGGTCTGTATACCACATTTTGGAAACCTCTGAGACAGAGGACTGAAACCAACCAACCCACTGAAATCTGCAGGTCCTGAAGTTTGGATTTTGGTTTCACTCAGGGTCAGGAGCTACATGTTTGTTGCGTTCCAGGCTCTGTGCCCTGACACTCCTGTATTTATAAACATAAATATATGTTGGCCCATGCTTGGCCCTGTGCAACACACTTTACCTTTAAAATATATTTCCCTATTAACTACATGCAACATGAATGGATATACTGAAGTTCAGAGATATTTAGTAACATGCTGGAAGTTACAGTTAATAATTGGCTGAGTCAAAATTGTTGTTGTCCCTGTTGTCCCATCATATTTTTGAATTTCAATAAATTCTTTCACGAAGTTTAAGCAGATCCAGAATAAATCCCACTCCGTGATGAAAGGTAATACCAAAATTCCAAAGATTTACAAGGTTCCTCTCTGTTCATCCACTTAAGCTCAAGGAAGGAACTCCTCAAGCATCACCCAGAAATAGCACCAACTAGTTCTAAAATGTGAAACCATCTCCTTCCCCCTCCCCCAAACTCCTCCAGACTCAAGGAGAATTGGCAAGAAAAACATAAGCCCAAGGGAGGATGCCAAACAGGCATTAGTGTGAAGGAAGCTGAGGAGGCACTAAGCACCACAGCAACAGGCAATCAGAGGTCACTCAACATGCTTCCTCTTGGGCTCTTCCTTACCAAGTTCAACCCAGATTCATCTATCAATGGTCAATTTTCTTCTATCCCAAACATCCAATTTCAGGAGAGTAAAGCAGCAATTTTTTCTACTAATGCTTATATTTACACAGGGCATAGAATCAAACCACATTATTTGTAAATGCAAGTGATTTTTTTTTTTCCTAAAACATTCCATACTGCACAAGAACATGTTCAAATCACTCTAAATCATGCCAAGCCCAATTTGGGGGAAATGATTTAGGGGAAAACACAAATCTTTCCTAAACATGACTGCAAATCAACAACGCAGTTGTAATAGAACCACCAAGACATTTGTGTCCAATACTGTAGAAACTCTAGGCAGTGACGGCCAAAGAAATAAAATAAGACATGAGAATCAAATCAACAAGCACAGTAGTGACAGCCACAGCCCTCCTATTTGGGCATTAAGATATACCAGCTCTCGTGCCAGTGCCACCAAAGCGAATTAGAAATATCTGATGAAACGCTAATTTGGTTGCCCTTCATGTTTGAAGCTGCTGATGCTTTCAGGACTAGTATCTGTGTTTGGACATATGCTCTGTGCTTCCATGATACCTTGTGTCCATCACTAACACTGCATTAATGCACTGCATCGTAATGCCTGTATGCCTCTTGCCAACCCCCTGTATCGTAAGACCTCTTTTGGGGTCTATCAATAGGTGAGAAGTGAAGGGCCCAGGCCAGGCCTGATGGACCTTGTATCCCCAGCCTAGTCTAATCCAAATCCTCTCATAGAGAAGACAGATCCCTAAAGTTTGTTGGATATATGCAAAAATGAATGAACAGATGAACAATATGTATCTATGTTCTGTTGCATACAAAGAAGGTTTGCTCTTTTCACCATCAGCTGCAATCATTACTTACAACATAGTTTCATACTTTCAAACACCACCTCTGCACCGGCTGAGCCCTTCGGTTCCTGAAGTCAAATCTGTCCTGGTTGCTGTTCTTTCTTTGATTTGAGTTCAAGCTACAGTTGGGGCTTCTGGTATTTCTTCTGCCCCTACTGGAAGGAAACCCCCTCCAGGCCCCATACAGCAGCTGTCTGACCAACCTGCTGGTGTGTCTGCCAAGTTCACAGTGAGTATGCCCAGCCTAGCCGAGCTGTGTGGGAGCAAACATCAAGGCGGGCACCCTGGCTGTGTGCCAGGCCCTTGCTGTGAGGAAGCCTGTATTGTCATATAATGTTAAATGGGCCTTATAAGTGCCTGGTGAAATGACTCCCAAGCTAGATATGCCTTCCAACAAGCAGGCATTGTTAATTAACTGTTTTACCTGTGCAATCTTACCTTCGCCACCAGATTATAAACTCCTTAAGGGGCTGTGCTAGAATACTTCTTTGTGCCCCCTCCCCCACACCTGACAACCTAAGCACAGTATTCTGTGCTCACTAAGCAATTAATAATCATTTATCAATTTAAGAACAATTACATCCATTAACATTTCTCAGCCCCAGCTTAACAGGTGCTTTCACATACACTATTTCATTAAGTGCCCAGGGAAAATCTCTAGGAAGGATCATCAGCCCCAATTTTACAGATAAAGATCACTCAATTTGTAAATGACAAAGCCGGAACCCAGGTCTCCAGTCACCCAATGTGGGGTTCTTTCCACACCATTATGCTGCTTGATAAGAACCTGATACATGAATGAATGAACAGAAGCAAGTCTCCCCGGACACAGCCTCTCACTGCTCCCCAGAAGGCAATGATGATGGCTTCACACCGCCAGACCCCTGAGGAGTCGAAGATTAGGTTTTTGACTTGTACCCATGATGTATGGGTCTGCTGCCAGGGGGGCAGCATTCAGTGGCAGCTTTCCCAGGGCACTGGCAAAACTGGTTAGCACAAATCATTTAAAGATTTTTTTATTTTGTCCACTACTATAAAGGAACAACAACA
Organism: Choloepus didactylus; assembly: GCF_015220235.1. Taxonomy (NCBI): domain Eukaryota; kingdom Metazoa; phylum Chordata; class Mammalia; order Pilosa; family Megalonychidae; genus Choloepus; species Choloepus didactylus. The sequence goes on from NC_051308.1 coordinate 181,225,896, forward strand.
AAACATGAATAGGCAGCTTCCATTAAAAAACCTTTCTAAGAAACCCTTTTAGATGAGCCACTTTTCAGACCCTCTTCTCTATCAAAAACACAAATACTATGTTATGGGTAACTACAGTGCTGCAAGATTGACTGGTTTTTGTTTTTGCAAAATTATCTCTTGCAACCGCTGTGAGCATTATGTGCTGCCATTCCAAATGCTGCAAAACAACAGACCTAGATTGCAATTTCTCAAAACTAAAAATTTGTCCTTGGAGAATTTCACCAGCAGAAGCAATTTAAAAGTTTGAAAGTGGGCTTTTTACATATAAACTGACCTAAAGAAAGTTTCCCATAAAATGAGATACTCCTGTAAGGTCTGCACTGTACTCCAAATGCCAAGGTCAAACGAAAGTAGTCAATCCTTTAAGCAAAGGAGGCTATTCCTTTCTGCACAAAGACCACCCCTCCCCTCAATCTGCATATGGAAGTCTGACCCAGCTCATCTTTATGTCCACATAAGGCAACCTCTGAACAGATTAGTACCACATCTGTAAAATCCACCACTGCACTGCGGAAGACCTCATAATCTGCACTTTAGGTAACTAAATCCACATAATTTCAGTCTCACTGAACAAATCCCAAAGGTTTACAGAGAAACATGTGAGGCTCACAGTCTTTGTTCTAAGGTCCAATAATCTAACCTGCATTAAATTTTATTTTACAAGTATTCCCCTCACAAGCTGTCAGTCTAACTAAATTAAAGACACTCTTACCAATTTTCCCGGATGGAGGCAAGTGGGAGATCACCGTACAGCTCAAGAAAAGGAATTTAAATACAGTATGTGCTTCCCCTCTCAAAAAAGGAGAGAAGCCACTTCACATTTTGCCTACAAAACCCTGTCTGCAGGAGGCCAGTTTCCACAATGAGATTGCCAAGGTGTTAGAAAGAGGCCAGTTGGGAGGAGATAAAGGGCCATTTGGGCACAAACCCCCCACCGATCAGAGCTTTTTTCTGAAGTGTCTCCTTTTCAACAGGGAAGCCTTTTAAAACTACATTTGCTTTGGATCCCTACCTGAATGACAATATGTTGGGATCCGGTTTCACCTTTTGTCCAGAATCGGGTGAGAAACAGTAAAACTGCTGTCAGCATCTTACAAAAAGCTAGTACTGAGTTTACAAGGGAATGAGGTGGGGGCAGGAAACAACCTAAGATCCCTGTTCAGCCTTACTGATGGAGTAAAGGGAACATATGCTTACTAATCCTACAAGCACAGTCCCAAACTGCAACATATTAAATCTCCTTTATTAAAAGAGGTGCCACTATGCAAGAAAACAAAAACATATTTGTGCTCTGAATTGAAACACTGGACATTGAAAAAAAAACCCTAGTCTTATCCCAACATTTTACTTCCATCTCCTCCAAAAGTCACTTTCCTCCTTTCAGTCAGAAAATGCATATGGAAAAAATTATAGCTGAATCTGAACCTGAAAGATCTCCATAGAAAGGGATAGCTAAATGATGCATCTTACTTAAAAGCTTATCTATTATTATGCAAATGTATAAAATCCGATTACTGCGCTTCAGAGCCCGGTGTCTGCAAATAAACGTAAAATTATCTTTCAAGCAAACCATCTACTCCTCAACCTCACTTTACCCCTCAAAATTAAAAAATTGCAATGGTTTTTCACTACAGTGGAAAAGGTCTCCAGAACTGGCTTTAGGAAAATTGTATCATCTTGGGAGGAGACTTTGGAGGTGGGAAATGGGGTGTGTTAAAACTTTACAGGCAACCTGAATCGCAAAGTGACTCAACACCCCTCTTGGTGGGAAGTGGGAGGGATGGTCACAGGGGGAAAGGAAATCAGAAAACCTATTCCAAGAACACATCCCTGGAAACTTAGCTCTTTCGAAGATCGTATTCATCACCATTATTGTTGTTTAGAATGCACAAGTGAATGATGTTATTTTACGTAAGAATGTTATGGCACAAGTTTCTGAGTCGGAATGCCATTTTCAACCTCTCCTAATCGAGTGGGCCTTTCCTTGGGCCAAGTAGATTAAAACAACGGCGGGATAGAATCTCCAGGTGGTTGCTGTTGGCAATTTTTACTACTGTTGGTTATTAGTAGTACCATCTTCAGGATTCCTTATTAGCCGCGGGCAATTTTTCTGTAAGCCCCGCTTCCTTTCCTTGGGGGAGGGAGGGAGAGGGGCGGACATGGTAAACAATCTGGAGAAATGGGAACCTTATTCACTTTGCTCCCTTCTCCTCCCTCCAAACACACACACACACACACACACACACACACACACACACACACGAAACAAAAAGCACACAGCGGACAGCGCACAACCCAAAGCAGCAACAGAGGAAAGCAACAAAAAATGTCCCCACACAGGACAAGAGTCGGGAATCTACCACGAATCTACGAGGCCTGCCCCTCCCCCCCAATTCACCCGGGCCGGGAAAGGGAGCGCAGAGACCACTCCCCAGGCCGCTCTCCCCTGGGAATCAGGGGGACCCTGGGAGCAGCTGCGCACGCTGTGGTGCCTTCCCTCCCAGCGCCCATCGGTGCACCTCGGTAGTGGGGGCCTCGGGAGATTGTCCGAGCCAGGCGGAGTCGGCTGCCCCGGGATGGATACACAAAGAGAAAAGGAGAGTTTGCAGGGCTGGCGGGGTAAAAAGTCTGCGGGGAAATGTGTGCAAATTAAGGAAGGAGGTGCAAGGAAACCGGCGAGTCCTCACCAAGATAAAGAAGAGGGTGCTTAAAGACGGGGATTATGAGGGAGAAACTGGGTACCGTGCAAAGGACAGGGGATTCTGCAGAGGAGAGTAGGAGTATATGAGTGCATGAACGAGTACACGGAAGACGAGTTCGTGCGTAGCCGGGGGCTCTGTGCGAAGGACAGGAGGAATTGGGAAGAAAAGGGGACTCTACATACCATAGGGGTAGGTGCACAGGCAACGGGACCTGGGCTGGGAAACGAGTCGGGCGTCTGGGCAGTGGAGAAAGGCAGATTGTCTGGCAAGTTTGGGGGCGCGAAAAGGGCCACCTACCTGCATAGTAACGACCCCCAGCTCCTCGACGGCCAGCCTCCGCATCTGGCTCGCCAGCACTTGCGCCTCGTCCAGGATGGAGAAGTCGGCGTCGGCCACGGCGCCCAGGAACCAGCACACCATCAGGCAGAGCAGCCAGAGGGGCGGCCGCCGCGCCCCGGCCCCAGCTCGGTAGGGCCAGCCCCGGCAGATGCCGGCCAGGGTGGCTGCCCCCGCTGTCTCCTCTTCCTCCGGCTCGCGGGCCATGCTGCCTGCCCCTACTCCCCGCGGACGAGTTCCAGGAGCCGGGAAGCGGGGAAGGAGCAACCGGAGGTGCGCCCAGGGCCCGCTCGGCGCACCCGGCAAAACTTTCTTCCTCTTCTGCCGACTCCTCGCCGCGCCGCCGCAGCGGCTCCTAAACTTAGGGGGCGCCCGGCTACAGGGCGGGAGCGCGGGCGGCCACCGTCGCCGAGCTCCGGTGGCGGGCGGGAGAGGAAGCGGTCGCGGAACGGCCCTGGGGACCCCGGACGTGTGCACGGTCCCCGCGGCGCGGCGGGCGTTTCCGAGAGACGCGGTGGCGGCACCCGCAGCCTGAGTTGCGCGGGCCGCGCGGCCAACAGTCCGGCTGTGAGCCGCGGAGCTTTCGCTTCCCCCGGGTCCCGGCACAGCAAGGCGGCGTTGGCGGCGGCGAGGGCGGGCTGGAGCGCCGGGCGGTTAGGAGGAGTGGCGACCGGGCTGGGGCAGTCACCGGAGCGTGGAGGGAGAGGGAAAGGTTTAAAAAAAAAAAAAAAAAAAAAAACTGAAAGAAAGAAAGGTAGGGGAAAGGGAGGTGTCTAGTGCCACCACGCTGCGCTACGGTTCCGTGCACTTCCCTGCTGTACCGCCGCTGCCACCGCTGCGGTGATTTATGTAACGAGAAGAGAGGCGGGGAAATTCCCCCAGCCGCCCCTCCTCTCTTTCCCTCGTTCCCGCCTCACAACCTCTCCCCCCCTTCACCCCTACCCCACGAGACGCCCTGGGGTGGGAGACGAGTCGCTCCTCCTGGGTACAAAGCCCCGACGGTTGAAGGGGGGATGGTCACTCGGACCCTTCCCGTTACCGGTGACAGCGGCCTCAGCTCTCACCACCTCCACCCACGCGAAGGACTCCGGGGTCCCACCCGTTTAATGTTCCACCCATCGAAAGTCCCTTTAAGTTCTAGGACTCTGCTTTCTGCCTGGTAGAGATTTGGGAAGGGGGGGACGGCCGACTGTGTGTCCACTTCCTTTCTTCTATGTTAATAATAGCTAGCACTCCTTCCATCACAGATTTTTTTAAAAAAATAAAACTAGCTGCCATGTGCCCAGCACTGTGCTCTGGGGTTTGTGTACATTATCCTTTAATCCCCAAGACATTCCTACGAAGTATCTTTATCCCAAATTTTTAGGTAACAAAGACTGAGGCTTAGAGAGGTGGAGTAAATTGCCAAAGGTCACCCAAGGGTTAAGAGTAGATCCAGAATTTAAGCGCAAGTCTGACGCTAAGGCCCTTGGTCTTAAAAACGAAGCAGTTCTTTCTGTCCCTCTTTGGAAATGAGCCATCTGATCCCATCAAAAGCAACAAAACTACTGAACCAGAGTTCCTCCCACACACCTGTTTTCAGCAGCAGGGGGAGGCAAGGTTAACCTTCCTGTTTGCTCCTGGCACAGGCCCTCTGAAAAATCACCTGTTGCACGCACCTGAACAAGTGGCTGGGAGCTGGGGGTGAATCCGGGGAGGAATGAAAGGTAGTCATTCCCCTTCCCAACCGTGGTGAGGTGGATGATTGTAGGCCCCTAGAGAACAGAACCATGTCCAGGAAGGTGAAGGGACTTGCCCAGGGCTACCTAACAGAAGTGGTAGCAAGACTAGAACCTGGATTTAGGGCTCTTTTTGCTTCATTCAAAACCTTCTTTCATTTGTCCGTGTATTCTCTTAAAAACTCACATGCTGTAAGCTTTGCCGGGCCCATTTTACCTCATTGTGATCATTTTGCTATTCTTAATTCCTCAATCAGCTTTGTCTCTGCCACATTATATGTTCTCATATTGGGCTACTCTCCACTCCACACCTGCCTTGAGAACATCGGGCTCTTGTAGTACCATTGTTCAGTTTGTGTAATGTTTGTTTTATGCAACCCTCACACCTCCTGGAACTGAGGTGAGTTTGTTGAGGGGAAGAACCGGTCCATTTACCTCCACATTCTTCTCTTAGCACCCACGAAACTCATAATAGGTATTGTAAAAATTATTCTTGAATTAATAAAGGGATAAAACTCTAAACATATATTCTATACCCAGAATTGAGCTGATGTTTACTAGTGAGATGATCTCATGGCTTCTATTTTTATTGCTATGCTTTTGCACATCATAATTAATCAGTGAGTCTCAAAACATTGGTCACAAAAATAATAATGACAGTTGGCATTAAGTTTTTGCATTGGATTCTTCAAGATTACTGTCACCAAGTCATCACACATCTTTAACTATCCTTCTGAAACTCCTTCCTAATGGCTTCTCCTTCTAGGAGCATCCTTTATACATTTCTCAGGACTATCATTCTATGTCCCGTTTTCTTTTTTTCACTCTAAGGTTCTTTTTGAGAATTCTTACACCCATATCTTTAATTATCACCAAAAATGCTAGAGTTTTGCAGACTTCTAAAGACCTCTCTCCTGGCTGGATCTCTATTTTCCAACTGTTTATTGGCTTCTACCTGAATGAAAACGCATCACTGCTTTCTCCCTCTAGACCTAGATCTGTAGGTCTGCGTTGAAGTCACTCACTCTCCAAGCGAGGTACCTCACTCCTCACATCCACTCCAGCGCCCTACAAATCTCTCACATCTGTCCCCTGCTCTGTCTGTATCCCATTGTCCAACTTCACTTCCTCATCACAGCTCACCTGCTTTATGACCTCTTCATGCATCTCCATCAAGACCTTCTCTATCCCATCATTCCATCCTCCACAATGAAACAAAAATCATCCCTCAAAGTCAAATCTGAACTTGTCGTTCACTAACCTAAACCCTCTCTGAGGCCCCATTAACACAATAGACAAGAGTCTTTGTGATCTGACCTGTCTGCTTTTCTGTGCATTTTGTAGCCACTCTGCACCCTCCCACCCCCCAATGCCTCACCATCCCCAGAAAACAACCTCATCCTTTTTCCTAAATGCCCATGATCATCATTTCGTGGCAGTCTTGAAAGCCTTCCTCTCTGTCCACCTGGCAAGCCCCTATTCTGAGAATGAGCTGTCAAATCAGTGAAGTCTTCTTGGCCCCACTCCCCATAGAGGTTATTGCTGCTCCTTTAGTGCTCCAAAGCTCTTGAAGCTTCTTCTTTCCACCCTTAACTGCATTTGAGAAGCAGCATTGTGATTGTCCCTCTGAAAGTCTTGCTTTCTCCATCATAATGTTTCTCAAAGTGTGGTCCATCAACTACTTACAGCAGAATCACCTGGGGTACTTTTGATAAACTGAAAATCCTGGGTCCCTTCTGGGGCCTACAACAGAATCTTTTGAGGTGAGGTATGTCCAGAAATGTGCATTTTACAGGATCCCCAAATGAGTCTTACAAACTTTGAAGTTGGGGAACCACTACTAGATTGCAAGCAAGCTCAGTAACTCACGCATCCTGGAGCTTGAGCATTTAACCCAGTGCCTACAACCCGTTAGGTTCTCAACGGTCAGGGAGGGGCATGTGACTATTTCTATGCTATCAATGGGGAAAATCTTAGAGAAATAAAGTCATTTGCCCAAAGGTAATACAACTTTTGGATGGTGGTGCCAATGTGCAAACCCAGGTCCTCAGATAAGAAATTGCAAATTCTGAGCTACTGCTCCAGTGTCACAGAGAATGCTTACATACATGTATGTGCCAGTAAACAATAGACCAAAAATAGCTTATTACCTGATAGACTACTAATTCATAATGCCCCCTGTCCATATAAATGAAATTGTCCTACTCATTGACCCCTGCTCAACACTAGGTAATTGTTTTCCAAGGAGGGAACTGGTTAGACCAGGGTGGGCATGTGACATCAAAGTAGCCAATCTATAGCATTCAAGGCATGGTGCAAAAGATTAGCTGTCCCAAGCAAATTTTCACTCTCAAAATGTTTTAGTGAGGAAATACTAAGAGGAAAAAGCAGGTAGAAGTAAACTTGAAAGGACATGAGAGGAGCCAGATGGGCCATGATTCCCATGTAAAAGCCATATACCATGGTAGCTACAAGAAGACCCTGGAATCAGAACACTTGGGTTCAAATCCCAAGTACAACATTTATCTCTGTAACCTCTGTAGGGTTTAACTTCCTTTAGCCTCAGTTTCTTCACTTGTATGATGTAAACAATAGTATCCATGTTTTTTTGTGTGAAAAGGCACGTGTCTTGATATCATGCTAAGATTCAAGTTCAAGTGTGCATTTTATTTAGAGAGAACTTATTGACCATGTGGCTGTTTGAACTACAAAATGCACTGCACCTGCTACATAGAAGCACCCACAAAATAGTAGGTAAGATTCTACAAGCTCAAGTTATGAGGGCGGAATCAGTATGAATAAGCCAAGGAAGCCAGTCAGAGAGAAAGGAAACTAAACTACACTAAACTGTCACAGAGACCAGCACCAAGATCCCAAACTAATGTCATTTTGGAACTTTTCTATTCTAATTCCAGTCTACATGCACTACTAATAATAGACTAATTTTTTTCCCTTTTATCTTGTTGTAACTCTAAGAATCAAGTTCAAGTTCAATCATCTACTCTGTACAGAGAAGGCACTATTGACTATGTAGCATCTGAACTACAAAATGAGTTTTTAAAAGACTGGTAGGTGGGCCACAGTTGTTCCTAGGAGAACTTAGGACTTACCACATAAAACCAATTTGTTGGCTCCACTTTCTCCTCAGAGTGCTCCTGTACATTTGCATGTGACTAAGTTGACACACCTGCTTACTATCTGCTCTCCTTCCAGAAGCTCCAGTACTTAACATGCAGCCTTATAATTGTCCAGTTGAAAGTCTGTTTTCTCCTCCTTAATGTTTCTCACAGTGTAGTCTATTGACCACAAATACAGCAGAATCACCTGCCAGGGACAGTGTCTCCCTTATTCACTGCCATGACCAGAGATAGGGTCTAGCACATTTTTTGACCCAGAGTAGAAACCCAAGAAATGTTGAACCAAAGAATTTTAAAAAGAAATTTAGGAGCATTTATGAATCATTAACTCAGTGCAAGGAGCTGCACTAACAATTTTGTTCATTGACTTCTAAAGAAGAATGGACCAAGATTCTGCATCAAATTGGCTACACTTCCATATTCTGGGCTGTAGAAAGCCACTTCAGTGAAACACCACCTGGAGCTACTCATTGGCCACGGTTCCTGCCACAGAAAGATGCCCTGTGTCAGACTGATTTAAAGAACTCTGGGTCAGATTTCCAAAAATGTGATGTGGAGTTCCCAAGCTACCACGATTTCCCTTTGCATGATCTGAGATGGAAACAAGACCAAAGTTAACAGCAAATTCTCAGCCTAATGCTGCTGGCAGTCCTTCTGTTCAAAACAATAACTGGCTGCACTCTATATTGAACCTGTGAACTCAGGGCGCACCAGAGAACAGAACCAGCAATTCCAATGGCAGAAATTAGCTCTTACTCATTATCTTCTACAAGACTTCAGATCTCAGTAAGTGTGATTTATTATTAACTAAATGGAAATGGCTAATCGACTAGACAGAATCCTAGATCACGGATCCACCCTGTTTTTTGCATTCTTCCTGTTGATTTTAAAAATCATCAGATTTCCCACTTCCCTTCAAATTGGGAGCAAAGAAAAAATAATAGTAATAGTTATAATTTACTGATGCCCTGTATATGGCCCACAACGAATCATTTAGTATGTGTCTCCTATGCTCTATCACTTTTAGCATTAAAAGAGAGAGGAGAAGATTATTACTGAGATTTTATGTATAGAGAAATGAGGCTCAGGAAGGTTAAGTAACTTGCCCTGGATAACAGGCTAGTAAGCAGCAGAGCTAAGATGGAAACCCAGGTCTGTTTGACTCCAAACCCAACTTTTTTTGCAGTGCCTCTCTGAATGAGAATAAAGAAAGAAAAGAACAACTGGCTTTCCATGGGTCTCTGTCTAAGAAACATCCCTATTTCCAGGGCAAAAGCTGTTCAATAAATATTTATTGGGCATTTGCTATGTATCAAGAATTTGCTGGTTGCTAGGGATACAAAGATGGAAATGATTGGTTGCCTTTAAGAATTTTAGAATTAGTGACAACACAGAATTTCAGAATTTAAGACAGATAATATATACAGCAAGTTCCTCCAAGCTTTTCCACTTGCTCTCCCTATGCCTTGAATGCTCTGCCTCCAGATACCTGCATTTCACTGTCAAAACTGTGAAGGGTCTGAGACTATACTCCACTTGCAAGCCAGTAAGTCAGCCTCATGGATGCTGGCAGAAGACACAAGACTTTTGGGTTACAGACAGAGGACTTTATTACTCACAGCAATAGCAATAGCAAGAATGTCCACATTTGTGACAGTTCTCTGAACCCTAATTCCCATTAGACAATGTCAAGAGGACCAGGCGACACCTGCATACACAGAGGGTAGCACTGAAGGAGAGGAATCGCAAGCTTAGATAACCTAAACCTTTTATGAGATGCAAACGAAACTATCCTTTGCTCCAGAGTGAGATATACTTAATATGCTGGACAGAAAGCAAATTTGCCCTTTGTTCCAGAGAGAGAAATGGTCTCTACTTGGCAAGGCTGTTCTCTATAGAGGCACCCTTGAAAATACAGTCCAGAACAAAAGGGCAGCCATGAGTGTCTTGTTTGCAAGGTATGCAGAAATGCAAGAAATCCATAAAGCATTGTCTCCCAACATCATCTGCTTCTATTCTGTGCTCAGATGCGCAGGGAGACCTTCCTTAACCATTCTATCTAATTGCAATCCCTTTCACCTTCCCTTCAGGAACTCCCTATCCCCTATCTCCCTAGTCTACCTATATCATCTAATGTAATATTTACTTATTTTGTTTGTTGTAAGCTCCATAAAGCAACAATTTTTGTCTGTTTTGTTAACATATCTCCAGTGTCTAAAATAGTGCCTGACACATAGAAGATACTCAAGTAATATTTTTTTATATTTATTACATATTTATTTAAATATATATTTATTATATTTATTATATAAATATATTTATTATATTTATATTTATTATATTTATATTTATTATAGAAAATATTTATTTTCTATAATATAGAAAGCTCCAGGGTTGGAGGTTAGGCACTAGAAACTATGGGAGAACACTTCCTTTAATGTAGGAGAGAGGTAAGAGAAGGCTCCCTGGAAGAGATGGCACTGAGGAGTGTCTTCAAGGATAAGCAGGAGTTAGCCATGTAAAGAAAAGCAACCCTGGAAGAGGGAAACGCACAAAGACAAAAACAATACAGTGGGCAGAAAGGAACAAAAAGAAGTTTAGGATGCCTACAGTATCACATGGGGAGAGGCAGGGAATGAGGCTGTTGATGAAGACAGGAGATTTGGTCCTTGGCCAAGGGGCTTGGATTTTCTCTTGTGAGTGATGGGGAATGACTAAAAGGTTTTAATTAGGGGAGTGACATTTCAGAATGATTACACTATAGTTGTGTGGAGGGGGGATTTAAGGCAGGGACTCTACTCATATATTCATCAACTGTATTAAGTAGATGCTCAAACGTATCCAAATATTTCTAAATAGAAAGCTGAAATTCCCAGGGGAAAGTATGATATGGGTTTTTAATTAAAACAAAACAAAAACAAAAAATTAAAACATACTAACAAACCATTCAAGGAAACATATGAAACAACATAACTTAGAGAGTCTTAGAAGCAAAGAGCAAGAATTGACTCCCAGCTAGTCATTTCTTTGCACTAAAATCAGAAGACATTTTCTTTTCCCATGGGCTTAGTGTCCCCTTGATTAGACATAGTGAGAAAGGTTCCATTTTACCAAACATTTTTAAATCCTCTAACAACCTATTTAAGCATAATAGAATCAAAACAAATCAAAGCAACTATAATGTAAGTGTCTAATATATAGAAGGGACAGTGCTGCTCGCTGTGAGTTTACACTGTAGCCAGGAAGGCAAGCCTGAGAAATAAAGTTAAATAACAATGAGAGATTTAAACTACAGATGAAGACTGCAATAGAAGACAGGGAACAAAGTAAATGAATTGTACAGGCAGTAGTTTGCATAATGAAACAATGACTATATATGGAAATGATATAAATAGCTAATATTTTCTGAATGCTTACTAGGTTATAGACATTATGCTAAGTGTTTAAAATGGGATTATCTCATTTAATCCCTAAAACTCTGAGTAATAATACTATTACATATATATTATATATGTAATATATAGCTAAAATTATCAAGCTCTCACTAGGTTCTAGGCACTATAATAAGTGTTTTAAATGGATTACTTCATTTTATCCTTGCAAAGAACCTATTAGGTAGGTGTAATCATACCCATTTTACAGATTAGGAAAGTGAGATTTAGTGAGATTATGTTCTTTGCCTAAGGGTTTCACAAGTAATATGTGATGGTGTCATTGATTTAAATCCAGGCCATTGCTCTTGATCACAGTGCTATCCTTTCTCATAATGACAGATAGACACTATTATCAAATCCATTTTGCAAGAGAGGAAACCAATGCTCAGAAAAGTTGAGCCATGTACTCATGTCTGTAAGAAAGCTAAAGGACAGGAACTTAACCACAAAATATTTTGAAATTTCAGAAACCTTGACAGTTATGGCTTTTACATTTTATCAATGAAGTCCAGCTGACTTGATCTTGAATTAGTATATGCATAACTTAAGATCAGATTCTGATTTTAAAACTCTTTATGATACACTCACTCCAGGGGCTATGCTACATATTAGAGAGTAAGGATGTGACTGGTGCACTTCCTGCCGTAAGGGGCCATGCTGGGTAGCAAGGACACATTCTGAACTGGTAACTGCAAGAGTGAAGAACTTTCCAAAAGGCAGATACTGTGCTAGGCACTTTCAAATCAGTACTCCTGTTATACTGTTGTCTCCACTATGCTAGAGAATTCTAGAAGTCCCACCACAGTGGATGTGCATACTGAGCTTTGCAACTTCACCTTAGAGCCCCAGGGATAAGGAGAAGAAAAGAACAAGTCTATTTGTATCTTCTAGCATTTCCCTACCTGAAATGCCCAAGCAAGCTCTCAAAACATGCAATGGAAGTGTCTGAAACAGGTCCAGAAGATCTCTCATTTCACCTGCCACTTGTCACTCTAGTTTTTCCCAGTCCATTCAATTCCACTTTTAACCCCATATTCTCACCTTCACCATCCCTGGGTTTGATGAGCCCTGTTGGACTCATTACTTTAACATGTCACCTCAGACTCATTTGGATTGCTCGCTCTCTGGCACTGGGCATGCCATGGTGAGTGCCCTTTCCCTCAACTCACAGCACTGACTGGGTGGACCTGCTTCCTGCCTCAGGGAGCATCACGCAAGTGCAACCTGGGGGCATCAAGTTTGAAATGAGTGAGTTGGCCATGAATTTTTTTTTTTTTTTTTTTTTTTTAGTACTTGGTTAAATGATTTCATTTCTCCAGTGTCTATCCATGATCCCACATAAGCTCTGAGATAAAAAGAAATTCTTTAGGACACAAGGACTTTCAGGATCTGGTCCCAGATGCATCTCTCTTCTGCCCCCACTACCCTCCTCCCAGCACACGCTTCCATCCCAAGCACCAGCTAAAACAAGCTTCTTGAATCTCTGATTACATCCCCTTCTTGTTCCACATCTCCATGACTTTGCTCTTTAGATTTCATCTAATATCTTTCCTCACCTTTTCAACCTGCTATCTCCTCATCCTGGGAAACTTTTCTTGACCATTCTGCCCCTTCCCCAGGTAGAAAGAGCCCTCTTCTTGATGGTCCCTCAGCCTGTTCCGGTCATTACCTTTATCACTCCACAATGTGATAAAATTGCTAGTTTCTAGCTGTCTTTCTCAGAGGGCAGTCACTACCTTCGGGGGAAAAGCAACTTGGTTTTGGCCTGTTAATACTCTACTTCTCAGCAGCAAATGGCACATCATGGGGACTTAATAAACATTTATTTAACTAGTCATTGCTCTAGATCACAGTTTTCCCATTGGATGTTACAAGCGTGAGGAGTGTGGGTTGCTGCTCTCCTTTGAAGGTGAGTGTCAGGGCTGCTACCCTCCGGATGGACACATCCTGTGCAAGGCCTGCAGTGCCTGGCACATCCAGGAACTCTCAGCCACCGTTAACTACAGATTGCTGAGTCTTCCCAGAAGCATTGGCTGCGTTCTCAGCTCCCATCAACCACCCTCTTGACATCTGCCTTTACAACTGTGTCACCAAATGCTTTGTCCTCTTCTAATCATGAAATAATATTCCCTCAAGAGTTTACAAAACCAAAACAAAAACAAAAAAATAGACGAATCTATCTCTTACTATGTAGCCTCCTTACAGATCTGGAGACTATTAAGTGTTTGCAGAGGTATCACATTCAAATGCCCTTCAGGGACCAGGCCCATAATGCAATACATTAACTGGCCAAGTGGGGATGTGTGTCCTGTCTACAGTGACCTCCGGTTGAGGCACATGAATTTCCTTGGGGATAGAAAGAGAACCTGGACATATTGTCTAGTTTCTCCTTCTGTCAATAGATGAAGATTTATCTTTTTTTCCTTTTTTTCCATAGTTTCAAATAAGAAAGTTTCACAACTTTCACTGGAAGTAGTATATCAATAAGATTAATATTAAAACATCAAATCCACGTTTTTCCATCCTACTGAGTTTCCTTCTGTGTTTCTCTGCTCATTACCATGAGAACAGAAACAATACTGTTCACATGTTCTGTTTACCACTTAGCACATGGTGGGTGTTTGATTAGTGTTAAAAGAGTAATCATGATATGCAGGTGAAAGGAAAAGTTATGTATTTTTAATGAAAGAGTGTGACCATAATTTTCCTTTTAAAAATGCATTCAGCCTAAATGTTATTTCTTATTTATATAACCCTTGTCTTTTCCATGCCACATCAGCAAGAGGACAAAAAAGAGGTTCATGTCATTGTCAAAAAGGTATTTAGCTCACAACCCTCTTGATTCTGGTCATTCACTCATTCATTGATTTATTTATCCAGCACGTGCCAGGCACTGTGGTTATTACTCCAACTCTACTTGTACCCAGGGAGTTTCTTTCAGTTCATCCCTCACCTTTCTTCCTTAAAAGTTCCAGGTGGTGACTCCCAGGGGTGTAAATCTCCCTGGCAACGCAGGATATGACTCCCGGGGATGAATCTGGACCTGCCATCGTGGGATTGAAAACATCTTCTTGACCAAAAGGGGGATGCGAAATGAAACTAAATAAAGTTTCAGTAGCTGAGAGATTCCAAATGGAGTCGAGAGGTAACTCTGGTGGGCATTCTTATGCACTATATAGATAACCCTTTTTAGGTTTTAATGTATTAGAATAGCTAGAAGTAAATACCTGAAACTATCAAACTGCAACCCAGTAGCCTTGACTCTTGAATATGATTGTTTAACAATGTAGCTTACAAGGGGTGACAGTGTGATTGTGAAAGCCTTATGGATCACACTCCCTTTATCCAGTATATGGATGGATGAGTAGAAAAATGTGGAAAAAAATTAAATGAAAAATAGGGTGGGGGGTATGGTTTGGGTGTTCTTTTTTACTTTTATTTTTTATTCTTATTTTTACTTTTTCTGGTATACGGAAAATGTTCAAAAAATAGATTGGGGTGATGAATGCACAACTATAAGACGGTGCTGTGAACAGTTGATTGTACACCATGGATGATTGTGTGGTATGTGACTATATCTCAATAAAACTGAATTAAAAACAAAAGTTCCAGGTGGTTCTGCTGTTCTCTACTGTTCCTCATTACTAGCTAGAAACCCATCTGGCCCCAGATTCTGGTCTGCTGCTATGAACCAAAGGTGATTTACAATATATTTAGCCACCCCTTTGGCATCAGAATGGATGCTGGCTGGAAACAGAGTACTCCCACATGGGCCCACCCGTACTCCCTGCGCCTGGGCTCCAGTGCTGACATCAGCACCCAACAGCACTGAGCTCTTCCTGAGTACCAAGTGCTTTCTGTTGAACTCTCGACTCTCATCCCCAATCAGTCTTCCAATAACTTGATGAAGGAGACACTACTATTATCCCCATTTTATAGATGATGAGACTAAAGGACAAAGCAGGATCCACACACAGACATTCTGGTTCCAGGCACCAAGCCAGTCATCACTGTGTTAAACTGCCAAGAGTCACCCACTGAGTGAGATGACTCTTTCAGTCAATAATACCAACAATAACAGTCAATAGTAACAATAGTAATAACAATAACTCTGGGTGTGGCAGACACTGCTGTCTTCAAATATTGAGAAACCTGGGTCTCTGACATTATAAAAAGCTTTATCAGCCCTGGATCAACTACTTGACTTTTACATGAGAGAGACACGAGCTTCTCTTCTATTTAAGCCACTATTATTTTGGATTTTCTGTCCCTTGCAGCCAAAACCAATCCTAACTGTGCTAATAGATTGTGTGTTTCCTTTCAGATCCATTTCTATTCTGCTTTGCTTCCTATTGCAAAGGGGCTGACCCCTGGGTTCAGAGGGTGGGAAGTGCTGTTGGCTTACCTTGGCTCTTGATCTCTGGGAACAACATCGTCACCCTTTATCTTTACAGCCTGGGGATGGTAGTAGCTTCCTGCTGTGGCCAATCTCTGGTTTTCCTCATCATCCTTTGTTTGGCTTTCTGTTCTTCCATCCTCATGTAGCTAATTCCCTGAATTAAATTTCCTTTGTTCTAAATACTTGAAATAGTTACAGCTTGCTTGACAAGCTTAGTATATTATACAAAGCCCTTTAGGTAAATTTTCTTTTTCTCCTCACTCTCTAAGACAGATGCTCTTTTGCCCACCTTACAAAGAATGCAACTGTATATGACCTCCCTGAGGTCATGTGGTAGACAAAGGAGTGTCCAATTCCAAAGCCACAATGCACATAAACAAAGTACAGAAAACCTGACTCTATTTTAGAATTTTCTGACTTTTCAAAAGTAGCCATACTTTATCAGGTTAGTGTTCAAAGGTCTGGATGCGAAAGCTCTTCTTATGACATCACTTCAATTTACCCAGGTAGGTGGTCATCTCCATCCTCCAAGAGTCTTCCCAAAACAGGCCAATGTCCTTTTTATTTAAAGACCAAACAAATACAGGTCTAATTTTAAAATAAATAAGCCATTTCTAAAAAAAGAAAGCCATTTCCCACTTGTTGTTCTTAAGCTCCTATTGGGTGCCAGGCACTAATCTTTAATTCTGTGAAGGTTGAATATTTTTCTCTGTAAATGTGAGAGACCCTGAAGGACTGAGAACATTCCACCAGGGCCTTCGCAGCTATTCCTCCTCATGCCCTCTTACACATTGCTTTGGCCCCTGTTTTTCTCTATCCTCGATGAAGTCCAAATTACCCATGCGATGGCTGCTAATCCACAATAACAGTTAATCTCTCTTTGGAGAACCACCCTTAACCAACTATTCCTGAAACCAGCTGAACTTTGGAACAGCTCCTGCCAATGTCCTATGGAAACCTTTTGCCTTCTTGTCCAAGTTAGAATGCTCCTTTAAGAGCCTTCTCCTGCCCAGCATTTTAAAATAAGGGCTTGTCAGTGGTGCTTTGGTTGCTTTTCTTCTGTATAAAGGCCAACGTCCTTTAACTCTTCTCTGTCTTAGAAGTTTCCAGCCTTCCTCAAAGTCCCTTTGCACCCTGGGTTAGGGGCCTGCTTAATGTCGCTTCACATCGAAGTCTTATTAATTAAGAACTGCATTTACTCAGTCATAAAACTTATCATAAAATTAAATCATATGATTAAATCATAAAAGTTATTGAGTGTGTAGTATGTGCCTAAGGGCTAAGGTCTGGGGCAAAACAAACATAAATAAGCCCCAGTTCCTGCACTTAAAGAGCTCATTGTCTAGGAGAGCAGAGACACATATATAAAATAATAAAAACATTCATATGTGAAGTACTATAGCAAAATCAAGCACTATAGTAACAGAGTAGAGGTGTGAATCTTGAGCTGGTTCTTGAAGAATAAGTAGGAGTTTGTGAAGTGAAGAGGATTGGAAGTCATTTCAGGCTGAAATAACCAACGTATGCAAATGTTCAAAGGCATGAAACATTTCATTTGCATGAAATTTGTACATGGAGTTTACACCCCAATATGAACCTCTTTTGTATTTTCTACAATATTAAGCAAAGGAATTCCTTTGCAATAAAAAGCAAAAAATATTTAATATCTACCCAAATTTACATTGTATATATTTTTATATGTATATACACATATGTTTTGTATGCATATATTAATACAGATATTCGTACTTAACTATATACCTATATTCTGTATAAATATTATATATGCTGTATGTTTGTATATAAATATAAGTAGACATGTATACATATAATATTACATTTTTACTATGTATGTAAATATAGCCAAATGCATCTCCTTTCTTTTCTTTTCCATATTGCCAGCACATTAACCTAACTCTCTGAATACAAAGAATAAAGATGAAGAGAAGAATTAATGTAATGTATTATCAAAATCAGGAAATCTAATTGCCTGGATTATACTGTAACTGTATTCACCACACCACTGAGTATCTAAGGAACAATGATTGAATTGTAAGCCATGGACACATGGCTTTGTACAAGGATATTCCTTCATAGGGAAAAGTAGAAATGGACCTTACAGACTCAAGTTCCTTTCTGGAATACTATTAAAGAACAGGTCCTATAATCATTACCTTTCAGCTGAAAGTAAGATATGAGCAGAAAAGGTATTTTCTACTGGGCTGGAGTTGGTTCACATCTATCAGTTTCCAAAACGACAGTCTGTCCAACATTCTTTTTACTCAGGGAGAAAAAAGGAGTCGACCTAATATAATACTGCCCAGAATTCTCTAAGGAGGCCTCTGGCTAACCTTAGAATTCCCACCCCAATGTTAGCTTCCATTACCGTGGTATTTGGTGTTCAGGAGGCTTCCCATGCCGCCCTCCAGCTCAGCCCTCCTGCCAGCTGAGCTGACCTCCTGGTGGGTTTCCCTTCTGGTCTTCCAGTTTTCTTCTGCCATTCTGACTTCAGGAAAAGGGGAATATAAATCCTATTGGGAGGGAGGAGTATATGATATGGGAGAAGGCCCCTTCATAGAGAAGGAAAAGAAAAGTTAGTCCTCTTGGCATCAATAAGTAGGGCTTTGGAGGAGAGAAGATAAGGGTAAGTAGAGGAGGTAAGACATGTATCTGACTGTCTCCTCCAGCCTGAAAGCCACTGGGTGAGGGTGGAGGATGACTTGAACACAAGCAGATGCATTTGAAGAGGCACACAGCTGTAGGGCTTGATCGTTGCTTCTCTAAGAAGAACCCAGAAAGTGCTGTTGAACACAGCATCACCAAGCTATAAGTCGGAGAGAACAGAGAGACCTAGCATGGTGGCAGAAGACAGAGATCTCCCCAGTTTCATAAGGAGCCATAGTGGTTGGCAAGAAGAGGGTTCCTAGGTTTCCTGTGGACCTGAAGGAGTCTGAGGAAGACAGAAGGGGCATGAACCATGTCTTTTACCTCCCGAAGCGGTATGGGATTGACCTACCACTAGGAATGAGAAGGTGCATGGTTCTGCCTCTGTTGAACCTTAATGACTGGAGATAGGGGAGGAAAAGCCCAAAAGGGCATTAAAAAATGGACTGTCTGGTAGAGCTGACAGCAAGATGCCACTGGCACCAGAGACATGAATTTGTGAGAACCCCACTAGAACAGAGCATAGGTTTTTATGGCTGCAAAATGTAGCAGTGGGTCCCAGCCAAATGGCAGGGATAAGAACAGAGTTGTCAAATGGCATTGAACACTGGCAAAGATCCAGAGGACAGGATGGGGCCAGGAGCCCCTCTTCTATCACCGGGAGGATAGGCAAGTTATCCTCCAACAAGGAACAACCTTGGAAGAAGGGGGGAAAAGAAGGCAACACTGGAAAATGAGTATTTAACCTAAAGAGAGCAAGTTTAAACAAAATTTAACTGAAAGAGATAATTGTTTGGTATATTCAAGTATAGTCTTCCTTTTACTCAGTGAGATGGAACCTACTGAAGAAGTATAAATTCAGCAAAGAAAATTTAAAATCTTCAAGTTTCCCACATATGCTAAGTTTTGTACTAGGAAATAACTTGGCTACATTTGCTAGTGGGGCTGGCTTAAAGGACCTTACACGTGCTAGGCATGCAATAATATTTTAGTAAATGCCTTGAATGGATAAATAGGATTCTGCAATTCACTTTGCCCTGGCAATTGTCAGATGGATTATCAAACTTACTCCCACAGCTAATTGAAGATTCCATGGCTTCCTAATTAACCAAATTTTAAGGTCTGAAGATAATGAATTATTGCTTAAGTCTATAAGCAATAGACTTATTGCTTAAGACTTATCAGACCTACAAATATATGAATTCTGCATTTACTTATTCATCAATACCATTTCAAAAATCTTTCCTACTGTATTTACTGCTCTTGTCAACCATTTCCAGCCTCTTCCTAATAAGGCCCAAAGACTTGGAACAAGAAGGAGAAAAATAAATTGTGCAACCTAAACGTATTCTTAGGATCTGCCTCTGTCACAATCTGCCTGTCATGAACTGACCCTCTTTAGGAAAATTCACTTATCTATACCTACAATCCAGGTTATGTACTTTTCACCATAATGATTAGTTGTAACAAAATTATCATTGTATATCTAGCACTTGACAGTTCACAGAACTCTTTAAACATTTGATTTATTCTAATTTTACAACCCCAGATGTCTGTAACCCACTCTAATCATGCCTGTGTGGCTACCGCTCCACTGAGAATACTTTTATCAAGTGGTCAATGACTTCCATCGTGCAAAACTAGTGGTAAAAGGTCAGTGCTTATCTTATTGACCTCTCAATACCACTCAAAACACTTTCTGCAAACATTTTCTTCACTTTGTTTTGGGTCATACTCTGCTTATATTTTCCTAATTTGGTGGCTTCTCTACTTTTCCTTCTCTTCTTGACCCTGAAATGTTGGACGGCCCCACGTCGTTGTCCTTAGATTTCTATTCTCTGTAGTCACTTCCTAGGGGATCTGATTCAGTGCTGTGCCTTTACATACTGTCCTAAGTCCTAAATTCATTTCTCCAGGTCCAGCCTCTCCAGTCTTCTTACCTTTGTCTTAACTACTTGTCTGACTCTACACTTACTAGTGTTGTCCTTGCTTCAAGCTGCTCTAGACTTGTAGCCTTGCTCTGCCCATTGTTTTCTAGGTTCTGGCCCTTATTTATCTTGTACAACTAGCTCCATGTTTGTATAATGACCCCATGAGTATTACTATGCTCTCCTTTACAGATGAGGAATTCAAGACTTTGTGATAGGAAGTAATGGGCCCAAGTTTTCCTAGCGAGGCAGTGGTAGAATTATTTGAAAACCAAGGTTTGTTTGACTCCAAAACCACATTCTTAAAGACTCTGTTAGCCTATCAATATGAAGTTTATTTAAAATATTTTAATGTTAATATTCATGTAACCACCACCCAAATCAAGATCTAGAACATTTTCAACACCCCAGAAGGCTTCTTTCTGCCCCTTGCCTGTTCTGACTTCTATCACCATGAATTAGTTCTGCCTGCTTTCGGACTTCACAGAAATGGAATTGTACCATGTGATGGTTAGTTCATATGTCAACCTGGCTAGGTTATGGTGTCCAGTTATTTGGTCAAGCAAGCGTTGCCTAATTATTACTGTGCATTTCATGGATTTAAATCATTAGTCAGTTGACTGCATCTATGGCTGACTACATCTACAATCAACTAAGGAGATTGCATTCAGCAATGAGTCTCATCCAATCAGTTGAAGTTCTTAAAGGGAGAACTGATAATTTCAGCAGTCAGAAAGAAGAATTTCTATCTCTACTTCAGCTTCTCTAACCCAGCTTCTTCTGGGGAACTCATCAAAACCTTCACCAGAATTCCCAACTTGTGGCATACCTATGGAAATCAGACTCGCCAATCCCCAAGGTCACTGAAGCCAGTATATATGTGTATGTGTGTGTGTGTGTGTGTAATCTCCTGTCAGTTCTGTTTCCCTGGGGAACCCTGACTGATACAGCCTCTCTGCAGTCTTTTTTGTCTACCTTTGATTACTCGTCATGGTGTCTTTGAGATTCATCTGTGGTGGGCAGATCCAAAGGTGACCCCCAATGGTCCCCACCTGAATCCTATACCAAAGGAATTTCTAAGTGATGAGGTCATTCTGGGATGGCACAATCAGAGAAGTGACACTGGAGCTCAGGCTTGAATGCTCAGAAAGGTTTGGAGGGACAGAGCAGGGAACCACAGCTGACTTGGGCAGGCAGGGCAGGCTGGGCCAGCTGTCCAAGGCACTGCACATACACTAGAAGAAGCACTGTCACAACTGAGATGTGAAAAACAATAGACAAGCCTGTAGATGCAGTCACTCAACCCTAGAGACATGATATACTGTAGGAAGCAGGTCTACTTAGTATTCCATAAAGAGCCTCTTACCCTCCAGCTATTTCAGTGATTCTAGTTTCTGATTCTCAGAAGCCAGCATTTTTTTCATTAATTTTTATTTGTAGGTTTTTAGGGTGCTTTTTTGGCCATTGTTTTAGGTCTATTTACCTTCTCCTGCATGTCATTGCTCTCCAGAACACAATGTTTTATAAGAATCTGCCATTATTCTGGTATCTTCTAAAGAATTATTCCAATCACATCCAGCCAAGGAAGAAGCAAACGTACTTCCAGGCACAATCTCCATCCTATGTTATTTCCCTTGTACTCTCAGCCTCCTGCCTTCACAGATTTCCTCACAGATTCATTTCTTTTTGATGGGCCTACACAGCTGTCAACAAATGTATTAAAAATGGATTTCTGAATTCACTAGGAGTACCTTGGGATTGGAGAGGCAGCATCAAAAGTGTGTTTTCAACACAGTCTGCAGCAGCAAGAAGTCTGATGCACACCAAGCTTTTCAGAAATCTGAAAAAAAAAAAACACCCACATTTTTTCCAATGGAAATACTGATGGTATAATATCAAAAATAATGGAAAATACTCTGGGAAATATTCCTGCATTCACCAACAGTTTAATCAAGTATCTACTAATTTATCAATCCTCAGATTATCAGAATGCCCCAAGTCAAAGGGAAACAGGATTGAGGTGGCCAATTCTAATCTTTTGGAGAAAGAAAAGTTTAGGAAAATAGTAAAAATAAGTTAGATGGGAATATACGACCCAAATATGAGGTACCAGACTCTGTTCTCAGCATTTTTACATATATATTTTGGCTGGGTCTTTCTGTAGGTTGTAGATATCTGCTTACTTTTGTAAATTTACCTAAAGCCTTATGCTAGCATGAGGTACACAGTTCTGCCTCTCCATGTTATCTCTTTCCTGTTACCCACCACACCCCTTCAGCCTACATTCAGCATCCCTGCCAGTATGTTCTTGGTTCTTAAGCTCCCTCCCCTACAACCTGCCTCATGCTGACTCTTCACTAATCCCTCCTCCCTTCCCTGCTCCCCTCCTGACTTCACTTACCCTAAACCAGCCTCTTAGAAGGAATGTATATATCTGATGGCATCTATGTGCATACCAGTTCCTATTTTAGTCCGGGACTTGTCTGGGTGGAGTGTTGGTTTAAAGGCTGTGCAATGTGAAGGTGGCATCTTAACTTATGCTCTTGAAATGTGGGCAGGTGGACTGAATTAAAGGCCCATTTCCCTTAGATGGGTTTGCTTATCAGTTTGAGAAGATAAAAAAAGGAAAAAATTATCGGGAAGAAAGGCAGCCAAAGTAGGTAGAAAAGATTCATCTTGGGTACTACAGCCCTATTTTAATTATCAGCCATCCATTTTCTTTAGTCACCCCATCCCAAATTCCCTGCTACCCTAGGAATAGTATCCCACTGGCAGATTTTGAAGCTCTTTACTTTATTGTTTGTAACAGGGTGAAAAATATTTCTTATCTTAGCATCTGGCACCAGAGTTTCTTTTAGGGAGAGAAATGGTTTAGGGAGAGGTAATGGTTTAAGGAAAGGGGTCCCTCAAAACAGAAAAATGATGGCCAAACTGCTCTATGTAAGATGAGGAATTAGGGGAATGGTGTGCATATACACGTGTTCTCCTGAAAATGGAAGGAAGGAAAAGTTAAGAGAGGAGAGAGATGGAAGGAGGTGGAAAGAGGAGCCAGCAAGATGAAAAGAGGCTGAAACTTCATGGAGTGAAGACCCAGAAAAAACTCCTTGGATTGGGTAGGAGAAGGTTTTTTTATTTTTAAATTTTTTAATAAAATTTTTATTTTGAAAGAATTTCAAACTTACAGAACAGTTGCAAAAATAATGCAATACCCTAAGAGAACTCCAACATAGTCCCCTACCTGGATTCCCAGATCCATCAACTATTAACATTTTGCCAATATTTGCCATATCATTCTATCTGTTCATCTATCTGTGTATCTGTTTATCTATCTGTCAATCTATTTATCTATCTATTTTCTAAAGAGTTGAGGGCAGGTTGTACACATCATGCCCCTTGAACACTTAATACTTGCATATACTTTTCCTAAGAACAAGAATGTTCATTATGTAACCACCTCAAGTACAGTTATCAAGTTCAGGGAATTTAACATTGATATAAAGCTTATAGTCTATAGTCCAGTTTTTTCATATGTCTCAATAATGTCTTTTTGGGCATTTTCTCCTCCATTATTAGATCTAAGATCATATATTGCATTTTAGTTGTTATTATCTCATTTGTCTCTCTTCTTTTAAAAAAATGGGGAAACATATATACAACATGAATTTTCCCATCGCAACCACTCCCCAGCATACAACTCAGTGGCATTAATCACATTCATAGTGTTGTGTTGCCCTCAACACCATCCGTTAGCAGAATTGTCCCATCATTCCAACAGAAACCCTGTACCCATTATGCATTAACACCCCACAGAGAAGGAGATTTTAAAAATGGGAGATTCAGTGTTCTGTTTGAAGCTTGTTATAATCTGTGATAAAGCCCAGCCCCCCTGTTTTCCTCCAAATAGCTGTTAAAGTTTGTTATGTCCACAATGCTTGGTGTGAGCAGGTTTTTGGTGGCCCTTGTAGAAGGGACAGCAGTTCATGTCTTGGTTACCATAGTGTGGAATAGATACAGGATATAAAGGACAAAGTAGGAACTTGTGGTCAGGAGTGTCCGTGAGAAGAACATCATCCCCCTGGGATTTCAGAGACAACTGGAAGAGGAGTTTGGACTTCCTTGGTCATAGAACAGGTGTGTGAACCAATCCTGTCTTGATCTCAGGAGAGCAGGAAATCTTAAATGAAGGTTATACACTTCCACCAAAATGGTGAGAAATAATTAACATGCCTTTGACTCTCTCATCCCCATATTCAACAAGTTTCTAGATCCTGTTGCTTTTTTCTACTCTACACCCTTGTTACCTGTCTCCTCATCCCCAGCTATACCTCCCACACTTGTATTGATTCTTTTATCTCTTTTCAACTTATTTGCAATAGTTCCTTAGCTGATTTTACTTGACTCTGTCTCTTGGTCTTTCGTTCCCTTCTCTATCCCATTCTGCACACATCTGATAGTTGGTTTATTATTATTTCCCAAAAAAAGTTTGAGGTGTTTTGTGCACAGAAAAAAGAAACAATTTGAAGACTTCCAAGGTCTTTATTTAATAACACAGGATCTTGTGCTAGTTCTTGTAGCTATGGCTTGCCCTTTGGCCTCTGGTGCCCTCGATCTTTCGGCCCTTGGAGCAGACATAGGTTTGGATATGGCTGTGTGGGGTTCCTGGGGCCTTGCCGAAATGCCTGCACACCTCCCGGCCCTTGAGGGAACTGGAGAGCAGGACGGTGCCGCAGCCCTTGAGGGCGTCCAGGGCCAGCTGATCAAAGGTGAGGATCTTGCCTCCGGCCTTGAGGATGCGTCTCCGGGTGCGGCTGCTCGTGCACAATGCACACACCTTCAGTTTGGGCAGCTCCTGAATCTGCACATCCTCTACATGGTCCCCCAAACCACAGCTGTTTTGTTCTCATAGTCAGGAAGCGTCATCTTCTGGAAAATGCAGGAAAGGGACATGTTAACTTTGAAAACCATAGCAAAATGTGTACCAGGAATTCATTTTAAAATTTTATATAATAATAGTAATGTCTAATATTGATTTAGCATTTACCTCGAATTAGGCTCTGTAGGGGTAACTTGTTTAATCCTCATAACTCCCTATGAGGTGGTGTAATGGAGATGGGCAAAGGCAAAGGAAATCCCCAAACTACATGCCCCAGATTCTCTTCAGCTGTTTCTGAATGAGAATTTGATTCTGTCAATTAGCTGCACATGTCAGAAATCTGGAAAGTGGAGTGAAGTGGGGCCCCTGCATGATGCTTTTCACTCTTTTCTGCTGACCAGTGTGTTTGTGGAGACAAGGGGTTTTTCAGTTGCAGAATTTCAGTGTCTTATCTACAACTTTTGGGAGCGATAAGAGGCAGTTGTGCTGGAGATGGCAGCAACTTTACTGATCTCTGTCTTACTGATTCCTAGACCTCAGCATGGTGGTGTGTTTTAATTCGGTAGTTCTAGGGTGTTGCATTTGGACTTTAAAGAGCACATGGATTGTACGGTATGTGAATATATCTTAATAAAATTGAATATATAAAAAAAGAGCACATGGATTCATTTACCTGCTCAGTCACTTTCTAGCTTTCTTACCTTTGGCCAGTCAACCTCTCAGTACCTCAGGGGCTTTGTTTACAAAATGGGGATATTGGTACTAACCTCATAGCGTAATTGTGATCAG
Source organism: Choloepus didactylus (assembly GCF_015220235.1). Lineage (NCBI taxonomy): Eukaryota > Metazoa > Chordata > Mammalia > Pilosa > Megalonychidae > Choloepus > Choloepus didactylus. The sequence continues at coordinate 181,251,918 of NC_051308.1, forward strand.
CAATTGAGACAGTGTATGGACAATACTTACTGGCACTCAATACATGGTAACTACATATATATATGTATATATGGACTGGGCAATTTCCTTTCCTTTCCTTTTTTTTTTTTTTTTTTTTTTTTTTAAATATTTATTGGAGGCAACCAAAGAGGTAGCCAATGTGGATGGGGCTGAGTTGTTGGTGTGCATGGTAAGGACCAATGGAATGGCTAAAGAGGCAGCTTGAGTGGTTTTGCCTGAAAAGAGATGGCCAAGAAGCTGTTATAGAGAAATTAGTTATATACAGGGGGATTGAGCCAATAAAGATATTGGGAGCAATATTTCATGAAATTGGTGAAGAAAAGGAAAGAAGGAGAGGGGAAAGCCTAGGGTAATTCTTATAGCAGTGAATTGGAATTGGAGGTATTGGTAAGATCTTGTAAGTTTTAATAGCTATAAATACAGATGTGTGTGTGTTTGTATGAATGTGCATGTATAAACATATGTATATTTGTTAGCCTTGTCTGCTAAGAAGACCTAGAACTGATGGCATCCAAGTACCAATGAGTGCACCTAGCACCCAAATCTTGGTTTCTAAACATTATTCTTTACTAATTAAAAAAAAAAAAACCTGAACTCCTTGAGAAATGGCTGATTCTAGGGCTAGAGTGGGAAAAATGCAAAGTGAGCTTGGAGCATTTTTTTTGTGCCAGAGGGTAAGGAAATGCTCAAAGAATGATGGAAACATATCAAAACAACACAGGAGCCAGCGTGAAGGGGTTCCCTAGGTCAAATCTGGGACAATTTGAGCATCAAATTGTAATAGTAATAGATTAGAGCCCATCGAATAAAATAAGAATCCATGTGTTCATAGTAACATAAATGAATGAATGAATAAGTAAATGTAGAAGATGGGAAAGTTCTTCCTTACAGCAGAAAGCTAACTAACAAGTGCAGAAGAAATGATGAAATTAGAAAAATCACTGTTGGGTTTCATCATAGTAATAGTTGACTCAGCACTGGTGGCTAAAGCTAGTAGGTGAAAGTTTGATGAGGAAAAGAATATTTAAATGGTCTCAAAGAATTTCCGCACAAAATTCACATTAATTATAAAGGGAAATAGTAATTTTACAGTGGAGACACTTGGCAGACACCATCTTAAGTGATCAAAGTCAAAGTCACCAGTAACAAGACAAATTGACATCATAAGCTTGTGATTGACATCACTTCTGGGATATTCTGTCAAAAATGCACAATCTGAAGCTAATCAGGAGGAAACATCAGACAGATCTAAATTGAGGGACAGATGCCAAACCATCCAGCCTGTAGTCTTCAAAAATGCCAAGGTCATGAAATATAAAAAAACACTGAAGAACTATCCCAGATTGAAGGAGGCTAAAAAGAAATGACAATTAAATGAAATGCATGATCTTGGATTGTATCCTAGAAATTATTGGGCAATTAGAAAACTTTGAATGAGATTCTGTGATTAGATGGTAGTATTATATTAAGATTAATTTCCTGATTTTGATGATTGTACTGTGGTTATATGGGAAGGTGTTCTTGTTTTTAGGAACTACACACTGAAGTATTTAGAACTAATGGGGTTTCATGTCTGCAAATTACTCTCAATGGTTCAGAAAAGAGAAAGAGAATGATAAAGCAAATGTTGTAAAGTGTTAAATGAAAAATTAGGGCAAAGGGTATATGGGAATTTTTGTATTATTCTCACAACTTACTTGTGATTTTGAAATTATACAAAATTATAAGCTAAAAAAGGGGGGGTAGAAAGATACATACCAAAGTTTTAACAGTACTTATCTCTGCATCAGATTAAATTTTTTTAATTTCTATTTTTATTTGTATATTTTATAATGCCCCTATAGTACCCTTATATAGGAGGAAAATCAAGGAAAAAGAAGCAATAACAATAATCTCATAATGACTCCTCATTACATACAGAATAAAATCCAATCTCCTTAACCTGTCAAAAAAGGCACACCTTGCTTCTCTAATCTTACTTTCTAGCCTCACCATCAGCCTTCTCTGGCAGCCAGACCATTAGAATCTGTCTCCTGAACAGTCAGGCACATTTCAGCTTGGTGCTTCTGCTCACATCTTCCCAGGATTCCTTCTCCCTCTTCTCCATCTCTCCAAATCCTTCCCATTTAAAAAAACTTAGCTTGAATCCAAGTCTTCTATAAATCTTACCCTGACCACCCAGTGAAACTGATTTCTTCCTCCTTTAATAATGCTTGTATAACTTGGCAATTAAAACATTTCAATGCTATAAATATTTATTGAGTGTTTACCATGTGCAAATTACCATATTAGGTACTGCATGGGACTCCAAGATAAATAAAACACTTTTTCCCTAAGTAGATTATAAAATAAATATTCAAAACTGTAATCAAATGCAGAACATAATATGTACTGAAGGGTGGTACCCAGAGCTGTGGAAGTTTGGAGAGGGGAAAGGGGAGAAAAGAGCTAACATTTGTTCATTGGATGTTACAGGTTAGGCATTTTGCCAGATGCTGGGTGTTGTCATTTAGTTATCACAACTGATTTTATGGAGGAGGAATACAGAAAAGTCTAAAAAAATTAATGAAGGTCACATACTTGATTAAGTGTAAATGTAGGGTAGGAAGTCAAATCCAGGTCTGCTTGGCTTCAAAGTCCTATTTTCTTACGTAGTAAGAGATTTACATATGTAGTAAGAGGAAGAGAAGGATTTCCTGAAGGTGGCATTTAAGATGGGGCTTGAATCCTGAGTAGGATTAGATAAATTAGATAGAGAGAAGTATATTCTCAGATGCTTAAAATTCATAAACAAAGTGCAGAAACAAGAAAGGACAGGATGAGTTCAGGTGGCTGTGAATAGCCAAGTTACACTCGCTTATAGAGTGTATGTTATAGACTAATAATATAACTATGTTTTACTGTGTTAGATCCCATGTTAAACACTTTCCTGTAAACTCTCTCATTTAATACTATGGCAACATGTGAGATGATATATCACTTACATTTTACTGCTAAACATACCACTCCAAAACTTAGTGGCTTAAATTAGCTCACAGTTTGGGGGTTGACAATTTGGGCTGGCTCAGCTAGGGGTTCTTTGGTTGGTCTCACTCGGACTAATACACAGCTGCAGTTAAGCTCCAGTTAGCTGGAATTGATGGTCAAGGAGGACTTCACTTACATGTCTGGTATTTGGTAGGCAGATGATGGGCAAGCTATCTTGCTGCAGTGGTTCTTTTCAGCCTGGCTGCTCCATCAGACTAGCCTAAACTCATTGGCAGGGTGATCTCGGGTTTTCAAGCATGGAAAGCATGGAAGTTACTAGGCCTCTTGAGACCTAAGCTCATAAATTGCACCAGATCACTTCCAAATACGCTATTGATCAAAGCAAGTCACAAGGCCAGCCCAAATTCAAAGGGTTAGGAAAGATAGTCTAACTTTGATGGGAAGGAGTCATAAGGAGTTGTGGCTATGTGCAGTCTATGACAGATGAATACTATTATCAACCCCATTTTTATGGGGGAAAAAACTCCTATTTAAAGAGATTAAGCAACTTTCATGAAATTTCATAATTAGGAAGTGGCAAAGCCAAAATGTGAGTCCATGCCTTAGGATAAAGACCAGGATGAAAAGGTTTGTAGTAGCTTTATGGCAGAGAGCATAGTGTGACCAACTAAAGAGTTTTTGTGTGAATCAAAAATGTAACAAACTACCATTGATAGGTTTTAAGTAGGAAAATTTAAAAAAAAGTAGTTATGCTTTAGGAAGATTTCTCTGGAAAGAGGCTGGTGAAGAAAAGCTAGAGGCAGTGATGGCAACACGAAAGGTCATATAAAGGTCAAGGTGAGAAGCAAATGTGCGTCAGAACTAGAGTGGCTGCATTAGAATGGCAGAGATGAGAAAATGCATTTTTTTCTTGGAAAAGAGGTAATAAATGCAAATACATAGTGGAGTTAGAATTTAATAGGATTTGGCAAGTATTGGATGTGAGGGAGTAGGAAGAGTGAAGAAAAAAAAGGTGGCTCCAAAGTTGCAATCTTAACTGTCAGGGAAGATAGCAATGTTGTTATCAGAGTTAAGGAAGTCAAAAGAAAGTGTTGGGTTGAGGATGAATGAAGGGTTCTGGTTTTGGACTTGCTCAGTTTAAAGTGTCAGCACATGAAAGTGTCTAACAGGCAATTGATGAAAGACTATTAGAAATTGGGAGAGAGACTAGTTCTGCCAGGCAGATTTAAAAGTCATCTGCAAAGAGGTACGATTAGGAGCTGTAGGAGAAGATGAGTCTGCCTTAAGAAGAGATGGTCAAGGGAAAGGATAGCCCAGTAAAAAGATTTTAGTGCCATCTTCTTTCAGAGGCTACCAAGAGACAGCAAGACCATCTATAGAGACAGAAGAATGTTCAAAGAAGTAAAAGGAGTACCAGCATAGCATAATATTACAAAATATCAAGGAAAGAATTTCAAGATGGAAGAGGTGGTCAGCATACCAATGCTACAAGCTATCTGATGAATAGTGTTTCTGAGACAAATGATTTTTACCATGATTCGAGATGTAGGAGCTGTGGGTTAGAGAAGTGATTGGTAATTGGCTCTAAGGCAGAAATTCTTCATATCTTGGGGATTAGGGATCTCTTTGAGAATATGTGGAAAGCCATGTAGCCTTCCTCCATGGAAATATATATCCATGAAAAACTTCACATACAATTTTAGGAGGTTTATAAAGTCCATGGGCTACAGACATGAGCAAGAAATGGACTTCAGATTTTAAATACCTGATCTAAGGGTAAATAGTCTTATTAATATCAGAGGGAGCACAATCCTAATTGGTTTGTGGCACTATGGAGATAAACATTTTGCCTAACTACTCCTATGTATATACATTCCAAAACCTGAAAAAGAGCATACATGAGAGAGAGAGAGAGGAGAAAGAGAATTGACAACTGGTCAAATTAAAATCAGTTTTAATGACAATAACTACAATTATCTACTATTTATCAAGTACTTTATGATTAATACTTTGTTTAATACTTACAGAAGTCCTATGAAGAAGGAATTATTATCCCAGATGGGGAAACTGAGATTCAGAACAGTTAAATGGCAAACTCAACAGGGTCACTGGCTAAGCTAGGATTCAATGTAAGATCTTTCTGACTCCAAACCCATACTTTTCCCAATATCCCATACTACATTTCATGAACACAGATTTAAAAACCAAACCAAACCAAACCAAAACCAAAACTAATCTCCAAGCTAAAATGTTAGAAATACAAAATAATTTAATTTAGGCATTATCTAATACAACCATATAGTGAAGGTTAGGTTGGAATACCAAGGAAAAACATGATCTAAAGGAATGTGAACTGAAAATACCACAAGAATCATATAAGATCCACAATATATATTGAGAAGTCATCCAGTAAACTTTACCCTTCATTCCTGATGAAACATTTTAAAAATTAGATTTGGAAAGTTATGAAATCATTTTGACAAATGCCCAAATGCAGCAGCTTACCAGAACAGAGGTTATTTCTTGTTAACATCACACTTGGCAAAATGTGTGGGGGATTGGGGAAGGGGGATGGGCAGGGCTTCTCACAGTTGAAGAAATAGAGTAGTTGAAAAGAGCTCCCAAGTTACTGGGCTAATAAGAGGATGCCAGGACTCCCATTCAAGCATTTTGACATCAAAATCTATTTTTTTCCCACTGTACTTTACAATCTTCTGTTATGAAATGATAATGAATGAAAACACATGACTTTTGTTAAAGAGCAGGAAAACAATTAATGGAAAAGAACAGGATCCAGAAACAAATTCAACTTTTGCAAGAATTTAACATAGTTATTTTCATGGTCCTATTGTGTTCATGTTTTAATGAAATTACTTCAGATTATTTGGGGGAGTAAGGAGGGTACAAACAAACAATGAAAAATTAAATGAATGAATGAATGAAATGAATTAATATACTCCACATTTGAAGGAATACAATAATTTAGGGAGGGAGGGAAGATACTTTATTTAATACATTTTATTGGAATAATCATGAAATAATCAACTGTAGTACAAAATTGAGAATTAACTCACAGTCATCCATATTTCACACTAGATATTGCAAAAATTTCCAGGTGAGTCAAAGTATTAGTCTGGCTCAGAGTAAGCCCTAAAGAAATATTTATTTTTTGAATGAGCATCTACAAAGATTATTAGAAGAAAAGGAAGCTGAATATTAATCCCAGATGTGGATAGGAGATTCATGGAGACTGTCAGAGGCAAGATGGATTTGAACACATGTACATTTAAAACATTTGCACAACAAATTGTCCTCAACTTTCAGTCCATCCCCCCTTACTAAATCCTCTCTGATGACTGAGGAGTTGCTCATCTGATTGTCATACGTATCCTGCAACCATACTTCCAGTATGTGGTCCAGCCCTCTTTTTCTCATTTTCTCTTTTATATCATTAGTGTAATAAGAGGGTCTTTTGTTGGAGACACCAGATACTTCTCCTCCAGCTTGCTGCATCCACATGGCAAGATTTTGTTCCCATATTACTCCCCTATTTTAAGCACACTGTAGCAGAGACTGGCCCTTAGAGGAAGGTCCAGCCATTTTCTTCCATTATTTCCTGCTTCTGGGATTGTATGAGGTCCATGGATATTTTCTCCTTTTTTTGAGGAGTTGGCTACATCTGTTCTGCACTCTCTTCTCTGGTTATGCAGATGTAATTTCACAAACGGGTGTATGAAGGGAGGAGGAAGATGAGCTCTACTCACAGAGGCAGCATCAGCAGCCTCATCTGGGCTACCTGTGTCCTTCTGGCAACAGACCTTACCCCCCTGCCTAAGGGGTGGGCAAACCACTCATCCTTGGACAATAATATCCTAGGCACTGTTCTAAGTGCTTTAGACAAATCGACTCATTTAATCTTCATAGCAACCCTATGAACCCTCTAAAGATTAGGGCACTTAGGTATAAAGGGGGTAAATGTCACACAACTTGTGAGGGAATGAATATGCTGGAACCCAGACCCGAGTAGCTTGTCTCTCAATTCCTCCTGAATTCCTCTCACTAATTCAAGCTGGGCCATTCAGAGTCCTTTTAAGGGATTTCTCCGACTTGAGCTGGGACAAGTAGTGTGGGGTTCCCAAGATGTTAGGATGTGAATTTAGATCCATCTGCAGCCATTTCCCCCAGCATGTGGAGAGCATCTGTCTGCCATAGGAGGGAATGAAGTTGACACTTGGAGAAAAGCAAAATTGCTTGACAAGTGGCTGGAAACATCAAGTCACTGCTTCCAGTCACCTTAAGCCTTTCTCAGTTTCATGAGTACATTAGCTTACACGAATTCATACTGTGCTTCTGTCTTTGTAATGCTAAGTATTCTAACTAACAGAGAAATTGGAGCCCAGAATGACCAGGCTCAAGTGACAAAGTAAGCATGGTCATTAAAGAAGGTAGTAAGGTGGGTTCAGTAGTCCCTGTTCAGAAATTATTAAAGTAAGATATCCACATAGGATTAATTAATCTTAGGTTCATAGAAATAAATTTAACAGGGGGCCCCCTAAAGTCTTACTTGATGTGCATAACCCAACACACTCCAAGTCCGGTAAACAGAGGCTTAACTTGAGCTACCGCCCTGGAGGGTCACATCCTCTCATCCATTTCCACACCTGAGTGAGTCTCCAGGCCAGGAACCTCTTGAATGAAGAAGTGACAGGATTCCTCTAAATAAGGACCCTGCTGTAACACCACATGTGCATACTGTGAACCTCCCTCTTCTTTTTCCCCAGAGGGACTGTGGTCTGTGTGACTAGGCACTCAGAAAAGTGAAATACCTAAATTTGGGGGACAAGATTGGATTTGAGCTCCAAACTCACACTAGTTTGTGGCTACCCACAACTACCACTGTGGGTCTTATGGGGTCAGATCTAAATCCTCACGGGAGTTTCAATGGAAAACTGAATCCTTTTCTGTGGTTATTTCCCCTGTTCCTCCTGAGTTCATCCCACGTTGGATCCCTGACCCAAGAAATACCAGCAATCATTGTAGGAAGGGCCAAGTTGAAGATGTTGGAGATCCTTCTTCATAGCAAAGTAGTAAACCAAAACTGGTATGTATCCCAGGGGGAGTTGAAAAGGTTAGTGACACATTAAAAGAAAACATTAGTGAATGCACAACTATATGATGATATTGTGAACAATTGATTGTACACTTTGGATGATTGTATGGTATGTGCATATATCTCAATAAAATAGCATTTTAAAAAAAGTTAGGCCCTCAACACTGGGCTGAAAATTGATTATGTATTTTTGGCATTTCTACAATCATTCATTCATTTGTCTTCTTAGATCCTGGGGTTTGCAACCTCATTTATTTCTTGTCACTCTTTTTTTTTTTTTTTTAAGCAAATTCAGTTTTACTGAAATATATTCACATACCATACAGTCATCCGTGGCGTACAATCAACTGTTCGCAGTACCATCATATAGTTATGCATTCATCACCACAATCTATTTCTGAACATTTTCCCTACATCAGAGAGAATCAGAATAAAAACAAAAAATAAAAGTAAAAAAGAACACCCAAATCATCCCCCCACCATCCAACCCCATCCTTCATCTAGTTTTTGTCCCCATTTTTCCACTCATCCATCCATACACTAGATAAAGGGCATGCGATCCACAAGGTTTTCACAATCACACTGTGACCCTGTGTAATCTACACTGTCATACAATCATCTTCAGGAGTCCAGACTACTGAGTTGGAGTTTGATAGTCTCAGTTATTTACTTCTAGCTATTCCACTACATTAAAACCTAAGCGGTGTTATCTATATAGTGCATAAGAATGTCCACCAGAGTGGCCTCTCGATTCCATTTGAAATCTCTCAGCCACTGAAACTTTATTTTGTTTCATTTTGCATTCCCCTTTTGGTAAAGAAGTCTCATCACTCTTTTTAATGTGTTTAGTGGGCTACTGATGTCTGCTATACATGTTTATGAGCTAACAGTTTTAAAATTTCTTTCTCCTTTTAACTATATTTGAAACATTCAACACACATAATAAAGTTTTCTTATTCTAGCATATAAACAGAGGCTGACCAAAGAGAAAATGTTATTCTCTCTGACTAAGGTGAAGGAACAGCTGAGCATTCACTAGTGTAAATCAATAAGGCCAGGAGAGCTGGTTTGTGGGGCTGAAACAGCAAACATTTCTTGTTCTCAGTTGCAGACCAGTGAATCTCATCCTACTGCTAGACATTTCATCTTGGGGACAGTTTTAAAAATAAGTTCTTGAAAGAATGACTGCTTCATATAGAATATGAGGAAAGAAGACACATCCTGTCAAATGTTTCAGGTTTCCCCAAATCTTACTCATTATACATTTCTCTGATGGATGGAAAGGCTAAATGTTTCAAAGATGTTAATTTTTCCCAAAGGAATCTGTAGGTTTTATATAATTTTAACCAACATCTCTATTGTACTTTTTAGGAACTTATCAAAATAATTCTAGAAGGAGGAAGAGAAAAAAATGACTAAGTGATTATTGAAAAAGATGATTATTTAGTGAAAAATTGCCCACTGTTAAAGTGAAATAATTAAAGCAGCATAGTATTGACTCAAGAATAGATAAAAAGTCAACTAAATAGATATGTATTCCAGAAACAGACACTAGTGTGTATAAAACAATATAGAAATAAAGGAAGAGTAAGGAATGTATTATTCAGTAGAGGTTATTATAGAAATTGGCTACTATAAAGAACACTAATTAAGATTCTTACCTCATACTATGTATTAAAGTAAATTACAGTTGTATTAAACTACTTTTAGAACCATAGGGATATTTAAATGGATAGCTTTTAAATCTATGGATGAGAAAAAACAGAATATACTAAACATAAAAACAATAGAAGAATCAAAAATGCAAGTTGCAAGATTTGGTATAAAGTTTATACTATAAATCAAAACAATCATAAGCACAATTTTAAATCTAGTAACAAACTGGAAAACATAATTTCCAAAAATATGGTAGGTAAAAGATCAATGTCTATACATATAGAGAACGCACACACGTTGATAAAAATGCACAGGCTTCCAATAAAAAGATGAGCCAAGAACAGGAGATGTAAATTTGCACACAAATACACACACACACACACAAGAAGAAAGGAAATATGAACACCTAAATGTATATGAAATATATTCAGTCTTATAAGTTATAGTAATGAAGGCTAACTGATCACAAAGATTCATGTTCCTTCTTCTTTACTATAGGTTTATCCCTAGCAAGCAGCTTTCTAGTTAGAACTGCATTATTTGGTCCCTCTTTATGCTAGGTGAGGCCACATGACTTGGTCCTGTCAACAGAATATGAGTGGGAAGTGATATGTGTCCTTCCAGGGCAGGGCTTTTAAGAACTGCGCTGTGCCCTTTTCATGCTCTCTATTCCTCTCCCACCTTCTGGATGGAGTTAACTATCAGGTCTTAGAGGACACATTGACCTAGCTGCAGATATCTACCACTTACAGCTATTATAACAAGGAGGTCTTTTTTCCCTATTAATTTCACAAAATAGGGAATTCTTCAAATATAGAAAGGTATAGAAACTGGGTGGAAAACAAATAATGAATGCTACAACAAGAGATTATGAAGAATATACTCAGGCAAAATGAATAAGAAAAGTAAGGAAGAGGAAGACATAGGATATAGGAAACTGTAAATGCATATCGGTTAGTATTAGGATTGGGTGCTTATGAAAGGAAAAAAGCAACAGTGTCTAAAACAGGACAGAGTTTTGTTGCTTTTCCACAAAAAAGAAATTGAGAGGTGGGCAGTCTAGGACTGATTTGGTGTCTATATATTACCATTTTGAACCCAGGGATTTACATGTCTGTTCCGCCATCCTAGCACTTTGCTTCCATTCTCAGGGTCACCTCTTGAGTCAGAATGGACATGGAAATGCCAGCTGTCATAACTACAGGTGTGAATATGAGAAAATGCAGAGGGAAAAATGGCACCTCTCTTGCTGAGTCAGTTGCCTTAAAAAGCTTTGGGAGGAGTCCCACCCAACATTCTGGTTACACCTCACTGGCCAGAACTTTGTTGCATGGTCAAACCAAACTGTGAGGAAGGATGGGAAATGTGTTTAATCCCAGGTGGCAGTGTGCCCAGCTAAAACTTGGGACTTTCTTTCAAAGGAGAAAGGGGAGACTGGTGGGCAACTGATAGATCCCCCTTAGGACCCACCGTACAGAGTGTTGAAGGGAAGCCCTAGGATTGCCATGTTCAGTGGCTCCCAGTAAAGCTGAGCCAGACTGGGAGAGGAGTGAACTGTTTGGGAGGAAGTTCTTTGGGAAAATGGGGACTCCATGCATTTTAGATGACATAAATGAGAGGACAGTCCGATAAAGACACCTGATTCTTTTACCAATGAGAAAAAAGAGTGGCAATTAGAAACTCTGGGAAAAGCAAACACATACAACAAAATCATGTTCAAATATGAAACAAAATAAAACAATCGGATAAGAAAATAGAATTCATAGCATATTGTTAATAAAATATATTTGCTTTTAAGTGGCCAAGGGGTCAGATATTGACTATGTAGAGAAAGAGATAATATCCTAGCATACTTCTTGAGCCAGTGTGAAAAAATATTTACACATTTACCTTAGTTTACTAGGGCTGCCATAACAAAGTACCACAAACTCAGTTGCTTACAAAAACAGAATTTTTCACATTCTGGAGGCTAGAAGTCTGAAATAAGGTGTTGGCAGGGCCATGCTTCCTCAGAAACCTGTAAGAAGAAATCCTTCCTTGACTATTCCTAGCTTCTGATGGTTTTCTGGCAATATATGGGGTTCCCTGGCTTGCAGATGCCTCTTCCTCCATCTTTATATGGTCCTCTCCTGGTGTCTGTCTGCTGTCCCCTCTCCCCTTATGTAAGGACACCAGTCATATTGGATTAGGACCTGCCCAAATTCAGTTTGGCCTCATGTTAACTAATCATACATTCAAAGACCCTATTTCCAAATAAGGTCGTGATCATGGGACCAGGGATTAGGGCTTGAACATAACTTTTTTAGGGGACACAATTGAACCCATGACAGTAGGCATAAATATGAAAATTGTATATATTAGTTTTTTACTTTTAAATTCAGCCTTCAGACAAGATATACATAAATTGTACCGCAGTACAAGATACAAATGTTAACATTACAAAACTGACAGATGGTGGAAAGTGGGAAGCAGAGTGGTAAGTAAAGAAAGGAATGGAGAACTAATTTCTCATTTTACATAGTGTCAAGATACTGATAATGTTAATGGAAAAAGAAGTCGAATTTGATAATACTGTTTCAAGTTATAAAGAAAGCCAATAAAAGAACTAAAAATAATACATTTGAAGGAGGTGGGGAACAGACTAAGGCATCACATGTTCCTGGAAATTGAGTCTTTAAAGGCAATGGTTGTAGTGAAGTTTATATTTTCCATGCCTTAACTGAATGTTAAGTATCAAATACATCCCATGAAGCAATATGTCAGTATTCAGAAAAAATTTTGATACATTTATATAATTATTCGAGTTTATTTGTACAAATGAATATACTTTCATCAATAGCATTTATTTTTCAGTAGTTTTAATGAAGTGAACATGCAGTACTTCTAAATTATTAGAAGTTTGATCAACATTTATATGCTCTTTAAAAGAAACATAAATTAGACATTTTAGCAATTATTTTGTTTATTATCTTAGATTTTGAAGATATTTCAGCAGCTTTAGCTGGGTTACCTGTCTTCAGGAACTGAATCCAGAAAGATTAAACAAATGTTTTCTTTTTCTCTCTATATAAATTTGCCAAAATCAAGAGAAGATTTCAAAGTAATTTTGACAATCTTAGAGCAACTTTCAAAACTGAGATTTTTAATTTTTTCCTAAAAAGCCTCTGCAATCTCTAAATACTTGAAGTTCTTAATGTGGGCTTTGTGAGATTCTGGACCCCAAATTTCCTTGAATCAGACCCTATCATTTGTGGTCCCTTGTTCTGTTACTCCTCCAAGTCCCACCTTGACCGACATAAAAGACAGGCTTGAAGTCATTAAAATTGGAAGGGGTTGGAAGGGGTGGAGAAGTTAAAGCATTGACTTGGATGGACAGAATTCTTTCTTCTTTGGGATCCAGATGTGGAGTAGTGGCATGTGGGGGAGATTGAGTAACTTTCAGGCTGATGTTAAGCCTCCTGATATTTAAACATCCTCTGATGGGAAGGTCCTGTCTTGAGCTAGTGCCAGTGCTAGCAGGGGCTACTCAGAACTGCTGAGAATTAGAAAGAGGAGTACAGAGTCTATTGTAATAAATTACAAATCCTTGTTTTCCTTGTGCTTCAAATTTCACCTTTCTGGAAGTTATGCACCTGAGTGTTAACAGTAATTGCTTCTAAGTGGTATGATTTAGGGTGACTTTCTTTTCCTTCTATCTATTTGTATTTTCTAATTTTTCTCCAGTGAATATGTAAGACATCCACGGACAAAAAAGGAAGAAAAAGAATGCAGAATATAAAAAGTGAGAATCACTTAAATGTATTTCCTTCTTTTCTTGATCTTATTTTTTAACCCTTTCTTCATCCTTTATTATTCCTGCCACTAAGTAATCTACAAATCAGCTGAGCCACAGGTCAAGATTCCAGACTTTGGACTGTATAACTACATTGGCTATTCACAACAGGACCAACTCTAAAATAAGTGAAGAAGCTCAGGGATTCTTATTTATAACACTGAAAAAAAAAGAACCAACTTAGCCTAAAAGGGTTTGATCAGTGAAGTACTCCATCCACTTGGTGGAGCCACTAAAAACTGTTAGGAAAATTTTATTAACATGAAAAATGTTTAAGGTATCCATTATATTAGAAAAAAGAGCAGAGTACAAATTGTATGGACAAAAATACATATGCATAAGAAAAGTCACTAGAAAACAATACACCAACATGCAAATAATATTTGTTTATAAGACAATGCATGAAAATCACCAAAGAATGGTCAGGAGTAGGTGGTTAATCAATATCAGTTGAATTTCTATTTGAAAGTTCACTTCTGGGGAACTTCTCATCAGGAAATAATGCAAAAAGGGAGCAGCAATTTCTATAAAAGTATATTCAGCAGAGCCTTCAAAGAATGAAAAATTGGAAATGAGCTAAATATTGAATAATAGGAGGTGGTTATATAAACAAATTTGGAAGAAATCTGTTTGGTGTTCAGTCTCTAGGCTGGTGATAGTGTTGTCTTTCATAAGCTACACAAAATTCTGTTTTCCAAGACAAGGTTTGACAATAGACGGTCATTAAGAATGATGACACACGGATATGCACATATGATATAACGTTTATTGAAAAAAGGAAAAAAAAATCTGTACATAATGATTACAAATATGAACGAATATATGTGTGTATACAGATTAATGCTGAACAATGTGATGAAAATAGAGTTTTAATATTAGAAGGATTCTTTCTGTCCCAAAAATCTGTGAAGGCATCTACATGTATAATGATAATTTTAAAGTGTGACATGCAAACCACATTTATTGAAGCCCTTCCAAATAGAGTACATTGAAGATTACAGAGTCTGTCCCTGCTTTTGATCAGCTTGTAATCACTAGATAATTAAGGATATTTGAAATGAATTAAAAATATGCTTTTAGTTTCTAGTCTTGGAAAGATTTTCAGAATCTCCATAATTTCCCATCATATGGATTAGATCTTCACAAAGTTCAGGAATTACCACTGGAATTTTCTACTAGGACTTTAATGATTTTAAAAATTCTGTTGTAAGGGGTTTTATTACATGAACTGGGCTACCACAGGGTCTCAGTAAATTGGTTGTGGGTGTGATGGCCTAGAACAAAGACTTTGATAATATTTACCTCTTGAATGCTTCATACTTGAAATAAATGTTTCTTTATCCTGTAAATTCAGAAAATATGCTGTGCATAGTGATTTCCATTTGAAAACAATTTATGTTTCCATGTCATAAGTACAAAATTGAGTTAACATTTTTTAAATTATGAGCCAAAGAAAAGTTATAAATAAATTTTTCTTAGTGACTGGTTATAAAAATTATCTCAAGTTGGGAATATTTTATTTTTTTCTGTAAATATTTATGTTAACTGCTCAGCAAAAAATCCCATAATTAAAAAAAAAAACTCAACCATTAACATCTCTGTATTTTTTCTGATCCTTATGAAAAGGCTTTTATAAGTCTTGTAACATTGTATTCAGTGAATGTATTTGATTGTGTCCTGTTTTTTCTATTTCTTGTTATTATTTCAAATACATATTTTCATATATCAAGATTTCTTTTTCTTGTTATAAATCAATATTTTAACCATATGTAAGTATTCATTCTTTTTGAGAACTAAGTGAATTATATATTTAACTGTAAATCTACAGCTTACATCTCGAAAAATGCAGCAGTAAGGCGTTTATTTTTATGTATGAGAAATATTTTTATAGAAAAGGCTTTATAATCAGGAGGTTTTTCTTTCCTGAGGCAATCTTCTACTAATCATGCTGTTTCTACTATGCATTCTGTAGAGATAGTCTTAAATCTTACTCTTCAGCTCTGACCTTTTTTTAGAGTTCCAATCATAGATTCCAAATTGCCTCCTGGACATGCCGACTGATATGTCCATATATAAATTAATTTTCTTGAGTAAGAGAAAAAATAGACTGCATTAAAAAGAACTGTTTGCTCTTTAATGTTTGTGTTTTATATGACTCCATTACCTTCATATCAATTCACTCTCATTCCAGGTAGGGTCGAATGAAGTCTTGGAGAGGGACTCAGCAAAACCTGCCTAAAAGTAATGCTTGGAGAGGCAATCAGTCTTAGCAAGAGAGGTTTGTTGTTTTGTATGTTCTACCACTGAGGAATATCAAGATCTATCACCATCCTCCAGGACAGAGTCAAGATTATAAGGTCCTCATCATGGTGACATGAGGTGTTAGCAAGCATAATGGAACTTGGAATTGGAGGGGTGGATAGAGGTAGAAAAAGAAGACAGGAGAAGTAACTTCCAGATTTTCCCTTTTTCTTACCAAACGTAGTCTAACTTCTTGACATTGAATATAGAAACCTATTTCTATTTCCAAGAGGATCCCCTGTGATATTTCTTCTCTTCTCTAGGACTACTCATGAGTCCTGAAGTAGTATAGCACTGGGATTGGAGTCAGACAGATCTGGATTTGAAACTTAGCAATGGCCCTTCCCAGCTGTGTGTACGTGGATAAACCAATTTAGCTTTATGAACCTCGGTTTATTCATCTGTAAAATAGGGGTAAAAATAACCACTACTGGGATTTACAGTAGGATCAAATGAGATAATGCTTACAGGCACAAACCTCAGTGCCTGGCACACATCAAATGTCCAATAAATAAACAAATGTTATTCATTTTCTTCTTCTGGGACTCCTATTAGACATGCGTTGGGTTTTCTCATTCTGTCTCCATGTCTTTTACTATCCATCTCTCTCTGCTGCATTCTGGGGAATTTGCTCAGATCTCTCTCTCTCTCAGTTCATCCATTTTCTCTTTAACTGTGTTTTTTTGTTGTTATCTTCAGCTGGCTTTGTTTCTTATCATGTTTCCACTATGTTTCCTTCTACCTGGATCCCAGAAGCTTAAATGATCCTAGGTTAATTTTATATTAATTTCTAGATTAATTTTATATTAATTTCTAAATATTCCTGCATGTCTACATAATTTCTACCCTTTCCCTACACAAGAACTTGGAATTACTTTTCATGGAGGTGATTTCTCAAAGGTGGAAGGATTTCTGTGTATCTAAAGCTCTGGGAAAACAGCAAGCATTCTTGACGTTTCCCTACGTCTGTGGAGAGTTTTGCTGGTTCCCTTTTCAAGGAAGGGAGCTCTTTAAGGCACGAAGTTTTATTAGGGGAGCTAATTCTGCTCTCCAGCTCAAAGCAAAATCTACTATCCTCATCTGGACATCAGGACTTTAGATCCCAGCCCTTAGGGCTTCTGTCTGAGACCAGCCCCCTCTCTCACCCAACATGAACCCCTTTAGGATTAACTTGTTCTTATCCCTCTGGCTTTGAAATCTTTCTTTATTTTGATGGTGATTTCCATTTCTTTCTTTTGATGTTGGTCATTTAAAACATGTATTTGTTTTCAATAACACCTCATTTCCCCTTTCCTCCAGCCCCTAGTGATCTCTAATCTATTATCTCTCTTTAGGAATTTGCCTCTAGATATCTTGCATAAGTGGAAAAATGCAATATGTGTCCTTTTGTGTTTAGCTTATTTCACTTAGCATAATGTTTTCAAAGTTCATTCATGCTGTAGTGTGTATTAGAACTTCATTCAGTTTTAAGGCTGTATAATTTTCCATTTTATATATATGCATATATATACATATATATATATACACACACCATATTTTGTTGATTCATCTGTTGAGGGATACTTAGTCAGTTGATGACACATTATGTATAATGCTGATATGAATATTGGCATACAAGTATCTGTTTGAGTTCTTGCTTTCAATATTTTTGGATATATATCTAGGAGTGGAATTATTCAACTCTTTGAGGAAAATTCAAACTATTTTCCACAACAGCTACACCATTTTACCTTCCCAATAGCAATGCACAAGGGTTCCAATATCTCTAAATCCATACCAAATATTGTTATTTTCCTTCTTTTTAAATAACCATCCTAGTGGATATGGAGTGGTATCTCGTGATTTTGATCTGCATTTTCCAAATGACAAATGATGTTGAATATATTTTCATGTGAATATCATCTTTGGAAAAATGTCTGTTCAAGTCCTTTGCCCATTTTTTAATTTGGTTGTAAGTTGTTTTGTTGTTCATTGGTAGTCGTTTTTATATACTCCTGATATTAAAGCCTTATCAGATATATAACTTGCAGCTATTTTTTCCCATTATTTAGGCTGTCTTTTCATTTTGATAATGTTCTTTGATGCACAAGTTTTAAATTTTGATGGAGTCTGATTTATTTTTTAATGCAATTTTATTGAGATATATTCATACACCATGTAATCTATCCGAAGTATACAATCAATGGCTCACAGTATCATCATATAGTTGTGCATCACCACCAGTTTCATCAATTTGAGAACATTTTCATTACTCCCTGTGCTGGTTTGAATCTGTTATGTACCCCATAAAATACCATGTTCTTTTAATCCACTTTTGTGGGGGCAGACCTATTGTGGGTGGGATCTTTTGATTAGGTTGTTTCCATGGAGATGTGACCTATCCAATTGTGGGTGGGACCTTTTGATTAGATTTTTTTCCATGAAATGTGATCCTGCCCATTCAAGGTGGGTCTTAATTAGTTTACTGGAGTCCTTAAGAGAGCTCAGGGAGAGAACAGAGAGCTCAGAGCTGACACAGATGCAGATGCTTGGAGATGCAGACAGAAAGACATTTGGAGATGCTAAGCTAAAAGATGAAGCCCAGGGTTTGTTTCAGAGAAGCTGAGTGAGAACCCATAGATACTTGAAAGGAAAGCCACTGGAATCAGAAGCTGAAAGCAACGCAACCCGGGAGCAGAGGACCTGTAGATGCCAGCCACATGCCTTCTCACCAGGGGTGTTCCAGATGCCATCGGCCTTCCTTCAGTGAAGGTATCCTCTTGTTGATGCCTTAGTTTGGACACCTTTATGGCCTTAAAACTGTATATTTGAAACCTAATAAATCCTCTTTATAAAAGCCAATCCATTTCTGGTATATTGCATTTCAGCAGCTTTAGTGAACCAGAACACCCCTCCCCGTCAAAAACATAATAAAAATTAAAAAAAATAAAAATAAAAAAGAACACCTAAAACATTCCATACCACTTATCCCCCCCATTATTTGTATACACTTTTTGTCTTTATTTATTACACATCTGCCCAAACACTTGTTCTAGGGAGTATCAGTCACAAGGTTTTCGCAAGCTCATAGTAACATGATAAAAGCTATATAGTTATACAATCATCATCAAGAATCAAGGCTACTGCATTACAGTTCAACAGTTTTGGGTATTTCCTTCTAGCTATTCTAATATACTAGAAACTTAAGGGAATATCTATATAATGTATAAGAAAACCTCCAGAACGAACTCTCGACTATTTGAAATCCCCTGGCCACTGAAACTTTATTTTGTTTCATTTCTTTTTCCCCTTTGCCCAAGAGAGCATTGTCAATTCCATGATGCCAGGGCCAGGCACATCCCTGAGAGTCATGTCCACATTGCCAGTGTGACTTATACCCCTGGGAGTCATGTCCCACATGTGGGGAAATGGTAGTGAGTTAATTTGCAGACTTCGAGATACAGGCTTCATCTGAGCAATGAAAGAGGCTCTCTGGGGGTGACTCTTAGGTATAGTTATAAGTAGGGTTAGCTTTGCCACTGGAGAGGAAAGTTTCATAAGGGCTGGATTGAGGGCTTGACTTATTATAATTTATCTATCTTTACTTTTGTTTCTTGTGTTGTTGGTGTCATATCTAAGAATCCATTGCCAAATCCAATGTCATGAATATTTACCCCTATATTTTCTACTAAAAGTTTTATAGCTTTAGCTCTTATATGTTGATTTTGAATACATTTTGAATAGGTTTTTGTATATGATATGAAGTAGTGGTCCAACTTCATTCTTATGCATATAGAAATACAGTTGTCCCAGCACTGGTCATTTTATTTTATAAATATGTTTGAATTTTAACAAGAGGGAGACCCATCCATGACATCTTATTTTTCCTTGTTGTGTGATGTTTAACATTCAATAAAGCACAGTCATTATTATTATAATCATTGATTGATAAAAACCATTGTGTGTTTTTTAATGCAATTTTATTGAGATATATTCACATACAATCAATTTTTTGAACATTTTCATTACTCCAAGAAATAAAAATGAAAATAAGAATAAAAATAAAAGTACCAAAGAACACCCAAAACATCTCATACTCCTTTTCCCCCCAATATTATTCATTTACTTTTTGTCCTCATTTTTCTACTCATCTGTCCATACACCGGATAAAGGGAGTGTGAGCCACAATGTTTTCACACAGTCACACAGTCATACTGTATAAGCTATGTAGTTATACAATCATCTTCAAGAATCAAGGATACTGAATTGCAGTGCAACAGTTGCAGGTATTTCATTATAGTTATTCAAATACACTAGAAATTCAAAAGGGATATCTATATAATGCATAAAAATAACCTCCAGAATGACCTCTTGACTCCATTTGAAATTCTCAGCCACTGAAACTTTATTTTGTTTCATTTCTCTTCCCTCTTTTGGTCAAGAAGTCTTTCTCAATCCCATGATGCCAGGTCCAGGCTCATCCCTTGGGGTCATGTCCCATGTTGCCAGGGAGATTTATACCCCTGGGAGTCATGCTCCACATAAAGGGGAAGGCAGTGAGTTTACCTGAAGTGTTGGCTTATAGAGAGAGACCACATCTGAGCAACAAAAGAGGTTTCTGAGGGTGACTCTTAGGTACATTGTATGTAGGCTTAGCCTTTCCTTTGCAGGCATCTGCTTCTTGACTCTAGCCTAGCTTTTCATCCTGGAAATGCACCTCCCTTATATGTAGTACACAATAAAGTTTTATTGGTAAAAAGATGCTAGTTATCATTCAGGCCTAGTATAAATGTCAACCTGTAACTTCGTGGAAATAGCTTGGGCTCTGGGTCAATTGGTCTTAGGTTTGTATCCTGTCTGGTACTCTTACTGCTTTATGACCTGGAGAGGTTTCTTAATCTCTCTGAGTCTCTAAGATTCATTAGTAAATAGGGGATAATACATTATTTCCTAGTATTGTTGTGAAGATTAATGACTTTGAGTTCAACATTTGACAATTATTATTATTTTAAATATTGTGAGGAGGATGACAGTGACAACCTTTGGTGGGCAGGGAGTTCATGAATCCTCTATTCTAGTCCTATCATTGTTAATTGGGAGAATTTCCATCCCTGGTACTAAGTTTCTTTGACATGTAAAGAAAATGTAGGAAATTTTAGGTTAAATATAATGAACTGAAAGCAAATGCTTTTCTCCATTCCCTCCCCAAACCACACTTAAATGAAATAAAGTAGTAGAAAATGGCATAAGCCTACAATGAAAGAGAATGGAGAAGTGGTTATCAATGGCAAGCAATCTCAATAAAAATTTTATAAGCAGGATGAATTGTAATTGACTTAGCAAACCTGAGATGCTGAAACTCAGCCTACAGGTGTAAAGCCATCGAGAAGCAACAGGGTCATCTGTATGACCTCAAAAATTCTCAGGAAATGGAGGCACAAGTTACCTTTGAAGGATTGGATGCAAGATGGGGATAAACAGAAGAGGATTGGATGAAAGGCTTTATAATTAGCTTTTAGACCATCAGTTTCCTTCCCCTTAACTTTGGTCAAGAGATGACCCCTCCCCTAACCTGGAGGGAGACTGGAGGAGGGGAGTTTGCTCTCTGGAGAGGATGAAAAGAAAAGGCTCTGGATTTGAGTAGACTGAGCAGACACATGTGAGGGTAAGGGTGAAGTACCACAGTGTGGTGGTTTGAAGCTGTATGTACCCCAGAAAAACTTGTTCCTAAATCTAATCCATTTCTGTGTGTGTACTCATTGTAAGAAGGACCTATTGATGAGGCTACTTCAGTTAAAAGTGTGAACCACCTCAGTCAGAACGGGTCTTAATCCTCTTACTGGAGTCCTTTATAAAGGAGATAAATACAGAGAGAGAGAGAAAGCCATGGAAGCAAGAAGCTGAAAGCAACGAAACCCAGAAGAGAAGGAAGAGACTAGCAGCTGCTGCCATGTGACTTGCCTTGTGACAGAGGACCCAAAGAGTGCCAGCAGCAAGTCTGTGGGAAGAAAGCATCAACTTGATGATGCCTTACTTGGACATTTTCTGAGCATCAAACTGTAAGCTAATAAATTTCCATTGTTTAAGCCAACACATTTCATGGTATCTGTTTTAAGCACACTAGCACACTAAAACACACATTTAAAACAGAGGGATGGAGTGAAAGTCTGCACTGCGTGTCATCATCAGCCCTCTTTCCCTGTGTCTGCCAGAACGCTGGCTGCCGGGCTTATGTTCCCAAGCCCAAATTTGAAGGCATCTCCTCTAGAAAACCTAGCAGTCCAAGAGGGAGAGACCTATAGATATTGACATCTGGCAGTGGCCATCAGGGTGAGGAGCAACAAAACAACTGGGTCGCTGCTTATTCACTCTAAGCACCCTCCTTTGAAGCCAGTTGCAAAACCTACCACCACATGCATAAAGCTTCCAATTCTTATTTTAGTGCTTCAGTCTTAAATACGAATGAAGAGGCAAGAATTCCCCAGGCATTGGAGAAAAATCTCCAACATGAAGGACAAGGACTAAGGAAAAACAACAGAAAACAGGAAATAGGAAAGAGAGACAATGCAAAGAATGGAATAAACCCTCACATAGGCTCATAGATCGGAAAAGATATTTCATCCATGAAATAAGAAGAGTTCATATAATAGAACATTCAGAATAGAGTTCTTTGAAATAATAAACATAATAGAATAAAAATAAAATAAAAAATGTTCAATAATGTTGGAAAACAAAGTTAAAGATATCTACCATAAAGTAGAAAAAAGAAAAGCATTAAAATGGATGCTAAAACACAAGAAAATTAAAGGATAAAACCCAGAAGTCCACCTTTTAAATAATAGACCTTTCAAAAAGAAAGAAACATTAGGGAAAAGAAATGAAAGGGAATAAACTACCAATGGAATACAACAACAACAAAAAATCCCCAGAAATTAAGATTGTGATTTACCAGATTGAGAGTGTCCAACACAATAAATGAAAGAAGGCACATTATGGAGAAATTTCAGAATAACCAGGATAAATAGATCAGGAATCAGAATGGTAACAGACCTTTCAACAGCACCATTAAAGGCTAGAAGACAGTGATGCAATGCCTTACACTTTCTGAGGAAAATGATTTCCAGTCCAAAATTCTATGCCCAGCCAATCAAGTGTAAGGGTAGAACAAAGACCTTTTCAGATTTGCAAAGAATCAACATATTTATTTCCCGTGTACTTTTCCACAGGAAATTACTGGAGAACGTGTTTCATCAAGATGAGGGAATAAATTAGGAAGTAGGAGGACATTAGTTTCAGGAATCAAGGGTTCCAATGCAAGGAGACAGATTGTCAAAGGAAGTACCAGGGCATTGCTGAGAGAACATCTCGTAGGAGCAGAAGGACAGAGGGTTCTGCCGAGGTTGTAGCCATGAGAAAAATGACCTGAGCGATAACCTAATGTGTTTGAAAATAAGAAGAGAAGATTTCTTTGTCCACCAGAGAGTTTGGGGATAATAAAGAGAAATTCAGGGAGTTTATTAAGATAATATTTTATGACTTAGATGAACATAATATTTTATAGTCTTAATAATGTAAACATTAAATCATAATCGAATGGATAATTATGATATAACTATTTTGAGAAGATGAAGGAAAAGAAAATATGTGTTTTGGAGAGTTAGAGAGCCAAGAGTCTTCTGTACTATGAATTTGGGAGGCAACATTGGAAATGGAAAAAAAAAAATCAAGAAATAGGACTTTACTATTGTAATATAGAGATATGGAAGAAAACAATGGAAAAACTGACCAAAAGAATTGGAAATCGTCTTTGGGGGTGAAATATGTAGGAATGGAGAGAGTTAAGACAGATAACTGTTGTTAAAATAATTGTGGCAGTATTTGACTTTTTAGATTATGTACTTGAATTACAAAAAGAAAGAGATTTGCAGTGTCCACCTATCCTGGCCCCTCAAGATTATGTTGTATTTTCTTCATCTGTTGTTTGTTCAAGGTCTCAGCTTGAAAAAGAAACTGCTACACGTTCTTGTAAAACTGAGATTTGGAAAAGAGGAAATAAAAGGTAGCGAGAATTTAAGTGTTCCCTGAAGCTAGAGAATGAAAACATTCTGTTTGATTTGATTGTTAGAAAGCCAGTCTAGGATAGAGGAGGTTGTAGTTTAGATAATACTCACATTATAGGCTTTTTATTTTTTAATTTTATTTTGAAATAAATTCAAAGTTATAAGAACAGTTGCAAAAACAATACAAACCCCATACACAGAACCCCAGCATACCCTGACCCCCCTCCCCCGATACCCCATCCACCAACTTTAACATCCTGTCACACCACCATTTCTTTCTTTCCCTCCCTCCCTCCCTCCCTATCTATCAACCATCATCTACTGCTCTGTCTTCTGAACATATGAGAGCAAGCTGCACACATCCTTGAACAAACACTATAATTCACATATACAATTCCCATGAACAAGAACACTCTTTTATGCAATCCCATTAAGCGCAGCTAAGAAGTTCAGGAAATTCAACATTGATACAAAGCTTACATTCTATATTTCCTTTTTTTTTTTTTTTTATGTCCCAACTGTGTCCCTTTGAGCCTCCTGTCCTCCATCCTCAGATCCAATCCAGGATCATCCTTGGCATTTGTCAACATGATAGGATTTTAAGTGCCATGTAAGTGGTATCTAAACTACAGTTCAGAACGCTGGGGCAGCACCTTCAATCCAGCTTTCACTGGGAGCACCACTCTGACTTTTAAATTCACAACCTTATGGTGTTTGAAGACTTTCCAATTTTTCCTTCTAGAATCCCAGCTCCTTTGAACTCAGGTACCAGGTTTTCCAGATATGTGCATCCCATTCAAAGTCTAGCACAATATTTGGCACATAGACTGTGGTGAGAATAAGTTCAGAAAAAATAGTACTGCACTAATTCTTTCTAATAAATAAAATTTTGTTTAATAATAAATTTTTTTTTGTTCTTATTTAGTCTGTTTCCATAATGTTAATATTTTTATTAGTAAAAGTGGGTATATTAATTACTTCAACTTCTTTTCTCATTTCTCTCTCTTTAACTTGTCAGAAATTTTTCTCAGTACTTTTATGTAGACAATCTCTTTAGTAATTAACCTTTCATTTATTCCACAAATATTTGTTGGGCACCTACACCGTGCCAGGCCTTATGCCAGGTTCTAACAGCAGTGAACAAAACAGATGGTTTCTAACTCCACCAATTAATAGAGAAAGGAGAATTCAAATAAAAACTTATAAAATGAATATACGATTATTAATTGGGCTTAGAGAGTTGTAAATGAAAATTAAAAAGAAAGGTTCTCTTATCCATCCATGGGCTCAGAATTCTGGTTCCAATGTTTCTGGCTTAGAAAATTCTATTTCAGAAAAGTGGGTATACAGACTGCCTTTCTTTAATAAAAGCATAATAATGTTTCAGCAGGTAACAGACACCCATTATCCACATAGCCTTTTACTCTTCTCTGTATTAATTCTTCTATTTATAGCCACTCAATATGTAAAATGCAGCTGCATGTGTATTATTCCTACTTGTAAACGACACAACAAAGTCTCAACTTAATTAAAACACCATAAATAGGGTGAAAAATCCCAGCTCCTTTGCCTTTCTTCTTCTATCAATAGGATTAGAATATTTCTCTGCCCAACTTTGCCTTCAGATGCTTATCACAGGCATTCTCAGAACCACCAGCTAATGAGAGGCATCAGCAAGTCAGGCAGAGGGAGAAAAGGGGCTTATTTTCCAATTATGAATGTACTGATTCATTAACACTGACTTGACCATTCATTTTAGATTCAGGTTGTCATGGACTTGCATTTAAACAATAGTAGCCTGTGGAGCTCTGCCATCTTCCATCAATCTTGCATGGAGATGCCAGTTAAGACACAGCAGAAAGGGGAGCTGGGAAAAACTAAAATATTTCTTGCCAAAGTCAAAATTATATGGCAGACTGTTAGCTTGATGATGAATCCTAATTCTTATTACTTACCATTGACAAATCTCAAAATATATTACAAAAGTGACTTTTCCACATGCTTTAAAGTAGACATTAAGAAATCCAAAGTACAGATCCAAGGTTACAACTGTTTTCCTGGGAGATCTAATGGTGGCATCCATTAAAGCATCAAGTTACAATTGTTTACTCTTAACTCTGACCATCATTTTTCAGTATTTATGAATGTACCCAATATTTTTATAAGACCACATATATGGTACATAATTTCTAAATTAATAATTGTGTATGACCCCTCAAATTCTGAGTTCAAATTCCCCTCATGTTGTTTACTGATTACTAAACTTTCAGTGTGCAGAATGAGGATGCAGGGAGCCTGCTGAAAGAAGTGGCTTGAAGACAGAGGTTTCAGCTGCATGGAGCTGGGAAGAAAGAGTTTGAAGTTCAAGTTCTACCAAGTTAGAGGAGTTTGGCAACTTTCCTCTAAAACTTCAGAAAAGCCACACCTTATGAGTAAATCTGGGACTAAGGGTTGCATTCAAGAATTAAATGTAAAATGTAAATAAACCCACTATAACCAAATCCTAAACAAACCTCCAGAAGATTAAGTGATCCACTGTAACGTAACTGCCAGCCAGTACAAACTCAACTTTCTTTAGAGGAAGAATACAAAATATAGAATCTGTACAATGTGTTATCCACAATATCCAGGATGGAATAAAATATAACCACACATTTGGAGAAGCAGGAAAAGAAAATGATAAATCTAAGGCAAATTATCAGAAGACGCAAATCCACAGATGACCCAGGTGTTAGCACTGGCACAAGGACTTTTAAGTAGCTATTATACTAAAAGATTTAAAATAAAAAATGGGTAGATGGGTGAACAGGTGAGAATCCCAGAAGGGAATGGAAACTATAAAAGAGCTAGGTAGATATTCTAGGACTGAAAAATACAAGATCAAAAATGATGTTTACTGGATAGACTTTAGAGGAGATTGAATTGTGCAGAAGAAAGGATCAGTCAGCTTGAAGATATGTCAGTAGAAATTTTCAGATACCAATTTTCCCTTTCAGTCAACATCTCAGAAAGATTATTTTTTACCGAAATTGTGAGCTGATTTTGAATTTCATATGGAAATGCAAAAGGTTCAGCATTGCTAAGATGCTCTTGAAAAAGAATTCCATTACCACATATAATATATATTATGAAGCTATAGTAAATTATTGAAATAGTTTGATATTGAAGCAAGGATAGGTAAATGACCAATAGAACAGAAGACAACCCAGAAACAAACTCATGCTTATTTGGTAACTAATTTGTAAGAAAGGCAATACTGCAGGACAGTAAGAGAAGAGTGTTGAGCCAATTACATATTAATATAGAAAAAATTATCAGTGTACATTAAACTCAATTCATGATGAATTACAGATCTAAAATGAAAAACAAAACAATAAAGATTCTAGTGAGGGTATTAGTCAGATTTTTCTAGGGAAACAGAACTGACAGGATATGTATGCATGTGTGTGAATATTATAAGATTTTTTTTTTTATAGGAATTGACTCGTGGCTGTGGGAATGGGCAAGTCCAAATTCTATCAGGGCAGGTCACAAGCTGGGGACTCTGATGAAGGTTTTCGATGAAAATTCCTCCGGGGAAGCTGGCTGCCTGAAGTAGAGATAGAAATTCTCCCTTCTGACTGCTGAAATCACCACTTGTCCCTTTAAGGCCTTCAACAGATTGTCTCATTGTTGAAGGCAATCTCTTCAGTTGACTGTAGGTTTAATCAGCCGTAGATGCAACCATTTTACTGAGGATTAAAGTCCACAAAATATCCTCACAGTAACAGTCAGGCCAGTGCTTGCTTGAGCAAACAACTGGACATCATAACCTGGCCAACTTGACACACGAACTTAACTATCACGGAGGACAACATAAGAAAACATCTTTGGGACCTTATTATAGGGAAAGATTCATAAACAGGTCACAAAAAGAATTAGCCATAAAAATTTTTTAAAGATATATTGGTCTATATTAAAATTAATAACATCTGTTCAACAGACTTTAAGCAAGCCGGATTGAGGGAAATTATTCACAATACATATAGTAACAATGGACTCATATTGATCATGTATAAGGAACTCCAGAAAAATAATAAGAAAAAGAGAGAGAGAATCCATGTAGAAAAAAAGTGTGAAAGACTCAATAGTCACTCACAAAGAGGGATAGAAAAATAGCCAAAAAAAAAAAAAGAAAAGAAAAGAAAAAGTGCTCAACTTCTTTAGTTTTCAGGAAAAAGCAAATTAAAACTACAATGAGATATCATTATACCCATCTGAATACTTAAAATGAAAAGGTAGGCAAATATCAAGTGTTGGTGAGAATGTGGAGCAGCAGACCTCTTATACACTGCTAGTGGAAGTGAAAATTGGTACAACCACTTTGGAACCATCTGCTGAAGCTTAACATTTGCATGCCCTAAGGACCAGCAATTCCACTTCTGGGTATATACCCCCAAATGCATACATATGTTCAACAAAACCTATACTGGAATGTTCATAATGGTACTATTCATAATAGCACAACTGGGAATATCCCAATGTCCTTCTGCAGAAGTAAGGATAAATAAAGAAAAGTACATTCACACAAAGTGAAAATTAAGAAACAATGACAACCCAGAACAAATGGTTCAATCTCACAAATACAATGTTGATCAAAATGAGTCAGGCATATAAGAGTATGTAATATATGATTCCATTTATATAAAGTACAAAAAGGCAACATGAATCTACGCTGTTAGAAGTCAGAATAGTGGGTACACTTGGGGAGGAATAGTGACTGGAATGGAGCCCAAGGATATCCTCTGAGGTACTGATAGCATTCTGCTGCTTGGTTTGAGGGCTGGTTACATGATGTGTTCAATTTGTGAAATATCAAGCTGTACACTTATGATATACGCACTTCCTTTAAGTATGTTATCTTTTAGTAAAAAGTTTAAGAAATTAAGTCCTTCCCTCCCGTTCCCACCCCTTTGCTCCCCTCCCCTCTTGTCCCATCCGTTTCCTTCCCTTCCTCTCCCTTCTCCCCTTTCCTTTCCTTTGCTAATGTCCTCAGCTAGAAGAACTATAACTGGTTTTATTGAATGAGCTGTCACTACACAGGTCCAATCAGAGAGCAACATTTTTCTTGCTTTCCTTCTGTATCATAGTTTAAACCCACTGTGGGAACTAGCACCTTTTCTATCTTGGATGAAATACTGGGCAGGTCTCATGGCTTTTCTAGTCATGCTTACATAATAAATAAATAGTCCTTTCGTTCTGGCATTAAAGCATCCATTATTAGCTTAATAATCATATAACTTCAACCTGGTCCAGGGTAACAATCAAAACTTGAATTTCTTACCCATTATAAAGCGTTACCTTCCCCCAGTCAGGGCCTGACCCTGACTTGGAAGCCCACAGAGGAGTTGGTACATATTGCTGATGGGTTTCTTCATCAGTTCCCAACTCTGCCTTTTGCTCATTCCGTGGCTGTTTTTCTAAGCCCTTAGAGTCAGGCCAAGGTAGAGGGGGTTAGAGGGAATGGTGCCATTTTATATGGCTGGAGCAGTTGTGATGTACTGTTGATTCCAATGAATGTTGGTGCTAGTGGAATGTTTTTGTGGGATTTTTGGAGAGCGTCCCCCTGAGACCTCAGCTGGCAGTGTCCCTGACTTACAGGATACTTGTCCTCCGGCAAGCTGCTTTATGACCCATCACCCAGGCCTGTATTCCCAGTGCACACTCTACACAGCCCTCTCCGGTGGGGTCCCTTCCCCTGCCAGGCAGTCCTCTTGAGCATGACCTCTTTTGAGAAAATTCCAAACCAGCTCCTTCTCGTGGAATCCTTATCTTTCTTTGGGAAACTTTGCTGCTCTTTGTGTATTTGTAGCTTGCTCCCAATATACCCTCCTCTCTTTACTCTGCTGCCAGCTGGTCACTTACCTTTAAAAGATGAGATTAATATACCAGTTCTCATGGTCTCCAAACTTCTGGGGTGATCTTAGAACCAACTCTCTTGGCCTGAGGTGAGGGAAAGTATCCCCTCCCTCATCAAAGAAGGTCAGTGGGAGGGGAAATGCAGAGCATGGGGAGTCTTCTCTCCAAAGAAAGACTGCCTTTCCCATTCGTTTGCACATCACCTCTTTTATGCCTTTGAGGCTTGTCTCAGCATGCCCTGGGTAAGTGGTTTGGCATCTTGTTCTAGGAGAGTGGAGTCAGTGGGGGAACTTGGCATCTATTCGGTTGTTCTTAAAGTGAGACAGCAAAGTCAAAGTCCATTTAACTTCCTCTTACATAATTAATCCCATTCCTTTTCTCATCTATCATAGTTTTTCTCTGTTGGCATTTATCATTTTCAACCTTGTGTTCCAGTTATTGATGTGCGTATCTAATTTCGTCTATTAGACTATAGGTTTCTGGAGAGTAGGATTCTCAAGCCTGATAGACCTTGTATCCTTTGTAGAACCTTCGTGAAATGTTGATGCACTGTTGAGGCTTAATACATATTAAGTAAGTGAATGTATGAATAATTAGAGTTGCCCCCCTGCAGGACTGGCCATTTTGGGTTGGGCTTAGCCTTGCCTTTTGTTGAATACCCCAGGATTTCCTGATTCCTTAGCTAATATTTAAAACTCACTCACTTATTTGTTAGTCATTCAACAAATATTTATTGAGGATTTCCTATATTCCAGGCACTGGGTAAGTGATCAGAAATAAAACACACAGGGCCTCTACACTTTGGAGTTTAGAATTGAAGCTTCATGGTGGGAGTCTGACATTGAGAGGTGAGTAATCTTTGGGTACGTAGAAAGGAAGAAGAGAAGTCAATCCATGCAGGAGTATAATGGCCAAATGCCTTTGGCTCAGAAGTGAGATTGTGCGGATACGTCCAGAAAGAGTGTAGACCAGCCAGGTTATAAAAGACAGCACCCAGGAACAGAGTTGTAAGGGTTTGACATGGCCAGGTCCAGGCTGAGGGAAGTTCAGTGTTCTTGTACAGAATGGATTGATGCTAAGAAAAGGACATTGGGTTGTCTCTGAGAGTGAGGCAGCTTCTAGGAAGCTTCAGCAAGGGAAGTCATATTCCTTAAAAATCTGATTTACAACACTCTAAATCCTGTGTAAACATACTCATCTGAATTAATGAAAATAAGTGCTGAGGTATTTTTCTGAGGCCTGTTTGTGATGGTACCTGTCTCTCAGCTGATAAACAACCTTGTCCATTTTATAAGATATTTACATGTTCTCATCTCAAGGGGTCACTGAATGAAGATCTTGTCATCTTCCTTCAACTTCCCCCACCACATACACACACACACACACACACACACACACATGCACACACACACTCTGACTCCAAGAAATTGATGTTATTTGGCTGCTCTGAAGTGAGGTACTTACCTACCTTTCATCGACAAGGAATTTAAAAAGTGACTTTTGGGAAAGATTACAGGTTATCCCAGCTGAACCTTAAACAAAATCATGCTAAGTTTGCCTCAGGGAACATAGGAATTCTGCAACATAGTCTCAGTTGGGCAGCTTCTCAACATTAGAATATCATGCACAGCCATTTCAGCAGCAAAAGTCAAAGCCAGCAAAGAACCAAGTGTGTGGGGTCTGGAATATTAACAAATGAATTTTAATTTGAAGGCACATATCTGCCTGCAAGGGTTTTGGGAACTTTAACAGAAAAATAACTAAAAACAAAAGAAGATTAAATAAAGCGACCGGCTGATCGTAATCTCTGTTCTACAAGCAGAGGGCTGCCATGACTCCTAATAACATATGAATAAACAAGGTTTATGAAGTGTGGGGTAGCAGATAAAAGATACTAAAACTATAGAAAGAACAGGTCTCTAGTAATACCATTTTTTGGTGCAAAATGACTATATGATACCCACTTACTAATGTACTGTACCTTGTAAACCATGGAGAACTCAAAAGGACCCAAACACTAACTTTGAGCCTTAGCACTCATGGCGCAACCCCTCTGTAGCTGGGTTGATCTTTTATGTGGCAAGAGAATTACTTCCCATGTCTTGTGGTCCTGCCAGGTTTTAAAGTTACATCATGGTCAAGTCACAGGTGAAGGTCAAGGACAGAACCAGGACAACACCCACAGGGAAGCTGGAAATCATGTATGGGGAGGTGGAGGTAAGAGGTCCCAAGGAGCTGAGGTAGGTGAATAGGAGTGGAAGTGTATTATTTAGGGCCAGGAAGCAGAATTTTCCCAAAACACAGTGCAGGAGACAAGTCTTACAGCTAGAAAGAGTATGGGTTCTTAGGAAAACCAGCAACCACTAAGAAACCAAGGTAAAAATCCCAAGGGAGATAGCAAGACATGTTGAGAGTGAAGACATGAGTAGATTCTGGGAACAGAACTGGGTTGGAGTTGTCTTGGGAGGCCCAGTTGGGGAGCAGACAGGGAGGGCTGTGCTTACTCAGGGAGGTCAGACAAAACACTTTGTGACAAGGAACATCGCTTTCAGATGACTGTGACAAAGATATTCCAGCTGACAGAAGAAAAATCAATACCAGATGGCTCCAAAAGAGATACTTCTCGTGGGTTTGTGTTTTTTTCCACCTCAGGAGGAAGAAAGATGAGCAATAGGGCAATGCCTACCCTCCAAACAAAGGTTTCAAGTCTAGTTCATGGAACACATCTTACAAAATGCCCAACAAAAATTATTCTGTAATCAAATACATTTGGAAAATGCTACATGTACCTCTCCTTTGTAATGTGTAATGCACATTAGTATATTAAAGTTTCTGAAAAGGCCTGCAGTAAAGAGGCCTGTTTAACTTTGCTTACCTTATCTAACCCAGCGTTTCTCAAAATGGCTTGACTCTTGAACACTTTTGTTGCATAACACCTATTAATTCCCTGAGACACCCTTGTTCTAAGCAGCACACTCTTAGAAATGTTTTTCTAGAACTTTTATTACATTGATCCTGTGAACTCAATCATAAAGGCAGAACCCACCTTGATCCAGCTCCATGGAAATCACAAAAAACACTTGCTCTCATGGTATGAGAAAACATCAGGTGTGGTCACAATATTACCTAGATAAAGCCCTTGTTTTATCTATCTATCTATCTATCTATCTATCTATCTATCTATCTATCTATCTACCTATCTATCATACCTATTTCCAAAAGCATTTGAAATGGTTTTGTGAGTGCTGTAAGTTATCATCTGGGTCTGATGGGAGATGGTCAGAACAATCCTTTAGCAACACTGGTTTCTCTTTTTGAAGTGAGAATGACATGAGCAGTCACGATAAACCAAGCAATAGGTGCCAAAAACTTTGAAGAAGAGTTGTTCCATTCTTCAGGTCTGGCCATTAGAAATAGAGTAATTAGGGAACATAGGGGCTGCTTATATAAAGTGAATAGAATTTCTGACTGTAGAGTCATTAAACTCAGCATCTGAAAATGGAAATCATTCATTTGGTACCTGGCCATCTCTGGGTTGCAAATAACTGGTGTGGGATTGTGATTATTGTGACAGGAACTAAGTATGAAAATAGCTGTTCTTAAAGCCTTTTTGGGGTAGAAACTATCTCAACACAATTTTTAAGTGAATGCAAAAATTAATACGAGATCTTGGGCAAGCCTTTTGAATAGTGTGGCATGTGTGGCTCTATTCTGCAGACTTTTCAGTAACAGCATTCTCTGCTTGAAACAGGTAACTAGGGTTGATATTGAGGACCACGTGCTCCCTGCATCTCCCACTCATCAGAGAGAAGTTCTAGTTGATGGACAAAGGATGAGAGAAAAGTGGATTTTGCTTGACCTATGTCTTCCTCAAGATTAGGAGGATCAGAACCTTTGTTGGAGGACTGAGAGGTCTGGGGATGGGTGCTCCTTTTCCAGAGAGGGGCCACGGTGGCCCTGAGGGCAAGATAGCTAATGAGCTGGCTGAGGCCTGTCTGAGGTTTAAGCCTTTACACTGTTACAGAACAATTTTTGGTTACCTCCAACTCCCTCTCTGGAGACTTGTACCTCCCAGTTCTCTACAGATAGAAGTGATTTTTTTTCCTGGTATATATATATATTCTTAATTCAATTTTATTGAGCTATAGTCACATACCATACAATCATCCAAACTATATAATCAGTTATTCACAGTATCATCATATAGTTGTGCGTTCATTACCCTATTCTATTTTTTTGAACATTTTGCTTGTACCAGAAAAAATGAAAATAAGAAAAAAAAATAAAAAAGAACACCCAAATCATTCCCCCCCACCCTATTTTTCATTTAGTTTTTTGTCCACATTTTTCTACTCATCCATCCATACACTAGATAAAGGGAGTGTGATCCACAAGGCTTTCACAATCACACTGTCACCCCCTGTAAGCTACATTGCTATACAATCGTCTTCAAGAGTCAAGGCTACTGGTTTGCAGTTTGATAGTTTCAGGTATTTAGTTCTAGCTATTCCAGTGCATTAAAACCTAAAAAGTTTTGTCTATATAGTGCATAAGAATGTCCACCAGAGTGACCTCTCGACTCCATTTGGAATCTCTCAGCCACTGAATCTTTATTTCGTTTCATTTTGCATCCCCCTTTTGGTCAAGAAGATGTTCTCAGTCCCACGATATTGGGTCCAGATTCATCCCCAGAAGTCATATCCTGCATTGCCAGGGAGATTTACACCCCTGGGAGTCAGATCCCACGTGGGGGGAGGGCAGCGAGTTCACCCGCCGAGGTGGCTTATCTGGATAGAGAAGGCAACATCTGAGCAACAAAGAGTTACTCAGGGGGAGACTCTTAGGCATAATTATAAGCAGGTTTAGCCTCTCCTTTGCAGTGAATAGCTTCATAAGGGCAAGTCCCATAATAGAGGGCTCAGCACGTCAAACTGCCAGTCAGAAGTGGCTTTTTAAATGTTACTGAAGGTTATAAAGGAAACATATACTTATTTGACATGAAAAGAGGAAATATGTTAGCAAGAGGTTAGCCTCAGTACAAGAAACTTTTATTCATTTTAAAAGAATTTCAACTGAAGACCAGATCACTATGAAAAATTCTTTCCTGGCATTTCTTCCGGATCTCCTCAGGTCCTGACTTTCAAGTTCCTATGTTCATCAGCAGCACTTAAAAGAAGAGATGACTCAGAGGCTGGACAACAGAGAGGGCAGGATTTTGGTGGAAAAGAGCAGGAATTAAAAGGATTGAGGAACAATGAAAGGCTGAAGGGAGGGAAACTGAGGAAAAGGATCTTGGGAGAATGCTCTGTGATGACTGAGAGGTTGGCCACATCTATCTAAAAACACATAAGTGTGGTCAAGAAGCTCAAAAATATGAGACAAAGGGGTTTCCTAATATTAAAACTGCCTTAGAAAGTATTTCAGGGTAAACTGAAATCTGGCTACTTGAGCCACTGAACAAAAGGAACCCTAAACACCAAGAAGAATCCACTACAACAGAACGGAGGCATAGGGTGGAAAGGCTTCTTTCTTATGTTTCCATTTAACACTTGTAGTGAGGACTTACCTTATATACAATGCCACACAAAGCAATAAATCCCCATGATTTTTAGATTTGGCCCATGCTGTCTTGGAGTGGTAAGATTCAAGTGCATAAAAGTAGCATATAAGGCAGTGAAGAAGAGGGTGATTATGAAGGAGGTAGAAGAGTTTAGAGAATGGAGATTTGGGATAGACATGAGCATCAAGTGTGTGTTGAGGGTGGAAATGATGAGCCACAAGTTTACAAAGCTGAACCCTGATGTTAGCATCTGGATGGACATTTTTTTTTCAGCTATTCTCCAGCAAGTTCTATGTTAAAATTGGAAAAATACTTTTCAAAACAACAAGACACAACTCTTTGTGGGGTCATGGAATGTCTTGTTTCTGCAATAGCAATACAACGGATATTTTCTATTCCTTTTGGCCTCCTAGTATCTGAGGCCATGTTCCTATATTTGAAGATTTCTCACATTATGAGGCATAGTAAAACCCTATTGTATACTCTCGTTCTAGCCCTCCATTGTAGCTAGAGCATTGGTCACTTGTCCTAGGCTCTGCCAAATAGAATCTGAATTGAAGGGTGGTGATGTGAAGAAGCAGGACCTGCCCAGAATCAATTCGGGTGATGGCAGTGGCAGTGAGGGCAGAAGAGGCAGGAGTGGTAATGTGAGAAGAGGAGGCATGGAGGCAGTGGTGGCAATGGTGGCCAACATGGTGAGAAGGCAGTGGTACAACAGTGGTAGCTTTCCAAAGGTTGCAGGAGCAGTGGTTCTAGAGACAGCTCCAGCATCCAGTGTCCAGTGATGTTGGAAGTATCAGCTGTGACATTGGGTGCCCAATGATAGCAGTAGTAGTGTGTTGTGAATTTGGGCATTGTACCGGGTGGTATAGTCTCCAAACCTGTTCTTTTGTCCTCCTGAAGACATGGCAAGCTACCCTATATGCTTTTCTGCTTAAATTAGCCTAAGTAAGTTTCTGTTGCTTACAATCAGCCATGTTAAGACAGAGTAAGTTCTGTTTTTTTTTAAATTTTGGGTATAATGCTACAAGATATTATTTTTGTGCACTAAATCAAATGCCTCAGAGTTTTTAATTCATTTACCAGATGTTTATTAGGCATCTATGTTATATCAGACATGATAGCAGATACTCTGGATATAGCAGTGACCAAAACAGATACTGTTCTTGCCACTGTGGAGCTTACAGCCTAGCAGAAAATAGAGATATTACATAAATAATGAAAAGTGTAATGACCAAATTCTATAACATGTTAAGTGCAGTTATGTGCTCTGGGAAGCTTAATGGATAGGGAAACTTAACCTAATTTTAGGTGTTAAGAAAAGCTAAAAGTGAGATATGAATGATTTGTGGGAGTTAGCAAGGTAAAGGGAAATAGATTTTTGGAAAAGCATTTCGGAAGAGGGAACGACATGTTTGAACACTCAGAGATGAGGGGTGCAGTAGAGATTTTAAGAATCAACAGAAATCTTGTATGACTGCAGGAGAGAAAGTGGAGTGTGGGGAAAACAGAGAGAAGTGGTTTGAGAAGTAAAAGCCAGATTGTGAAGGGCCATGTAAACTATGAAAATTGTGTAGAATTCTGAGACCCTCCATCCATTCAGTTAATCGCCATAACCTGTATTCCTTTGCTCCAGAGGAAAAGAGAACATAGAAAAACCCAAAGCAAACTTATCATCATCATCATCGAGTTTCTAGCAGACTATTTTGGAACCTAAACAAAGACAATTATCTTGAAAGTCAAGAGCTTTTGATTTGTAAGTTCTAGGATTCTTGAAACAGAGAAGATTTTCCACATGCTCAAAGCCTGGCTTTGGAAAGTAAGACAAAGTCTGTAAAAATTAGTACATAAATTTAATACCATAAATCAAGAAGTTGGAAAGAATGTGTAATGATTTTTAAATATAATAATGAAATTGGTGTAAGATGGTGGAGTAGAGAGTTCCAGGACTCAGTTCATCCTCTAGGGCAGCTGGTAAACAGCCAGGAACTGTCTGAAACAACCATATAGGGGCTCTGGAGGCCAGAAGAACACTGTATACCATTCAGGGACGAGCAGAAGGAAGAGATTGATAAACGGTGGTGAGGAACTGTGATTAGAACTCTCCGTGCTGCAGAAGCTGTGCCCGTCCCCCAGTCTCAGGGCAGGCCACCTTGGGATCCAGTCCTGGCTGGAAATAAATCTTCTTCCCAAAGAACAAAATGGGGCATGAGTGAACACTGATCATAGCTTTTGTTTAAAGAACTCAGATCACTGAGTCCCAGCTCAGAAGGCAGCTATAGTTTCAACTAGCACAGGACAAAAAAACAGCCAGCAATCCGTTTCAACCCTGCCTCTGACAGGGGTGGAAGTGGGGGTGACTTAGAGATGCAGTGCCTTCTTGGGGCTGCAAGGAAAACTTGGCTCTTTCCCCAAGAACAGAGAGGGGCATGGCTGAGCACAGATTGTGACTTTTGATTAGCAAATCTGGATCACTGGGTACCAGCTCTGAGGGCAGCTAGTTTCAATCTGCCCAGGACAAAAGTTGCCCACAGCCTCTGTTTCAACCTCACTCCCAGCAGGGGTGGAGGCAGGAGTGGGGAGGGTTCAAAGACACGGTGTTTTCTGAAGGCTGCAAGGAACAGTTGGCTGAAGGGTGGCTCCTCACCAAGAAGAGGGTGGCATGGCCCAGCATTGTTTGTGACTTTTGATTAGCAAATTCAGATCACTGAGTTCCAGTTCTGAGTTAACGGTTTCAACCCACCCAGCCAAAAGCGGCTGGCAGCCTCTGTTTCAACCATACTCCCAACAGGGGCAGAGGCACTTGACACTTAAGGGCACAGTACCACCTTATGACTGTAGGGAACAGTTTGCTGAAGAGTGCCATCTGCTGGGCAGGCCAGGAAAGCATGGATTCAGGAAGTCATCAAAGAGAAGTTTGACAGCCTGGGTCTCCTCCCCAGGGCCCTTTGGAACTGATCTGTTCTCCCTTCATGGGTCCCTGGCCCTGTTTTTTTTTTTTTTTATTTTGAAATAAATTCAAAGTTATATGAACAGTTGCAAAAACAATACTAGCCCCATGCACAGAATTCCATCATACCCTGACTCCCTCCCCCGATAGCTCAATCCACCAACTTTAACATGTTGTCACATCGCTATTTCTTTCCCTCCCTCCCTCCCTCCCTATTTATCATCCATCATCTATTGCTCTGTCTTCTGAACATATGAGAGTTAGCTGCACACATCCTTGAACATACACTATAATTCACGTATACACTTCCCATGAACAAGAACATTCTTTTATGCAATCCCATTAAGCGCAACTAAGAAGTATAAGAAATTCAACAATGATACAAAGCTTACATTCTATATTTCCTTTTCCTTATGTCTCAACTGTGTCCCTTTGAGCCACCTGTCCTCCAAACTCAAATCCCATCCAAGTTCATCCTTAGCATTCAATTGTCATCTAGTTAGACTCTTTTTTTTTATTTTTTCAGTTGTGGAAACATATATACAGCCTAAATCTTCCCATTCCACCCCCTCCCTAGTATTCCATTAGTGGGATTAATCACATTTAGAATGTTGTAATGCTCTTTCCCACCATCTATTACTAGAAATTTCCCTTCACCTCAAACAGCAACCCTACACTCATTTCTTAACTCCCCATTGCCCCTTCCCCCATTTCTCTTAACCCATACTCTACTTTTCATCTCTATGGTTACATTCTCTGATAATTTCTTTGTATTTACTGTGGGGCTTAAAATTAACCTTTTAAATCCCTATCAATCTTGTTTTTCTTTGATACCACCTTCACTTCAATAGGACACATAAACTATGTTCCTATACTCCTCCATTCCCCCACCTTTATATAGTTGTTTAAAATTACATATTTTACATTGAGTTCAAAATCACTTATTTGTCCTTAGAGTTTGTGTATTTTATATCATGTAGGAAGTAAATAGTGGAGTTACAGTTCAAAAATTATTAACTTCTATTTGTATTCCATTGTGGTTGGAGAATGTGCTTTGAGTATATTCAATTTTTTTTCTTTTTAATTTCTTGAGGCTTGTTTTATGTCCCAGCTTATAGTCCCTTCTGGAGAAAGATCCGTGATCACTAGAGAAAAATGAGTGTCTTGGTGATTTGGGATGTAAGGTACTATATATGTCTGTTAAAATTCTCTATATCTCTTTCTTCTTTCTTTGTTTCTCTGTCAGTAGGGCTCCCTTTAGAATCTGAAGTAGGGCAGGTCTTTTATTGGAAAATTCTCAGCATTTGTTTGTCTGTGAAATATTTAAGCTCTCCCTCAAATTTGAAGGAGAGTTTTGCTGGATAAAGTAGTCTTGGCTGGAAATTTTTCTCTCTTAGAATTTTAAATATGTCATGCCACTGCCTTCTCGCCTCCATGGTGGCCGCTGAGTAGTCACTACTTAGTCTTATGTTGTTTCCTTTGTATGTGGTGAATTGCTTTTCTCTTGCTGCTTTCAGAACTTGCTCCTTCTTTTCAGTATTTGAGAGCCTGATCAAGATATGTCTTGGAGTGGGTTTATTTGGATTTTTTCTATTTGGAGTTCGCTGGGCATTTATGCTTTGTGTATTTATATTGTGTAGAAGGTTTGGGAAGTTTTCCCCCAACAATTTCTTTGAATACTCTTTCTAGATCTTTACCATTCTCTTCCCCTTCTGGGACACCAATGAGTCTTAAATTTGGATGTTTTATTTTATCTATCATATCTCTGAGATCCATTTCAATTTTTTCAATTTTTTTCTCCATTCTTTCTTTTGTTCTTTCATTTTCTGTTCTGTGGGCTTCTAGGACACTGAGATGTTGTTCAGCTTCCTCTAGTCTTGTATTGTGAATATCCAGAGTCTTTTTAATTTGGCCAACAGTTTCTTTTATTTCCATAAGATCTTCTATTTTTTTTTTTTTTATTTACTCTTGCAATGTCTTCTTTATGCTCTTCTAGGGTCTTCTTCATGTCACTTATATCCTGGGCCATGGACTTCTTGAAGTCCTTTAAATCCTTTGCCATGTTTTCATTCCTTGATTGTAGTTCTTTGATTAATTTTGCGAGGTACTGTGTATCTTCTGATATCTTGATTTGTG
This sequence comes from Choloepus didactylus, assembly GCF_015220235.1. Classification (NCBI taxonomy): domain Eukaryota; kingdom Metazoa; phylum Chordata; class Mammalia; order Pilosa; family Megalonychidae; genus Choloepus; species Choloepus didactylus. The sequence goes on from NC_051308.1 coordinate 181,292,409, forward strand.
TGTTTGGAGTTGGATTTTCCATATCTTCTGGTTTTATCATATGCATTAAGATTTTCTGTTGCTTTTGGCCTCTTGGCATTTGTTTTGCTTGATAGGGTTCTTTCAAGTTGTAAAAAAAAAAAAAGGGATATCGATCTAATTTTTCAGAAACACAGTTTGGTGATGTACACTTTCTCTAACTGACCAGCAGATGGCGTCTGTGAGTCACCTATATCCCTCAAGTCAGTTCTCAACCTTGTTCCCGCAGTATGTGGGGAAATGATTCTTGTGGGTTCAGTTGGAGTACTCAGTTTGGGTGTGTTGCTGGAGCTGTCCACCCTGAATATGGGGCGTGTGTACGGGTGGCCAGGGAGGAAGGGCAGTTTTAATGTTCAAATCCCCCAGATTCCCAGAGATTCAAGGCCGCCGCAAGAGTCTAAGCCTTCATTTCAGTTCAGCCCCAGACCCTCTCTCTCGCTGATCCACAAATCACCGGACTTGGAGTAGCATCCCTGGGTTTTCCAAGCGGGTCCCCCCTCCCAGCCACGTTCCTCCAGGAGCTCAGCTGAGGGAATGCCATGTTACATCACCAATGTGCGCCATCCCTCAAGGGAAGTCCCGGGCTGCCGGGCCGTGCAGGGGCGCTCTCAGCCTGAGGCAAAAATGGCCGAATGGGGCATCTCAGCCCCCTCCTCCTCACACAGTTCCTCCTTCCCAGCTCTGGGACAACTAGTGGGGCTCTGGGCTGTGGGTGCGGCCCCGGACAGGAGTTTATCCAGCCCTCTGGGGGGCCAGCTGCTAGCCGCGGGGTTTCTTTCTGCTTCCGGCTCTCCCCTCCATTCCCCTGGACACAAGGGTATCTGCGGCGGGCTATCTTCCTGGCCAGACACCGAGAGGCCGGCCCAGCCCCCTCTTGCTGTGTTTTACTGTGTGGTTCCTACAATCGCAGCTGCAGCCGCTCCTGGGGTTTTCCCTTTTATTTTTTTAAAAAGAGCCAGCCAGTCTCCAAACGCTGAACCCTGGCTTCCGCAGACCGCCGCGCAGCTGCAGGTCTTCCAGCCAGCTTACTCACTCATTTCAGAATGCTGACTCCCGGTTTCACCAAGTATATGGCCCCTCTGGAGCTAGGAGCCCTCGTCCAGCTGGCACATCGCTGTAACCAGTATTCTGGGTCACTTTCTGGTTTTTAGCTAGTGTTTATCATGGAGGTGTTTTTTCGCCCAGTCTCAGCTAGCCGCCATCTTAGTTTCTCCCTCCCGGCCCTGTTTTGACTGGGAAATACTGATTTAGGAAAGTCCACTCTGGAGTGACCCTCCTCCCAGAATTTGTCCTCCAGGAAAAAGCAGCTAGAGACAATAAAAGGAGTATTTAAAAAAAACTGTAGAAACAAATAAAAACAAACAGAACAGATCAACATTCCCAGAAAAGGAACAGGAGAAATGAAGCTTTCTTCTGGGGGTGAAATAATTGCACAAATAGCGCAATCTCAAAAATTGTACCATATATCCAGGGCAAGAATCAGATGAAGGAGAGCTAAAAAGTTCTGATTGAACATGAGCTATTCTAAAGGTCTAGACTAAGTTGAACCAAGGGTCAAAGAAGAGCATTAGCACAAAGCCAATCAACAAGAAAATCCTAGGCATGAAAGAGAAAAACTGACCTCCAGAGTAAACTCATAAAGAAAATCAGATGCACAGACATTAGCAAAAAATTTACAAGCCATACTAAGAAATAGGAAGATACGGCCCAGGCAAAAGAACAAATTAAAACTTCAGAGAAGACCACAGAATTTAGAATAACTAATCAAAGATGTTCAAACAAATCTCCTAAATCAATTCAAGGAGATGAGGGAAAATATGGCTAAGGAGATAAAGGATATTAAGACACCATGTGAGCACAAAGAAGAATTTGAAAATACAAAAACAAACATAATAGAAGTGATGGGACGAAAGACATAAGAGATTAAAAATACATTAGAGGCATACAACAGCAGACTTGAACAGGCAGAAGAAAGAATCAGCAGGCTAGAAACCAGGATAGTAGAAATCTTACAGACATAAGAAAAGATAGAGAAAAGAATGGGAAAAATTGAGCAGGTGTCAGTGATTTGAATGACAGCATGAAATGCACAAATATGTGCCTCATGGGTGTCCTAGAGGAAGAGAAGGGAAAAGGGGCAGAAAGAATATTTGAGGAAATAATGGCTCAAAATTTCCCAACTCTTCTGAAGGACATAAATATCCATATCCAAGAAGTGCAACATACTTCAAACAGAATATAAATCCTGTTAGACCTACTCTGAGACACATACTAATCAGAATGGAAGCCAGTAGAATGACCACTATTTAAAAAAACCCAGAAAATTATAAGTGTTGGAGAGGATGTGGAGAAATAGCAACACTCATTAACTGCTAGTGGCAATGTAGAATGGTGCAGCTGCCATGGAAGATAATTTGATGGTTCCTCAGGGAGTTAAGTATAGGATTGCCATATGATCTGGCAATCCTGCTACTAGGTAGCTACCAGAAGAACTGAAAGCAGGGATGCGAACAAACATTTGCCCACCAATGTTTATAGTGGCATTATTATCCACAATTACCAAACGATGGAAGCAACCCAAGTATCCATCAACTGATGAATGGATAAATAAAATGTGGTACATACATACAATGGAATATTATTCATCTGTAAGAAGAAATGAAGTCCTGAAGCACGTGATAATATGGATGAACCTTGAGGACATTATGTTGAGTGATATAAGGCAGACACAAAAGAACAAAGATTGTATGCTCTCACTGATATGAACACAAAAGAACAAAGATTGTATGCTCTCACTGATATGAGCTAATTATAATAAGCAAACTCAAATAGTTAGAATCTAGAATATAGGTTACCAAGGGCTAGAATGAGGGTAGAGAAGGGGTAGCTGATGCTAAATTTATGCAGAATTTTTAATTAGGTTGACTATAAATGTTTGGTAAAAGAGATGATGGTAGCAGATTATTGTGAGTGTAATGAACAGTGCTGAATTATGCATGTGATTGTAGTTGATAGGGGAAGTTTAGAGTCATGTATGTTACTAGAAGGAAAGCTAGAAGATAAAACATGAGACTGTATAACACAGTGAACCCTGTTGTAGACAGTGACTGCAGTTAATAGTACAAATATAAGAATGCTCTTTCATGAACTAGAACAAATGTACATCAGTATTACAAGGGTGGTATATGGGTAAAATGCACCTAATGCAAATTATGGACTATAGTTAACAGTAATGTCTTATTATTCTTTCATCAATTGTAAGAAAGGTACCACACAAAGGCTAAGTGTCAATAATATGAGTGCATAAGGGGATGGTGTTTTTCTTTTTGGAGTAATGAAAATGTTCTAAAATTTATTGTGATGAATGCGCAACTCTGTGATTATATTGCAAGCCATTGATTATACACTTTGAATGAATTGTATGCTGTGTGAACATGTCTCATAAAACTTTTAAAATATATAATTATCTTTAAGATAAATGTGCAGTGGGATAGAGGTAAATGAGAATTTTTAGAAACTGTCTTGAGAACAGATCCTGTGCACCTTCCTATTCTGAGCCAGTAGAAACTCCACAGATATATGCAGGTAACTCAATAAACAGGGGATCTATGCTTTACCTCCTAGGGTGCAGTTTGGAAGAGTCAAGGCTTTTAGACAAAACTGTATTCAGCATGGAAGTAAGCACTAGGGCAGGAATGGCTGAGTGAAGCAACTCTGGACTGGTCTAAAGGCAGTTTTGTAAAATCTTAAGCACACAGCAGGAAGCAGGGAAGACAGCTCTGTGCCTATGAAAGCAGTGTGGATCTGGCTAAGAGAGGCCAGTACACTCCAAGGGGTCTCATGGTTGGGATAAAGAGTGCAAGGACCTGTCAGCTCATGGTAAAGACCTTTGTGGTGGGATAAAATTAATCTTAATGGATGCTGGTGAACATAAAGGCCAAGAACCAAAAAAAAAAAAAAAGAAAAAAAAGAAAAAAGAAAAAGAAAAAAGATGGGGAAGAGGTACAATTCCTCCGACACCAGCAGAAGACGGAGGATGGCTATATGCTAGATACCTCACAATATCAGGGCAATCAGAGAAATGTAAGGACTCCAACAGGTAGAAAAGGAGGAATAAAGCAGAAGTGTACAACGTTGAATTCGATTGGGTAATCAATAATTTGATTCAGAATCATACATTAAATCAAGTAATGGAAAACAAAGGAATTTTGTGGCCCATGGCATTCATATTTATTGTTCTTGATGATAAGTATAGCTCTGGTACCCTAAAATGAGGAGGCATCAGTTGTGAGAAATAGAGGCTTGTATTTTAAAAAATAATCTAACACAGAGTCAAAAGACAACAACAACCCGACATTCTGAGAAAGTGGCTTCATAGGGGTGACTCCAACTTTACACAGTTCTTTTGTAAAGCTATTAAAAGATGCTGCAATAGCCCTTTTAGATGAAACAAAAACATAGTGGAAACTGAGTAGCCCTAGAAAGATTTGAAAAACTGATTTAGTTGGAAACATTCTGTTGCAAATACCTTATATTTGATAAGACAAATGCCAAGAATATTGATGTACTAGCCTAGAGAAGTAATGGAAGCCCTGAATTCACATTTCAAATTTTTCCACTTGGATATTTGATCTGCAAAGCAATGTAGGAAGTTTTTCAGTGAGTTCATCTTCTATTGATTCCTAGAACGGCATCACAAAAATATAGAACTACACTGGGGAATCTAGAAACAAAATCTCCTCAAAGCATTGAAAAATTCCTGAGTAACAAAAACTAAGAACTAGAAGTTGACAGGGTGGGGGTGGGGGTGGGGTTGGGGGTAGTGATTTTAGACATTGTGATGAGTTACGTTGGAAAAGGTCAAATTTTGCAAAGCAAGTTCAGAAAGTTGCTGATTTGCAACAAACAATAGAAATGAGTTCCATATGAATAGCTCTCCAGTGATTTTTCAAAAATCTCACCTCCTTTTTGGGTGACATGATTAGCATAGTTTTGTTTAAGATCTTATGAGCTTATGTTCTTCTTCTGTTGTTTTCTTTAGTACCAAAGGTACATTTCCAGCTTGCAAGTGAATTGGTATGATGTCCGGAAAGAAAAACACCCTTCCTTTGTGTAGACATAGCCCTGCATTAGGGTATAGTGCTATTACTTCTCTCCTGGGCTCCTGGTATGAACAACAACTTATAAAACTCTACGTGGCCACTCTGTTTAGGAATTTTGTTGATATATCTTGTGGTTTGGTGCACTAATGAGATGAAGACTTCAGACTTGATTTTCTAATGGTGTGAATCACTTTCTTCCTAAGAGGCCATGATAAACAGCCCCCAATGATGCCACTTTCAGGTATTCATGTCTTGTGTAGTCCTTTCCCTGATTGAATAGAGCTGACTGTAACCAAGGGGATTTTGCAGGAATGACAGAGTGTGGCTTCCACGACTAGGTCATAAGGGACATTGCAGCTTCTTTCTTGCTCTCTTGGATCACCTGCTCTGGAGGAAGTCACTTGCTCTATCATGAGGACTGTCAAGTTGCCCTATGGAGATGTCCATGTAGTGAGGCCTCCTACCACCAGCCCCACTGGAAACAGATCCTTTAGCCCCCATCCAGCCTTCAGATGATTGCAGCCCTGGCCGACATATTTACTACAACCTCATGAGGGACCCCAAGCCAGCTCCACTTATTTAAGCCACTTCTCAAATTCCTGACTCACAGAAACTGTGTGAAATAATAAATGTTTATTGTTTGTTTTAAGATTCTAAGTTTTGGAGTAACTTATTACACAGAAATAGATAATCCAAAATCCTTGTGCAATCTCATCTTTTACTTTTAGTAAAAGTCCGAGTCCTCTAAGAGTTTTGTGCTAATGGTACTTTGAGTGGAATTGAGAGATTAGAGGCATGTACAGTGTGGAGTGAAGTGGGCTGGTGAAAGAGATTGTCAAATGCAGTAATGGAGAGTGCCAGGAGTTGTTAATAGTGGGAAAGAAGGCTGTAGCATATATTGATAGGGAAATCATGAACCCCTTTAGTAATAAAATACAGGCTAGGGAAAACTTCCCATATTATATGGACAGGGACTTGAGAATCTTATTTAGATTTTTAAGAGAGTATTGATTTCATAATTTTTGTAAAAGTGTATATCAGTTCTATTGTAAGAAACCGCTCCAAAACTTAGTAGCTTAAAACAAAGGCAATTTACTGTTTCTCCTAAATCCATGAATTGACTGAGCAGTGCTTCTATTGGTCTTGTCTGGTCTCATTTCTGCAGCAGCAGTCGGGTGGTAATTCAGCTGGGTTGAGCTGGTCAAACATGGCCTCTTTCATGTGTAGAGCCTCATCTGGTGGTGTAAGGGCTGGGACTGTCTCTGCCTGTGGCCTTTCATCTGGCCCTTCTTCATAGCATGATGAAAGGGTCTCATGGTTCCAAGAGGGTGAGGATGGAAGTTTCAAAATGTCACTTCTGTTGACTTCCTTTGGTCAATGACAGCCATAAGTCCAGCTCAGATATGATGGGAAGAAGAGCTACAAAGAATTTGTAGCCAATTTTAATCCACTACAGTGATAATGATCACTTTTTAAAAATTTATGCAATACAAAAAAGTAAAAGAGAAAAGCATTAAATCACTCCAAATCTCATCATCCAGAAATAAATAATGTTAACATTTGATGACTATCATTATTTATGATATATCTACATGCATATGTTTAAGAGGATGGATGGATGGAATGATGGATGGATTAATGATTGGATAGCCTGAAAGAAATTGCCATTTAAAAGGTGAGAATCATTTATTTTTTTCTACATACCACCATTTTAGACAAGATAGATTGACTGGGTGCTGAGAAAGATGAAGAAATGAATATTCTTCCTACCTCTCCTCCTCCACATATAGACTTTGATTTAGTCAGAGATTATTAATCTATTTTTCAAATTTTGGTTATAATTTTTCTGATTGTTTCAACATTGTTCTATATTGAAGTGGATACAATAATCGCAGGTGCTCCTTTTACTCTGGCTCCTTCATTTTGGTGGCTTGCTGGCTAGTGTACTATGTTCCCCAAGTACTTCCATGTTTCAAAATGTCATCACTTGCCTTTATGCTTGAGCCATTTCTTTTCCACAGAACATTGAAGATATTGTTCTGTTGTCTTTTGGAATTAAATGTTGCTGGAAGTAAATGAAGATGATAGACTGATTTTTTTTTCCCACTTGTAGAAGACTTAATGTTTTTCTGTCTGAATTCCCAAAGAATTCTACATTTATTCTAGAATTTTAATAATTTTACCAGAAAGTGTTTTTATATAACTTTTTCTGTATCAGTTTTTCTTAGGATTTAATCTGTAAATTCAATTTTTCCTTTATTTCAGGAAACATTTCTTGCATTACATCTCTGTGTATATTTAATATTTTATTTGATTGGTTCTATTAGTGTGATCCCAATTTTTCTTCTGTTGGATCTTCAGTATCTTCCATGTCTTTCATCATCTTCTGATTACTTTAATGTCTTTGAATTTTTCCTTTATATTCAGTTTCATTATCTACAGCTTGTTAATGGTATGCTAATTTTCTTTTTTCTGTTTCTATTGTTAGGTCTATAATGATATGATTCAATTTCTTAATTTGTTTTCTTAGCTTTGCATTCTCTCCTTTCATCTCTTCTCATTGCATATTATATTGTCATTCATCTCTTCCTTTATTGAATTCTAGCCTTATTAAATCCTTCAGTAGCATAAAGCAATTGTGGGAAATTTACTTATGTTGTTTGTGCTATGTTTTCTCATGAATGCTGTATATATATATTATCTCTTTTGCATGTGAACTCTTTGCTTCCTTCTTCATTTCTTTCTTTCATCTTTTTTTTTTTTGATAATGTCATAGGTTTGCATAATTACTATGCCCTTTCTTTCCAACTGTCTTTTGTCAACCTTTTCATCACCTCTGGTGACAGCTTGATTTCTTTTCTCTGAGCTATAGTTTGAGGACTATGTGTTGCATTCCATCTACTTTGTTGAAACCTAAAAATTTAGGAATATGGTGGGTTAATTTTAGTGGAGACAGATTATAGCCCTTCTGTGGATTCCAATTTTTCCTTCTCCTTTTTTCTCCTCTGAGATTCCATTTATTATTCTGTATAGGGTCCCTTTCACCCTTTTAGAAATGTATTCCATTCCAGTGGCTTTTGGCTGAATTCTCCCCAAACAGCACAATCCTTGAAAGATACAATCCTGATTATCTTTCCTAACCTGTTAATGTCCCAAGGTCATTTGAAGATAATGAAAATTGAATAACATAAACTCCTTCTTTGGGAAGAAAAATATGAAATCAGCAATATCATGTGTCTCTTCGAGAAGATAATCAGCTTTAATTGAAATAAAACTCTATAGAAAATTACTTGCATACAAAAATACTTTTTTTATAAAGTACTGTGCCATAAATTTCCTTTTCTGTACTGATAAGAGAGCTGAAGAATATAGAATATTTGCTATCTAGGACACTAAAGAAACAAACAAACAAAAACTAATATACTGACTAGTCAGATTGAGGTAAAGCACTAAAGTAAAATTAAAATAACTGTGTTTTTTCTTTTATAATAAGTAACAAAGTCTCTTCATTGATTTTCCTGATAGTCAATGTAAAGTGATAAGGACTTTTTGTTAACTAGTTATTTTTCTATAGATCTTCTCATTACTTAACTGATATGTGAACCCTTAGCCTCAATGTTTGAAGAGACTTTAAGATTTTGAGAAATGTTTTATATAATTGCATGAAGTCATAAAATATGGCTGGTGAAAAAGGTAATGACAATTCACAAATATATATATATTATTAATCATTTCAGATATAAATAAACTTACAATAAATTCATTATGCTTTGCTCCCCTTTCTCTTCTTCCATAGCTCTCTGGGTCTTTGTTTTCAAACACTATAGTAATCCTAGAATATTTTCTCATGTTGAAACATTAACTTACTCAGCTGATTCTCTCAGAGTAGTGTCTTGTAATAAGCTTGTTTAAAAGTAAAAAGTGTTTTTGACAATTTCTAAACCTAACCCCAACATGAAGCCAAGATGAATCAAAACAGGTACAGTATTTGAATAGAGAAAGAACATTACCTAAAAAAAAAGATAACTTTGATTCTTTTACAATTAAATGTTGCTATGGGTTGGATTAAATACATGCTACCTCCTAACTAGCCAAACTCTAGTCAGAAACTGAGATGATCTTGTTTGCTGCAAAATCAGGCAGGACTCACTACTTGATAAAGAGAAAAGCATAGATGGTATTGGTAAAGAAAACTTAATTTTGTGTCAGCAACTGGGCTTGCCCATCCTTGAGATAATTGAAACAAGTGAAATTTGTTATTTTCTCATAAAAATGTGTGTGTGTGTGTGTGTGTGTGTGTGTGTGTGTTCTAGTGGAAAAGGATTTGCAATCAGAATAAATTGTGCCTAAGTAGGTATAGTCAGTGTGTGAATTCCCAACTCCCACCTTTTCTTTTGATAGTGGGGATTTGGCATCCTGCTAGGCAGTTACGAGCTATGTGATCATAACTTTTGAGTTATGAGTTGGGCAAGTTACTTAATCTCTTTTAAGCCTCGGTGGACTGTAGTGAAAAATAATATATATATACATATATATATACATACATACACATATATACATACATATATATAATAAATTTAAATGTTTGAAACAATTTATAATATAGTGATTACCAATACTACTGAGTTTCTTTCATTCTAGTATATTTTGAAGCCATAGGTAGAAGAATGGCCTTCCTTAACAATTAAAAATTGTTAAGCCTCAAGGATTTACACATACTAATGAGACATGGGCCCTGCCTCAATGAGCTTAACGTCTAAAAGGTAAGAGAACTGTTGTGACTAACAGTTAAGAGAACACATGACAATCTACTGTAAATATGGTAAACTTGTCTACCAAAATCAATGGCCTTTTACCCATGAACAAAAACATCCGTCTCAAGTAATAAGGATCTTCTTTTCTATGAATGATTTTCATAATGATAAAAGATTATTATAAAATGGTAATAAAAGAAGGTGAGTGCAAAAAGCAAATATTGACAGCCTAGTGGTGTGTGGGAAAAGCCCAAATAGTTGATATTAACTAAATGAACTTTGAAATAATTCCTTTCACAGTATAATTGTGAGACTTTGGGCAAATTAAATTCTCTTTGGACCTAAGCTTCCTGAAATAATAATAACAAGAAGCTATTATTTAATGTTTTCTATGTGCCAAACACAGTGACAAGGGTTTTCCATGCATTTAAAAAAAAATCTTCATAGCACACTATTTGTTCGGTACTATCATTTTCCTCATTTTATATCTGAGAAAACTGAGGCTCAGGGAAGTTAAATAGCCAACCTAAAATAATGCAGCCAGTAAATACTTTTGCTGTTACTTTCATGGAGGCATTGTAACTCTAGAATTTGTCCTCTTCATTGAAACAACAGAAACTTGAAGATTTCTTTCCCTTTAGGTCTCGTGTTTCTGAATAAGATGAAAATGCATTTGGCTCAAAGATTTTAATAACAAGACAATTTTGGAAATTTTGCTGGCTAAATTTGGGCTCTAAGTCTAAACAGTGGAATGACCAAATTATAGCCTCTTCTCCTTGTATCTGCCCCTCTACACTTGAAAACACACTGCAGTCAGGACAGGCTCTTAGCATGGCTAACTTTGCCCTCGGGTACTTTAAATAATGTTCCGTGTTAATTATACCTATCTGGATTCTCTTAGGCACGAAATTACTCCCCTAGGAAAAATTTACTTTCTTTTTAAGGTTATTGAGTAACCTTTTAGGCACAGAAATATACAGAATGATACCATGACGACTTTCATTGTCACATCTTGCTGTTATTTTGGCCACAATTAATAAAATGTTTCCTTCTGGACAGTATTTCTTCACAACAGTCCCATCGAGTAGGTATTATGAATTCTTTACCTATTTTCAAATGAGGAAACAGACCCAGGGAGGTTGAGTAAGAAAGTCAACTAGAGACATAAGGTACCCCAAGGAAATTTACTTTCCAGGCAAATACTTAAAAATTCCCTTTAGACTTCTGGCATCCTAACTGTTTGAACTCCTTCTACTGTCATAACCGGTATTGGCTGCATTAAATAATATAGGAAGTACATGTATTTCCTTGACCTCCTATTTGATAGTTTTGCCATAAATGTCAAGGGAGTGACAAGGTAACGTAAAGCCCTCATATACCTGCATATGCAAAACAGCAAGAAGGACATTTCGGTGAGAGGGTGGGGAAATAGAGTTAAGAATTCAATAAAAGAAAAAAGAAGTTCAAACTATTTGACTCTCTATAGACCAAATAGGCAGTTAGTTAAAATACTTTTAATTTTCAACTGGTTGCTCTGAACTTTTTATAGAGAGCCGAAGTCTCATGAAAACATAAAATGAAAGAGTTTATTACATTTCTTTAGTCTCTTGCAGACTTCCTTCAGGCCATAGGCACATGCTAATGATTGGGATAAAAACGAATTTGAATGGAGTTCCTGCTAAAAAAATGAATGGTGGCGACTGGAAAGTTGCATAAAAGACAGCCAACTCTCCCTTTAAAACCACACAGCAATACACAAAGCCACAATGGTAAAAATTGCATGCATCTGAGCAGAAGGTATAAACTAGCATGTTATGGGGGAATTGAGAGGGTCTGGGAGAAGGAAGAGGGTCCAGAGATGAAAAGAACTCACAGGATGGAGGCAGAACCCTAAGACAAACTAAATAAAAAATAAATTCTAAACAGCTCCCCTTACAAATGACTTTCATATGCACAGTAAGAAGTGAACTGAAAGAAAACAAACACCGAGAGATATAATAGACACATTATGTAACAAGGATTACTAAGGAGAGGCTAAAACCAGAAACAGACTTGGAATAATTTAGAGATGGAAAGTTTATACAAGAAATAGACACAACAGGCCAGGGGGAATTATGCCAATAGGGGTCAGGGCGGATATTGTGTCTGAAGGGAGAAAGAATGTCACATAATAGATAAGTTGGCAGCAGGACAAACTATGTTTGGATGGAAATAAAAGATAAAAGGTACATAGGCGTAATCATAGGAAATTTTTATAGACCATCTGGGTCAGATAAAAAGGCAGCTCAGAATGTTTATGCAGATAAGGATGCCCAAGAAAAATACAATATGTTACTATTATATTATGACAGAGTGATTTACTGGTTATATTCCTGGAGAAGAAAGTGGATCATATTATAACCTAGTTTTGCATGTATCTTGGAGGCTAGAAGCCTAGAAAATGGCTAAATCAAGGATCTAGAACAATTCAGAGCAGACCCTCACCAGGCAGGCATCCATCCCTTCCTTTGTAATGTTCAGTGGTGTCTGAGAAGACTTGGTGATCTCACCCTTCCTGTCATGCCACTACCCTGGTGACCTGCTGTAATCTGACAACCCTTGACCTCCATACCCCATCCTAAACTTCTTCCTGCTACAGTTGTTCCTACTCTGTGCCTCAACAAGTACAGCTCATAAATTCATGCAGCTGGGTTTCCTCATAAAAATATAATTGGCCTATCCCCGCAACCTCTGGCCATTTGCCTAGTTAAAGGGCTTTGGCCTGAGGATTGCAGCCAGGGAAACTTGGAAATGGGAACAAAAAAGAGCCCAAAATTTGAGATCCTGGCCCATGTACTTCCAGATCTTCTGACTTCAGTAAAAACAACAAGAGCTTTAAGCAGATTGTGTTTTTTGTTGTTGTTGTTGTTTTTGTTTTTTTTTTACATTTTATTTTGAAATAAATTCAAACTTACAGGAACAGTTGCAAAAACAATACAAACCCCATACACAGAACTCAAGCATTCCCTGACCCCCCCGATACCCCGATCCATTAACTTTAACATGTTGTCACACCGCTATTTCTTTGTCTCCCTCCTTCCCTCACTCCCTCTCTCCCTCCCTCTCTCCCTATCTATCATCCATCATCTATTGCTCTGTCTTCTGAACATACAAGAGCTAGCTGCACACATCCTTGAACAAACACTATAATTCACGTATACAATTCCCATGAACAAGAACACTCTTTTATGCAATCCCATTAAGTGCAGCTAAGAAGTACAAAAGATTCAACAATGATACAAAGCTTACATTCTGTATTTCCTTTTCCTTATGTCTCAACTGTGTCCCTTTGAGCCTCCTGTCCTCCATCCTCAGATCCCATCCAGGGTCATCCTTGGCATTCAATTGTCATCTATTTAGACTTTCGTTTTTTTTCTCAATTGTGGAAACATATATACAGCCTAAATCTTCCCATTCCACCCCCTCCCTAGTGTTCCATTAGTGGGATTAATCACATTTAGAATGTTGTAATGCTATCACCTTCCCACCATCCATTACTAGAAATTTCCCTTCACCTCAAACAGCAACCCTACACTCATTTCTTAACTCCCCATTGCCCCTTCCCCCATTTGTCTTAACCCATACTCTACTTTTCATCTCTATGGTCATATTCTCTGATAATTTCTTTGTGTTTACTGTGGGGCTTAAAATTAAACTCTTAAATCCATAACAATCTTGTTTTTCTTTGATACCAACTTAATTTCAATAGGACACATAAACTATGTTCCTATACTCCTCCATTCACCCATCTTTATATAATTCCTGTCAAAAATTACATATTTTACATTGAGTTCAAAACCACTGATTTGTCATTAGAGTTTGTGTATTTTATATCATATAGGAAGTAAATAGTGGAGCTACAATTCAAAAGTTATTGACTTCTATTTCTATTCCATTGTGGTCAGAGATTGTGCTTTGAATATGTTCAGTTTTTTTTTTAATTTATTGAGGCTTGTTTTATGTCCCAGCATATGGTCCATTCTGGAGAAAGATCGTGATTGCTAGAGAAAAATGAGTGTCCTGGTGATTTGGGATGTAAAGTTCTATATATGTCATTAAAATTCTCTATATCTCTTTCTCCTTTCTTTGTTTCTCTGTTGGTAGGGCTCCCTTTAGTATCTGAAGTAGGGCAGGTCTTTTATTGGCAAACTCTCTCGGCATTTGTTTGTCTGTGAAAAATTTAAGCTCTCCCGCAAATTTGAAGGAGAGTTTTGCTGGATAAAGTAGTCTTGGTTGGAAATTTTTCTCTCTCAGAGTTTTAAATATGCCATGACACTGCCTTCTCGCCTCCATGGTGGCCAGTGAGTAGTCACTACTTAGTCTTATGTTGTTTCCTTTGTATGTGGTGAATTGCTTTTCTCTTGCTGCTTTCAGAGCTTGCTCCTTCTCTTCAGTATTTGAGAGTCTGATCAGAATATGTCTTGGAGTGGGTTTATTTGGATTTATTCTATTTAGGGTTTGCTGGGAATTTATGCTTTGTGTATTTATATTGTGTAGAAGGTTTGGGAAGTTTTCCCCAACAATTTCTTTGAATACTCTTTCTAGACCTTTACCCTTCTCTTCCCCTTCTGGGAAACCAATGAGTCTTAAATTTGGACGTTTTATTTTATCTATCGTATCCTGAGATCCTTTTTGATTTTTTCAATTTTTTTTCCCATTCTTTCTTTTGTTCCTTCATTTTCTGTTCTGTGGAACTCTAGGGACACTGAGTCATTGTTCAGCTTCCTCTAATCTTGTATTATGAGTATCCAGAGTCTTTTTAATTTGGCCAACAGTTTCTTTTATTTCCATAAGATCTTCTATTTTTTTTATTTAATCTTGAAATTTCTTCTTTATGCTCTTCTAGGGTCTTCTTTATGTCACTTTTATCCTGGTCCATGGTCTTCTTCATGTCTTTTATATCCTGTGCCATGTTTTTGTTCCTCAATTGTGATTGTTTGATTAATTGTGCCAAGTACTGTGTCTCTTCTGATATTTTGATTTGGGTGTTTGGGATTGGGTTCTCCGTATCATCTGGTTTTATCATATGCATTAAGATTTTCTGTTGTTTTTGGCTTCTTGGCATTTGCTTTGCTTGATAGGGTTCTTTCAAGTTGTAAAAAAAGAAAAATACCAATCTAATTTTTCAGAAATACAAGTTGGTGGCGTACACTTT
The DNA here is from genome assembly GCF_015220235.1 of Choloepus didactylus. NCBI lineage: Eukaryota > Metazoa > Chordata > Mammalia > Pilosa > Megalonychidae > Choloepus > Choloepus didactylus. The sequence goes on from NC_051308.1 coordinate 181,307,477, forward strand.
CTCCAACTAACCAGCAGATGGCGTCTGCGAGTCACCTATACCCCTCAAGTCAGTTCTTCCCAACTCTGTCTCAGTGGTGTGTGGGGAAATGATTTTTGTGGGGTTCAGTTGGTGAACTCAGTTTGGGTGTGTTGTTGGTGCTGTCTGCCCTGAATGTGGGGCATGTGTCTGGGTGGTCAGGGAGGCAGGGCTGCTTTAATATTCAAACCTCCCAAGTGTTCCTGGAGATTCAAGGCTGTTGCAAGAGTGTAAGCCTTCATTTCAGTTTTGCCCCAGCTTTTCTCTGTCGCTGACCCACAAACCACCGGCATTGACGTAGCGTCCCTGGGTTTTCCAAGCGGGCCCCCTTCTCAGCTGTGATCTTCCAGGACCTCTGCTGAGGGAAGGCTGTGCTACATCACTAGTGTGCATCATCCCTCAAGGGAAGACCTGGGCCGCCAGGTTGTGCAGGGGCAGTCCCAGACTGATGCAAAGATTAGCCTATAATTCTTGACTGGTGTAAGTTCTGAATGAAAGGCAGGTAGTCAAGCTGGCCCCACCCCTTTCCTCTTAGAGAAGATAGATGCCCTAGGGGGACGTCATTAGCATTTCAATGGTCTCTCTCTGCCTTGTGCCACACTCCTGTCTGGGTCACAGAACTGGGAACTAAAATAGCTGAGACTTTCTCCACTGAGTCGAAAAAGGAACAGAGCTAGTCCGAGGTGACCCTCTGGCTCTCCAAGGTCAGTCGTCACCCAAAGCTTCTGTCTACTTGTTGGGGATTCGTACCTCATAGTGAGCAGTTCACACTTGCTAACTAAAACCCCAGTTGGAGCTCAGTTGAGCTATATTCACTTGCTGGGAGAGAGCATCTCTCTGGCACCATGAGGCTTTGTAGCTCGGGCTGTGGGGGAGGGGTCTCCTGATCTGGATCCGCAGTTCTTACTTACAGATTTTATGCTGTGATCTCGGGCATTCCTCCCAATTCAGGTTGGTGTATGATGAGTGGACAGTCACGTCTGTTATTCCAGATTATTTACTAGTTGTTTCTGGTTTTTTTTAGTTGTTCCAGGGGGACTACTTAGCTTCCACTCCTCTCTATGCCGCCATCTTAGATCCTCTCCCCAGATTGTGTTGTTTTTGTGTGCAGTGACAACCCTGTTGACTTCCTATCAGTATGGCCAGAATTTTGGAGACTTTAACAGCAGGGCTGATAGATTTTTTCACTTTTACATTAACCTTCTCTTCTGGGCCCCTAAGCCTCTTCTCTCTCAGCACATGTCAGGCTGCATTATAGAGGAATAGGGCTGCATCCCACATTGGACTGTGAGCTCTTCCAGGGCAGGGACTGAGTTTCTCATCTCCCTCTTTCCTGAGTTCAGCATCTTGACTGGTACTCAAGGATGCTCAGTTATCATGCAGAAGGAATGACTCAAAGAACTGAATCTTTAAGTCTAAGATTTCAGGCAATATGCTAGAAGTAGGGGAGATAATTTGTCAAAGGGCTTGCTGCGTGGAGGGCAGATGTGAAGGGATGGTACCTCCCTTGTGTCCTCCACTTTGTACCTCAATCTGGAATTCCCTTCTCTGCTCCCGTGAAGAGCAGTCCTGGCCATTCCTTCCCGATCCAAGACTTAGGAGTTCAGTCTATGAAGGTTACACAGCTAAATAAATGATGCCAACATAGATGCTTCTTGGGTATTTATCTCATCACTTCTACAAGGTTATCAAGTTCTTTGTTTCTTCTCCCCCTCTGGGTCCCTACAACACCTAATTATCTTGCACAGAATCCAGCAGAATATGTCTTGAAAAATGAGTGAATGGATTGTAATTGTATCAGCCTCATTAATAAAATGTTTTTGCCCAGAAGTTCCCAAAAGGCTGTATCAGAATCAACTCAAAACAAAAGAAAACAAAATAACATATTCCTGGTTCCAGCCCTGGACTTACAGAGTCAGACTCTCAGGGGTATAAAGAAATCTGCATTTTTAATCCTCAGGTGTTTCCAAAATAAAGCTTGATTTGGGAACCACTGCTATGACCAAATGAATATCTTAAATAAAAGGCCACTTATTTGGTTTTAAAATATATCCCCTCACCCCAACCATTAACTTCTGTACTATTTTTAGAGAAACTAAAAGTCACAGCTGACAGGTAGAGTTAGATTCAGTTTAGAGCAGTGTGTAATAGCCTCTCCTCACTGGAACCTTCACTCACAAAGAAGTAATGAGGCTAATTAGTAGCTGTGGTTCTTCTAAATTATAATTTTTGTCTTTTATATGAGTAATTACTAGATAACATTCATTAATGTCTAGTTGAATCTCCATTCATCCTGTACAATGAAAATGACCTATTAGTTCATCTTTCAATAGTGCCCGTGGGTGGGGAGGGTGTGTCTAGGGCAATGTGCTGAGCAAATTACCCTCGATAGTAATTGTTAATTCTTTAAGTTGTCTGCTTAGGGGATTCCTGGACTGTGACTGAGGAAAGAGACAGAGGAGCTGCTTCAAGATTCCAGAATATTCAGAAAGGAAAATATGGCCAGTTGGTTCAGACAGAAACCAACTGTCTTCAGTTGAAAGTCCTTCCCCATATTTTATGAGTATCTAATCAGGATACAATAGAGGAAGCATAAAAAAGAAGATTTAAAAATCTCTACCCTTAAGCTTTCTGTTTCTATAGGCAGAAAAAATTGCAGCCATAATCTAAGATCAAGTATAGTTGATGCTAATGGATTTGAAGTGGGGAGTGAGTGACAGTCACAACAGGTGTGTACATTAAACGACCCTGACTTACGTATCCAGGTGAACTACTCTAAAGGGATGGTCCGGCCTGTATTAGCTGAGTAACACCTCTGCAAGGATGGCTCCTAACTTCTTGGCTCGTGAAACCAGATGGATGGGGGAGAACCATTGGAGAAGAGTAGGCTTGGGGAAGAGGTTGGGGGAGATCATGAGTTCAGTTTTGCTCTTCTTGAATTTGAGGTCCCTTGAGTTTTCCAAGATGAGACAGCAGGTGGGCAGGTGGATAAATGGATCTGAGCTCAGAGGAGAAGCCTAAAGCAGTGATACAGAGCTGGAAGTCAAAGGTGGTACCTGAAGCCATGAATATGGATTGAGGCCATCTATGGAAAGAGGATAGACTGAGAACGGGGCTTAGGTTTGGGCACTGAGGACTGCCAATGTTAAGGGCCAGAAAGAGGAGGAGCAGGAGCCAGAAATATAGGAAAACCAGGAGAAAGGGATGTGGCAGTTTTAAAACTTTGATATGCCTCCTATTGAAATATGGTGTCCCTGTCCCCTTCCTTTGATTCTGGGCAGGCTCAGAACTTGCTTGTAACAATGGAATGCAGCTCATGTGATTCTGGGTGACTTCTGAGACTAAGTCAGAAAAGGTGATGCTAGAACAGCTGGGCTGGAGCCCTGAACTACCATGCTGTGAGGAAGCCCAAGGCACATAGAGATACTGGATATAGGTGCTCTGATTGGCAGTTCCAGACAGTATCACCTGCCAGACAGGTGAGTGAAGACATCTCTGGGTGATTCCAACTCCCCTGCTGAGTCAACCCTGGCCATCGAGTATTCCCACCTGAGGCCCCAGATATGGAGCAAAGACAAAGTGTCCCTGCTGGGCACTGTCTGAATCCTTGACCCACAGATACTGTGAAAATCAGGGCCAGAATTAGGGTGAGCAAATGAGGTGTCCAAGAACAAATTTAGGGAGCTACTCACTCTCAGCCTTGTACAAGTACAGGGTCAGAGTCTGATAAGGATGCCTCTTTGGATTTTGCCTCTGTAGTCCCAGACCTGATAAAATGGCTGTTATATGTTTAGAGAGTTGGTGCTAAAACAGAGGTAAAAAACCAAAAGTGTTCTAAAAAGGTTAAATTAGCTTAGAATTATATATAAAAAAACTAATAACATAGATTAGCACCACCGAATATTAAAATATATTATGAAATTACAGTATATAAGTATATGGTACAGGTACAAAAATTAGATGGATTGAACAGGGAGACAGAGCCCAGAAAAAGATCCTTTCATATATGATCATTTAAAAATGAAGGAGATAAAGTAAATGAGTGGTGAAGGGAAAGTTTATGCAACAAATAGTTCTTAAAACGTTGCAAAGGAGATTTGGATCAAAATGAATTCCTTGTATCATCAATAAGATCAAATCATTAAAAATGATAATACTCAATGCTAGCAAGGTTGTAGTGAGATAGACACTTTCCTACACTGCTAGAAAGCATTTTGTGATTTGTGTTAGACTTTAAAATGTTCATACCCTTTTTATATTTATTTATTTATTTAAATTAAGGAAGGTGTAGATATACAGAAAAGTCATGTAAAAAATACAGCATTCCCATATACTCCTGATTGTTGACACTTAGCATTAGTGTGGTACCTTTGTTACAATTGATGAAAGAATATTAAAGTAGTACTATTAACTACAGTACATAGTTTACATAGGTGTTTTTTCCCCATATACCACCCTATTATTAACACTTTCTATTACTGCCATATATTTGTTATAATTCTTGAAAGAACATTCTTATACTTGCACTATTAACTATAGTCTTTCTTCTACAATGGGGTTCACTGTGTTATACAGTCCTATGTCTCATCTTTTAATTTTTATTCTAGTAACATATTTCCCCAAAATTTCCCCCTTTAACCACATTTACATATGTAATTCAGTGCTGTTAATTATATTCACAATAATGTGCTACCATCATCACCATGTAGAATTCCAAAATTTTACAACCTAAATAGAAAGTCTGTACAAATTAAGCATCAACCTAATTAAAAATTCTGCATAAATTAAGCATCAGCTCCCCATTCTCTACCCACAATCTATCCCCTGGTAACCTATATTCTACACTCTACTATTCTGCTAGGCTCACTCATTGATAAATCATTTTGGCCCCACATTATCTTCAAAGTGCTCATGATTAAAATTCACATGAGAGCAAAATTACCAAATACAATGTCATAGAACTTGAGTATTTTTCTTAAGTAACTAAACCCAGGAACAATAAATGATCAAATGCCAGAAGTCTATGTTGAATTTGGAGCAATAGAAACAAGGAGAAAGAAGGAGAGATTAATTTGGTGTGAGGTGGAGCCAACATGTGTTCTTTAAGTATGCACAAGTACTCACAAGTGCCAAATGTATTTTTTCTTTATTTCTCCATGACTAAAACCATGTCCTCAATCTCCCCCACCTGTTGCCCTACAAATTCCTTCATCTGATAAAGACTCAATATATTCAATATTACCAACTCAAGGTGAATTAGTTTTCTATTGTGTAACAAATTGCCACAAAGTTAATAGCTTAAAACAATACATAGTTATTATCTTGCAATTTCTGTGAGTCAGGAGTCCGGCCATGGCTTAGCTGAGTCTTCTGAAAGGCTGCAATCAAGGTGCTAGCCAGGGCTTGGTTCTCATCTGGAGACTCAGTTGGTGATGGATCAACTTCCAAGCTCTGTCAGATTGTTGGCAGACTTCATTTCCTTGTGGTTGTAAGACTTAGAGCCCTGTCTTCTTGCTGGCTCTCACTCTTAGCTCCCAGAGGCCATCCTCATTCCCTTTCCACGTGGCCTTCTTCATAGACTCTTTTGCAACATGGTAGCTTACTTCTTCAAAGCCAGCGAGAAAGAAAAATAGTCTGCTAGCAAGATGGTGTCTTACAGAAGTAAAATAATCACAGGAATATCAAAGGTGATATTCCATCACCTTTGCCACATAACATAATCAAGTGACATCCTATCACCTTCTATTGATTAGGAGTGAGTCATCAGTCTCATACACACTCAAGGAGAGGGGATTTTACAAACACATGAGCACCAAGAGGTGGGGGTCATGGGGTTCCTGTTAAAGCTTGTCACACATAATACAAAGTAACTCAGTCAAGCCAGTTTTAACTCAGTGCCTTTTGGTTAATCCTTCAGCCAATTTCAGATTTCTTCTCCTTCCATTTTCCCCAGGATTCTATATACACGGTCTTTCAACGTACGTAATCTACATGATATCTACTGACTGGATCTCACCAATCCAAAGCTATTAGGTCATGAACTCTGCCCAATCCCAGCAAATTCCCTGTCTTATCAGATCTGTTTTAAGATTACCTAGCCCAAGCCCTTAAAGCCTACATTGACCTTTCTCTGACTTCCCCTGTCTGAGATGTTACTAAGACTCCATCACGGTGGTATTCTTTCTCACTGTGGTAATTCTAATAAACTTAGGTTTACTTGATCAAAAGTTGTTTCTGATGACAGTCCTTTTGGAGAGTTGACAACTAACTTAGTTGAAGAGGGAGCAATGATATGTAAGTCCAGGTGGGAGGCAGTGGTTGATTTTAGTGGTAAGCAGGAGCTAAAACTGGAAAAGTATATTGGGATCTGCATTAATTAGGGTCCAAGTCAAGAAAATAGAAACCCCTCTAGATATTCCAAACAGAGGAAATTTAATACAGGGAATTGGTTACACAGATGTATAGAATGGCAGAGAGAGAGAGAGAGAGAGAGAGAGAGAGAGAACAAAAAGGGGATAGTGAGTGAGCCGGCATTAATGTAGGGAGCAACTACAACTCCTGGAGCTGGGAGACCAAAGGATGGGGTTGCCATTGCCAGAGCCCAGGGGTGTAGAAAAAAAGGCTCCTTGGCTGTGTTGAACAGGTCCCACGGTTGCTGCTGCTGCACGGAGAAGGTAGAGATTGCCAAAGGGATACAGTCCCTTCCAAAGATGTTGCCAGAAGCAGAGAGGAAGGAAGGAGAATGGCTTCTCTTTCTTCTCATCTTCTGTGTCCTGCCAGTGACCTCTGCTGGTAGAAACTAACAGGAAACCAGCTAGCAAGGAATCTTGGGAAAAATAATCTGCAGGTCCAGAATTACAGGGCAGAATAGAGAAAAGCTGATGTGTGCTGAAGGATGACAGATAAATAACCAGCAAAGGACCAAATTGAGAAATGCAGATGAGGAATTTGGACTTTTATACAAACTATGAGAAATGTGTGATAAGGGGACTTTTATAAGAATGAAGTTTTGGAAAATTGGATTAGCGTTTGCAGTCCACTCAGGCCACCCCACCCCTTCCCACCACCACCCACAAGCTATAATAGGATTCCCTTCTTTTTCCAAACATGTGTTGAAGAGAATTTAACTTCCCCCTACTTACTCCTTTATCTTCCTTCATGGTCAGAGAAGAAACCTAGGGACTAGTAATAAGAAATTTTAGCGTGGCATTACATTCATTGTCTGCAAATGTGAGGAAGATTTATAATGGAACCCAGGACAAAGAGAGGAGAAAATGCAAATTTATTAGCAAAATTAAACAAAAAATAGTGTGCCAATATCTATAATATTAGTAATATGAATTTTGCATGTTGGTTAAATGGAGTCAACTTCAGGAAAAAAAAAAAGGAATATATTTTGGTTGCACATTGTGTTGGGTTTAATTGTTTCTGGAGAAAATCAGTTCCAGCCTAGTGAAAGCCCCACCATCCACCTATTCTTCCTATGGGTCATGATACTGATCCTTTTGGGTCACATTTGGGATCTTTCTCTTAATCCTGTCTTGGATGTTGTTCCCAAAGTTCTGGGACCAGTTTGGATCTCTTTCTCTTTGCCCCTGGAAGGACAGGAAGTTATTACAGTGCATCACCTTTTTGACCCTTCTTGTTTCCACCTACACTTTTATTCTTGATTGTGATAGAACTATGGAGACTTCCTTAAAATTGCTTTTTTAGACTAATCTAGAAGGTCCAAATTCTGCAATAGTACCTAGTCCCTGGAGCTAGGATCTCATTACAAAGCTCTGGATCTCCTTACAAAGTTTCTTCAAACCACTTTACCATGAATATCACTGGGCCCAAACTGCTTCTTTCTAAGCACCATTTTTCTTCCCCAACCATCGAAGGGAGGGGCAGGGTTTCATATCATCTTGCCACATATATCCTTATAAATAGATAGAGACATAGGAGCTGTGGATGCAGGTAGCCCTTTACACTCTCAAGACTATCTACACACATTTTCCCCTGCAAACACACAAAGAAACAGCAGGGCTACTACATATAATGGTTTAGGCAGAGGTGGGGTAGTGGTAGTCAGCTCAGGCTAAGGGAAGGACTCTTGTTCCTGGATGAATGGAGATTGTTTATTAGATGCAAGGATGAAGGCCTTTCCTGGTCCCAAGTTAGCATCTTCCCATGGGGGATTTTCCCAGAGTTAGAGGACTTTCAGGCCAGCAGTTCCTCAGGCTCCAGAAGCCATGTTGGAGAAGATACAGGAGAGCAGTGGGAAATTTGTTGAATGCTCCCTCTATATTCCTTGGCTTTTAGTTTGTAGAGAGATCTCAACCTGTCAGAAGGGAAAAGCTGCTCTGGGGAAAGGGAGCAAAATCAGTGAGAAAAGAAGTGTAGTTGATGCTGCTGGGGCTTTCCCCAGGCCCCCTTTTCTGGGCTGGTACCCTTCCCCCATCTGCTTGAGTGTTTGTTGGCTTTTAACAGCTGAGAGCTGCCTCCCTATTCCTAGGAATTTCCCATCCCCATCTAGAAATACCTTGGAAGTTACACTCTTATTCCCCTGGGTGGTTGCAACCAATGACTGACTACTACAATGTACCAAAGGTATATCTCAAGGTAGGAAAAATTTGTGGTGCCATTCATAATCTAGAGCTCCCTGTGGGATCACACTGATTTCAAACTTCAGCTGAACTCACATCACTGCTCAGCTCCATCCTGGACCTATCCCTCTTCCTTCATTCCATTATAGGTTTCACCATTACAAGATTCAATAAATCACTTGCACAAGGATCCCTGCCTTAGACTCTACTCCTAGGGAATTCCACCTAAGCCAGAAGTGTCTTTATTATTCCATTCCAGAATGCAGAATGAGGACTGAAAGAAACATCAATTAAAAAAAAAAAAAAAAAAAGTCTAGCAGGATATGGTATAGGTAGAATATAAGCCCCTGGGGATTGAGGCAAGTCTCCACTGCATGGGGTCCTGGGCTGGGAAAGGGCTGTGTCTTTGAAGATTTTCTGCTACTTCCAGCTCCACACCAAAGTGGGAGAGGGTCACAGGGCCAATGGCTCTTTTGCTGTGTAATAATAGTACTGCTGCTGGTTGGAATAAGCCAGGACTTCCTTCTCTACAATTTGTTATTTGAATTAAAGGGCAACATCCATGCCAGCAGCTTCTGGGTTCTGAAGTCTCTCATTCATTTAGTCATACTTACTTGCATTCATTCAAAATTATTTATTACATGCCCTCTATGAGCCAGGTAGTGTGTTAAGCTCTGGGAGAAGAGTGGTGAGCCCTGACGTTAGAAAGGATCTTACAGTGTATCAGGGGAGACAGTCAGGCAAATGGGCAATTCAAAGAGAATGTGATGTGTGCTCTGATGAGGTATGGAAGAAAAAGCATCCTACCTGCTTTAGTTTCTTAGGCTGCTCAAGCAAATACCATGAAATGGGTAAGATTAAACAATGGGAGTTATTTGTTCATGGTTTTGAGGCTGAAAGAAAGTTCAAATCAAGGCATCATCAAAGTGAAGCTTTCTTCCCAAAGACCAGTGTTCTGGGACTGCTTATAACCCTTGGCTCCTCTGCCACATGGCAAAGCACATGGCGGTGTCTCCTGGTCTCTCCCATCTCTTCTGAATTCTGCTGATCTCCAGACTCTTTTTTCCTGTAGCTTTTTCTCTCTTTGTCTGAATTCATTCCATTTATAAAGGAACTCCAGTAACAGGATTAGGACCCATCCTTATTGGGCTTGGTCACAGTCACTTTATGTGAAGTAACCTCATCAAAGGGTCTTACAATGGGTTCACACCCAAAGGAATGGATTAGATTTAAGAACATGTTTTTCCAGGATACATATAGCTTCAAATCACCAGGGCATCTGTGGTTCCCATTTAAAAGCTCAAATTTCCAAACATGTTTGTAGCAGATTTACTTCAGGAGATACTGTTATATAGAGATTAAATCTGGGAAGGACTCATCTGGCCCATTCCCACAACTAGACACAAAGCTGTTCTGGTATTTAGATATCCTGAGATAATGCACTGCTCTGGGAAGAGAGAAAACTGAGTTCTTGTCTGATGTATGATACCTTGGGTAGATCAACTCCCTCTCTCAGCCTTGCTTTTCTCATCTGTTAAATTTTGTGGTGCTGGGTTGGCATGGGGTAGACTAGATGATTGCTGTCTTTCCCAGGACTAAAAGTAGCTGGCACATAGTAGGTATTTGAGTATTTGTTGAATGAACTCTCTGGGTTCTGTGACATCTAGTAATTTATTATTATTCTCTTAACACAAGCACTCTCCCGTCAAGTGCTCATTCTACTCTGCTGTGAGATTTCTCCTCTCTGAACACTAATTTACCTGTTAATGGTTAAACTTGGATGTAGCTCATTATGAAGTTAATTATTTGATTAACTTACCAAATGACATCCAATGTGTCTGTTAGCAATCTGAAGCTTCAGGAAAGTGAAAGCAAGTGAAAGTCTACTCGATACTGAAAAGTATTCAGGGCTATGTGACCTGACTCACATTTATCCCCAATAACCCACCTTCCTTCTTCCTCTATCCATTAAGGAATCCTTGATTACCCTGGGATTTAAAGGAGATTTCCTTCTAAGTCCAGTGAAACGATCTGTTAGTAATTATTTATTGATCTTCTACCCTATGCCTTTCTAGGTGGCCTGGGAGTGACAGAAGAAGTTTAAGACAAGGTTCCTGCTCTCTTTTTGGGAAGTTAAAACTTATTAACACACAGAAAAATTTGACAATATTTAACTTCTGAATGGTCCATGATAATGGTTGTGAGGTTGTTGTGACTTGAATTGCAAACTCCAGTTTGGACATGCTCGTGCTCCTGGTAAGCATTCTGATGGGCATGGACTCACCGTGAATAAGACCTCTCCAAGATGTTACTTCAGTTAAGGTGTGGCTCAACCAAATCCAGTTGGGCTTTAATCCGGATTTCTGGAGTCCTTTATAAGCAGAGCAGAAGTCAGACAGAGGCCAGGAGAGGCTGCCATGTGCAGTGCACGTGATAGAAAAGCCGAGGAGCAAGGACTGCCAGCAGCCAGCCCCAGAATGTCTTCTGGGAGAAAGCATCGCCTTGCTGATGCCCGATTTTGGACTTCTCCTTGCTTGACAACTGTGTTAAAATCAACCCACTGTATGGTATTTGTTTTAGCAGCTGGGAAACTTAAACAAAGGCCTATAGACCTCAGAGCAGGAAATCATTGTTTGCAGGAAGAGTCAGGAAGTCTGTAATTTACATCTTGAAAGAATGAAAGATAAAGAATTTTTGAGGGAGGATGACAAGCCAAAGCACAGAAAGAGTAATAATGGGCATGAGTATGGTGTGTGGGGTCAGTGAGGAGACTGATGGGATTAGAACGAAGCAAGGGTTCATGCAGGGGAGTGGTGAGAAATCAGGCTGGACACATGGAAATATGGAGGGTGGACTTAAGGAAAATGGACTTTAGGAGGGGAACAAGCAGGAGTAAGAGCAGGGGCTTATGTTAGACCTGGGCTTGGATCATCACTCTGCCACTTAACAGCTTTATGACTCTGGGTACATATAGTTTTTTTAAATCATATTTATTCATTAGTAATTTACATACAATAAAATACACTCATTTCCATGAGTTTTTTTTTTTTTCTTTTTTAAATTGTGGAAATATATATACAACATAAACTTTCCCATCTCAACCACTCCCAAGCACAACATTCAGTGGGATTACTCACATTGAAAATATTGTGCTACCTTCCCTCCATCTGTTACTAGAACTTTCCCAAACAGAAACCCTACACCCATTATGCATTAACTCCCCATTTCCCTTCCCTTTGCCCCTTTCCCTGGTAACCTGTACTCTACTTTCTGTGTCTACCTGGGTACATTTTAAACGTCTCTGAGTCTCATTTTCCTCATGTGTAACAGGGAAATGATTTATCCTACCTTACAGGATTGTGATGAGAATTAAATGATACATGTAGTGAAATGCTTGGTAATGTGCTTGGGCCACAGAACAAGTTCAGTCATCACAGATTTAGCATTTGTCATTGTTTTTTCTGAGCAGAGATATTATATAATAAAAGTGCTTTTAGTGCATGAACACCAAACACTGAGGTGGGATATCTTCAAATTTTAACCTATTTGTTTCAACACACCAGCTTCCAGTGGAGTTCCCCTATATCAGTTAGGGAACGTATTGAACAGAGAGGAGCTGGAGAAAGCATTAGAACCATCAATCAGGTGACTGTCTGAAGGTGAGGGTCAGAGTGTTGGACTAGCAATCAACCAGGTGGCTAAGATCTGGGAAACTATTTGGGGTGTTTGAAGCAAACGTAAGCAATTGTTAACATTTATTGAGCAGTATTATGTTGTCATACACTCTGCCTATACTTTTCCAAATATTATCCCATTTAATCCTGATTGCATCTTGCAAAATAACTATTATGATCCAAAACAGGAAACAAACAAACAAACAAATGTTCAGAAAGAAACTGCTGAAGATCATGCAGCTCAATAACTGGTGCAATCAAGATTTGAACCCACATCTCCGAATGCCACAGAGAAGGTTTATGTGATTTTCATTATACTAAGTTTAAAACACATTCCAAGCTTTTTAAATGAACTCCACATGCCCTCAAAGACATTCACAACTCAATTAGGACTCACTCCAACCATTGTTCTTTTGGCCCATTTTCACCCTGGTTCTGAATCTCCCTGTATTTCCTTGTCTTCCCACTGTGGCAACTGATACCTACCTTATGTTGACAGGACATTTGAACTCATTTCTCTAGGTAACCAGCCTTCCTCCCATTTGACTTGACAGTTAATGTGCAGTCCTTTCAACTGTGTGCAATTGCTGATTTGGGTAAGGGATGCTTCCAGCACTGTCCCAGCCCCAAGAGACCCACAACAGCTGGGCTAGGCCAACCCAACCAGTCTCCCCTCTGTGGACAGGAGTTGACCCACATCTCAGAGTGAAATCTAAAATTGGAACTGATATGGAGACACCTGGATGGTTTCCTTGAAATAACAAAAGACTGAGTATAGGTTTCCTAGACTGTGAAGCTCCATCCCTGTCACCTAGCACAAACCTGTTATATGATATGTCCTGAAAAAATGCTTATTGATAGAATAGGTGAATATATACTCCAGTGAACAGCGAATTCCTCTTTTCCTATTCAGTTTAGTAGTCCTTACACAAATCACACCCTCTCCACCCTCACCCCACCCCCCCAAAAAGAAAGAAAATCCATACACACAGTCTTTGACTATAGGGATGATCAAGTAACCCAGGCCTTGCCAAAATTATGGATGTTAATCCTACTGTCCACAGGGATTGGTCCCATGGGGTTGGCATGTGAGTTAAACAGCCAATTAGTGTCTTCCATGAGATTTTATAAATGGGTGGTTAGGCGATGTGACTTTTTTCCTATTGCTTCCCTGAATTATAAAGATTATATTAGCTAGAACTGCTGATGAATTTCTCAACCAACAGAGTAAAAAAGGCAACTTCTGGGAGAGGATCAGAAATGACAGGTGGACGGTGAGTCAGCAATCTCTTGCTGTACAATAAACTACCCTAAAATTTAATGGCTTAAGACAACAACAATTTATTATTTCTTACAATCCTGTGAGTCAGAATTATGGGCTTACTCATATGGCTGTGTTCAGCTGGCAGGTTGGCCAGTCAGATTGAGAGGGGGGTGAGGGATCATATATAATCATTTAAGTCCCTGAATCTAGCCAAAGTTAAATATTACCCTAGACTTCCTAGCTGTATAAACCAATTAATCCTCCCTCCCCCACCTTATTTTATTTTTAAGCATAAGGTAGTTCTAGTCTTAAATGATATGAGTCTTAACCAGTCAAAAAACCATAGAGAAACTAAATCCTTATGAATTCGAATCTCTCTGTACAAGAACTATTAGATTGACCTCCAACTTTTCATGCCTCTCTCCATTTTGAAACTAATTTAATGCCTGATAAAAGGAATCACTGTACATCAGTGTATGTCAGTGCCAGCAGCCAACTGAGGATGAATTTAACTTGTATGAGATGCAGTAACAATATAAAGAGACTGGTTCCATAAGCTGAGTCATGTTCCCCATGATATTCTTTTATCTAAAATGGTTTCATTGCAGTATAGGCACATGTGCCAGTTTCAATGTATTATGTCCCCCAAACGCCATTATCTTTGATGTAATCTTGTGTGGGCAGATGTTATTAGTGTTGATTAGATTGTAATTCTTTGAGTGTTTCTGTGGAGATGTGCCTGACCCAACTGTAGGTGATAACTCTGATGAGATAATTTCCATGGATGTGTGGCCCCACCCATTCAGGGTGGGCCTTAATCAGTGGAGCCATGTAAATGGGCTGACAATCAGAGAGAACTCAGTGCAGCTGTGAGTGATGTTTTGAAGAGGAGCTACAGCCAAGAGGGACACTTTGAAGAAAGCACAGGAGCTGCAGATGAGAGACAGTTTGAAGATGGCTGTTGAAAGCAGACTCTAGCTCTGGAGAAGCTAAGAGAGGACAAATACCCCAAGTGTAACTAAGAGTGACATTTTTGAGGAACTGCAGCCTAGAGAGGAACATCCTGGGAGAAATCCATTTTGAAACCAGAACTTTGGAGCAGACACCAGCCACGTGCCTTCCCAACTAACAGAGGTTTTCCGGACACCATTGGCCATCCTCCAGTGAAGGTACTTGAGTGCTGATGTGTTACCTTGGACACTTTATGGCCTTAAGACTGTAACTGTGTAACCAAATAAACCCCCTTTATAAAAGCCAGTCCATTCCTGGTGTTTGGCATCTAGGCAGCATTAGCAAACTAGAACAGCACATTTCTAAATATACATGAGTGATATGACAAAAATAAAATGATGTCATGGAGCTAAGTGGAAGGTGACTATCTTTGTTGGGTTCCTAAGAAGGAGATCTAGAGATAAGCATTTGTGAGCAAGTAATTTGGGGAGTACTCTGAAGAAACTCTTTTGGAGTATGGGAAAGTGAGACGAAGGAAGCTAATAAAGGGTACAGGTGAAACCACTTACCACTGTGGCCAGCTGGAGGTCACTCTCTGGGGAACTCTGGGAGGCTATGTATGACATGCTTCAGAATTATCTCACCCATTCATTCGTTATTGCAGATAACCTAGTCTATTATGACTAATACAAAGAACAATATTTGCTCTTTTTAAAATGCAAGTCCACAGATTCCCATATGGGTTATGCTATATTACTGAGGTTCTTATTTTAAATCCTAGTAACAGGACTCTATAAGTAGCACTAGATCAGCTGCTCCAAAATCCATTCTGCTTTCAGGGTTTAATTGGGAACTATGGAGGGGCCAGCTATCTTCCACAAACTCAAGGTCACCCCCATTATGTGGTTTCAAGTTGACTCTGCATTAGTGAATAAATTTGAAGGAAAACCTTTCCCTGTAGGCATCCAAACCTATATGCTTGGTTAACAGATTCTTAACCCCAAATCGCAAAACACTCTTAAAAGTTTTTTTTCCCCCGAAGTTATTTCCATTCCTCTAGTTTGAATTCTTTTATTAATAATCTTGAATTTTCAAACCATATGGACCTTTAAGCTATACTAGACCAGAGACTTAAAAAAAATTATTGGCACATGGATCCCATCTGGATTTGTTGCCAACATTTGAAAAGCATGAGATTTTTACCACTACCACCACTACCTCCCCAGGCCCCAAAATCCCCAAATCTGGATTTCCAACTTTTCTTGAAACATTGGACCTTGCAGGGCAAAGACTGACCAGAAGCCATGCAGCAACCACCCTTCTTGACAACATGCGCTCTGCAGTTGGCCATACTCCCACCATGATAATTCCACTTATTTATGTGACCAGAGAGGTCTCTAAAAGGGTAAGAGTGCATTTTGGGGAGGTCATTTAGAACACCAACATTGTGGAGCATACCTAAAGAGAAATTTGCTTTGTATTTCTAGCCATGCTGGATTTAATACCAGAGTTCTGGGGCAGATGTGGGACAAATACAACGTTATTTTTCTACACTGGGATTTGAATTGACAGGCAATATATCAGCAATTCAACTGTAATTAGACCATGAAGATCAAGACTAGCTATAACTTTGGGGGAAGAGAATTATATCAGTCAGTCTTTGAGTTGTGTTATTTAAAACAAACACACAAAACTTGCAGCCCCAGAAGTCCTCAGGGACAAAGAAATAGCTTCAGGAACATCAAAGAAGGCTATTTTCTAGGTGATAATAATACTATCTAACATTTATTGAGCATTTATAATGTGCTAGGCACTATTCTAAGTGATTTATATGAATTTCAACATTTACTATACACAGAACTCAATGAGGTAGACACAATTATTGCTCCCATTTTACAAATGAAGAAACTGAGGCTCAAAGAGGTTAAGTAACTTGTCCAAGGTCACTGAGCCATTAAGTGGTGGAGTTAGGGTTTGAATATAGACTACTTGGACTGCAGAGTCCACTACCACCCTCTAACTGCCCTCTATGGCCTTATAACGTATTTCACAGCTCTACAGCCTGGTATGGTTTCTGATTTTATTTTGTACTCTTAAATTCCCTGATGCATTGATGATTATGAGATAAGTTCTCAGGATGGAAACTACTAGAACGTGACATGGATAATAGGTGACTGATGTTCAACTCAGAGCTCAGTGAACATTAAGATGCTGCAATTACAATCTACCCCAGAGACAAAACACAGCAGAATGGCAACACTGTGAGGTGGAGGAAATTGGGTATTGTAAGGAATCCCAGTTGTACACTTACTAGGTGTGTGTCCTTGGATATATCAGGCTCAGTCTCCTTCTCTGTTAAACAATGATAATCATATCTATCTCTCAGGGTAATTGTGAGGAATAAATATTTGTTAATGTATGCATATACCTGGTAGGCAAAGAGCAGCCAAAAATGCTAGTGTGTAATCCTCTGCACTGCTCCTCAACAGTTAAAAATTGAAATGTATTACTAAAAAAAGATATCTGGTGGTGTATATGTGTTTTTCTCCTGGACAAATTGCCTGATGGGGCTCTGGAAGCAATTGCCACCAAGTCTCAACCTGTTTCACATAAACATTTCAAGATGCCTTATTTGACTCCCGCCAATTTCCTCAGGTGTATTTCCAAGGGGGTGGTGTAAATGGCAAACAATAATCCTTAACCCCTTATTTGAAGGGCAGCACTGTCACAGTGCATCACCCCACACATGTGGGTACATGGAGAGGGATTAGAGGGACGTCTGTTAAATCATAGTATCACTTCACTCCCTGAGGAACAGGATCTAGTTTGATTTGGGGTTTTGCTTTGTTCTGTTCATCTGCTCTGGGAAAATCCAGTGACTGCACATCTCTCAGTCCTTTTAGGCCCCAGGCTGCCTAAAGATTAAACTTGAGGTTTTCTCCCATGGTATCAATTGGCCTGAAATTGTTTTTAAATTTTTCTGAGTTCCCAGCTCTGCAATTTCTTATGTTTTTTACTTCTCTTGCAAACAAGGGTCAAGTTTAAAATGAACAGTAATCCAATTGCTCATTTGTTCTAAATCTACCTTCCACTGACAGTCTCATGAAATCGAAATTTCAGAGTTAGAGAGAATCTTCTTCAAACTTATTTTAGTGAGGAAGAGACTGAGCCCCATAGATTTCACAATTTGCCTCTTATCGCCCCTTGGCTAGCTTGGTGGAATCCAGACTAGCACCTGTCCCTCTAGCCCTAGTGCTCTTCCCATGTCACCCACTACCTCAGTGCTTTTTGAGGAAGCTCTGCTATGAAGAGATTCAGGAACAGACATCTGGGAGTGAAAGTAAGAGGTTGAATTCTCGCTGCCTCCAAGTATAACCACTCCCACCATCCCAACCAAGCCACTATCATCTCCTAACTTGTCTTCCGGCATCCAACTCTGCTTTTTCTACTAATCTTTTCTCCACCCAGTAGCCAGGGGCGTCACATTAAAACATGTTGGATCATGACACTTACTCAGTTCAAAACCCTGCAAGGACTCCTTATTTTATTCAGAGTAAAAGCAAAAATGCTTAAAATGGCTGACAGGACCCTACATGTTTCATCTGCCCCTCCCACCCACACATGTTTTCCAAATGTGATGACCTCCTTGATGTTCCCTGAACAACATCCTTCCAGCCTGAAGGCCTCTGCACTGGTCCCTCTACCTGAAACTCTTTTCCCATATTCTCCTGGTTCACATCTTCACTTCTTATACGTTTTGCTTAGATATCACGTGCTCAGTGAGAAGATGACCACACTGACCACCCAAGTAAAAATGGCCAACTCTTCCCCAGTAATATCAGGCTTTATCATTCTCCATGGTACTAATCTCCATCTGACATTCTATATTGATTGCTTCTTTTTGTTTATTGTCCGTCTTTTCCCACAAGAATGACGGCAGGGATTTTTGTCTGTCCTGTTCATTGACCACGATAGTATCTGGCACATGTAGGTACTCATAAATATTTGTTAATTAATGTCATAAATATTTGTTAATAAATATTTGTTAATGCCTTTATGGTAGGCAGTGTCAAAAATGGCTCCAAACCATCCCTGACTCCTGTTATTTATGCCCTTCTCAAATCTCCTCCCCTATGTGTGGGCTGGACCTGGTGACTCAAATCTAATGCAATAAATATGGAAAAAGTACTGGGATGTCACTCCAAGGACCATGGCTTCCATCTTGCTTGCCCTCTCCCATCCTCTCTCTCTCTTGCTCACTCTGATGGAAGGCAGCTGCCATGTTGCAAGTTGCCCTATAGAGTGGCCCACATGGCAAGGAACTGAGGGACATTCAAGGAACCTAATCCTTCCAACAACCATGTGAATGAGCTTGAAAGCAGATCTTCCCTTGGTCAAGCCTTCAGATGAGATTTTAGACCAAGTTGACAACTTGATGGTAGCCTTATGAGAGTCCTTGAAGCAGAGGCCCTCAGCTAAACCGGGCCCAGATTCCTGACCCAAGAAACTAGGAGACGATAAAGGTTTCATATTTTAAGCTGCTAAATTTGGAGGCAATTTCTTATGAGCAATGAATAACTGTCTCAGTTTCCCAGGGCTGCTGTAACAAAGTACCACAAATTGGGTGGTTTAAAACAACAGAAGATTTCTGCCTCACTCTTCTGGAGGCCAAAAGTCTGAAATCAAGGTGTTGGCAGGACCATGCTTCACTTCCACTGAAGTTTGTAGGGTTCTCGTGGTGCTTTGCCGGCTGTCCATGGCACTGTTTGACTTGTGGCATAACTCAATCTCTGTCTCTGTACATGCCCATCCTCTCTCTATCTTCTATTGACCGTGTCCAAATTTCCTGTTCTTATGACACCAGTCATTTTGGATTAGGGCCCACTCTAATCTAGTTTGGCCTTATCTTAACTAATAACATCTTCAAAGACCCTATTTCCAAATAGGATCACATTCATGGGACGGGGGTTAGGACTTGCACAGATCTTTTCGGGGGACACAATTCAATCCATAGCTACTGTAACTAACAACACCGGAATGATGGCACCTCATCTGGGAATGATCATTTGAATTGGAGCTGTCTTCATAATTTGGGATCACATAATTGCTATAGGCCTAGACTATGGCAACTGAAGTACTTTCTTTATCCAAGGCTCTAGAATGAAAGTCAGCAAACCATGGCTTGCAGGCCAATTGCCCGCTTTTGCAAATAAAGTTTTATTGGAACACAGAGTCACCTGTTCATTTGCATATCATCTATGGCTCCTTTTGTAGGCTTGAGTATTTGCAGCAGAGATCAACTGACCAGCAAACCTAGAGTTTTTGCTATCTGGCCCTTTAAGAAAAAGTTTGTTGACCCTTCTCTAGAGATGAAAACTAATAAAAGAATTCCTGATGTTTCCATCCTTAGTGCTTTCTGAAGAGTCCACCCTTTGCCCTCTCTCCCCAGATTGTCTTTAAAAGCCGTCTGAGGGTCTCACAGCTCCCACCCATGCACCCACTGAAGCAGTGGCACCAAGAAGTTTACCGCAGTGGCTTTTAAACTTTTTGATCATGATCCACAGCAAGAAGTCAATTTTACATCATAACCAAGGACACCAGTTACATGTAGTAATGGAAACAAATGCATCACATGCTAACACCCTTTTTATGTGGGATGTTCTTGGATATTTTGTATTTTAAAAAATGCTGGTTTCTCCCACTAAATTGATTTCCCTAATGGGACCACTGATGGGTCCTGACCTGCTGGGTGAGTGGCCCTGGTCAGGGCCTGGGTGTGGTATCAGAAAGACCTGATTTCTAATCTTGGCTCTGTCTTTCACCCACTGTGGGGTCTCAGGCCGGGGAACCGAACTTCGCCGAGTGTTAATTTTCTCCCTGGAAAGTGACCTACCTAGTTATGGAGTTCTTGTTAGGATGAACATGAGGAAGTGCCTGTAAAGTGCTTATGTGCTTGCCACTTGGTAATGCTTTCATAAAAGTAACAACAAAAGCAACATCTGCCCTTGTCCTAGTTACTCTAGGTCTCTCCATGTATTATTAGTTTAGTTTCTGGTCCTTCCTCCCTGGGTGAAAGAAAGAGACATCCCTCAAAGGACTTCCTAATAGAAACTAACAAAATCTACAGAGCCGTTGTTCCTTTTCTGAGATCCAGAAAACCAAAAGGCGATGTGTCAACTGGCAGCGGAATACCTACTGGTCTATAAACTCCTACCTTTTGTCAAATTGGTTTACTGGACCTCCTCTCCTTTTCTTCAATCCCACAGCCATTCTATTTCCCAATCACTGAATTCTGAGGGAAGGTGGGTATTTAACTCAAAATACCAACTGTTCTTGGACAATCCCAGCTGGAAACAATCTTTCTCGTCACCCACTCTCTTTTGGGAAGGGAAATTGGGTTTTATTGTTCTGAGTCTTTAACATTTTTCTGCCTAGTTGTTCCTAATTCTCTTTTAGTGCCTCAAGACCACTGTTTATGTTTGCAACTTAAAATCCATTTCTGTCAAGAAAGGTTTAGTGGGACATTTTAGGTGGCAGTTAAGTCTGGATAAAAATGAATTAGATTCAAATTCTGCCTTTGCCCCACTGCCCATTTTCCCTTTAGTCCCTTTTAGCTTTGAAATCTCCCAAGGCCTTGGTTTCAGGTCCCAGGGGCTCTCTGAGAGACCTTTTTTGAACATCCATTTTTTACTCTGAATTAATGGGGACCATAAACCCAGAGTTCAAAGGGAAAGACAGGAGAAACTCAATCAGCTGTAGCTCATTTGCAGTCAAACCTATTTCACACCCTCCCTCCCTACACAATCAAACATCCTTTGGGATTCCAACAGCCTTGGGAATATCTGCTTTCTCAGAAACAATGTCTAGCCAAAACCTTCATTTGGTGACTTCCTATTGAATTCCCCATGTCCAATTTAAGTCTCATCACAAACGAATCTTTTCATCACCACTGCTTCTAGTCTAGAGTCTAAAATAGATTTTTAGAAAGTGTACCATCCAACCCCTGACTGTGGGAAGCTAAACCGAGAGCGAGATGGTGCCCCCTGTGGACTGCTACTTCTGTAGGGACCTCTTCCTTCCTTCCTGCTGCCTGGTAGGACCATTCCAAGACTTCCACAGTCACAAGACCTGTGGAAGGATTTTGATTGTCATCGCTTTATCCCTTGCTTTCTCCCTGGGAAAGGGGGAAGAACAGTAATATTCTACTGTCTGTCCCTAGTTGCTTCCTTAGGTTTTTGATGCCATAGGAATTTGCCCATCTTTCCTTATAGAAATGATTCATCCATTTCTTACATACTATTGCTGGATTCTCTGGTCCACTGCCAATTGATTTAAGGCTCATGAAAGAATTAATTTTTATATCGTATAGCATAAAAATTCTAGTCCCAGCTCTGCTGGTAACAGTGAGCAAGTCATTTCATGTTTATGGGCTTCAATATGTGTGAAATGATGAGAATTGCTTAGGTAGGGCCTGATTGACAGCTCCACTCACTTGATAATAGCTGCTGGGGCATTGTGTGGAAACATATGTAGGGCCACATTTAGGATCGATAATTGATTAGTGATGCCTGCCACGGATAGGTATGGGAGGTGGGGCACTATCACTTAACACGTATTTGTCATCCTTAAGCTAAATGTTCTACTAATTATTCCTAATTTCTAAATTTCTTTGATTGTGTAATCTTATAAGACTGCTATTGAGACCTATCTCAATTTAATTTCACTGTTTTGAGTATTTACCTCTGTGTCCTTGGGAATGGGATGCAGGAACGGAAAAATTTGATCCTCTGCCCTTTGAATAATGAAGACCCAGAAATCTGGTCTACGGCTTCTCTTTGAACCAAAGCATTTTAATTAGCTGCAGAAACTGGAGAAGATGAATTCTTTTGTTTAAACATAACCTTTGTGTTTCTTGTCCTAAAATGGAGAAAATTATGCTTATCTTTAAATAATGGTATGTTAAATACACCAGGCTACAACAGGCAAAATTCGGACTTAAGGAATGACCTTCAAATATTAAATAAAAAATTAAATTAAAAAACAATTTAAAGCTATGTTTTCTGAAATTGAAGACAATGAAGAAACTAAAAATAAAGCAAGTAATAAACCATTCTGTATCTTTTCGAACAAATAAAAATACTATTAAGAAAGACTATGGAAACTTTTCAGCTTCTTTGAGATATGTGTCTGTGGTGGCTTGGAGTTATGTACCCCAGAAAAACATGTTTTTAATCTTAATCTATTCCTGTGGATGTGACGGCATTGTAAATAGGACTTTTACTGAGGTTACTTCAGTTAAGGTGTGGCCCAACTGAATCAGAATAGGTCTTTATCAGTTTGTTAATGTTGCCATTATGCAAAATACCAGAAATGGATTGGCTTTTATAAAGCGGGTTTATTGGGTTACAAAGTTACAGTCTGAAGGCCATGAAGATATCTAAATGGAGGCATCAACACAAGTATACCTTCACTGAAGGAAGGTCAATGGCATCCGGAAAACCTCTGTCAGCTGGGAAGGCATGTGGCTGGAATCTGCTGATCCCATGTTGTATTCCAGCTCCACTCTCAGCTCCTGTACGTTCTTCAAAGTGTCTCTCTTAGCTGCAGCACCTCATTCTGTCTGGGAACACTTTTAAAGGACTCCAATGATTCAATTAAGACCCACCCTGAATGGGTAGGGTAACACCTCCACGGAAATTATCCAATCAAAGATCTTGCCCACACTTGATTGAGTCAAATCTCCATGGAAACAATCAAAGGATTCCAACCTAATCAACATTAAAATGTCAGCGCCCACAAGATTGCATCAAAGAACATGGTGTTTTGGGGGACATAATACATGCAAACCAGCACAGAGTTTGCAAAAATCCTATTGCAGAAGGACTTACAGAGAAGGCCAGAGAGAGAAAAGCCACAGGGAGCAGCCAGAAGCTGGAAGTCAATGGTTCCCAGAAGAGGAAGGAGAAGATGCCAGCAGACACCTTGCCATGTGAGGGAAAAGCCAAGGAACCCCAAAGATTGCCCACCAGCCAGAAGACACCAGTGCTGATGCTGGGAGCCAATAAATTCCTGGTGTTAAGCCAGCCCATTGTATGATATTTGTTTTAGCAGCTGGGAAACTAAAATGTCTGAGGAAAGTGGTTGAGAGGGCTGAACAACTTAAGTAAAAATAAAATATTTACTAACCAAAAATGTTGGGAAATAGGATGAATATTGGTTTTAACTGAGTTACCATACATGTCATGCACTGATTACTAATTTTCCCAGCTTTAGAATGTGAAAGTACAATTCACATCAAAACTTTTCAGAACAGAATTTAATCTTGTTCTGGTGGTTTACAAGACACTGCAAAATTTTGCAGTGCCGCTGGCCCTCAAGTCAAACCCCAGCGATCCTTACACTCTACTAGTAGGTCTAAATGGCTGAGCCGAATCTGTCTTGACCCCATACCATATCTTGGAGTAATAATGACATTTTGTTCATCATTTTTAGGAAAAGTAGCATGAAGAAAATAGAGAGGAAATTGTCACTGATTTTAATTTTTTAGTTAATTTATATTCTTCATGAAAATTTTGCTTTTTATTAATACAACGCCTACATTTTCAGTTCAATTTTTTCAAGGACTTCCCTTTATAAAAATCTCTGATCATGATCATGGAGATTTAAAAGTGTATCACACCCAGACAAAGAGTAAATATTACATTGTGCTCATGTGAACAAGATGGTTTTCTCCCTATAGTCAAGACTTTCCTCTCACTAGAAAATGATCCACTAGGCAGTAGTGTTTTCCAGGTGTGTGAGATAGGCTCAAAGAGACTGGAACAGGATCAGCTTTACAGGCCCTGGAAGATGGGGGCTTTCCCTGATGGGATCTCATTCATCACATAATTCACTGGTCACTTCTATGTACATCCTCTGCCCAGACCTCTCTCCTGAGCTGCAGAAACGCATATCCACTGCAAGATGATTTAACACAATTTACCTGTGTGAGCTAGTCACGTGCCAGAAATTAGGGGTCCCAGGATAACTAAGATAATGGCTGAGATGGACACATAATTAGATGACTAAACTGGTTGGTAGGAGAGATAAATGCTTAGTATGATGAGGAGCACAGAGGAGGGGTGCTCTATCTGTGTAGACTTCAATTATTTCAAATGTGTCTCAACTTGACCCATTAACTCTGTGCCACCCAAACTCATACCTCTAGAAACTAAAAGCATATTATATGAAAATTATGAGGACCTGGCATACCTTGTGAGGACCTGATTTCCTTTAAGGCAACCTGAACTACACCCCTGTACTATAAAGTCCCTGCAGAGTCCTCAGATGATCAGGTGAAGTGGGAAAGTCCTGGAGGGAAGTTCAGCAGAACTGTAATTTGGCTTCTGATTCTGTCCCTAATTGTGTGACCTTAGGCAAGTTACTTTGCTTCTGTAAAATGAGTGCTTGGAATAAAAAAAAAGGTGGGGGGAAGGTAGGGGTCACCCATGAAGTAGAAGAAGTCTCTTAGGTATACATTGGCTGTGCCCAAGGTTCAGAGAGGGGACCTTCACCAAAGGATGTCTGGCAGACAGCTGTTAGCCCTGGTTGCTTGCTCATCAGCATATCCTAGGCTAATGGTTCTCAGCCCAGGTTGTACATTCAGATTACCTGGGGAGCTTTTAAAGCTATACCCATGGCCAGGCTGAAATCCAGGGCAATTAAATCAAAACTCTGCCTGATGCCAATGCACATAGAATGCTTCAAACTCCCTGTTTTCTGATTTCATGTCACCAATCTTCCCTGATTAATATTTGGTTTCCCACAATGATTTGCTTACAGGGAGAGAAATGTGCTGATTGAAGTGACTTTTAATATTTTCAGTCTGGTGATAATTATAAATCTCACTGTAAATTCAGGAATTGGCATTCTCCTTTCCCTATTACCTGTGAACACAGGTAATGTGAGTCAGCTCCTGAAAGTTGGCCCTGCTTTCAGTGTAGGAATAAATCATGGGTCTCTCAGAGCCTGGCCCTTGGAGATTTTGCCAAGCTAATGAATGTCAAATACTCAGGTTCTTTGGGATCTGGGCTGCTGCCTGTTTCTACAGGAACAGTGTGTAAGCCCATGAACTGTTTTGTGTGTAGGCAGAGCTAGTAGGTGTGCATTCTCACACTGTAAGGCAATATCCCCCTTCCCTTTTTTTATTACTCTTTGTGCGGGTTTGTATATATTATGTCTCCCAGAAGAAGCCATATTCTTTTATGCAATCTTGTGGGGGCAGATGTATTAGTGTTGATTAGGTTAGAACCTATTGGTTCAGTGTTTCCATGGAGATGTGACTCAATCATCTGTGGGTGAGACCTTTCATTGGATTATTTCCATAGATGTGTTGCCCCACCATTCAGGGTGGGTCTTTATTGTATCATTGGAGTACTTTAAAAAGAGCCACACAGGCCCAGATGTGGAGCAGCTAAGAGTGACATTTTGGAGAGCAACTGAGAGTGACATTTTGAAGAGGAGCTGCAGCCTAGAGAGGAACATACTGGGAGAAAACCATTTTGAAACCTGAGCTCCAGAGCAGACTCCAGCCACATGCCTTCCCAGTTAACAGAGGTTTTCCAGACACCACTGGCCTTCCTTTGGTGAAGGTATACTTGTTGATGCCATAGCTTGGACACTTTTATGGCCTTAAGACTGTAGCTTTGTAACCAAATAAACCCCTTTTATAAAAGCCAATCCATTTCTGGTATTTTGCAAAATGGGCAGCATTAGCAAACTGGAACACTCTTGCTCCTTATTTTTCCTTTATGTAAAAACAAACAAGGACCAGGACTATGTAATCTATATGTCTTCTCCTGCAAACATAATCTATGATTTGTTTTAATATTTCTAAAGAAGATTCTAATTCACTCATATAAGAGTCTGATTCTATCCAAAATTTCCCATTGTCATTTCACAGTGTTCTCCAGTAAACACTGTCTTTTCTAAATGAAAAGAAACAGACCTTGTTCCCAACCTGGTAACCCTTGTCAAAAGTGGAACCCATGAAATACATTCATATTTGGCTAAAGTATAATTCATATAATCCTTAGGACTGATATATCTGGGGAAATAGCATCCCAAGATAAAATTCAGATTTGTCATTATCTTGGAATTTGTCCTTGTCCAAGAGTGGCCATAGCATGAGCAAGTTTTCCCCACCAGATGATTTAGCTATCTTTTCATGTGCAAGCAAGAAAGGCAAATATATAGTTTCTTTTGTCTTTTAGCCTACGGCATAATTATGAAACAGAAAATATGAATCCCTTTTGGTTGTTGTTTACATATAATGAATTGTGGAAGTGCTAACCTTTATTAAGTCCCTTCCTTGAACGAAGATTGAAGCTGAAGATTGTCACAATGACCCTTGTGAGAAGGATATTATTATACTCACTTTATAAATGAGGAAACTGAAGGCTCAGAGAAGGTGAAGTTGCTCATAAGGGGCAGTTTGAAACCCAGGTCATCTGCCTGAATTAGGCAAAGAGCACAGTCCCAGAGTTAAAAGGGAAGAGACCAGCTGCAGTAACTGGGGACATCAGGAGAAGGGATATTGTAAGCTATTAACGAAGTGGGAGTCCTTGCATCAAATCTGACTTTCCCAGGAAGTGACTGGTTTAGGTTTCTTGCTATGACACCTAAGAGTAGCTGGCAGGCAGATGCATTAACGTTTGGTGCCCTTGGTGATGGAGGAACAAGGTGAATCATTGATCTTGGCCAGTTTTCTACTAGAAGGTTCTCAAACTGCAAGCTTTTATTTGATATCCATTACAACGGGCATTCATGACTATTAGGTGGGGCTTATCCAGTTAGCCAGTTTTTACCACCTACTAGAGAGGAGTGAGATTGCACGATTGCAAAAGTTGTTTTTTTTTTTTTTTTTAAACGTCTGGATGCCTTTGTGGGTTTTTGTTTTTGTTTTTGTTTTTGTTTTTGTTATTTTGCTATTAAGATGCCAAGGCCTTCAGGGAGACCTGATTAGTTTTGCAGAGGGAGGAATCTACCATTATTACTTTTTCATGTCTTGGGTTTAACGTGTTCCCTTGCAGCACAAGCTCTCCTGCCACATATCACAGATCACAATATGAGTTATGAGTCCCCGGCTGACAATAGGAGTGTAACTGCATCACGGTCCATTTCCAGCCTGCAGGCTCAGTCTCCGAGGAGGCAACTGCAAAATGTTCCTTATGGATTTCAACATAATATGCTGTTGACTTCTTCTCCTCTTAAGAGTTGACTGCAACTAAAGATTACATCGAAACCTCAAAGCAAGAAAGTAGTAAGAAACAGGCAGACAGTTCCCCAGCTAGATTCTGACAGGACTTTGAACTTGATTTATTTTCATGGTGATGGTGATGGAGTGGGTGGAGTGTAGGGGAAGGGATCATTAAATGCAGATTCCAAGGAGACCTTAGGAATGAAACTACATGTAGGTAACATCAAACCTGACTTACATTTATGACTACTCCTCGGCAATGTGGTTGCCCATATCATAAATCATACCAATGAAATGTTAAATCCTGGAGTGCCCAATCACCTGGCAAAAAGTTCTAATTTAGTCTCATCAAAATATTGGTCAACTCATGTGATACTTTTCCATTCTTGCTGATAAAAAGGGGTTTTATTATAATACTGACTATATTTTAAAGAGTAAGTAATGATGGATTGACTGATTAATACTGAATACCAGATTCTATAACATGGCAGCTACCATTACAAAATAATAGCTACTTGTGTATGCTAATGTGGCCTCCCTGCAAGGCTGCAAGTTTCTTGAGTTTTGGACCCATTTTTCCTTCATCTTTATATATCCAACATCAGGGCCTTGCATATAGTAAGTGCTAAATAAAACCACTCATTTTATGTAACAGGTTTTTTTTTTGAGATTCACTATGTAATAGATGCTGCTACAGATGAATAAAACAAATCTTACTCCTAGAGAAGCTCCAAGTTAGTGTGGGAGACAAGCATCTATTGTAAAACAACAGTAAAAATACAGTTTCAGTAATAAATGCTAAAATAGAGAGCTGGTGCTGATGAATGCAAGTAGAATATGAAGTGGCCAGCTTGGCTTAGTTTACAATTCTCTGTCTTTGGAAGTAGGGGGTAAAGATCAGTTCTGTGTCTTCCCACAGGCAAAACAAGTCAGAAACCTCACTGTGCTCTCACTATCTTCCCTGAAACAATACTTCCAGGCATGAAAGGCTGAAGGAACAGGTCAGCCTTACATTCTATCGTCCCGTAACAGGCTGTGGGAAATTCTCAGGAAGGGACTGTCCCGAGCCCTCAGATCTTCCCACACCTGGCTGGAGGGCTGTTAAAGGATCCCAGGCTTTAGGGGCTTGCTTTAAAAAGTTTTGAAGCTGTTCTGCCAACTTCCAAGGTAGAGACATCGCCTAAAAATAAAGATAGAGGCAGCAGGAAAAATTCAAAGGCAGGAAACAGAAAGGTGGTGAAGGAGAAGATGTCACTCCTTAAAGGGTGGAGTGGAGAAAGGAAGGAAGGAAGGGAGGGAGGGAGGAAGGAAGGAGGGAAAGCAACTCCTATTTATTTATCTATCATGTCCTTCCTCTGTGCTAGGAATTTCCACAAGCTGTTTTTTTCATCTGATCCCCTTAACGATGCTGTGAGGTATGTACCATTATTTCATATTTTTCAAAGCCATTAATTAATTAATTCAATAAACATTTATGGAGTGTCTCCCATGCCAGGCACTGTGAGAGGTGCTAAGGCACTGCTGAGGCCTTGATGGGGAAACTGAAGCCGGCGGGGGTGGGGGTGGGGCAGGCAACATGGCTCCAGGATGCTCCTTCTGAGCAGGTTTTCCAAGTCCAGCTGGGCTGGCACTGGAAGCAATGTTATCCCCAATGTCCCCCAATTTCAGGCTACGGGCCATCAGGATAGGTGCATTCAGTGTGTAATGACCAAGAAGGCTTTTGCTCCTGTGTCCAAGCAGCTTGGAAGGGGGCAGTGTAGGCTCCTGTAGAGAAGTGAAGAATTTCACTCCTGCTTGGGAAATCCCAATGGCAGCCACCGGCAGATTTACAACATACTGAGGCCTGGTCTTTCAACATCCATGGAGAGGCATATGAAAAGGAACAGCAGATTCTGAGATTTTGTGCTTTCATTTCCATTTCAAAGCCATGTTAGGGAGTTCCCCATCTTGGAAGAGGCGAGATCCTCACTCAGCACCTGGGGGAGGGTCTGGACCCAGAGAGAACTGGGAGAAGTGTCTTAGTTTCTTTGGGCTACCGTAACAAACTACCACAAACTAGCTGTCTTCAAACAATAGCAGCTCATGGTTTCACAGTTCTGGAGGCTAGAAGTCAGAATTCTCTAGGGGACAATCTTTTCTTGCTTCTTTCTAGCTCCTGGTGGTTTGCCGTCAGTCTTTCAGCTTCAACCTCCATCTCCGGGATTACATGGCCTTCTCCTCTTTACCTGTCTGTATTCAATTCTCCCTTTCTTTTAAGGACACCAGTCATGTTGGCTTAGGGGCCACTCTAATCCAGTTTAGCCTCATCTTAACTAGTAACGTCTTCAAAGATCCTGTTTCCAAACATTCGCAGGATTGAGGGTTAGGACTTGAAACATATCTTCTGGGGGGACAAAATTCAGCTCACAACAAGAGGTTACTTTACGACCTTCTTTTGGAAACGGAATATGAAACAGACAAACCTCTCAACAGGTCATTCCAGAGCCAGTGCAATATATAAGGTATTGAGAATGAGAAGGCATGGGGATAGAGAGGGCGGTTACAGAGGAATATATAAGAATGGACAGCAGTCTGTGAATATGCCAGTGGGGATTTGTATATATTTTGGGGGAATGCTCTCCTTTACCCACCAGTCTCTAAAATTTAAATTAGATCATTATTCCCATGCTTAAGCCCTCTAACATTCTCCCCCTCATACTTGGAATAAAATCCAAACACCTTACCATACTTTAACAAGGCCCTGACTCCTTCAACTAATAAAGGCCACCTGCATTCTCCATATCCTTCCCACTGCCACTCTGATCTTTTCCTTCAGAGAATTGCCACTACCTGTCATTACATAGTTGTTGGTTTGTTCTCTTATTGTTCTCCTTTCCCACAAAAGTGCAAATGCGAGGAGAGTAGAGACTGCTTCTAATTTTGTTCTTTAATCTACTGTGGACTCACACAGTGACTGAAACTTAGGTGTTTAGGGAAAAAGGAGAGGTGTGGAATTCACGGTGACAAGGGACACTTCTGACTTCGGGAAGTTTCCCTCTAATTACCCTCTCTCCAGATCTATAAAAATGTAAAACAAACAAACAAACCAAAAACCCATCCAAAACAATTTTTCAGGAAAACTAAAGCTGGAGCAGCCAACTGTTGCCCCAAGTTGTACAAACTGCGGAGCCTTTCCCTAGAAAAGGTCCAGATGGATGCACAGATACATTGTTAACAGAGTCAGCAGAAAAGGTGAAGGAGGCATCTAAGACAAGTGATTTGAGTCAGGAAGCAATGCCCCTACCTTGTATCCTCAAGTCCTCTCTGTCCACCAGACACGGAATCTGATATTCTAATCCTTTAGAGTTCCTTTGAAACTCCAGCATTATTTGGTGGTTGCATCAGTTTCCTATGGCTTCTATACAAGTTATCACAAACTTGGTGGCTTACAGCAACATGGATTTATCCTCTTGCATTTCTGGACCAAAATTAGGGTGTTGGCAGGGCTGTGCCCTTTTCAGAGGACCTAGGAGAGAATCCACTCCTTGCTTCTTCCAGCTTCTGGTGGCTGCCGGCATTCCTTGGCTTTGGGTGCATCACTGCAATCTCTGCTTTCCTGGCCACATTACCCTCTCCTCTTTCATGATCAAACCTCCTTCTGCCTCCATCTTATAAGGACACTGTGACTATAGAGAGGGCTCACCTGGATAATCCAGGATAATCGTCTTGACTCAAGATCCTTAGCTTAATCACATCTGCAAAGTCCATTTTGTCATAAAAGGCAACATTCACATTTCCAGGAATGAGGAAATGGACATCTTTGGGGGCCACTGTTTGGCCTATCATGGTGATTGAGAATAGACGCAAATTATTTGAGTCAAATCCTGGTTTTGCACTTAGCTGTACAACTAGGGACAAGTCACTTTTCTTTCTGTGACTCAGTTTCCTCATCTATAAAGTGGGAATATGGATGATAATGGTCCCTATCTCATAAAGTTGTTGGTTGCATTAAAAATTAATGCATATTGAATATATCTCAATAAAACTGAGTTTAATTAAAAAATAAATGCATATAAAGTACTTAGTACATCTCACTGCATTAGCTATTATCACTTGTACTGAATACATTTCAAACTTTTTGTTTGTTTCCTTAATTTTTCTTCCCTTAGAGGTAGAAGTCTTCAAACAAAATTTAATGCAAAAGCCCAATATATAAAACATATCAAGGCTGAGCTGCCCTTCTTGAGGAGGTGAGAAAAGAAGGCTATTTTTGCCATCCCCAGACCTCTGCTACTGCTGCTGAGGTACCACTAGAGAATTTGGAGGTTCTTTTCACAGGACAAAGATAAAAAAAAAAACACTAAGTTCTGGCAATCTGTCAAAATCAATCCATTCAACACTCCATCAGACTGCCCAAGATAAATCCTGGCTCTATTGGTTGTGTGGCTTTGGACAAGTTAGTATTTCTGGTCTTAAATTCTCTCTTCTGTAAAATGGTATTGATAATAGTATTTACCTTGTAGAATTGTTGCAAAGATTAAATGAGTTTATGCTTGCAAAGTACTGAGAATAATGTCTGGCACATAGTAATACCATCTATTTTTGTTATATGTTGGAGACACTGAGAAGACTGGGTCTCATCTCTATCCTAGGGGATCTAATAAGGTGTGAGGGGAGGCAGAGGAAAGGCCTGGTCCAAGGCAATGCTTTTGTGTAAATGTAGGGGCAAGGGGCAGTGGTAAGGGAAGAGAAGCATGATTCGGAGTTTAAGTAGAGATGAGAACTATGGAGGTCAGTTGGCTTTGATGGGGTCAAATGGTTAGGAAGTGTTCTGGGTAGAGAGAATCAGGGGAGGCTTGCAGGCAGGAACAACCAGCGGTTAGGCTGAATGTAGGGTGCGAGGGGTGCTATGGTGAGAGAGGAGGCCAGCAGAGGTCTGGAGTAGCCCTTAAAGCCATTAGATACCCCTGGGAAAAATTGCCACCTCATTCTGGAGGTCACGGAGAACCACAGAAGAGAAATTGTAAGCTAAGGAATGACCACTTTCTCTTCCCCACCTCTTATTCTCTGTAAAGAAGAGGTCCTTGGGTTTCCCTGTAGGCCTAAGAGCTAGGTGGGCCCCTCTGTCTCTGGGATAGTTTTTGGCTTTTAAATCAGGCTCAGTGGGGTCTGTTGGGAGGGATTGAATCCTGTTCTCTTGGGGGCTGATCTCCTGGTTGCTGGGGCAGCCTACGGAGGAGGCTTCGCTCTCCTTGAGCTGTAGAGAGCTGTGGGCAGAAAGGCAGCAAAGCTCTGGCTTGGGAGAACTGGCCTCCTGTTGTGCAACCATTGTGACCCTAACACAGAAGAAATATGATCATATTTGGCTGGTCAAATATGAGCCAGAAGCCCACAGCCTGTATGAGCCCTAGAACCCTAGAGCTGGAAGGATCTTTAGAGTCAGGTTCCCAGAGCTGTAGGGTTCCACAGAGACACTTCTGCACTGTTTGGGGGTAAGAAGGAGGCTAAGCAAGTGCAGCCAGAGTCTGCCACCCTCTCTTTAACCAATGCTTTGTTTTTGTATGTGATTTTGTAGGAAATAAGACTGCTGGGTTAAAACAAAAATTTGGAAATCCCTTTCTTAACCAGCCTCTTCATTTGACAGATGAAAAATCTGAGGCCTTTGCAGAAAGTGGACAGTTGCAGAAAATGCTGGATTTGAGAAGCCAGGCTTTTCACTGCATAATACAATTGTGATTCTAGAAAAGTCATTTTAATGGGAGGGCTGGGGGCAGCCCAATGTATAGATCACATTATCCACTCAGTTTGGAATGCCGTTTTGTTGCTGAGGAGAGTTAGAATAATCAATTACTTTTCCAGAATGTTCTCTGGAAATTTCCAAGGAGAAGGAGATGTAACAGTGTCTTTTTTTTTTTTTTTTTTTTTATAATAGGTAATTTGGCTGGGCTCTGGAACTCCTCTACAGTGGCTTACTTTGGAGAAGTAGTGCATGTGCACGCACACACACACATACACAAGCATCGGGATGGCAAGGTGGGTGTCCTGTGTTCCCTACAGCTCCCCTAAACTGTGTATATTGCTGGCCCCAGAGGAGGACTTCTCTGGGAAATAGGTCACCTGTCTCTCCCTCCCTGTGAGCAGGAAGGCAACAGCTTCATATCCTGATGGCCTGGGGGCTGCTGCAGAGCAGACGGAGGCCTGGCCTCTGACCATTTTCACTGTCTTTCATCTCAGAACCTAAAATACTTTGGTTCACAGCCAGAGACAGAAGTCTTCACATTTCCTGTCCCTCTCCCTGTCGGTGACAAGTAGGTAGAGTCCCACAGCCCTCAACGTTCCTACCCCATCTCCAGGGATTTGTTTCCTCTGTTCCAGATGAAATGACTGAGTCACAGAGACAGTCACTGCTGTGTGTTCACAGCCCACCAAATGGGAGGCAGCCAGGAGGTGAGGCAAGGAAGACTTTGTGTACGTGCCCCCACGTACCCTCCACGCACACATACATGGACACCCCACAAACCACACATGTAGGACTGGTGGGAACTCCCAGTTCCAGAAAATACTCTGTGGTACCTGTCCTGTCTCTAGCATTGCGCATGAACTGCCCACTTCCCTGCCCAAGACTTTGACACAGAGAGCTGTAGAGCCGGTCAGAAGAGCAGCCCTGTCTTGGGCATTTTGCCCAGGACCAGCTTCTCCTTTATTTACCCAACCTGTCATCCTTACTCTCCCAGACATTTGTATGTGAGAGTTTCAGAACTGCTTTTGGTCCTTCCTCGGCTCTTGTCTTAGTTTGAGTTTCCCAAGAAGCAGACCCTGAGACAGTAGTTTACTTGGGGTGTTTAGGGAACCTTGGTAGAAGAGTTGCTAAGTGACAAGGAAAGGAAGGTCAGTAGAGCCAGCTGCCCCAGAGAGCACCTGGGCTCTGGGAAACTGTGCAAACCAAATGAACTATCCTCCCCCAGGAGCAAGGGAGCAGGGGTATTTATACACCAATTCCAGAGAGTCTTTGGTGGAGAGCTACTCCCAGGGACTGATAATATCCCAGCATTTCAGGCCAGCTTCCAACTGGGAAAGAACAGTTTGACATGGTTGCAAGTGCTGGCAGTTGGAAGTGAAAGGCTTGAGGGATCTGGGCTGGGCACTGATGGTGTCTGCTATGGGTTGCCAATCTTGGCCCCTTCTTCAGTTTTCAATACCTGCCTCAGGTGGGCCAATCACATACCTTCCTGGAGATTTTGGAATCTGGGAACAAACAGGCAGAGAGAGTGTCCGCTCCTCTCTGGTGATGAAGTGTACGGACCTCCCTCTCCTCCTATTATTTGAATACATCCGGGCTGTAGGAGAAAATAATACAGACCCACCAAGAGAAATGGAGAGGTATGGAAGAGAGAATTCTATTGGATTTTAATCCATGGTTCCAACTGCCTTGAGAGTCAGCTAAGCCTCTACTCTGAACCTTTAATGAATTCTCCCTTTCTATATAAGCTAGTTTGATTTTGGATGATTTTTGTCACTTGAAACCAAAAGAATTCTGACTAATGCACTCCTGGGTGGCCTTGGATTACCTCTCCCCTGAAGCTACCTAGAAATAATAATAAAGGTAATTATAATAATCATTGGACTGCTTCTGTGTGCCAGGTGTTTTCAAGTACTTTGGTATAAAGAGAGAGGGATGAGCCTATGAACAGAATCTTCTTATACTCCTAAATATTCCTTTCTTGTTCTCTCTCTGGCTTCTCTAATAGCCCATATTTAGGCCCCAGCTCTCCCCTTTGGCTTTGTGTTTCATATGCCCAGTTCCTACCCAGCCCTTGGGTCCAGCTCAAAGTGCTATCTCCTCAAGGTAGCTTTCCTCACTCAGGCAGTTTGGAATCACACAGGCTGCTCTCCATGTATATATGTCAATTTAAAAAACAACTTCCATAGGTCTCCTAAACTTTAAATGTCCTTGGCAAAGAGAACAAATCTCCATTCAACAGTTGAAAAAAGTTGTTCCATGTATAGTAGTCAGGTGTCTTTAGGTTGGAAAAGGGAAATGTATTGGTTCATGTCATGAAACTTTCCAGGGTAATAAGCTTCAGGTAATGTTGGATCCAGGAGCTCAAGCAACACCATCAGAGCTTAGTCTTGTTATATTTCTCAGATCTGTTTTCCTCAGTGCTGGATTCATTTGCAAGTGAGGTCTAGTCACATGGTCATCTCTGTCTTCATCCCCAGCAATTTTAGAATGACATTCTAGCAGCAGAAGTCCTGAGGCTGTCCTTCATTAGTCTGATTGGCTAACTTTGCTCCTGTGTCTAACTCTTTGATCTCCAGGCATGTGGTACGCATTGGCCAGGTGTGGGTAATGTGCTCACCTTTGAAATCTGTGAGAAGAGTCAGATCCACTGATCCACAGGGCCTGGCAGTGGGAAGGGGTGGGTTTCTAAAGAAGAATAGAGATGCTGTTCCCAGCAGAGGGGGAATTGGATGCAGACCCACTAAGCCTCCTGTACCATGCAAGCACCTGGCGGAGGGGCCACTTTAGTATTCACGAATTTCAGGTAACGTGCCTTCAGTCAATTAAAATTTAGTGTCCAATAGAAATTATTCTCTGTTTTTCTGGAAGGGAAGTGTCGCAGAGAGCAAGAAGATAGAAGGACCCTGATGTATGGTGAGGATTTCTTGGAATCAGGGAGAATGAGAGACAGAAAGACAGGACATGCTTCCAGATCCAATTGATTCTGTCTATGCTGGTCATATTTTCCTGATATGAGTGGTGCTCAAAGTTGTCTTGGTTATTACTCCCAGTGCTGTGACTCATTTAGCACATTTTCCTCAAGATTTGTGTGTGTGTGTGTGTGTGTGTGTGTGTGTGTGTGGTGTGTGTGTAATTGCTGACTTTATCTAAAGTCTTCCCCTGGGGTTTTTAAATCAAAAGATGGCTCTGCAAACGTATTTGGCAAGATACCTTAAGCAAGTTCCAGTCCTTTGAATCCTGGAGCAGGTCACTACGTAGATGTCGGGAGGCATTGTCTGCCTGACACCAGAAGATGAGTTACTGTCCGCAAAATAGTGACTAGCATTTATTGAGGGCTTACTTAAAGTTTACTGAACAAACATTAAGTCATTTAGTCCTTATAGTAAATCTGCATATTAGGTTCTATTTATACCACTATTTTACAAATAAGGCAAGTAAGGCACCAACAAATAACTTTCCTAAGATTACAGAGCTAGTAAAATGGCTGAATTGGGATTTGAACCCAATCTGTCTGCTTCCAAAATCCAAGTGTCCAATTGTTTGTTAATCTATCCCCCAAAACCAACCTCAGCAGACTTCACCTTTGCAAGGCATACGAAGCTTATCCCACTGCAGAAATTTATGATGGAGAAACTGTGCTCTAACCTTGCTACTTAAATCCCTCCAGCAATGGAGGGCTCACTACCTGCCAAAGGAGCTGTTTATTATTGTTGATGAGCTGTAATGATGAAACAGCCATTTTTCCTTTACTGAGCTATAAAATTATCTTCCTTGTAGTTTCCATCCTTGGTAATAATGATAGTGGCCCTGCACTGAGAAAATATCATGTGTCTGACTTTGTACTAAGCATCATCTTATAACCTCGTTTAACCTTCACAACAACTCTTATCTACAAATACAGAAAAGAAATTCAGAGAGATTAGGTAGTTTTCCCAAGGTCACACAGAAGAGATCAGGATTAGATTCTTAGGCTGTCTGACTCCAAAATCATCCCAATAAGCAACAATGTCTCCCGAGGCAGAGAGTTTGCCTTTGGAGCACTTCATTTGCGATTTAATTTTACTTTCTGAGTAGTGTGGGAGGCCCTTACACAGTCAGCAGTCACACATATACACCAGTCTTTGGGGGCCCATGCAAAGGTGTCTATAAAACAGAGTGAGTGCTTGCTCCCCATTTGAAGAGACACATAGGTGAGTATGGCTGGGGTCTCAGGCCCAGCCAGGATCCAACTTCACAAACACTGAACCTTTGGCTGGGAGACAGATGGAGCACAAGAAAAGACACTGCCCACTGATCACCTCCTCCAGGGGCCTCACTGACCGATCGTGGATAATATGGTGAGCTTGTTTCCTTCTGCCTCACCCAAGGTCTTTTCATTGGTATTACCACTTTGGATGCAGGAGCCCTCCACCTAGCACTGCTTCTGGCCTCAGTGCCAAACCAGAGAGGAATGAATGTACAAGCTGAAGCAGGCCTGGGGAGGAACCTGCGATAACTCTGCCCGAGGCTCTGGGGAGAGCTGCCAGGAGCTATCATCTGAAGATAGTTATCGCCACTTTTCAATAATACAATACTGTGTTTTCCAAACAGAAAGTCAGGGAACTCTTCCCTGATGCCCTCAAGCAGGGTTAGTCACTTAGCATTCAGCACACACCCCTGCTCTCTGACTCAATTAAGGCATTGTATTATAATTGTGTCTACATACCTTTCTCCTTCACTGCAAGGCCAGCTCCCAGGACTCTCTCCACATCTGGAACAACACCTAGGACATGGCTGACTGTAGCACTTAACAACTGATTCACATAGCATACATTTCACTTATTTATTTTGTTTATTGTTTTTCTCTCACCGAACTAAAATGTAAGCTCCTTGAGTATGGGGATTTTATCTGTCTTGTCCATGAATGTGTCCTCATCACCCAGGACAGTGCCCGAGATGGACGGATGAAAGAAAGAATGAATGAATGAACGACCGTCTCTGGGACTGGAGGTAGAAGTGGGGGGAGAGCTAAGAGTCAAGAGGGAGGGGTGGTTAACTAGGCTGCTGGGAATAGAAGAGGAGAA
This sequence comes from Choloepus didactylus, assembly GCF_015220235.1. NCBI lineage: Eukaryota > Metazoa > Chordata > Mammalia > Pilosa > Megalonychidae > Choloepus > Choloepus didactylus. Next base: position 181,345,994 of record NC_051308.1, read on the forward strand.
TGGGTTTTGGCTGAGAAGTAGCAACTATCCTCTATTATGATGGGTTAGCATTGGAATCATCCTCATTCTCATTGTTATTTTTAAAGTATCTGTTTAACAGTGTTGTGTACTGGGGTGATATTAATGATCTTGAATCCCAAATAAATTGTAAGCATGTTGACCACATTTAGAGTGTAAACAAATTGAGAAAAACGATTTGTGTCATAGGTAATAACCAGACATTCATGCAAGGATATAATAGAGGGACGTTTCCTCCACGAGGACATTGACAACCAGACCTCTGAGGCATAAAAGTCCAGGGCAGGCGCCACTTCAGTGAGCATCAGGTAGAGGCAGACTGACACCCACTCACTATGACTCCCAGTTCAAATGCCCGTGCTGTGCTGCAAGACTTGCTGCCACCGCCATTGCTGCACCACATCCAGTGCCTACTGCCGACAGCTTCAGATACTCTGCTGAAGCTGTGTCAGACCGTGGTTTAGTTTCCTGGCTATTAAAGCAAATGGGTTGGCTTGAACAATGGAAATTTATTGGCTCGCGGTTTTGAGGCTAGGAGAAGGTCAAAATCAAGGTGTCATCAAGGCAGTGCTTTCTCCCAGAAGACTGTGGCACTCTGGAACTCGCTGCCAGCAATCCTTAATCCTCTGCTTTTCTGTCACATGGCAATGCTCATGCTGGCCTCTCCTGGCTTCACAGCTTCATTGACCTCTAGCCTCTGGCTGCTCCCTCTGCTTCTCTCTCTGCAGTTAATGAGAAGACTACTGAATAACTTTACCAAATGTGCCTCTCTCAGGAAGATTCTCTCACCAGCCAAAGACCAAAAGCTTGCTTTTGAGGATGTTTCATTTGCTTTCCACTCTATTTGAAAAGTATAGTGCAATCCACACCAAATACTTGTTTAACCAATTATAATATTCTTTGAAATATAACCCAATATGTTTCAAAACTGGAAAATTCAAGTAATAGCAGAAAATTCTTGTTGCTTTTGAAATATCAGGTGTCAGACATTTGCTTTCATTAGTGAAAGATTACTGTCATTTATATGACTCTGAGGCCGCAATTACTTGCGTTAACCTGTATCTACACTTAGGTATTTTGGTAGTTATTTATTTTACCACATTTTATTATATAGTTCATATGTCCTAACATATTATTTTAGTTTCCTGGCTGCTAAAGCAAATACCATGCAATGGTTGGCTTAAACAATGGGAATTTATTGGCTTACAGTGTTGAGGCTAGAAGTCCAAAATCAAGGTGTCATCAAGGCGATGCTTTCTCCCAGAAGGCCATGGCGTTCTGGGGCTGGCTGCCAGCAATCCTTGGTCCTTGGCTTTTCTGTCACATGGCAATGCATGTGATGGCCTCTCCTGACTTCTCCTTTCTCTTCAGGTTTCCGTTGACTTCCAACTTCTGGCTGCTCCCTGTGGCTTTCTCTCTCTACAACCTTCCCTATAAGGGCTACAGTAATAGGTTTAAGACCAGTCCTGAGTCAGTTGGGGCACACCCTAACTGAAGTAAACTCATCAAAAGGTCCTGTTTACAAGGATTCACATCCACAGGAATGGATTAATTTTAAGAATATATTTTTCTGGAGTACATAGCCCCAAGCCACGACAGATCAGCTCCGGAGATCTCTTGTTAAAGGAACCTCCTGCCATATGTGTCAGCCCTCAGGCCAATGGACCTTAGTGGCTCTGGTACCTCCACCTTTAATTGTGTAGTGTGCCCTTGACTTGGTTATTGTGTATTGGTTGTGTTGGCAGCTTGTGATTAAGCAAGCAAATAAATTGCAGTGCTGAATCTGCTTTTGACCTGTGATCGTTTTTCTGGTCATACATGACAATTTTACATACATGTCAGCATGTATGTATGTAGCGACCTCCCTTTTAAATGATGTTCTACTTTTTTGATGGGTCAGTGAATTAGAAATTATGCCATAAATTCAATATTGAAAAATTTAAAAATGTCATCTATTGAAAAAAAATTCATCATCTATGTTAACAGGATTTTAAATGAGACTTTTCCTTGAAGTTTTGTTAGGGGACCAAAGAGGCAAGAACACCCCCATAGCCTAAAGGTAACAGAACATCTATGCCTGTCTTGCTCAGAGGTTCTCCTAGCACTGGTTTATAACCCACTTTTCAGCTATAAAAGAAAAACAGAGCCAAGAGATCAGTAGGAAGTGCTGCTTGGGGGAAAGCTGTAGGTAGGTTAATTTTCATCTTTCCTGTCTATTCCCACAATACTTTCTCCTTATCTTAAGCCAAGTGAAGAGATGGTTTCCAGAGAATTATTCAGAGAGCTTGATATGTGCTCCCTGCAATTTGAGGATCCAGTTTCAGGAGAAATCTAAAGGCTGCTGGATGTAGCAGAGCAAAATTCTAGACAGGGCTGAAATGATAGTTTCACTTCCACCAATCACAGGCCAAGGGAGTATGTTTCTTGTGGATCCGATAAAAGCGATCAGCCTAAGGTCATCTTAAAAAGGGTCCTCCTAAGAGGACTGCCTGGAGTGGTAATATTCCTGAACAGAGGAGTGGATCACCCTGTGGCCAGTTGGAGGAGGCACTGCCTATTTCAAGGGAACTTTAGAAGTGAGGTTTCCAGCAGGGAATCTCAAGGAACTCATTAAAGTGCCCCCTAGGGAAACAAGCATCAATCATGCCTCTGCCACACAAAGAAAGCCCAAAGCCAGATCACAACTGTATCAGTAAAGAAAGACTATTCCTACCCCTTACTCATCCTTTCTTCCTTCCCTCTGATCCTAGAGGGGCCTAAAACAGCAACCAACTAGAGGGGGTGGAGGTAGGGCAAAGAGAAAGAAGACACAATCATGCCCTCTTCTGTTGCAGGTGTCTAGGTCTCGGGGTGGGGAGAGGTTTCACAGTAGATGAGTTTGGAGTTTTGATTATATACTGGACTAGATTGGACTGGATTTTGTGTTATCTCAGAAAGACGAGATAAACGGTAAGATATCACTGTGATTTTCTCCATCCCCTCAAATCATAGCTCTACTGAAATAGTTGTCCTTCTTTGCACATGCTGTTCCCTCTGCCTGGAACACACTACCACCTCATCAGAATGACCAAGTCCTATTCATCCTTCAAGACACAGCTCAAGAGACATTTCTTCTGTGATGACTTCATTCCAATCCTGGGCCTTAAAACATTTGACTCAGGCTCCTCCATGTTTTTCCCTTCCTACTAGTGGAAGCATAGACATGTTGCCACTCAGCTTCAACCATACAGATGAGGACATACTATAGGGGGCTAGAAGAATAATAGTATGGAAGGAACCAGGGTCCTGAATGACAATGGGGGGCAGAAAAGCATTCCTCCCAAGGATTAGTACATAAGAAAAATAAATGTCCTTGTTCTTTGTTACTGTACTCTTTGTTTGAGATGTTTAGGCTTTTACCCAAACTATTTCAATTTATGGTTCTAAACTGTACTTGAACTCTCTGTTTATCTGTCTGTGTTCCCCAGTAGACTGAGAGTTCCCTGAGAGCTGAAACTATGACCAACTGAACTTTGTCTCCCTGGAATCTAGCAAGTGTCTGTACCTAGTCGGTGTTTAATATATACTTATACAATGAAAGAGAATAGGTACAGTTTAAAAAAAATCAGTGTCCTGTGAAACACTCAAAGGCTTGGAATAGCTTTCAGATGGATTGCTTTTGGCTGCTAAAGCTAAGTATTCCCCTACTTTCTCTGCTAACACTTTGCCTTGATAGAGCCCTGAAGGACAGGCGTGTTTCAGTCACAGAATGGTTTTTAATAATCATGTATAGGTAGGAAAGCTGAAGATTTCATTTCTCTGTTCTCAAGGGTATAGATATCGAGTGTTGTGTGGTCCATGGATTGATGAAAAATGTTTTTCAATTGGCCAAAATTATTCCCCATTCTTCCTTGCCGAGAGCAAGTGCTTGGGATCTCTTGGGTAGTGGGGGTGGGAGGGGCGATTTCCCAACAATAAAGTTTGCAGTTGGTTCTGCCTGCCTGATAGAAACTCCCTATTTAGGAGCATAAATATCAAATTACTATTTCATTCTGAAATGACCCCATTTCTTGTCTCTCAAAATTGAAAAGCATAAAAAGTAGTTGCTGGACATTCAACTCTAAGCTGTTATATTCAAATAACTAATAATATGTAAAATTTCTGCAAGAGCCGGAAACCATTTGCAACAGAAAGTTCTGATAGAATATAATCTCTCATTCATTCATGTATTCATTTGACAAATATTTATTGAGCACCTACTATATTTCTGGTACTCTATTGAGCAGTAGGAATTCAGTGACACATAGCTCTAATGATTCCCCATTCTTAGAGTCTAACAGGGAAGAGCAATAGACATTCAATAGTAATTTGAATATGAGGAGGTGTTATGGATTGAATTGTGTCCCCCCAAAAGGTATATTCAAGTCCTGACCCCTGGTCCTGTGACTGTGGCCCCCTTTGGAAATAGGATCTTTGAAGATGGCATTAAATCAGATGAGGTGAAATTAAACTATAGTGGGCCCTTAATCTAATATGACTGATGTTCATATAAGCAGAGGAAATTTGGCCACAGTCAGAGACAGAGAGGGAGAGGGAGGGAGGGATGGAGGAATAGAGAGATAGAGAGAGAGAGAGAGAGAGAAACCAGCCATGTGATAGAGACAGGGTTACCCCACAAGCCAAGGGATACCATGGATTGTCAGCCACTGCCAGAACCCCACAGTATTCAGAGGAAGCACAGCTCTGCTGCCCTGCCAACACCTAGACTCAGACTTACAACCTAATGATCTGTGAGACAATAAATTCCTGTTGCTTAAGCCAAATACTCTGTGGTACTTAGTTATGGCAGCCCTAGCAAATGAGGGCAGGAGGATTACAAAAGGGGATATAGCAAGAGCTCTGAGCACATATAAAAGGGGGTCTGAATCTAGTCTAAGGAACAAGGAAGTCCTCGCTGAGGAAATGACACTGAAGTTGACACAGGTAAGATGTACAGAAGCTCAACAGATGTATTAATATGGCTTTGGTCAAGAAAAGAGGCACTAAGCGTTACTGAGAAAGGGGTTTCACATAAGAATTAGGGCTTCCATGAATGTGAATGGAACTAAGGGAGTGAAGGTTAGAGAGGACAGTCAGGGGACTGACCAAGCAGTCACTAAGTACTTCAGCCTGAAGCATGTTGTGGATGAAAAATCTGTAGCTTGTAGGGAAGTCCAAGAAATTATGCCTGTCTGGCTGCCCAAGTTAGACCACAAGGTGGGAGCTAGGTGATGTCTATGAAGCCTGTAAAGCCTCTGTATCTGACCAAGGTCTTCATCTGACCACTGTCAAACTGCTACCACATTTGACTGCTGTGATCTTTGAAGAATAAAGAAGTCATCTCCATTTCCACTTTCCAAATCTCACATGGATTCCTTACACTGGCAATCTCTAACACAGAGCCACTGAGGAAAGGGAGTTTTGGTAAATGTAGTTCCTAGACTTACAGAGGTATGACTGTGCCAAATTGATGACAGACAACCCAGCTCAACAGGTGACAGGGGTGCATGTTCTAGTCAAAAGAAACAGCATGAAAGAGACATGGAGGTAAGAGAAAGCACGGAAAGATTGAGAAAGTAAAAGATAATTTAGAAAGTCTCAGGATGAGGTAGGAGTTCAGATTCCAGATAGTCTTGGGAGCTTGTATGGATTTTGAAACATTCTTCTAAGAGAAATGGGAAGCTCTGAAAGGATTTCAAGCAGGGGAAGTCCTGATCAGATTTCCGTTTTGAAGAGATCACTCTGGCGGCAATATGGAGAATGGATAGGAAGGGGACACAAGCGAGGACAGGGGCTACTTACGAATTTATAGCAATCCACCAGGCAAGAGATGGCATTTATTTGGGCTAGGGTGATGGTAATGGGGATTGAAAGGAATGGAAAGGTAGAAAATATAATTTTCCTTAGCCATAGCTTTTAAAAATCAGCTGCTCCTTGCTAATTGGTTGAACCATATGAAATTGCCATTTTTGTAGGTTAAAGATGGAAAATACTGGCAAGTTCATGTGGTGCAAGCTAGTTCTTTCTCTGAAGCATCCTGCAAAGGAAGAGCCCTTAGGACAACTGCTGTGACTTTTCTTAATGGCAAGAATTGGAAGCCAGAAGGGGTTTCTCATCTACATAAATGCCCATGAAGAAATATCCAACCTAAGAATATTAGTTAGGAGGCCTTTAGTTGCAATTAAGAGAAAATCTCATTCAAGCAGATTTAATATTATATTATATTATTAGGAGCATGAAAATGCAAGTCCCAAAGTAGGGAGGGCTTTAGATATAGATTGTTTCACTTTTACATTGGTTTCATGTTTGGGGGATTGAGTTTCATTTCTTTGCCATTTTCTCAACTCTGGTCTCCTCCATGAGGCCACCTCATCCTCAAGCTGGCTGCCCTCAGGGTAAAACGATGGCTGCCACCTTCACTACATTCAAGAGAAGGGAGATATTCCTACAAATATATAAAGAAAAGCCCCAAGTTTCTCTCTGTTTGGACCAAGTTAGATCCCTTGTTCAGGGCTGAACCACAGATTACCCTAATGGCTTGAACTCCTGATGCTGGATGGGAAAAAGTCCATCTAAACAGCATGGTTACAATGCTGTGTGTGTGTGTGTGTGTGTGTGTGTGTGTGTGTGTAATGGATGCTGTCTGTCTAGTACATTAGGTGATTAAAGCACAGCCTTTCCAAAGATAAGTCTCCCAGGGTCATGTTTTGAAATCACTTGTCAAGCTAGAGATTCCTACTGAAGAATAGCAAATACACTTCCCTGTAAAGCCCCAAAGGACATACAACTTCAAATCTTTTTAAGAAAGACTCTGCCCCACCTAAACTACATAGAGTACCAGGCAGCTTTTCTCTGAAAGTTTGCAGGGGTAGAAATCAGGGCCTCACTCGAAGCCTAAATGGTTCCTTACGGTGGTCACAGGCTGCTAACATTAGCCTGGTTCTGCTGATCACGAAGCGTGAGCTCTTGGGTCCTTGGGACTCTGTCACATGATGCTGAGGTGACAGCAGTGAAGAATCCAGCTTGAACTCATTTCCTGAAATTGCCTTTGAGACAGAACAAAGAAAAAGAGACTGAAATTTTCAACCTGGGTTAATAATCCATCTCATATAATTACATTAAGATGGTTTCCTCAAATGCTGTCTTCCCACCATTTCTTTGAACACTGTTTGCTAAGAGCTTGTAACAAGTTTCCATTGTTAAATGTAGAAAAGGAAATATCCTAGACATTAGGTGTATGTCACAGTCTCTCCTAAGAATGCTCTCCTAAAGAACTATCATTCATCACAAACCACAATTTTATACTTCTGGATCCTCAGGGATCAGGGAAGTTACTATTAAACTCAACAGTCATATCTTAGGTTGATGACCCCCCTGAGAAGAGCTGCCCTCCCAGATCCATTCCTGATATTTCTAGAGGGATTACACATCCAAGTTTGCCTGGGACACATTGTCCCACTCTTCTGGTTTAGCATTTATCCCAGACAGAAGCATTCAAATTTGGTTTATAAGTTATATGGTCATGCTAGCCATTATTCACTTGACTTCTGCTGCAAAGCATACTGGGAGATGGAGAAAAGACAGGAACAGGGGCCAACCTTCCTAATCACTGCACTTTCTAGTATTACCATGTATCATGCCCTAAGTGCTTTATGTACTTTACTTTTAATCCTCATGACAATCCTTCAAGGGCAGCACTACTGTTACATCTATTTTACTTATGAGAAAAAGAAATAAAGTTACACAAATTACACAAGCAAATTAGCCCAAGCAAATGTGTCCAGATATTAAGTGGAAGAGATGGGATTCAAACTCAGACTCCAGAACCAGAGATATTTTTTTGATTTTGGTAACATATACACAACCTAAAATTTCCTATTTAACCACTTTGAAGTATATACTTAAGTGGTATTAATTAAATTCACAATGTTGCACTACCATCTCCAGCATCCATTACCAAGTTTTCTATCACCCCAAACAAAAACTCTGTCTCCCCTGAGCATTAATTCCCCAGTCCCTGCCTGCCTCTGTAGCCTACACTCTACTTTCTGTCTCTATGAATTTTCATATTCTAGTTATTTCATATAAGCAAATATAATATCTGTCCTTTTGTGACTTGCTTATTTCACTCAATATAATGACTTCAAGGTTCATCCATGTTGTCACACATACCAAAATGTCATTCCTTTTTATGGCTGAATAACATTCCATTGTATGAATATACCACATTTTGTTTATTTTTTCCTCTGTCAGAGCACTTGGATTGCTTCCATCTTTTGGTTATTTTTAATAATGCTGCCTATGAATATTGGAGTACAAATATCTGTTCAAGTTCCTGCCCGGAACTAGAGATTTTAATTGCTACACTGCATTGGTGTGAGGGCACCAATCAGAAAGCATAGCTGCCCTTATGCAAGAAAGGAGCTGCGGGACAAATGACAGTGCCTAGTAATGCTGGCATCAGTCTCTGTGTCAGAGAGGAGGCTTTTATTTATGAGCAACAGAAAATTCAACTCAGATGGGCTTAAGCAATCAGGAACTATATTAGTGCGCATATAAAGAGCTCCGAGGCAGAACGACTTTAGGGTTGTATGATCAAGAGGTTCAGTGACTTCAGCAAGGACCCAGCATCTTGTCTTTCTTCTCTGAGGCCCACAGTGTTGCTTTCATCCCAAGGCTGGTTTCCTCTCTCCTTTTAGGATGGCTGTCACTAGCAATCAAGGGTTCATGTTTTCTTGTTCTCATCCAATGGGAAAGTGAGAGGCTGGCTTCCTGTGATTTTTCTATTAAGAAGGAGAAAGCATCTTTCCCCCAAACTCCTAGCAAATTGCTCTTCCTGTCTCATTGGCTCAGAATGGCTAAGGTCTGCCCGTTCCTGAACCAGTTACTGCCAAGCAGGGTTCTTCTCACACACGTGGGCTGAGCAGCTGGGGTGTGTTGTCTTTTGGGGAGTCAACCCAGTGTCCCCTCACACCACCCAGGCACCTGGTTGGAAGAACTGGGAGCCCAGTGACAGAAGCTTCTGGGCAGCTTCAACATTTGGAGCCCAGGCTCCGGAGATAGAGAGGCCTGGATTTAAAATTACATTTTGTCACTTAATAGCAAGGGAATTCTGGCAAGTTTATTAACCTCTCTGAGTCTTGGTTTTCTCCACTGTAAAAAGGAGATAATAATAGGATCTGCCTCAATGGAGAGTTTGAAGGATTGCCTTAAACTGTTTAAAAAATGTTGAGAGTGATTAGCTCAATGTCTGACCGATGGGTAGGCACCTAAGAAACTTTAATTTTTCAGTCAGACTAATAGGAAGAGACCATCTTATTCCTCACCCCAAAGCAAGCTCAATAAAATAAATGTGTAGTATACCATCTGCATAATGCTGATATTTTTGCATTTTATTTAGACATGACTTCTCTGTTGAGGACCTACGGTGGCAATATCCCCTGTGAGTGTGTGGGGAGGTGAATGCTGTATAATTTTTGATTGGAGAACAGAGACATAGATAGGAACCCACAGCTTAGAAGGTGGGGTTTTGGACAGTCAGGAAGACAAGAAAGAGAATACTCGACTCTTGTTTTTATTCTCGAGGATCTGGATGTCAGAGTGTTGGGAGGTGGTAAGGGAGAGATGGTTTCTGCCGTCTCAGTTTCTTGGTTATGAAACAACAGTTTTCAGAGGAATTTACAGATTTTTAACCCTCTCTGAGGTTCTCTCTAGAATGTCATGAGAGAGGGACAATAGCATTTTATCAGAGCAACTGATTAGCATTCTTAATGTAATTCTTTCTTTCTTTCTTTGAGAAACATAAGCCTCTGATTCCTTCATAGCAGTGTTCGTTATTTCCATGAAGGAAAAGAATAAAAATAATGACCTCTATGAATGCATAGAAGGGGCTACTATGAGCCCGGCATTTACACACATTGTGTTGTATAATCTTCACTAGAACTCTCAGAGGGGGTTATTATTATCTCCATTTTAAGTTGAGGTGCAGCGAGGTAAAGTAACTTGTCCAAAATCATGCAGGTAAACCCAGGAGGTGAACTCCTGTCTGCCTGACTCTAGCAGGCAGATTTTTTTTCATATTGGCTTTTACTGCAGCAAGAGGAAAACTCATTTCTAAGGACTGAAGAGAACAAAGATCTATTCCTAAGACAGGTTACATAACCCCCCTCCCTAATAATCTTTTATTAAATAGGTCGACACTTAAATGCTTAAAGCGCTTAAAAGTGAAGCAGGCCTGGAGGTAGAAGTGGAGATGGCTCATGTCTGGCCACACCCACCCACTGAACACCTGGGTCCGCACCCATAAGAAAATACCGAGAGTGGGGAGGCAGGGAAACCCAGAGGACAGCAGGGTGAGGAAAGAGCCACGAGAAACGGCGTCTCTTCCTTTGTCAGCCCAGTAGGGGAATGCTGGCCTTGTTGGGGATGCAGGGAGAAGGTCATTTGGTCTCAGAAACTCTTGGTTTCCCCAGTTTGATTAATTCATGGGGGCTGGTGCAGTGGAGAAAGCATGGGCTTTGGAGCCAGCTGGATGTGCGTAGAAACCCTAGATCCACCTCACTCATGTATTGGCCTTAATCCGTCCAAACCTCAGTTTTATCATCTATAAAATGGGGATAGTAACATTTCCTTTTATGGTTATTGTGAGAATTGCATGACGTAAGAGTTGTAATGTCTATTCATAAAATAGATACTTTGCAAATGGTTTCCTTTCTCTTTTCTTTCATGTTCTGGTCCTTCCAACAGACTATAAGGGCTGCTCCTACCTACCTTGAGAATTTCAAGTTTTCAGTCTCTATGAAGCAGAGTGAGAGGGACCTTTCTGGTTACCCTCAGGGGTGTTTAACCTTATCCATGGGAAGAGATGGTGATAGAAATTTGAATCAGCAAAAATCCAGCAAAAGTGATGGAGAAACAGCCTTAGAATTCCTTTAGCTCCAAAAAAGAATTGGTGGTGGTGGTGGTGGTGGCATCTTTCATAAACGACTGATGGAAGAACTGAACAAATGACTGTTAAGAGTAGAGATTCATCTGGATCTCAACCAAGTGCTGGTCAGGATTCTTTCCCTCCAACTTCTCTATGTGTCTGCAGTGGGTTCATTGTCTACAGACGAGTTGCCTTTGCTTGGTGGTGATGCTGGCTACCAACAGTTTCCAAATTTCACGGCTGGTAGCTTCTTTCCACCACCAGAGAAAGAGTGAACACCCTCTCATCAGTGTCAAGAAAAAAAAATTAGGGGCTCAGCTTGAGAGACTTGAAAGAGGGTTTGTCAGAATAAGGTGAAACCCATTCAAAATAGACGGTTGGAGTTAGGGTAGGAGTATTTCCCAGAATAAAGGGAATTCTGTTCCTAGAGTGGACCAGTGGTGTCGAGCTGCCCCAAGGCTGGGCAACCTGTTATCTGCTCAGTAGCCTGTGACTTCATTCATTCATCTATTCATTAATTCAATAAATATTTATTGAGTGACAGGCACTGTTCTAGGCACTGGGCTTATAGTGCCACTGCCTTCATAGCTCTTACCTTCCAATAGGGAGACAGATGATAAACAAATAATTAGATGTTAAGCATCACAAAGAAAGTAAATCAGGATAAGAGAACAGAGAGTGACTTGCATAGCCTGACTTTGAAAGAAAAAATGTGTGATCAAATTTCTGAAACTGGTCTCTAAAAGGCTGAATCAATAAGCTGTAATATGAAGCCACGGGATGGGGCCAAGTGTGGGATGACTAGGAAGGAGAAATCTCTCTAGAGAGGATGTAGAGAAAAGTGGAAGTGAGAGGGACAAGCAGCTCCCCAGAGTGGAAGGAGAAGCTTTAATTCCTAATCTCTCACCTCCCAACTCCAGTTCCCATGAGGCCCAGCTTGTACATCCATCAGAAGCAGTGGTGTACTGGAGCCAGCAGATGGGAGTTCAGGAAAGCCAACTGTGTGCATCTGTTCCCGACTCTGCATTCAGTGACACGCCCTTGGGAACTTGGAATTAGCTATGGGAGTACTTACACCTCAGGAAGTGGCAAAGGTTACAAAAGGGCCATACATAGCTGTGCTTCCTACCCCCCGCCCAACCCCCAGCACAGAGTGTGGCACCCAGGAGGCTTGATAAGTATTCATACACAGAATGTACTTGTTTAATGATTGAATGATTAAGTTGTTATCTGTGGATTTGTAGTAGCTAAACCATTTGCTCTATGTATGTGTCGGACATTGCAATAAGCACTTTACATACATTCTTCCATTTAGTCTTAACCCTATAAGGCACATTTTACCAATAAGGAAACAGTGGCACAGAAAGTTCCCAAGGGTTACTCAGTGTGTAAGTGGTGGGGCAGGGATGAGTGAGTGGAGTGAATAGTAGCTTGCACATGATCAAGCAGGTGGTGATTACCTACCTCAATATGTGGCTTCCTTCTCCAGATCCACACACTCAGCAGATTGCAAGGCTGGCAATGAGGGGCAAGGCAACTCACTGGATTCTGCTTTTGACCCAGGTGCAAAAGGTGGAAGAGGGGTCACAGGGAAGTCTTTGCCTCCAGGTCTGTGTGCTTGTATGATTCCATTTGGGTCCGAGTTTTCCTAATTTGGCAGCCCCAGTATGAGCCTGGCTGCCACCATCCTTCCCTGGTGAGCTGGACTCTAGGCTGCCAGGTCTCTGAGGGGCTCCAGATCCCAGCCCTGTGGAGGAGGTCATCAAGGAGTTTTTATTTGGATGCAACTGTGGCTGCCAGAGACATTTCCTGGGGCTGGCCAGAGGCCTAGCAAGGGTTTGAATGTGGCCAGGCTTGAAAGCAGAGGAAACCTCTAAAACCTGGTGGTTGGTAACCCCCTGGAACTGGCAGCTGCCAAGGACCTGGCAACCAGGAGTCTGTTAGGCTGGGTCTGGCACAGGGCTGAAACCAGCAGAAGTTAGGGATGGAGGCTCTCACCTCCATAGCTTGTAAGCTCTCCCTCAGCAACCTGGACGTGCAGCAGCCCTGTCAGGAACCACACACCTGCATTGTCTTTCAGCTCAGCAAGAATGCAGACTGAGCCTAATAAGACTGGGCAACTTCCCCTTTGGGGCCAGGCTGCTGTGTGTAGATCCCAGCCCATCCAGGGCCATGTGCAGGGTGGGTGGGCAGAATGGGATTATGTAAGGAGCACTGGCTTTGGCATCTGTCAGACCTGAGTTCAAATTTTGCCAGTTCTGTGATTATTCTGGACTTAATCCTCCAAACCCGTTTCCTCTCCAGCAAATTGGGAGGTTGTGAGATATATGAGATAATACTCACACAGTAAATACATAACTATTACTATCACAACAGAAAACAGACTAAGGCATGGATGCTTATTTAGGTTATCACAAACTCCTAGGAAGTCAGTATGATAGCATTTTAGAGATTGCTCAGCCCAATTTCCTCATTTTACAGAGGAGGAAGGAAATGAAAGCCCAGAAAGATTACCCAGCTTTTCAAGCCAGCATCCCAGGGCTTTCTTGCCAGCCCACACTTTCATTCTCAGTAAGTGGTCAGGCAACCCAGGGCTAAGCATTTGCAGGATTTAGAGGGGATTCCAGTTCTGTGGTGGGGGTCTGGTTTCTAGGACACCCCCAAAGATGGAGCTCCCCATCCCTCAGCATCCCTGGCATGGAGCAGAGGCTCAATAAATGTTCATTCAATTGAGTCTGTAATTCTGGATGCCCCTAAGAAAATGCAAGTGTTTCAACACTAAACACAGTGATGCTTTGAACCCAGCCTTCCCTCCTTCTTTTTCTGCACATGCCCCTCTGGGAGCCTATGTGCTCAGGCAGTCTGTGCTGGTTTGGATGTGTTATGTCCCCCAAAACACCATGTTCTTTAATGCAATCTTGTGGGGGCAGAAGTATTTAGTCTTGATTAGGTTGGAACCTTTGAATTAGGTTGTTTCCGTGGAGATGTGACCCACCCAACTGTGGGTGACAACTCTGATTAGATTTTTTCCATGGAGATGTGGCCCTGACCATTCAGCATGGGTCTTGATTGGTTTACCTGAGCCTGATAAGAGGTCAGTCAGAAGAAGCTCAGTGCTGCAGCTAAGCCCAGAGACATTTTGGAGAACATCATTTTGAAATGCAACCTGGAAGCAAGCAGACGCCAGCCATGTGCCTTCCAAGCTAACAGGTTTTCTGGACACCTATGGCCTTTCTCTAGTGAAGGTATGCTCATATTTATGCCTTGGTTTTGACACTTTTATGGCTGTAGAGCTGTAACTTTGTAATCAAATAAACCCCTTTTATAAAAGCCGATCCATTTCTGGTATTTTGCATAGTGGCAGCATTAGCAAACTAGAACACAGTCACTTAGGATACCAAGGCCCTTCAGCATGAAGTAAGGGGGGGGGCAGCTGTGTCTAAGAGAGGTATAGATGGCACAAGTCCAGTCCCCAGAGGATCTGGGTCCAAATTGTGGCCCCATTCCAGTCTAGCTGGTTGAACTCAGCCAAGGCACTCGGTTTCTCTAGGCATCACTTTTCTAATCTGTAACTGGACAGCAATTCCTGCTTTGCCTCCTTCACAGGGAAGCTTTCAGGATTAAATGAGCTCCCCTCAGTCCATGATTGGCAGCCATTTATGGTAGAGACAAGCACAGACTCTGAAGCCAGATGGCCTGGGTTTAAATCCAGCTCTAGTCCTTACTAGTTGTGTAACCCTGGGCAAGTTACTTTCTGTCCTTGCCTCACTTTCTCCATTTGTAAAATGGGTATACTAATATTTACCTCATAATATTAATTCTGAAGATTACAAAAAATAATTTATGTACAAATTATGTGCAGTGCTTGGAACAGAGCCTAGCATATAGTAAGTGCTTGATAATTGCTAGCTCTTAGGACTACTAGCTTCAGTTCCTACCTGCAAGAGTCTATCCCTCGAGTCCTCCATACCCCATGCTCTCTCTCACCTGACCCCCAGCCAAATGCCTAATGATCTCAGAATATCCTTGATATAAAGGTCCAGTCTGCTTCCACATGCACAGCAGAGAGGGTGAAAAAGAGAATCTGATTGGTCCTTAGTTGCTCTTCCTTCTTTCTCTCACCTGGTGCTGCCATTGAAGACCAGGCCTCCACTGTCCCTCAGATGCTCATCTACTCTAGTATCCAGTAATACTCTTGCCAGTTGGACCCTCGCCAACACTCCAGCAGAGCCCCCTCACTTGGGTCCAAGACTACACTCTTTTAGTTCATACTCACAGAGTTTCTCAAATTAGAAACTGTGTGGAGAGGCTGGGTCCAAAGTCTTCTCCACGCTAGGCAGGGACCAACCCACCTCCCAAGAGTACCAAAGCCCTCTGCCCCCCTGGTGAGACCCTTGCTGTTCTCTCCTGCCTGCCACTCTTGGTAAGGTCCTAAATCCTATGACCCTATCCCTAACTTTGACTCTCAGGGATTCAGGTTTGGGTTCTCAGTAGCCTGTTTCTCCAAATCTTACTAGTCAGTCTGTCAGGGACGGGTGCCTGCTCCTGTTGCTTCCATATAACCGAGAGGACTCGATGGCTCTTGACTGAGCAGAGAAGTGTGCTCTGAGGCGATGCCTGATGTCTACTTACACCAAAAGAGGCCGGCAGCTTCCTGCATCCTGATTGTGCAAACAATTCATGAAAATTTTATTTGCCACTTGCCGGATGCTGGGATAGAGATGCTAAAAATGGATAAAAGCATGCTTTGTTAACCACAAAGTGCTCTCCATACAAGTGTGTATCATTAGGTGTTGTGATAATTGATTTTGACTCTTAAAGATGGGCAGAGATGTTTAAAGTCGTGAGCTTAACCTTGAATTTCCCAAATTCAAGCACTGCCCTCTTTGCTTTGCATGTGTTATTTCATGTAATCCTCACACTAACCAGAGATCCATGCAACTGAGATTCCTATCATAAGGATGAAGAATTTCAAGTGCCAAGAACTCAGATAACTGGCCCCAAATCTCACAGTGAGTTAAGTGTAGGAACCCGGCTTCAAAGCCTGGGCTGGCTCAGACCCTCTTATCCAGTTGACCACTTGACCACACTGCCCTTCCTATCAGTAAGCAAAAGCTTAGATACCAAAAACCACTTTAGGTCCCGGGTCCACAGGGATAAATACAATATAGTCCCTGCCCATGAGACAGTGGGAGTTAGAAGTATAAAAGCATTCTACAATAATATGATTGTCCAAGTTTTACATGGATAACAGGTAAGAAATGAGTCTAGACATTGGTTGGAGACTGATTACGGGTGAATACTTATAGATGATGAAGGAGTTTACACTGGACGTAGGGGGAAGGCCACAGAAAGCTGCAGAAAGGGCATCTTGGCAGTAGGCTAGAGGGGACTTCAGAGAAAGCTGGGCAGAGGGAGTGCAGGCAGAGTCTTCTTTGACTCCACTTGGCTTGTTTTATAAGGGTAGTCAGGGTTTTGCAGTTGCCAGGCCATCCCCTCCCTAGCCTGATCAGCTTATATTTTACTTTGTTCTGACCTAGGAAACCCACTGTCCTTTCTAGGCGCCTCCCAATTTCCCAGCAAGTACATGACTTTTCAGCTTTCCTTTCAACTGATCCCTGAACTCAAGTCTTTTCTAATTGATCTGGTCTCTCAACTGGCATTCTCTTTTACGGCTCGGTTTACAGTTCCTTCAATCTGGACCAAATTAGCATTCTTTTCCGTCTCCAATTTCCTATTCTCTTCTTTCCTCTTCCTTTCATTGGTAACCAACTCTCAGCTGCTATGCAGCTGCTCTCAAGTAGTCAGGAAATAATCGTGTTTTATTGGCCACCTTTGATGAGCAGGGCTCTGTGTAGAGGACAGACAGATGTGTCTGCCTCCTCCATTTGATGAGGACCATATCTCTTGTGTTAGCCCAGTACTTGATTTCTAGATGATGCTAAATATTTGTTGAATGAATAAATAAATGAATGAATGAATGGTTTCTGCCTTCATGAAGTTCACCATCTAGTTGGGAAGAAAGGTATAGCAATGTCTTTCTCATTTCACATCACTGGGGAATAAAATATTCCAGATAAGTGAATTTTCCAAATAAATGAAACTTATTCCTTTAAATACCAAAGTTATATTTATCTTAAACATTTTAGATGAGACAATTTGACTTCTTCCTTTCTTCCTTCCTTTCTTACTCCCTCCCTCCCTCCCTTCCTTCCTTCCTGTATTTGTTAGGATTCCTTACATTGCCAGTAGCAGAAAATCCAATTGAAACAGGCATTAATAAATACAGGGAAGTCTCTTATCAGAAAGCCAGAGTTTCACACTTTCAGGTGTGGCTTGATCCAGGGCTTAGGCAATGTGATCAAGATGTAGCTTTTCTCTCTCTTCATTTCTGGCCTCTGCTTCCTCAGTATTTGCTTCCTGCTCAGACAGGCTTTCCATCTGAAGTCACAAGATGGTGCCAGCCTTATTCATCACCATCAGGAAGAAAAAGAATCTCTGGTAGCTTTCACAGAAGAAGGCATGCCTTTCCCCGAAGACTCAGAAAATCCTCTGATTGGGTTACATGCCCATCTCTGGGTCAATCTGTAGTAACAGAATTGAAATAATGAGATTTCTTTGGGCCAATCAGACCCACTATTGGATCTGGATGTGGGATCAATCCCAACCAAACTCTAGGGCTGAACAAGGGGAGGAGTGATTTCCTCACAGGAAGTTAGGGTGAGAGAAGGGGAACATGGATGCTGGGAAGCAACCAATCAAGGTCTATCACCCCCTTCCCTCCTTTCCCTTATTCTTTTTCTTTGTCATCTTCTTTCCCTCTCTCCTCTATGACAAGTTCTGTGCTAGTGACAGAGGCTACCAAAATGAATAAGACCCATCCCTGCCCTTGAAACCCTCCAAGGTTGGTCAGGAAGTGACATATGAGAGCAATAAGGATGAATGCTAATGATAGAGAGATGGGGACACAGAGTAAGAAAGTGGACAGTGTTGTCTACCCATGGTGGGCAAAGAAGGCTTTCCAGAACTGTTAAAACTTGAGGTAATTTTGTAGATTGTGTAAGAAATCATCTAATAGTCAAGACCCATGGCATTCCCAGTCCGAGGGAACAGAAAATGCTCATGCAAATAGATGGGAAGGACTGAGGTAAACGCTAAAGTGGCTCTGTACAGCTGGAATGGAGGTGAGTGGGGCATGGAAGAAAAAGATGCCTTGGACATACGTTACCTTATTTAATTCTCATAATAATCTGACATGTGATGTGATGGGCTGAACTTATTCACAGTCTTCCCTTCTCCTTCTCCCCACTTAACATTATTCTTTACTCCTCATTTCCGCAATCTCTGAGGAGAAAAAATATAAAAATGGCAGAGACATATATTCACATTGAAAGTCATGAGAACAGAAGAAGTATAATCCCTGGAGGGGTTGTTCACTGTGAGAAAACATTACATGTCATGAACATGAACATGTCATGTGAGGGTAGCCGTGGTGAGGAGAAAGGGAATATGGGTCTAAGATGAAGGAACAGGGAATGCTGGTGAGAAGGTTCTATGGGAATAGAAGGGAAGAGACTCCCAGGAGTTTGGGGTGCTAGAAAAGAAGAGAGGATAAGAGATTTCATACATTTCCAGGAATTGAATTTTTGCATGGTGTATTAGTTATCTAATACTGTGTAACTAATTATTCCAAAGCTTAGAGTTCCAAAGCAACAATAAACATTTATTCTCTCACACAATTTCTGTGGGTTAGGAATTTGGGAGTGGCTTAGCTGGGTGGTACTGGCTCAGGGCCTCTCATGAGGTTGCAGTCAAGTTGTCAGCTGGGCTGCGATCAACCAAAGGCTTGACAAGGCCTGTATCATCTTCTTCCAGATGATCCAGAATGGCCCACTCACATGCTGTTGGAAGGAGGCTTTTGTTCCACTCAGGCTGTTGAAAGAGGCCAAAGTTCCTCACCACATGGACCTCTCCATTGAGTGTCCTCATGACACGGTGGCTGGTTTCCCCCAGAACGAGTCATCCAGGAGAGAGCAGATGGAAACCACAATGTCAGAAGAAATGCACAGTCATTTCGGCAATATCCAAATAGTTACTCAGTTCAACCCTGCACAGAGTCCTATAAATATAGATACAAATATCAGGAAGTGCTAAAAAAGATTAAAAATAAAACCGCACTCTAGGTCACATTTTAAAATTACTTTGCTGCTCAGGAACTAAAGAATCGGGAGTACTGGCTTTGTGTGCTTTGTATTTTGGTATTTTTAAAATCCGTTTTACAGATGGAAAATATTACCCGTGGTCACATAGCCATCAAAGTTTTTGATCTCGGTTCACCCAAATCGAAAACCCATGTTGCTTCCACAGGGTGAAATTAAAGGCAGGAAAATTGTAAGGAGGCTCTGCAGTGGCAGTCTATGGTTAAACAGTAAGTGACTTGCAGAGACAGGGTGTGAACTCAGGTGTGTCTTGTTCTAGAATCTAGATCTTTGAACTATACTACATTTCCAGATTTCTCTCTTTCTCCCATGGTTTATGTTTGTCTATTCAAAGTATGTTTATGGGACATAAAAACACAAGTTCCTCAAGGGTGAGGATTGTTACTTATTTATGTTGGTGTTGGAGACTGAATCATGTATCCTGCAAAAGACATGTTCTTAGTCTTAATCTGTGTTCCTGTGGGTGTGAACCCATTTGTAAAAAGGACCTTTAAAGATGTTATTATTAGTTAAAGTGTGGCCAAACGGAATCAGGGTGCATCTTAATCCATTTTACTGGAGGCCCTACAAAGAAAAGCCAGGAGACTTAGAAGTGATAAGTCAGAGAAAGCCACAAGAGGAGACCAAGGATACTGCCATATGATGGAGTTCTGCCATCACCAGAATGGCACCAACTCTGGGAGAAAACATGGCCTTGCTGATGTCTTGATTCTGGACTTCCTAGCCTCTCAAACCATGAGCCAATAAATTCCTGCCGGCAAGTCAACCCATTGTGTGCTATTTGTCATAGCAGCCTTGACAAACTAAGATAGTTGGTATTCCAACACCAAAAATTCAGTATCTTGGACATAGAAGGCAATCAATATGTGTTAATTTATTGATTGCTTTAACTACGCCATTACCTTGGGTACTATATAACTCAGGGTTTATAAGGAAAAGAGAAACCACTTAGTATTTCAGATTAGAAGGTATTTAATACAGGTATATTGAGGTGTATACAACCATTGGATGGGATGGGGAGCAAAGACCATGAAGGCCACTGTTCATTGTCAAGGAGTCTGTAAGGGCAGGGTTCCTGGTGAAGATGCTACCAGGATCTCAGCTACCAGGGGCATCATGGTGAATGATTCTCAGGAGGGTACCTCCAGAGAACAGTGCTTTCTCCTTCTCTTCCATCTTCCAAATCTCTTGCATGTTTCTCTTATTGGCAGAGTCTATCCAAGGCCCCATTGGCAAGAGGCTCTGGGGAATGTAGTTCCTAGATCTTTGGCTTTTGTGGTACAAAGGCAAGTTTAGAAGGGTGAGAAGTGTACTGGGCATCAAAAGACATGATCTGGTACAGGCGGTCAAGGCTTTTAGACATCTTATCATGGGTAATCTTCAAAGATAATCTAAGGAACTTCCATTTGTTTGTTTGTTTGCTATAGTGGAAATATTCTTTGAAGAGCTAAAAACTCAAGTGATACCTAAAGTCTTTAAAAGAATGACTATATTTTATCTTTAACCATAATTATTAGCAGTGATTATTATTGATAATGACAACCGCATAGTCGTTATGGTTGTGGGTTTCAGAATTCTAAAAACCTAGGTGTGAATATCTGGTCTGTGACTTTGGGGAGAGTTACTTAACCTCCCTGTGTCTCAATTTTCATCTGTAGGATGTGGACAATAGAGTCTCCCTCATGGGCTTGTTGTGAAGGTTAATTGAAGTTACACGTATAAAATACTCAGCACAAGCCTGGGAACCCACTAAAGACTTAAGAAGTGGGAATTATGTATATCCAATATTGCATATGACATTTACAAAATACTTCAACATATGTGACTCATACAACTAGCCCTACTAGGAAGGAACACAGAATGAGGGAGAGAACGGAGTAACAGTGGGAGATGTGACATGAGGAGAGGGTCTAGGAGAGGGTCTAGAAGAGGGGTGGGAGAGCCAGAGCCCCCCCATGCAGGAAGGCAGCATCAAAGGCTGGAGCAGGGAGTTGGGCTGGATGGCTCTGGAGAAAATGCTGGGTGTGGAGTTTGCAAACCCACCACCTTGGCAACAGCCTTCTTCTGGATGGCTGCTTAAATCAGAGGACAGGAAATAAAACCAAGTGCTAAGAGTCTGTAAAGGCTCTGAATGCTAACATCTGAATGACGACCGTAGACTTAGGTACTTTTTTGAGTGTGCCAGATATTAAAACAGAAAATGTAAACACTGAGGCTTTTCTTCAGCCCCAGCTCCAACGCCGAAGGGTTCTGTGGCTCCATTTATAACTAACAGATGAAGAGCAGAGACTGTCAACTTTGCTGGTCCCCCCGTTAGCTTGGTCTAATTATGTTAGGAATTTGTGGAGGGTTTTTTCCCCACCAGAGATTAATCACAGATGAAACATCTCAACTGACTTTATGATTGTTCTCTTTACTGAACCTGCAGGAAGCATGCTCAGACCTTCACACACTTCTCTGTTCTGGGCCTTTTTTGGGGGGGCAGCAGCTCCCTCATACATGCCCAGGCAGTTGTGGAGAAGGTCTGTACCTGCCACCCCAGGATTGAAGCAATTCATGGTCACACTTTATGTCCCAGTCATCAGCACACCCCAAGGCCACCATTTTGGCTCTTCTTATCTTTATTATTAATAACACTTTAAAAAATATATTAGAGAAGTTGTAGGTTTACAGAAAAGTCATGCAGAAAAATACAGAGTTTCCATATATACTCCTTCACATGAAGTTTTCCCTATTTCAAAATTTTGTATTATTAGTATGATACCTTTGTTACAGTTGATGAAACATTATTAAAATTATATTCTTAACTATAGTCCATAGTTTAAATTAGGGTTCACTGTGTTGTACAGTCCTATGGTCTTTTTTTTTAATTATTCTGGTAACATATACACAACATAAAACTTCTCCTTTTAATCACATCCAAATATTTGATTCAGTAGTGGTAATTACATTCACAATGTTGTGCTACCATTACCACCATGTGTTACCACAGCTTTTCCACCACTCCAAACAGAAATTCTGTACCAATTAAGCATTAACTCCCCATTCCCTACCCCTCCTGGATCCCGGTAACCTGTATTCTAGTTTCTGACTCGATGAATTTGCATACACTAGTTATTTCATATAAGTGAAATCATATAAATATCAGTCTTTGTGCATCTGACGTATTTCACTCAACATGATGTCTTCAAGGTTCATCCATATTGTATCATGCATCAGAACTTCATTCCTTTTTATGGTTGAATAATATTCCATTGTATGTACGTACTACATTTTATTTATCCATTTGTTGGTTGATGGACACTTGGATTGCTTCCATTCATCTTTTGGCAATTGTGAATAATGTGTCTATGAACATTGGTGTGCAAATAGTGATTTGAGTCCCTGCTTTCAGTTTTTGTGAGTATATACCTAGAAATGAGATTTTTGGGTCCTTTGGTAATTCTATACTAGCTTTCTGAGGAACCAACAAACTTTCTTGTGGTGGCTGCACCATTTTACCTTCCCACCAACAATGAATGCGTGTTCCTGTATCTCCACATTGTCTTCAGCACTTATTTCCATTTTTTTAAATAGCAGCTATTCTAGTGGGTGTGAAATGGTATCTCATTGTGGTTTTGATTTTCATTTCCCTATTGGCTAACGATGTTGAGCATCTTTCATGTGTTATTGGCCAACAAATAACACATGAAAAAACGAATAACACGTGTCCATTTTTTAATTGGGTTATTTGTCTTTTTGTTGTTGAATCGTAGAATTTCTTTATAAATTCTAAATATTAAACCCTTATTGGATATGTGGTTTCCAAATAGTTTCTCCCCTTGTGTAGGCTATCTTTTTACTTTCATGATGAAGTCCTTTGATGGACAAAAGTTTTTAATTTTGATGAAGTCTCATTTATCTATTTTTTATTTTGTTGCTCATACTTCTGGTGTAGAACCTAAGAAACCATTGCCTAACACAAGGTCCTATGTTTTCTTCTAGTTTTATAGCTTTAGTTCTTATATTTAGGGCTTTGATCCACTTTAAATTAGTTTTTGTTTATGGTGTGAGGTAGGAGACCACCTTCATTCTTTTGCATATGGATATCAAGTTCTCCCAGGACCATTTGTTGAAGGGACTATTCTTTCCCAATTGTGTGGACTTGGCAGCCTTGTCAAAATTCAATTGGCCATAGACATTAGGATCTATTTCTAAACTCTAATTGGATTCCATTGGTCAATATAACTGTCTTTGTGCCCGTATCGTTCTGTTTTGACCACTCTAACTTTGTAATAAGTTTTAAAGTCAGGAAGTGTGAGTCCTCCAGCTTTGTTCTTCTTTTTCAAGATGGTTTTGGCAATTTGGGGCTCCTTACCCTGATTCTCCTTATTTTTTGATTTAGGCACTTGATCTTTTCTCAATCACCTGTAAGAGTGAATGGAAGCATTTTTATAATTTATTTATTAATTTATTTTTACTATTTTTATTCCTGTGAAACATATCCTAATTTAAAGTAGTGTGTTTCTTATGCAAACATGATTTTAAGACAAACACCCAAGCATGTCTTCTCAACCAGGCCCCTAAACCCAAAAAGAACTTTTGGGGCTGATATTGTTCATCACAGCTCTGCCTCTTGTTAACTATGTGATTGGGTTACCTATGTCACTTCTCCAAACTTCAGTTTCTTCTTTTGTAAAGATGGAATAACCAGCTCCTATTTCCTGGAGTTGTTGTGAATATTCAATGAGATAACACATAGAGCATAAAGCACAAGTATTTGGCACATAGTAAATGCTCCGTAGATAATTATTATCATCGACCAGCATTAGTTGCAAGGTCATACAGTTAGTAAAAGGCAGAGCCTTTTTAATAAGCCTTCTAATAAGGCTTATTAAAAAGCCCTCTGCCCTTTCCACTACAGAATTTTGCCTCCCAGCTGAGTAAAAAGTACATGACTTGGTTATTCCCTACAGGCAAGTTTGGGATGTAAATGAAACATAAAAGAGTAATAAATGAGGTGTGTGCGAAGTAGCCAAATAAGAGGAAAGAAAGGAAGTAATAGGGGAGCACAGAGATGAGGGGAGTCCATGTGAGGATGTGGGGGTGGGTTGGGCAGGAGGGTCAGGATTAGCAGAAATCAGACCTAAATTGAGATTTGATAAACAGATAGATGGGAGAAGGTGGTTCTTTTATTTATTTATTTATTTGTCACTTACCCTCTGTGCTGGTTTGAAAGTATTATGTCCCCCAGAAAAGCCATATTCTTTGATGCAATCTTGTGGGGCAGATATATTAGTGGGGATTAAGTTGGAACGTTTGGATTAGATTGTTTCCATGGAAATGTGCCCACCCAACTGTGGGTGATAACTCTGATCGGATAATTTCCATGGAAGTGTGGCCCTGCCCATTCAGCGTGGGCTTTGATTAGCTCACTAGAGCACTACATAAGCTCAGACAGAAGGAGGGAGCTTGCTAAAGCCAAGAGGGACACTTTAAAGAAAGCACAGGAGCTGCAGATGAGAGAGAGTTTGAAGATGGCAGTTGAAAGCAGACTCTTGCTCTGGAGAAGCTAAGAGAGGACAAATGCCCCAAGAGCAACTGAGAGTGACATTTTGAAGAGGAGCTGTGGCCTAGAGAGGAATGTCCTGGGAGAAAGTCATTTTGAAACCAGAACTTGGAGCAGATGCCAGCCACATGCCTTCCCAGCTAACAGAGGTTTTCCAGACACCATTGGCCATCCTCCAGTGAAGGTACCTGATTGTTGATGTGTTACCTTGGACATTTTATGGCCTTAAGACTGTAACTGTGTAACCAAATAAACCCCCTTTTTAAAAGCCAATCCATTTCTGGTGTTTTGCATTCAGGCAGCATTAGCAAACTGGAACACCCTCCTTGTGAATGACAGCCTGGAATCCAAACTTTCTCTCTAACTGGGAAGTCAGACTATGTTGAAGTCCTAGCTCTGCACTTACTACCTGTGAGAACTTGGAGACACCACCTCACCTTGATCTGGGTCTCAGCCTCCAATTGTATAAAATGAAGGAATAAAGTTCTCAACTCCAACTTAGCCTGGGAGAATAAAGTGCGCTCATGTTTCCACAACACATTGTACAGGCATCTGGTTTCCTTTGGGTATGCTGATTTCAAGTAAGAGAAATTCAACTAAAATCAGTTTAAAGATGAGTAATAAAGGTGGATGGAGGGGTGAGACTCTAGGAATACCTGACTTTTACCCAAGGAAAGGAAGATCTGTGGCACTAGATTAGAAAGACCTGGGGAACTGTCTCAATCTCCTCCCTGCCCCCCACCACTGTGTGACCTGCTCATTTGTCTCTTTTTCTTGCAACCTGTCTGCTCCCTTCTCTTTGCAGTACTCTTGCCTTGCTCTTCCGTATATAATGCCCCAAAATGCTGATGGTTTCACCAAAATGCCTGCCTTGGCTCCCAAGTTTACATGACTTCACTGGTGCAACTCCTACAACCAAGTAACTCACTTTGTGCCCAATTCCAAAATCTTGGGAGGGAAATTCAGGCCCAGCTATGGGCACGAGAGGGCCCTTGTTCTTCTCTGCTGTGACTGGTGGAGGCCAGTTCCTCTCCTGTGATAGGGGTTTAGGTAAGCTCACAATGGGAAAACCACGCTTGCATCCTTTCCTGGCCATGTGATGACCAATTTTATGTATCAATTTGATTAAGTTAGGGTGTTCAGTTGTTTGGTCAAACACCAACCTAGATGCTGCTGTGGAGGTGTTTGTTCATATGTTTAATATATACTATCAGCTGACTTTAAGGGAGATTATCCTTGATAATGTGGGTGGGCCTCATCCAATCAGTTGGAAGCCTTTAGAGCAAGGAACTGGCAGACCCAGAGAAAAGAAGAAATTCTGCCTCAAGATTACCCACTCTGAGTTTCTAGCTTGCCATCCTCTCCTACAGATTTTGGACTCGAGACTTCAACATCCCTCTTACCAGAATTTCCAGCCTTCATCCTGCCCAGTGAAATTCAAACTTTCCAGCTCTCACAATCATGCAAGCCAATTCCTCAAAAGAGATAAATCTCTTTATCTATCATCTATCTTTTTATATATCTAAATATATTTCTATCTATCTATCTATCTATCTATCTATCTATCTATCTATCTATCTATCATCTATCTATCATCATCTATCTATCATCTACCTATCCATCTCTATCACACACCCTGTTGGTTCTGTTTCTCTTTTATATCACACTGTGAGTTCCTCACCCATCTTTGCATCTCCTGAGCCTAACAGGTTCTCAGGGATTCAAAGTAGTTGTGGAACTGAGATGACTCATAATAAAAATAACTTTATTAACCCCCTTTTATAGTTGTGGAAAATGAGGCTAATCTGAGATCACATTGCTATTAAGTGGTGGAATTGGGACTTAAATTTAAATATTGTAGCCTGCAATTCTAGGATCCACCTAGATGATTGCTAAGAATCCTTCTGGACCTAATATTAACCAGCACAAGGAGATTGATCTCACTGTGTTTTCAGAAGCCTTCCCCTCCCCCTGCTGTGTGGCAATCATTTCAATCTCCTTCCCAATTTTAACTTTGTATTATGATATGACCAATAAGATGCTGTATTTTTTTTTTAAATCACACCATATTTGTTGAAAATACAGTTGATTGGGAAAGCAGGGAGGATGGAGAGAAACTAGGAATTTCACAATAAAAAGAGGAAGGCTTGTAAAGCACTGTCTGGCTATGTCTTTAATGAGAAGCAGTAGATGCAGCTCTTGAGGCCATCTGGGATGGGGGCTGAGAATCTGGCTGAGGGCTCCAGCCCAACTGTAGCCACAGGCCGCCTCAGGCACCTGCATGAGCGGGCCCTCTGTTGCTGAAATGTCAGGAATGCCTTTTATTTCTTTTACTGGCATAGACCATGTTTTTTTGGTTGACTTGCTAGGGTTTGCATAAGACCTGACCTAGGCTTTCAGCTTTCCTCCTTGTGTTGGCATCCTCTGGGGAACTGCCCTCTTTTGGAGGCACCACCTTCTAAGAATAATAATAAACATAATAAACCTTCTATCACTTATTAATTACCCTGCAATGTATCAGGCTGACAGTAAAACAACTTAGATAATAATGTTCGCTTAATTCTCCCAACAACATCTGAAATAAGTATTATAATCCCCCTTTTATACTGGGGACCACTGAGGCCCAGAGAAAAAAATGTCAAGATCCCACAGCTAATAAATAGCAGAACTGGTATTTAACCCAGGTCTGGTCAGTCTTCAAGTGCATGCTCTTAACTAATAGGTTCAGGGACACTTAAGAGTAAATCTGACATTGAGTGGTAGAAGCCACCCACATATGAACTCAATTTTGCCTTATTACAAAGCCTGCACTTCAAAAAGCCCATTCTGCTTTTATGGGCTTTATATATTTGGGTTCCAAGTGACCTATTAAAAAGAAAATGCTCCAATGCTAAAAATACAAAATAATCCTCATAACTTTGAAAAGCACCGTACTTCATTGCCATCCAGAACTTGCTCCAATTGTCTCTCACGTACCCCCTCCCCCTGCCCCCTAATTTCCCTTTCCTCCTAGGCATCCAGTGAGACCACCTTTCTCAGCCCTTCTCGCAGTAATGTGTGGCCACGTGACTGAGTTCTGGCCGACATGATGTGGCCAGAAGTGACGTGTGCCACATCCACACCTAGTCCTTTACTTTCTCTCTTCCCTGTCTGCTGGCTGGATATCCACCTCCAGAGGGGCCTTGGAAGCCACATGGTGAAGACGGCAGAGCCTCCATCAGCCCAAGTCCCTGGAAGAGTGTGTGAAGCAGAGCAGCCACCCCCACCCCCTCCTCCAATCAGGCTTTGCTTGAACTAGAAAGAAACTTTCTTTTGTTAACGAATGGCATTCTATTAGTTAATACACAGGTGTATACCCTTTCTTGCTGGAACCTGTGGGTAGAAATAAACAAGAACCTTCCTGAAGGAGAACTTGCCCTACGAGGAGGCTCACATCATAGGAGTCTGATGTCTGTGCCATGACAGTGTAAGTCAAGATTCAGGATCCTTTGCCTGCCATGATCCCAACTCTGTTAACAGCCAGACTACTTGTTTTCTGCTTCCAGCTGACAAAGATAACCACAACTTCTCCACTTTTGCCTGGAAGAGACCCTAAAGGTAATTTAGCCCCTTATTCCTGGCTTTTTGCCCATGTACGTCTTTTTCCTTTGTTTATTTCTAATTTTCCACCATCAGAGCTCTGGAGACCGTGGCAGAGAGGACCCTATTTAAAAAAAATTCGCAGAGAAGTTTAAGATTTGTTGGTCCAAGTCCTTCATTTTACTGATGACAAAGCAGAGGCCCAAAAAGACAGTCTCTTACCTAAGGGCACATGACAGTTAACAGCAAAGGTGTCAGGGTCAGCACCCGAGAGTGAGGGCCTCCTTAAATTCTGCACCCTGAGTGGCTCACTTGTCTCCCTCCACTCCCAGCCGTACCTTACCTCATTCATTTAATAAAAAAGTATCAAATACATAACAATAATCACCACTGTAATATGGAAACCATATCATTGATTTATTCATTCATATTATCTATTGAGCACCTAGTGTGTCATATGCTTTGATAAGCACTAAGGAAACTGGAGAAACTAGCCTCAGTTTCCCCTTCTGTAAAATGGAAATAATGATAGTACCCAGATTAGAGGGATGATGCTCTAAGGATAGTAAGGAGACAAAGCTTTTAAAACATTGCTCAGCATAAAACAAGTGTTCAAAAGTTTGCTCCTATTAATACAGGTTTCCCCATCTGATCTGGAATTTATCTGATCTGCTAATGCTGCCATTATGCAAAACACCAGAAATGGATTAGCTTTTATAAAGGGGGTTTATTTGGTTACAAAGTTTCAGCCTGAAGGCCATGAAAATGTCCAAATGAAGGCATCAACACAAGTATATCTTTAGCGAAGGAAGGCGAATGTCACTCGGAAAACCTCTGTTAGCTGGGAAGGCATGTGGCTGAAATCTGCTGATCCCAGGTTGTGTTCCAACTCCACTCTCAGCTCCTGTGTATTCTTCAAAGTGTCTCTCTTGATTGCAGTACCTCCTTCTGTCTGTGAAGTTTTTTACAGGACTCCAGTGATTCAATTAAGACCCACCCTGAATGGTGGGGTAACACCTCCTTGGAAATTATCCAATGAAAGTTCTGGCCCATAGTTGACTGAGTCACATCTCCATGGAAACACCCAATCAAAGGATTCCAACCTAATCAACACTAATAAATCTGTCCCCACAAGACTGCATCAAAGAACATGGCATTTTGGGGGACATAATACATCCAAACTGGCACACAATCCAAGCCAATATATGCTAAACAAATATTTTTCCACCCACAATTCTTAACTCAGTTTAGTGGCCATGATCTGCAGTAAGAAAAATGAATGAAGTCCATCACATATAGTTAGGATAGACCTATTCTTTATTTCTGTGTAACCCCCCCCCCATATCTTAATGGCTTAACTGAGTTACTATTTCTCATAATTCTGAGCAGTTCTTTTGGTCTGAGATGGTTCAGTTGGGGATGGAAATCCCTGGATGGCCTCCCTCATGTGTCTGGTGGGTACCTGCAGAAATTAGGGAAATTTTGCCACCTAATTGTTATCAGCTTATCTATATTTTTTAAATTGCTGCCAACACAGAAAACACTTCAAACACTCTTTCCACCTGTCTCTAACATCTGGACTAGCCCAGGCATCTTGAAATGGAATCTTGGGAAGCTTCCTTCATATGGAAACTGAGTTTCAAATGCAGCAAAAGAGGGCAAACCCCAATGTGCAATCACTTTTTAGTTCTCTACTTGCATCATGTTTGCTGATTGCCTATTGGCCAAATCAAGTCACACTGTCAACTCCAGATTCAAAAGTAGAGACATCAACCCCAACTCTTGATAGGAGGTGCTGCAAAATATTGTTTTTGATTACAAAAACAAACAAACAAACAACAAAAAAAACTACCACAGTTCACCTTCTGGCAACAACTATTTTCATTCCTTCCTGTGCAAAATATTTTCATTCTCATCCCTGGATCTCCCCAAATCACATTCAATTAGGCATCAGGCTCAACGTTCATGATATCATGCTCCGCAACAGGTCCAGATACAAATGAGACTCTTTGGGTGCAGCTCCTTAGAAAGTGCATTGCTGGACGCATCATTTTTCTAGCTTGCTACAGTAGTTTTCTGACTGGTTTTCCAGTCTCCACTAATGATTTACTCACCATTTTTCCAATCTTTACTAACAGTTTCCTTAAAGCTTTTCTGCTTCTTCTTGCCACCTAATTCCAAAGCCAATGCTTAAGTTTGTTCTAACTTCCTGTTGTTATCTACATCTCCCTTCATGTACCAATTTATGCATGTTATCTATTTTTCTGTAATAAACCACCCCCAAAACTTACTAATTAAACAATGATTTTTTTTTTTTTTAATTTTCAAGATAATGAGAATTGGCTGGGCATTTTTTTTCCTGATCTGAGCTGACTGGGCATGGACTAGGTGGTCAGTGATGGCCCCACTCACATACCTAGGAAGCAGCTAGAACAACAGGGGCAACTGGACTACATATCTCCAGCATCCAGCATGTGTGCTGGGCTTCTTCACAGGGAAGCTGGGTTGCAAAAGCAACCCTAGAGGGAAAACCCCATGTGCAGGCACTTGCCCATGATCTGCTTGCATCTCATTTGTTAATTCCCAAGTGGTCAAAGCAAGTCAAGTGGCCAGACTTCAAGCCATGGAGAAATGGACTTGATGGCAAGAGCTGCAAAATATGTGGTCATATAAAAATAAGAAAAGTAGCATTTTGTGAAACTTGTATGTGTTTGGAGGACTGCTGGATGTCCAATATTCTTAGAAGGGTGGGATGTGTATGGGGAATGACCATAATGCCTAACACTGAGTGCTTGTTGTACCCCAGGCATTGTTCTCAGTGCTTTACTTCTATTAACTATTTACATCGTAATCCTATGAGGTAGGAATTTTTACTGTCCCAATGTACAGATGAATTAGAGATAAACTGAGGCAGATTGAATTATGTATACCAATTTAGACATGTTCTTAATCTACATTCCTATTCCTATTATAAATAGGACCTCTTGAAGATGTCATTTTTAGTTAAGATGTCACCCAACTGAATGAGGTTGGGTTTCATCCATGTTATTGGAGGCCTTATAAAGAGAAGAAACTGGAAGCCAGAAGTCAGAGAAGGCCACAGGGAGAGGCCAGAAGTCAGCAGAAATGGAAGAGACACATGGAGAGAGAGAGATTGCCATGTGGGGGGAGGGGCAGAGATGTAAGCCAAGGAACCCCAAGGATTGCAGCAAGTCAGCATTAGACCTCTACAGACTTGCTAAGAAGAAAGGGAAGTGGTGGTAGAAGGAGCAAGAGGGGTAGTAGGAGCAGTGAGAGGAAAGGAGCTAAGAGATGACACTAACGAGGTCTGCAGGGCCCAGATCACAATGGACCTTGTGGGCCAAAGTGGGCACTTTTGGAGTATCTGAACAGTTAACATAACCCTAATAAGTACTTCTTTCAACCAGAGGATCTCAGGAGCTGTGTGTGTACACATCTGACCCTCTTCCCCTGGACCCAGTTGGTTGTCCTGCATCCAACCTGGGCCAATAATAATCTTCCAGGAGTTTGAAATTGGGACTGAGATTGGTCTGGGCTGCACTGGTGTAACTAGAAGAAATAAACTCAGAGCTGTGGAGGACTGAATCCTGCCTACCACAGCTTTGGGAGACTGAGAAAAATGAAGTGTAGGTGCAGGGGAAAGCAGAGAAGATTGATGGCAAGACTCTAAGGCTCCTTCTGTTCTTGTTCCCAGTGGCCCGCTGTGCTCCTGCCACTCTGAGGTTCTGCTGTTTCCTTATGACACAGTCCCCTTTTCCTGCTTATGTTAGAGCTCACTGATTTCTGCTTCATTTATAACCTCAAAGTCCTAGAGACTTTGTACACCTGGGAAAAAAGCTTAAATCTCTTTTGAAGGTGATGAGGTACTCACAACAGTTTAAAACATGGAAGAGAAAGATGTAACACTTGTTTTGTCTGGGCCAAAATGTGGAGGTTATGGAAAGGCCAGTTGGGGCTCAGGAGAATGAAGAACTTCCTAACACTGATGCTATTTAAAAATAGAACAATTTGAAACCTCAGTTGGGGGTTCCTCGGCAGTTGGGTGGCACAAGTCCAGAATAATCAGCCTTATGACAGAACATTCAAGTTTTAGCAAGAGTAGGAGTTGAACTAGGGGATGGTTCCTGGGATTGCTTCCAGCCTGCTATTTCCTGATTCTGTGACTCTGGATTGGGCCTGGGAATTTTTCAGTCAGGCTTTGTTTCTGATGGGGAGGGCATTGCCAGTTTAGAACACGCAGTTGTACCAGCAGTCAAAGGGGACACTCGCTTTAGCACAAGAGCCGCTGTGAGGAGACTGCAGGCTTTCTAAGCCCTGCATCATCAGTGTTGACACAGGAGCCAAGGCCTTTCTTGTCTTCATAAACCATGCTTCTTCCTCCCACCTGCCCTGATAGACTAGTCAGTTCCTTGAGTGTGTTAATGAGCTGCTTTTTGGTAAAAGCTCCTGGCATAGCACGTCCAGTGGCTCTGGCTCCAGAACAGCAATTAGGACTCCTGGCATTGTCTGAAAGCCTGACGATTGGCTTTTCCATACACATTTTGCCCACATCTTTTCCCACCCCTCATGAATATAACCTGTGTTTCTGGTTATAAAAACAATAATTACTTATTAGTAAATAAATTCGGAGAAGCCTAAAGAAAATAAAAATTATTTAATATCCTATCACTCAGAAATAACCACTACTCACTTTTTTGGTGAACAACTATCAGATCTCTGTCTCATACACTATAATTTCATGATCTCATCCTTTGGACTGTTCAGTAATCTGCTTTTTTACTTAATGACATCTCCTGGACATGTTTGTATATTGATAAAAACAGACAGATCTTAGTATGTCCCCTTTTGCGTGCAGAGCCTGTCTCACTTCCTGATCATTTGGAGTGCAACAGCCATCCTAGCCCAGACAGCCAACAAGCTTCCTTCCCTGGGGCATCGATAATTGAACAAAAGCCTCTGCAGACTCAGGGCTCAGCACCCAGGCAGCCACCCACCACCAAGAGGCTGCTCTTCTCTTCTCAACCACAACCTTTCTGCTGAGGCTTTGGAAAGAGCAGCTGCTGGGGAAGTCACATTGAAAGAGACAACAGAAATTTCTCTTGGCTCTTTGGCTGGCTTGTCTTGTTCCTTCTTTATGGAATTTTTAGTTTGTCTCTAATTATCTAGCACCCAGAGCTTCGGAGCAAGGCTGTAGCTGAGGAGATACCATTCTTCAAACAATTTGTCAAGGAAGTTTAGGATCTTTGGCACAAAAGAATAGAAAAAGGAATTAAATGTGGCTTTGGACCCATAGACTCTTGCCAAACGGTAGTTGTAGTTTCTCAGGCAACAAGGATTCACAGGGACGATGCCTAATGAATGGCCCTACTGTCAGCATCACTGTTGGAATGTTCGTCCTGATGGGGCCTGACCCCCCTTCAGTGGTTTAAACAACAATTACTGCTCAAACCTATGCATTGTCTTCAGATTTTTGTTCTCCCTTTAGTAGGAACATAAAATATAGGACATGGTTTTTCAGCCTCCACACTATTGACATTTGGACCAGATAATTCTTTGTTGTGAGGACCTATCATGCTTGTAGGATGTTTACAAGCACCCCTCATCTCTACCCACTACATGCCAGTAACACTCCCTCAGTTGTGACGACCAAAAATAACTCCAGACATTTCAAAATGTCTCTGAGAGGCAAAATCATCCCTGCTTGGGAACCACAGTACAGAGGTTCAAAGGGTGAGCATTACAGCCAGACCAACTAGGATTCGAGTCCTGGCCTGACCCCTCACTTAACTGTGTGACCTTAGGAAAGTTATTTTTACCATTTTTGTCCTCAGTTTTCTCATCTTTAAAATGGGGATAATAACAGTAGCTACTACAAGGGGTTGGCAAGAAGATTAAGTAATATGAGGGAAGTAAAATGGTTAGCAAAGGGCTCATGAATTATCCAATTTTATTTTCACAGTAATTCTTTGAGGTAGTTAATAGCAGTATACCTATTCTTCAGATGAGAAAACCGAGACTTAGAGACATTGGACATTTTCCTGTAAGTCACATGATTAGTAAGTAGCCTGTGTTGTTAATTCCTAGAACCAAGGAACCTCCCAACCATGCCTGGAATAGGTCACTGGTATGTTGACATACAATTCTCTCAAACCTGATTTCTCAGTAAGAAACTACAAGCAGGAAGAAAGGCTGAGGTAGGTGGAGCTGAGGAGTTGGAGAAGGGATAAGACTCTAGACAAACAAGTAATCTGGGCAGATTGCATTATGGGATAGCTCAGCTGGAGGTTGAGGATGGTCCTCTCTTCTGTGCTATCCTCTACTTCCACAATCAAGATTCAATTAGATATTTCCAAACAGCCACATTTTTATATAGTTGAAAGAATAGTTTATTTACATATAGAGTTTTTATAAAGGCCTATGTTGAGATAAGTGTGTCACCAGGAGGCTGTCTGTCTGCAGAGCCAAAGTTTAGCAGAGATAATCAGAGATAATCAGAGATTATCAATCTCTCTGGAATTTACTTATGTTAATCATTTCACAGAAGACTGAAATATAAACCTTAATGTCAATTTGTTGATTTGCTGAGAGAAAAATAACTGCCTCAATTGTCCAAAGCAAAAACAAAAACAAAGCAAAACAAACAGGAGAAATTGTGGATTCAATGGCCTTGTTTAACAGAAGGGCTTACCTGATTTATATCATGATAAGTTGGTTTAACAGAAGTCTAGATAGTTGATTTGCAATTTAAGAGAAAAAATTCTCTTTCCTATAACAAACAGGCTAGAGCTTAAATGAACAATGAGATGTTTATATTTTTGTGGTCACCCATGCCTTAGAGTTGGAGGTTACATTCCTGTGAAGTTAAACAGAAACTCTGAATTGAATAGTTCAGGAACAATTGAAAAAAAAAACAACCTTGATTGATTATCAACTTTGAATGTCACAAGAATCTTCTTGACACTTCCCAATAGCATAATAAGATAAAAAAAAAGCTGTATTTACCTAAATTTATTATTTTTGTCTATATATCATTTGTTATCTAGGCAGCATAGGGACATGATTAACCATTAAATAGTATAAGTGATGTTAACAGTGAAAAATCTCCAATCCACTCCCCTTCTTTGGGGGAAACCACTATTGTTATTTTCTTGTCCCTCCTTTCAGAGGTATTTTATGTATAATTGAGCAAATAGGCTATATAACAGTTAAATGTCTTTCCCTGCCTGTCCAGATTCTTTAGTCCTTGTGCTTTTGAAGTGACAGAAATGTGTTTTCCAGCTTCCTTTCCTTATCTCACTGAGGAAGGTAATGACGAACCCAGTACTCTGAATTATCAAAGTGCTTGTGTCAAAAAGATTATTTCCTCTCAAGCCTTGTGGCCAATAGTTTCATATAATTTTAATGAAAGCTGAAAAAAGATTTTAAGTTTATAATTTACTCTTTCCATTTACTTAAAGAACAATAGCATGTCAGAAAGGTGCTAAGCATTGAGAATAAAACAATGGAGAATACGGATTGGAATGATGACATCCTTTCTGTAGCTAGATAACTTAAGAATTCAAACATAATCTAAAGGTTTCCCAGTAAGAAACTACGATAATAAATAATAAGTAAAGTTAACTAGAAAAAGATAGAAATTTCTCTGTGTAAAAAAAAAAAATACAACAAAAATAGAATAAGATCAAAGGGAAAAGGCAAATTAGTAAAAGTATTTGCAATACATATGGCAGACAAACAATTAAAATCCTAACTCTATGAAATGGACAAGTGCACTCATAATCATGTTTCAAAGAACATTGCTACATTTGGGTTAATTCCTATGTTTTAAGTTTAGCCTCTCCAGTGTAAAAGCCAAAACTCAAATTCCTAGGTTCTCTTGCAGCTAGACATTAGACACAGCATGAGATTTTGATTCGGAAGCCAGTAAAGGAAGGAAACAGGCTTTCACAAAGTTTCCATTTTACTGGTGCTAGATGAGGTTCCTAAAGCAGAAGGGGTGTTGCTGAAGATATGCCAATTTTATAGCCTTAGAGGGAAATCTTATCTACTATTTTTAAGGGTATGGTTTAGTTAATTCTGAGTACTTCTTATAATCTATTCTGAACACATGAATATTTTATTTAAATATAATTTTAATGATGGAGTGTCATAAACTCTTGTTGGTTGCAAGTAGAATAATTTGAGACAAGATGAGAGTGGCAGATTGTATTTTCTAAGATGGCCACAACAGTATCTCTCATCCCACATGCTGCTTTACAATGTGACCTTGCCATGCTCCTATCAAGAGATGGAGCCTAATTCCTTGAATGTGAGCTGGCCTTATGATTCACTTATAACCAACAGAATGTGGCAGAAGTGACACTGTGTGACTGCTGAGGCTGGGCCAGAAAACATCATTCACCTTCTACCTGGCTTTCTTGGGTTTCTCCTGGTGGGATTCAGCCATCATGACAGAAGTCCAACCCCCTAGAGACCTCTGTGCTGAAAAGGCCACAGGAAAGCACCTCAGTTGACGGTCTAGTCTTCCAGCCACCCCCACTAAGGCACCATACATATTAATAAAACTGTCTTGGACCCTCCAGATGAGCCCATCTGTGAGCTGAGTACCATTGAGGGACCTCAGTCAATGCCACAAAAAGCAGAAGGGTCACCTAGCCAAGGCCTACTGAAATTCTCAACCCACAGAATCCATGAAATATAATAAAATGGGTAATGTTTTAATCCTCTAGGTTTTGGGATAGTTTGTTCCACAGCAGTAGTAAATAGAACAAGGAGTTTCGGGAACCATTACAATTTAACAAAACATTCAACTAAGGTAGTATCTTCTATGTGTGAGGCATTGTATAAGGTTCTGGGGATTCAAGTTAGATTCCTGTTCTCAAGGAGCTTACAGCTTACTTAAGGGAAGCAGACTTGCAAATAAATACAATTAAGTGCTATAGGTGCTATGAAAGAAATATGTATGGAATAATTCTGGGGGACATAGAGATGGAAAATGGTTATGTCACATATAATTCTAGAGGTTTTGCTACCTACTCTTTCTTCTAGCCCTCAGCTTCTGACATAGAAATGTTGACTAGAAGTTGGAATAACAGACATTCTTGCCTCATTCCTACTCTCAGGGTAAAAGTTTTAAAGGTTGTAATCTTCTATTCCTCAATCTATATTTGATCTTGAATGTTGAATTTTGTCAAGTGCTTCCTCTGTATTTGTGATTAGGATATGATTTTTCTCCTTTATTCTGCTAGTGTGGGGAATTACATAGATTGATTCACCAATATGAAACCACTTTTGTGATCTTGGAATAAATCTGATTTGGTAGTGATATATAATCTTTTTAATATATTGCTGGGTTTGATTCACTAATATTTTAAGACTTTTTGCATTTATGTTTATGAGATTTTCTGAATTTTCCTACTTTGTAATGTAATGTTCTTGTCAGGTTTTTGTCTCAAGGTTATGTTGGCATCATAAAATGAGTTGGTTAAGTATCTCCTCTTTTTTTGTTCTCTGGAAGACTTTGTGCAAATTGATATTATTTATTACTTAACTGGTTTGAGAATTCATCAGTGAAAAGGCTTGGAGATTTCCTTGTGGGAAGGTTTAAGTTACAAACTTAATTTATTAATTAGCAATAAAACTATTCAAATTTTTTATTGCCTCTTATATCAGTTTGCTAAGTTGTTCATCAAAGACTTTGGCCTTTATATTAAGTTTTCAAATTTGTTGGTATGGACTTATTTATAATAACTTATTATTATCTATTTAATATCTGTTGGATCTGTAACAATGCTCCCTTTTTCATTTCAGATTTTGGTAATTGGTTTTTCTTTTCTTATTTTCTAAAGGCTCTTGAAGAACCAACATCTGGTTTTCTTGATTTTCTCAATTTTGCATGTTTTCTATTTCATTTGTTTATTCTCATGATTATTATTACTTCTGTTTGCTTTAGGTTTATTTTGTTGTGCTTTTTTATCTTCTTGAAATTGAATCTTAGATCATTGTTATTTTTATGCCATTTTTAGTTCTAATATATGAATTTAAGGATGTAATAAACCCAGAGCTATATTTGCATCCAACAAATTTTGATATGTAACATTTCCTATTTTCATTATCATTCAGTTCAAAATATTTTATGTTTTTAATGAGATTGCTTCTTCAACCCACAGCTTGTTTAGAAATCAATTGCTTAATTTCCCAAAATTTGGATAATTTCTATTCTTTAAAAAAATATTTTAGTAGCTTAATTCCATTATAGTCAGAAAACATTACAATGAATAATTCAAATTTTTTGGAATTCATTGAAACTTGCTTTATGGCCCTGCATATCATCAATTTTAGTAAATATATCATATACATTTTTAACTGATGTATATACTATCCTTGCTGTGGTGTTTTATATATGTCAATTTGGCCAAGTTGGTTTACTGTGTTCAGATTTGCTGTGTACTTACAGATTTTTTTCATCGCCTGTTCTATCAGTTCTTGAGATAGGAATTTGAAAGCCCCCTCCCACATGATTATACTTTTGCCTATTTCTCCTTTTAGTTCTGTCAATTTTTGCTTCATAAGTTTTGAAGCTGTGCTAATAGTGCATGCAGATATAGAATTGTTGTATTGTCCTGATGGATTGACATTTATATCCTTATGAAATATCCTCTTTTTCTCCAGTAAAGCTTCTTAACTGATATATATATGGCAAAATAGATAGGATATATATATTCTATTGGTTCTGATTTCCCTATCCCTAACTGATACTGAAGTCTAACATAAATTAGGACTTTTACCGTTTCCCAGACAATGCTAGAACTTTAGCACATTTTAATTTTCTTTTACTCCACTTCTATTTTTTTTTGTTATTTTTGTAATGCATTTTAATTCTAAATTTTTTTAAACTACAGAAAGTATTTTATCATTTTTGAAATGACAACATTTAGTTTTATGGGCAAATTTACCTTTCCTTTTGTTTTTCATTCCTTTGCATTCTCATGTCTTCATCAACTACCAATTTCTTCTGTTTGAAAAACTTTCTTTGGTATTTCTTTGTAAAGTGTGTCTGCTGGAGATGAATTCTTTATTTTTGTTTGCCTGAAAGAATCTTTATTTTGCTGTTACTTGCCTTTTCACCTTTCTATTGAGGTATAAACATATATGCAATAAATTGTACAAATCTTAATTGTACAGCTTGATGAAATTTTATTCATATAAAATGTAACCACTACCCAGATCAAATAGAACTCATCTTCATTTTTTAAAGTATTTTTTCATTGGGTAGAGATTTCTAGGTTGGCAGTTATTTTTTTCCCCATATACACTCTAAACACTCTAAAGACCGCATTCTATTGTGTTCTGAATTCCATTGTTTCTGTTGAAAGCTGTCAGTCTTATTGTTTTCCTTTGAGAATAATATATTTTTTCTCTGGTTCCATTTTAGATTTTCTTTTTTTCCTTGGTTTTAAGCAGTTTTATTTTCATGTGCATAGATGTGGTTTTCTTTAAATGTATCCTTCTTGGGATCTGCAGTTTCTTAGATTTGTGCCTTCCTATCATGTCAGTTTTGGAAAATTCTCAGCCATCCTCTATTCAAAGACTCTGTTTCTTTGCCTTCAAGAACTCTCATTTCATGTATGTTAAAACTTTTAACATGTGCCATATGTCTCTTAAGATCTTTTATGTATTTTTCCATCCTTTTTTTATTATTTAGTTTGAATATTTTCTATTGACCTATATTCTAAGTCACTACCTTCTCTAGCTCTGTCTAGTCTACTGTTAAACCCATTCATTGAGTTCTTAATTTAAGCCATTTGATTTTTTAAAAATATAATCAAGCTATTTGATAAAATTATCCATTTTGTCATTGTTCC
This sequence comes from Choloepus didactylus, assembly GCF_015220235.1. Classification (NCBI taxonomy): domain Eukaryota; kingdom Metazoa; phylum Chordata; class Mammalia; order Pilosa; family Megalonychidae; genus Choloepus; species Choloepus didactylus. Next base: position 181,386,188 of record NC_051308.1, read on the forward strand.
AGTTTCCTAATGCTGTTGTTATGCAAAATACCAGAAATGGATTGGCTTTTATAAATGGGGTTTATTTGGTTACAAAGTTACAGTCTTAAGGCCATACAGTGTCCAAGATAAGGCGTCAACAATCGGGTACCTTCACTGGAGGATGGCCAATGGCATCCAGAAAACCTCTGTTAGCTTGGAAGGCACGTGACTGGCATCTGCTCCAGAGTTCTGGTTTCAAAATGACTTTCTCCCAGGACATACCTCTCTAGGCTGCAGCTCCTCAAAAATGTCACTCTTGGTTGCTCTTGAGGCATCTGTCCTCTTTTAGCTCCTCTGGAGCACAAGTCTGCTTTCAAAGGCCATCTCCAAAATGTCTCTGTAAGCTGGAGCTCCTCTCTCAGCTCCTGTGCATTCTTCCAAGTGTTCCTCTTGGCTGTAGCAAGCTTGCTCCTTCTGTCTGAGCTTATATAGTGCTCCAATAAACTAATCAAGGCCCATGCTGAATGGGTGGGGCCATGTCTCCATGGAAATTATCCAATCGGAGTTATCACCTACAGTTGGGTGGGTCGCATCTCCATGGAAACATTCAAAGAATTACAATCTAATCAACACTAATACGTCTGCCCACACAAGATTGCATCAAAGATAATGGTGTTCTGGGGACATAATACATTCAAACTGGCACATTATCAATTTCTTATAACATAAAAATTAGTTACTTTAAAAAATCTGTGTCTGGTAACTCTAATGTCTGTATTGCCTTGAGTCTGTTTATCTTATTTTCTTGTTCTCTTTGCTCTATTTATTGGCATGCCTGCTAATTGTTTTAAAAATTGGATGTTAGAAATTATCTGAGAAAACTGTTGTGGTCCTGGATCATGTTATCTTCCATGAGAGAAGATTTACCCCATCCTTTGGCAGACAGCTATGTTGGATGCAGACTGTCTTAATATCAGAGTTTGATCTTATTTGAGTTTTGGGTATAGTTTTTTAAGACTCAGTTGCAGAATTTGTATGGCTTTGTCTACCTCTGGTTTGGCCCAGCTCTAAAGTGGGGTCTCAACTGAGTAGCTGGAGTGTTTATCAGGGTATTTCCTTCTTGGCGGTCCTAAAATTCAATTTTTGTTCCCCTATTGTCACAAGATGGTCACAAAACTCTTCTCAGATTTCTAGCCACTTTCTTCTCATTTTCTTAGTCTCTCAGTTGACTCATCTTAAGAAGCTACAAATTCCTTGAGGGAATACTGGAGCAGAGTATTGGCCTCAATTCTCTGTACCTCCTTTATCTTCAAGGTTTTGGCTCCTCAAGTCATGCAGCCATCACACATCTGAACTCAACTTTTGTATCTGGTCTCATGAGACTGCTGTAAGTTCTCTTCTCTTTTTATTACCCATCTTCTCAGCCTGCCATCTAACTCTGTTTAAAATTTGGCAAATTATTCCAAGTCTTGTGAAAGTCATGATCAGACTGTCAGGCTCAAATCAGTGATATTTTCTTCTCTCTAGGATCTTGACCCCTGACATCCTGGTTGCCTCTGGTTGTGTGTCAAATGCTTTCAGGTAGATGTTTTTAATATTATATCCAGCTTTTCCTAGTTATCTGGCTCTGCTACAAGTTATTTCATCATAAAATAGCTAATTTAATTTTAAACATAGAAAGATCCCATACATGACTCATATTTTCTTATGAAGTCACTAATTAGTTCAGTTTTACAGTAAAACCTCAGTTGTACATATAGAAGTCTTAGATTCTCAGGTTACAAGAATGAACTTGGATATAACCAAAGAAAATCAAAGACATATTCCCTAGAAATGGAAATTAACATGAAAACTCTACTGATGCTAGAGTTCCAAAAATGACTCAACTCGTTTTAGCACAAATCCTTAAAAAAATCCATTAGGTAGATTTTTAACCCATGGAAAAAAAACATAAAAATAAAACTTGCTTTACATAGCAATAAACAAAGAAAAGAGAATTAGTGTAGCACCTGACTTATGTCAGGTGGAAATATTTGTGGAACAAATAAAAGAAAACGGTTGAAGCTAATGAGGTGGTAAAGATTCTGATACTAAAACAAAATAAAACAAAAAAAAAAAAACCATAATGTTCTGCCAAATTATAAAAAGAGATAAAAACTGTAAGGATGATGATTTTTTTTTTGAGTGAAAGGACAAACTATTTTGACCTCGGATCCAATGAATAATTTTATAGAAAGATGGTCATATTAGCCTGCTCAGGAGTTAATGTGACTGAAATTTTTTCTCTCTGCTTTCATATGAAAAGAAAGATGGTAAAATAGCAACCAGATGGTAAGAAAAACAGGTTTAACAAGTTTCAGATTTGCCTTTAAAGAACTTAGACCTTATGAAAATAAAAGACACTGTAGTTGAAATTAAAAATATACAGAGTCACACAACAGCAGATTTGAAGAGGCAAATGAAGGGATCAGTGAGCCAGAAGACAGAGCAACTGAATTCAAACAGACAAAAGAACAATGGAGAAAAAAATGGAAAAATTTGAGCTGGGTCTCAGGGAAATGATTGAGAACATGAAGCACACAAACATACACATCATAGATGTCCCAGAAGAACAGAAGGGAAAAGGCCCAGGAAGAATATTTGAGGAAATAATGGCTGAAAATTTCCCAACCCTTATAAAAGACATAAATGTGCAAATCAAAGAAGCCCAATGTACTCCAAACAAAATAAATCCAAATAGACACACTCCAAGACACATATTAATCAAACTGGCAGATGCCAAGGAGAAAGAGAAAATTCTGAAAACAGAAGGAGAAAATTGATTCACTACATACTAGTCCAAAAAAGACTAAATGCTAATTTCTCACCAGACACCATGGAGGCAAGAAGGCAGTGGTACAAAATATTTAAGATACTGAAAGAGAAAAATTGCCAGCCAAGAATTCTCTATCCGGCAAAGCTATCCTTCAAAAATGGAGAGTTTAAAATATTCACAGATAAATAGAAACTGAAGAGAGTTTGTTTACAAGAACTACTAAAGGGAGAGTGAGACTTGGAGGAGAGTAAAGAAATGAAGAGTATTAGTAAGGGTAACTAAAAGGATAAAAAGAGAGAGAGAAAAATAGATCTGATAAATAAAAGCCAAGGATAAAATGGTTGAAGTAAGTACGGCATTTACAGTAATAACATTGAATGCTAATGAATTAAACTCCCCAACCAAAAGACACAGATTGGCAGAATGGATTAAAAATATCCATGTATATGTCATTTACAAGAGCCTCATTTAGACACAAAGATACAAATAGGTTGAAAGCTACAGGATGGAAAAAGATATTCCATGCAGCAATATTTTAAAAAAAATTGGGGTAGCTATACTAATATCAGACAAAATAGACTTTAACTGCAAAAATATTATAAGATGAAAAAGGGCACTATATATTAATAAAAGGGGCAATTCACAAAGAAGAAATAACAATGATAATATTTATGCACCTAATCAAGGTGCCCCAAAATACATGACACAAAGACTAGCAAAACTGAAGGGAACAAATAGATGGTTCTACAATAATAGTGGGAGACTTCAACACACCACTCTCTCAAAAAGATGGAACTTCTAAGCAGAGGATCAATAAAGAAACAGAGAACCTAAGTAATATGATCAGTGTACTAGACCTAACAGACATAGAGAAGATTACACCCCCAAACAGCAGAATATACATTCTTCTCAAGTGCTCATGAAACATTGTCCAAGATACACCACATACTGGGGCACAAAACAGGTATTAGTAGATTTAAAAAGATTGAAATTATACAAAGCACTTTCTCTGATCATAGTGAAATGAAGCTGGAAATCAATAACAGCCAGAGAACTGGAAATAACACAAATATATGGAGGTTAAATGCTCTAAAACAATCAGTGGGTCAAAGAAGAAACTGCAATACAAATCAGTAAAAATTCCATGAAGTGAGTGAACATTATTGTAATGTTCAATATTGTAAAAACCTATTGTAATGTTCAATTGTGATAAAAACACCTATTTTACAGATGAGAAAATTGGGGTTCAGAGTTGTTCACTAGCCCAAGTTCAAATGCCAAATAAGAAGAGGAGTCAGACTCCAAGTCCCTTGCCTGATTTGTAGTATTATTCTGCTTTTCATATAAAATATGAAAGGGCAGTGCATTAGTGAGTTCTCTTTAAATAATGTTAAGTTCCATAACATGCATTTGTCCTGTCAAGGAAGGTTGACCTGATCATGTCACATCCAAATCTTTCACTGACTTCCCAACCCCTGGATAAAATTCAGGTTCCTGGACCTGCTACATGAGGTCCTCCATCACTGGTGGTTCTTGCTGGAGTCTTCAGCCTCATCATTTGCCATTCCTGGACTTGAGCTCAGCAACACAGTGGCACTTGCAATTCCTCATGCACTCCACTGGTTTCTCACTTTTGCCCAAGTTGTTGCCTCTTCCCAGAGTATATTTTCTTCTCATTTAACCTGACAACCTTCGAGCATCTTTAAGACTTGGCTGTACCACTTCCCATTGGAAGCTTTCCAAATTCTACCAGGATGGGTTAGATTTTCCCCTTCTGTATTCCCATAATATTCCTAATGGTATTTTCTTCCTTTTATATTATGTGTATGAGCCTGTCTTCTTTATTGTGACCCCACTGAGGACAGGAACTAGGTCTTATTTTTCTCCATTTCCTGATGCATAGAAAATGCTTAATAAATGAGGACTGCATTCGTAAAAACAAAATTACCTCTGATACAATTCTTAGGACAATAAATGGCAATAGCAAACCATGGTAGTCTCTTTCCCATACATTCTTTGTTCTCCTTTTTCCTTTTTTATTTTTTTTAAATTAGAGAAGTTGTAGGTTTACAGAAAAGTCATGCATAAAATACAAAAAATGCATAGTTCCTATACACCACCCCATTACCAATACTTTGCATTAGTATTGTATTTTTGTAATTCTATGAAGGACCATTTTTATAATTGTACTATTAACTACAGTCCATCATTTACAATAGGGTTCACTCTTTGTATTGTAGAGACCTATATTTTTTAAATTTTTATTCTAGTAACATATACACAACCTAAAATTTCCTCTTTTAACCACATTCACATATATAGTTCAGTGCTGTTAATTACATTCACAAGGTTGCAGTACCATCACCCCCGCCCCATCCACTACCAAAACTTTACAATCAGTCCAAATAGAAATTCTGTACAACTCAAGCATTCACTCCCCTTTTCAGACCCCCAACTTGGCCCCTGGTAACCTATACTCTAGATTCTGTCTCTATTAATTTGCTTATTCCAATGATTTCGTATCAGTGAAATCATACAATATTTGTCTTTTTGTGCCTGACTTATTTTACTCAATTGATATCTTCAAGGTTCATCAGTATTGCCACATGTATCAGAACTTCATTGTTTTTATGGCTAAATAATATTCCATCGTGTGTGTGTGCATATATATGTATATGCACACATACATTTTTTAAAAATCCATTCATCAGTTGATGGATACTTGGGTTTCTTTGAAATTTTGACAATTGTGAATAATGCTGCTATGAACATCAGTGTGCAAATGTACATTTGAATCCCTGCGTTCAATTCCTTTGGGTATATACTAAGAAGTGGGATTGCCAGGTCATGTAGTAATTCTATACTTAACTTTCCGAGGAACTGCCAAACTATCTTCTACAGTGACTGCACCGTTTTACATTCCCACTGGCAATGAACGAGTGTTCCTATTTCTCCACATTCTCTCCTAATGTGTAATTTTCTGCTTTTTTTGAAAAATAGTAGCCATTCTAGTGGGTGTGAAATGATATCTCATTGGGGTTTCAATTTGCATGTCCCTAAAAGCTTAAGATATTGAGCATCTTTTCATGTGTTTTCTAGCTATTTGTATGTCCTCTTTGGATAAATATCTACTCAAATCTCTTGCCCCTTTTTAAATTGGGTTGTTTGTCTTTTTATTGTTGAGTTGTAGGATTTTTTTATATATTTTGGATATTAAATCTTACCAGATATGTGGTTTCCAAAAATTTTCTCCCATTTTGTAGGTTGTATTTTTACTTTCACAATAAATCTTTTGGTGCACAAAAGTTATTAATTTTGATGAGGTCCCATTTATCTATTTTTTCTTTTGTTGCTTGTGCTTTGGGTGTGAAGTCTAAGAAACCATAGCCTAACACAAGATTCTGAAGATGCTTCCCTGTGATTTCTTCTAGCAGTTTTATAGTCCTGATTCTTTTATTTAGGGCTTTGATTCATTTTGAGTTAATTTTTGTATATAGTGTGAGATAGAAGCATTGGATCCTTCATTTCTTTTGCATATGGATATCCAGCACTCCCAGCACCATTTGTTGAAGAGACTATTCTTTCCCAGTTGAGTGAATTTGGCAACCTTGTCAAAAATCAATTGGTCATGGATGTAAGGATCTATTTATGAATTCTCAATTTGATTCCATTGGCCTATATTATCTATCCTTGTGCTTGTACCATTCTCTTTTGACCACAGTAGCTTTGAAATAACTATTAAAGACAGAAGGTATGAGTCCTCCAACTTTGTTCTTTTTCAAGATAATTTTGGCTATTTGGGAGCTCATAACTTTCCAAATAAATTTGATGATTGAATTTTTCCATTTCTGCAAAGAAGGCTGTGGGAATTTTGATTGGGATTGTGTTGAATCTGTAAATCATTTTGGGTAGAATTGACATCTTAACAATATTCAGTCTTCCAGTCTATGAGCATGGAATATCCTTCCATTTATTTAGATCTTTTTTCATATCTTTTAGCAAAATTTTATAGTTTTCTGGGTATATGTCTTTTACATCCTTGGTTAAATTTATTTCTAGATATCTGATTCTTTTAGTTGCTATTGTAAATGGGATTTTTTTCTTGATTTCCTCCTCATATCACTCATTACTAGTGTATAGAAACACTACTGATTTTTGCATGTTGATCTTGTGCTCTGCCACTTTGCTGAATTCGTTTCTTAACTTTAGTTGCTTTGTTGTAGATTTTTCAGGACTTTCCATATATAGGATCATGTCACCGGCAAAGAGTGTAAGTTTTACTTCTTCCTTTCCAATTTGAATTCCTTTTATTTCTTTTTCTTGCCTAATTGCTCTGGCTAGAAATTCCAGTACAACGTTGAATAACAGTGGTGACAGTGGCCTTCCTTATCTTGTTACAGATCTTAGAGGGAAAGTTTTCAGTCCTTCAGCATTGAGTATGATGTTAGCTGTGGATTTTCATATATACCTTTTATCATATTGAGGAAGTTTCCTTCTCTTCCAAGTGCTTTTATCAAGAAAGGATGCTGGATTTTGTCAAAATGCCTTTCTGCATCAATTGAGACAATTATGAGTTTTTTCCATTCGTTCGGTTAACGTGGTATTATGTTACTTGATTTTATGTTGAAACATCCTTTCACACCTGGGATAAATCCCACTTGATCATGGTGTATAATTCTTTTAATACTGTTTTAGTTTACTAAAGTCACCAAAATGCAATATACCAGAAATAAGTTGGCTTTTAACAATGGAGATTTATTAACTTACAAGTTTACAGTTCTGATGCCATGAAAATGTCCAAATCAAGGCCTCATCAAGACCATACCTGGACTCTGAAGACAGGCTGAAGGCAATCATCAGCTCTTCTGTCACATGGCAAGGCACATGGTGGGTCTGATGGTCTCTCCCTTCTCTCCCGGTTTTGTTGCTTTCAGCTTTTGGCTTCTCCATCTGTGGCTTTCTTTCTCAGCTTCTGGGTCTTTTTCTGTCTCATCTTATCACTGCTTCTCTCTTATCTTCTGTATGTGCGTCTCTGAATTTCATCTCTTATAAAGGACTCCAGTAAGAGCATTAAGATCCACCAGGAAGGATGCCCCAGCTGAAATAACCTAATCAGAAGATCCTACCCACAATAGGTCTACACCCACAGGAATGGATCTACTTTAAGAACCTGGTATTTTCTGGGTACATACAGCTTCAAACCATCACAAATGTGCTGCTGGATTCAATTTGCCCGTAGTTTTTGAGGACTTTTGCATCTGTATTCATAAGAGAACACATATTCTAAGGGTTGCAAATTTGTGGATGAGTGGAGAAACCTAGTCAGCATTGGCCTGTCTTGCTGTCCTTCTTAGTTTAGATCAGACGCTTTACTAAAAGCAGAACATAATACAATTTTCCTAGTTAAAAGGAGACAACTAAGTAGAGACAACCTGAAATGTTGAAATAAGGGACTTTATTTTTATTAAAGGAAATGGTAATATTATTTTTAAAATTAACCAAAAGATGCTTTATTCCTAGAAACTGATAGTTAGAGGTGGAAGGACCCCAAAAGATACTAATGTTCTTTGTGTAATCATTATTTCCCCCACATAATTTGAATTTCACTTCTAATAAGAGAAATACAAATTAAGAGTAAGAGCAATCCTTCTACGTTTTTCTACTCCAGTTACTCTTTCACCTTGCCTAGCTGGCTAATATGTACCTTTTCCTTTTTCCTGCTCACTCTCAGCTGATGACAACCTTGTTTCCTGATTCACTGAGAAAAGGCGTTGCTGTGCTGATAGCACCTGGAACGCTGTCCCTCCTATTGGAGGACAGAGAGTTTTTCTCATCTCAGTAAATGGCAATTCTATCCTTTTAGTGTCTCAGACTAAAAGCCACGAAGTCATGTTTGACTTCCCTATTTTTGTTACATCCTACATCCAAACCATCAGCAAATCCTGAAGGCTCTACATTTGAAATTATCTAACTCCTCTCCTCACCAGCACCATTACTACCCTGTTCTGAACCGCCACCGTGTTTCCCCTTTATTTTTGCACTATCCAATCCCACAGCTTCCCCCTTTGCCACCTACCATCTGTTTACCATGCTGGAGTGATTCTTTTTATAATTTGTCAGATCATGCCCCATCTCTGTTCAAAAACCTCTAAAGGTTTTCATTTCACTCAGAGTTAAAGCCAAAGACTTTACAATGGACTCCAAGCTTTTACATGGCCTGACCCCCTACTACCTCCTGCCACTCTCCCCCTCACTCACTCTGCTCCAGCCATCCCAGGCTCCTCACTGTTCTGGAATATACCGGCAGGCTCCTGCCCAAGGGCTTTGGTAGAATGTGCTGTTCTCTGACAGGATGGCTTTTCCCTTAGATATTCCTTTACTTCATTCAGTTTCCACTTGAGTGTCTCTGATAAGAAGTCTTCCCTGTCCACACTGTACTAAATTCAAACCCCTAGCCCCTGCACTACCTATCACCCTTATCCAGGTGTATTTTTACTTTATTCATAACACTTATGACTCCCTGACACATCATATATACAGTATATATTTGTTATATTTATCTCTCTCACCTCCTAAACAAAGTTAAGCTCTATGTAGATAGAGATTTTATTTTTTACACTGAAGTATCTCCAAGAAATAGAATGGTGCATGGTACATGATAGGCACTCAGGACATATCTCTTGATTGAAGGTCTGAATGAATGAATGAATGTCTCATGTATTATATTAGAAAAAAATGGAAAAGATTAATAATAGTGGTGGTGAGAAATGGAAAGATAACATCATACTCTGTTGTTAGGAGTATATATCAAGATAATCATTAGAGGACAATTTGGCAACTTGGAAATATCCATCAAAATAAAAAATGAACATTCTCTTTGCTCCAGCAACTCTATTTCTGGAAATTTTTTTCATGAAAGTATTAGCACAAGTTCACAAAGATATGTCCAATGATAATCACAGAAGTATTTTTAAAATAATGAAATAAATCCAAATAACCTTAATTCTCATCAATAGGTTTTGGTGCTTTGGAAAATAGCTTGAAAGCAAACAAGCAGATCCAAAAAGTAGGTTATAGAAATGTATGAATACAATGATCCTTCTTACTCTTTCCAAAAAAACATTACACGGATTTACATGTACAAATGCGTATGGATGTGCTCACATAGGAGGTATCTGATAGGATGTTATCCAACCAAACAGTGATTATCTCTGAGGGGGAGTGGGAAGGTGACTTTGCTTCCTGATTTAAGCGCTTCTGTGCTATTTGAGTTTTCCATTATAAACTATTGAAAAATTATTTTTAAATGACATTTTTCTCAGAAAGCTTAAAGGGCAATGAAGATAGATCTTGGCTTAAGCACTGACTCTGTAATTTCCCAGCTATGTGACCTCTGGCAATCAATTTCATCTCTCTAGAAGCCAAATCCCTTACTTGACTAGGAAGCAAGAAGTATGTGACTCCCACCTGGCTGAAGGGTGGGGAACCTTCTCAGTCATCAAACTACACTAAAGAGTAGTAGATAACGGAACAGGCGAGATTTTGGAAAGAGGGTTAGCACAATTTTGTTTCATGTCATTTAGCATTGACGTTAATTGACTCCACAAAGCTTCTTCCCCTTTTTACCCAGGATGTGAACCAGACGTTTTTAAGATTGCAACAGTTAATTTTATCCATCTGGGCTTCCCAATCAATGCTTTTACTTGTAAGATATTTATGTTTAGGATGCTGAAAAGCTTTTCCTCACAGCCATGTCCCTAAGGCATTCTAACACCACATTTTTGAGGTAAGTGCCGAGACTTTGGACCCCTGATGTGAGAAACAATAAATAAAAATGGCTGCAGCACTTGGCAAATATAAATCTCTGTGTAAATTGGAATCAGAATGCTCGAGCATGCAGAATGAACAAGAGAAACAGAGTGTAGTGCTCCCAGCTTTTGATCCTTATAATTAGAAGTGAAAGCAGCAGTTATAATTTTGAATGCTGGACTGTCCCCTTCCAGTATTTTGTGTATCAATTGTCATTGCTGCTTAGGGCACATTTCCTTTCCTTTCCGTTCTCTGTCCTCCTGCTTCCTCCTTCACTCATAAACTTTGCTATGCTAAGCCTCTGTTTACCCCCAAAATAGTTACCTGAGTTACCTCTCTCTCAAGGCCCTTACTGGTATCCATCTTCCATCTAATCCAGCATATTCAAGTTTCTACAATACTAATTTCAACACGTCCATCCTCTGCTTATCTGCTTCCTAATACATGCCGAATTAAGTCTCACTTTCTTAAACTGGCCCCTTGGTAATATGATTTCCTCATTTCATAAGAGAAAGACTAGATCATGTGGTGTTGAAAGATCTGGGTTCAATTTTAGCTTCAATGATTTTGTTTGGTTTTTTTTTTTTTTTTTTTTTACCTCTTTTAGCTTCAATCTTCCCATTTGAAAATGGGATTAATTGTGAGGCTCAAATGAATCAGGACTTATGAAAGCACTCTGTACACAGCGGAAGCAGACACCGTAAAATATAATAATAGTACTAACATTATTTATAGAGTACTTATGAAATGCCAGGCAGTATTAACTCATTCAGACCTCACAGCAACCTAGGAGGCCTATTTTTATTTCATGAATAAGATTTATTACATGAGTAAGATAACCAAGGTATATGCAGTTTAAATAATGCAACCTATTTACAAAGCCAGACAGTGGCACATCTGGGAGTCAAATGCGGGCAGTTCAGCCCCAGAGCCCATGCTCTCCACCATTCTGCAGCACTGCCATCAGCCATGATGACTGCACGGTCCTAACAAAGGGGCAGCCATTCAGGCTTCTATGCCAGAGCTCCCTTCTCCCTGTTTCTTATCTCGAGGATTCTTATATTTCCCTTTCCCACCTTGCCTCACTTAAAACCCAACTCTAATTGAAGATGATCTGCAACCCCCACCTTCCACACCAAAGGAACTAAAATATTGATGGCAGTCTCCATGATTTATACTTCTGAACCCAATGCAATGCCAAGGATATAACAGGTGTTCGATAGGGAATTGTTCAATTGAATTTAAAGTACTATTCCACTACTTTTGTATGATGGTTAAGTTCACAGGTCAGCTTGGCTACATTATGGTGTCCAATTGTTTGATCAAACAATTGGCTGATTGTTACTGTGAGGATATTTCATGGATTTCAATCATGAGTCAGCTGGCTGCTTTTACAATCCTCATACTTTCATGAGCCAGTTCCTGTAATAAATCTCATAATATTTACATATTAATATAACCTGTTGGTTTTGTTTCTCTGGAGAATGCTGATGAACACACTAAAGCCATACTCGATTTCCCACTGAACTAGCTTTTGGCCCTTCTAAGTATCCAAACCTATGTTTTTGGTTTAATTCACTTATATCTTTGCCTGCTTACCTCTTTCTCTACCCTGAATCCATACTTACTGGATTTAATACCCAGCCTCATTGGAATTCTCCATTGTTTCAATCTGGACATTTTTATTTTTTCAGCAATTAATGTAAACCCTGCATCAACTTTGAAGCATCCCTTCAAAGTTGCCAGTCGACCCCTGCCCTTGCCTAGGTATATACCCAATGAGATCAGTTCTTCTGTAAATGAATCATAGGACTGCCCCTAACCTTATAATTTTAAAATGCTGATGATTATTGTTACTCATTTGATTTTTCATCCTCTCATCCTCTCACTCAGACCCACTCTTACTTCTTTTCCTAGTCACTGAGATCCTTGAAACATGCTATTTTCCCTCAGACCCCAACTCTCCTTCAATGTGAGCTGTGTCGGTAACGAAGAAAAAGTTAGAGAAAAAAAGACTTCATCTTGGAATTTGTTATTTGCCTGTTCTACAGTTGATTTGTGTGTATGTGTGTGTGTGTGTGTGTGTGTGAGAGAGAGAGAGAGAGAGAGAGAGGGAGAGAGGGAGAGGGAAAGAGAGGGAGGGAGGGAGGGAGGGAGAAGGATTGATTATTTTCCTTAAGGAGTATTGGGACCTCACTATATTATGTAATTATATAATATGAGGTTTGGATTTATTTCTTTTCTTTCACTTTTTTCTTTTCCTCCTACTCTTTTTCTTAAGTTGCTTTGAATTGTAATAAAGGCCAAACAATCTGCCATTGTATATAATTTGCACACAAGCTGCCAAGCTGCCTGCCAGGTTTAGTCCTGATGTGATCAAGAATGGTTGGGTTACAAAGCCACTGAAAAAACCAGTTTTCTACAGGAAATAGAAATTTATTAAAATCAGGCCTCCTCAAGTACCCTGGGGTTAGGCAGGCTGCCTGCCTGCCAGGGCACCCGGGGCTGGAAGAGAAGGAGAAGGGCAGATGTGATCTTGCACGCCCGACTCAGGCCAGGCTGGGAACAGGCCTGGGGAGCAGCTGTAATGCACGGGAAAGAATCTCCACAAGATTCCACCTGAGACACCAGACTTACAGTTTCCTACTCCCTAGGTTTTCTAAAGAGTGCCATTTGTGGATTCTGGGATTCTAGCCAATATATACTTCAATTTCTCTCTGATTCACTTGCATCTTTTCCCCCATAGCATAAAATGTGGAGTCTTGAGTTCTAATCCAGTAGAGTTCTGTAGTTACTCTAAGCCTTAGTTACCCTCATCTTTACATGGGAATAATACCTACTTCAGGAATTATGAATTTAAATGAAAAAGCATGCAATAATTGACAAGAATTGCCACTGTTATCCCCTCCCACCCCAGCATGGGATGCTCAGGACAAGTGGCTCTCAAATTAGCCACTGGTTTGTATATTATTTCAGTTCAGGGATAGCTCCCTAGGTTTTCCTCTGAAATTGTAATAATGGCTAACACTCGCTGAGGGTTTACGTGGACCAACAATTTTTCTGGGTACTTTTACATAATTAACTCATTTAATCCTCACAAAAACCTCTCTGACTCTCACCTTCACCTCACAGATAGGAAACCAGGGAAGAGAGAGGTTAAGTCATTTGACCGAAGCCAATACTTGGTGTCAGTCCAGGCAAGTTGGCTCCAGAGCCAGCACTTCAGCGCTGTGCTGTAGAACCAGAGTAACTTGCAGGAGGAAGGAAGTTTCAAATATATACTTTCAGTACATTAGCATCTAATGCAGTGCTGGGAATTTGGGTAAGAACAAATGAAAGACAAATACTGAAGGAGCAACAAGCAATGGCGAGAAACAGCCCAGAAAGCAAGTGCAGCTTATGATCAGCCTCTAGTGATGGAGCAACTCTGTAGCAATTTGGGCAAAATTTAGGGGCCTGAGCCCACAAATTTCCTCAGACCCCCACTAACTCTTATTAAATAACAACAGGAAAGATTAAATAAGCAATAAAAAGAACAGACATACCTGTGCACACCAATGAGAACACCTAGAATGATTTTGCTCTGCCACAAAAGCACCATTGTCACCAGCCTTATTCTGGCTGGCTGTCCACAGAATTGCATTACCAAGTGACTTTAATTCATTCAGGTTTTTATGAATGTGGGGAATATGCCAGTGAACAAAACATGCAAAATCTCAGTCTTTAAGGAGCATAAATTCTAGAGGTAGGAGATATGCAGGTAACTCCAGATCTGATTATTTTGATGGATTTTGAAAAAATAAATCTATTCACATTCTAACACAGAAATGCTGACTTTTTCTAAATAAAGAAAGAAGCTGCTCTTGGCATAAAAACTAGGGGCAAGGTGCTTCCACTTATAAATTACAGCCGTATTTTTTCATACTTCCCATGGCATTCTGTGATTATCTGTTATCACACTATCTCTGGTGCCTATTACAAGGCCTGGCACATGAAAACTTTTTTTCTGGTAGTAGAGAGGTTTGTATGGGATCCTCTTCCCTTTCTATGGTTGACTACAAAAATGGCCACTTCGTGCCAATTTTAATATGGCTTTGCACTCCTTCCATCTAGAGATGGAGTCAGTTTGCCCTCCCCTTGAATCGGGGCTGAACTTTTCATCTGCATTGGTTAGTAGAATTTATCAGAAGTGATGGTGGGCCAGTTCTGAACCCAAGTCTCAAGAGACCTTAAACACTTAACACTCCGTCTCTGGAAACCTGCCCAGCCGCTCTGTAAATAAGCCTGCACTCATGTGCTGAAGAATGAAAGACCCAGAAGAACCAAGACAAGCTGTTCCAGTGAGGTTCCCAAGACCAGCAAGCCTTAAGCTAAACTGAAATCTGACTGCAGACACAGACTCAGAAGAACTGAGAAGCTGAGCTCAACCCCAACAGTTATGGAGTTTTAGTGTAGTTTGTTACACAGCAAAAGTTACTCATACACTATTTGATTCCTTCTTTTTGTGATTAAAAAAAATCAACTACCACATCATTGCAGATGATAGGTTTGAGATGGCGGGGGTACCGTCTGTATCCAAAAGTAGATAAACTCCAGTCCATAGAAATACCGTACTTGACTTTAGAACAAATTGAACAGATTGTGGCAGAATGATGAGTTGGTTTTTGAAAATGAAGAAATTCATATTTTTCCTTAAGTTCACATAACCTTTGGTAAAAAATTGGAAGAAAAATGAATTCAGAAGACTATATTTACTTGGACCTAAGTTTCCCAAGCTTCTTGATGAAATTCAGATTTTTTTAAATTCCCAAATCTTTCATTTTAATCATAATTCATTTAATAATTTTCTTTGCCAAATGGAGATAAGATATCACTTATATGCTCTGACCAAAACAAGATAGCATGCTTCTTGAGTTTACTTCTCTGTAAGTTAGGGTTCACTTCCATTTAGCTATCCTGAGAGCATGAGAAAATTCTTTAGATTTTTCTTTGATAAGAGTTCTCTTTTAATTTTTTTTGTCAAGTTAACATATTCAACCCCAAGTTAAAGATAAAAAAGAATTCTTGAGCTTTTCTGATTTTCTCTTTGTACAAATTAGATTTTTTTTTAATATGGGACAATGCCACTGGACACTTCTTTTATCACTAAGGCAATCAACCAAGGGCCCAAGGCTGGAGG
This sequence comes from Choloepus didactylus, assembly GCF_015220235.1. Taxonomy (NCBI): domain Eukaryota; kingdom Metazoa; phylum Chordata; class Mammalia; order Pilosa; family Megalonychidae; genus Choloepus; species Choloepus didactylus. The sequence goes on from NC_051308.1 coordinate 181,401,952, forward strand.
CACTAAATAAATAAGTTTCAGAAGGCTCTTCTTTATGTGGTGAAATCAGTTCTGCAATATAGAGCTTTTCTGACATGGCAAAGTCTTGAATGTTGAACTCTACTCCATGCAAAACCTTCAACTCCAGGACACTGTTGTTTACTGCTCTTAATTAGTCAAATCGCTCTTGATCTTGGAGCACCTCGTTCTCCTTTGGCCCTATCTAGGTCTCTTGGATTCTAGATCTGCAGCTTCTACTGAATGCTGACATTAATCCGTTTTTTTTCTAGTATTGCCCTGACTTCTGCTATCTGTGCTCTGGTGTAATATGGTCTAAGCACATCCTATCCTTGGTTACACAGTAGTTTATGAGGTGTCAATGGACTGTGTATACATCATTTAAGCCTACAAATTCTCAAATACAGAACTGGCCTAATCATCCTACAATCCTTTGGTTCTAAGCTATTTTATGACTGGGAAGAAATTCTTTCAAAGGGGACCCTGTATTAGGACTCTTTTTATATCTGCTGTTTTTATAGAAAAAGTTAAATGTCCCTGTCCTGTGCCACTCAGGACGTTTGGTCACCTAACCAAAATATAAATGCCTAGAATTCCTGTGGTTTCTATTCACTGTCTTCCATTTCCTTTCAAAGTGAGAAGGACATTTTTGTAAGTGCAATATATACACCTACACATACATATCTTTACTTATTTATCTTCACCCATTCTTTTCCTTATCAACTACTAATGCATTTTTAAATGTTGCAAAGGATGTCATGAAGTAAACTATATTAGATCAGCAAAAAATGAATAAAGTGTATGGATGAATTATATCATTAACAGCATTGACTTTAAATATTCTAGCAGTTTGGGTTTCTAGCACTGAAGACACTGCATCATCTTGAGGTAGTCCTTTGTTCTGGAAGAGAGGTAGCAGTTGACATCACTATCCTTTCCTCTTCTCTCTTTTTTCTTATCTTGAACACAAAGTGAAGTCTGGAGCTTTAGCAGCCATCTTGTAATCATAAAGCAAAAGGCAAAAGACAAAAGCCAACACCTTGAGAATGACAGAGAGGAAAGATAGAAAAAGCCTGGTCTTTGATGGCATCATTGTACAACTACCTGGACCAATGGCAGCAACTACCTACCGCAGAGCTCCTTGTTATATGAGAAAAATGAATCCCTATTTCTTTCAAGTTAGCCAAGTCTGTCATTTGCAAATGAATGTGGGGAAAAGTTTACTTCTAGTGGTCACACAATAGAGAATTCAGAGTTATAATTTGAACATTGAAGTAATAGTACCTTATTCATAGCAGTCACTGGTAAAAAAAAAAAGATGATCTTGGATATTGTAATTATATTTATTAATGAAGAATTCAACTTGTAAATATAATTATCCTTGGTCTTTAGAGTGATCACTTTTCACGTCAATTCCAGTCTGGCTGCTAGAACTTAAAAATGAGATGAAGACTCAGGAAGAGGATTTGGACATTCAGGCCAAGAAGAAAAGCTAAAAGGCTTGGGGTTGGTTAGTAAAGAGAGTTAGAAGGATATGGAACACTTAACATTAACCTTCAGATCTATAAGGGATATTATTCAGAAAATGAGAGCCAGCTGTTCTCCATCTTTTATGATGAGAACCCCAAATCAAATGGGTTTATGCATTTGCATCTGGAAATCAGATTATCCAAAAGGAACTCCCTCCTAGAAGGTAGTTAAATACTGAAATTGAATGTTTGAATAAAGTTTAGGATCTCATTTTTCGGAGGCACTGGCTTAGGTTTAAATTCTGGGTCACTAAGAAAAAGCATTAACATTTAAATTCCGGGTCTCCAGAATTTAAATGTTAATGGATATGTTCTCCCATGATCTCCTACCCCAGGCAGTGTCACTGGGTGTTTACTTGGGACATGCATGGCCTGTAAGTGAGAAGCAAGGAGGCACAGGCTATTTAGGTGGGAGCCTTCTGTCTCTCTGCAAGCCCCTGGAGAACTTCCTTCCTTCCTCAGGCAGGAGGTGAAGCAGCTTGCAGTAGATGCATTGGGGTCTGGAAGTCATTAAACTAAAACAGGCTCCTTCCCATCGATGAGGGTGATTTCTGTGTGGTCCTGCCTGAAGGCAGTGGTGAGGACTGACTGATTTCTCCAGGTTGATTCCATGATTCTATCAATGTGCATAATTTGCAAGTTCTGGGTTATTTTCCTCTTAGTAAACCTTTACTGTTAAGTCAACGTCTTCTTGGGGAGTGAAAGCAAGTATTCCTAATCTTATAAAATGTTCATGTGCCACACAATCCTTTAAAAGATTAACAGAACCTGGTGCCTCGCTTCTAGGGGCAAAGTGACTGCATCCTGAGACGAGAGTACCTAAAACAGCAGCCAACTGGCGCCACCTGGTGGTGAAAAGTAGTCTAAAAAATAAAGCTGATTCAAACAACACTTAAAATGACTTAAGTCCAAACATTACAGGAAATTTAAAGAAATTATATTTCTTGCTTCCTTTCTCCATTGTTCTGCTGTGAATGCACCGTGCCTACTGCAAGGGCATTGGGAGGTCTCACTTTCACCCAGAACCTCAGTTTTAGACTTGGTGGTGTCTCCAAATGAGGCTACGCACTCAGTCGTGGACTTCACTACACAACGTGACTCTACCGACCGGCCCCACTTGTCACTCTGTGTTAATTCACATTTTACATGAGGTTTGGAATTACATTGTGTCTCAAAGTGTCAACCACTGATAATCTGATATATCAAAATCACTGCAGATTTTGGGGCTTTAGTTCAGGCCTTCTGAATCTGAATTTCTTTATACCAAATTACTGGAAGGAAGTGAAGTTTGCTTTTCATTTTATATAGTGCTGCCTAAGGATCAGGCACTGTTCTGAGTGCTTTATAGATACAGAATGTATTAATTCATTTAGCCTTCACCACAACAATAGAACTTAGATGCTATTATTATCCATCCTTGACCATTGAGGAAACCAAAGCACAAGATGGTTATGTCACTTTCCAAGGTCACACAGCAAGTAAGTGGCAGACCCAGGCAGCCTGACTCCAGAATCTGAACTTCTTAGCAGCATGCCATGTGCTGCCTCTCCTAGGTTAAATAGTAGGAAATACTCTCAACTGGAATATTAAAACAAAAACATTTCTATTTTGGCCTCCATATATTTCAATATATTTTTTATTTGTATGTAAAAATAAAAAATATGAATATAACTACAGCTTGGCAATGAAAACTTTCTTGATATGATATATTAGGGAATGTTAAAATGATAAACACTTTCTGCTCTTTGCTTTGGAATATAGCAGGGGGAAATAGCAAATTGTAATAGTCAATAACATATACTGAATATTCACTATGGTCTATGCTGTGCTATAAGTGATTTACTTTATTTAATCTTTGACAGCTCTATGAGATAGTTACGATGTAATCCACACTTTACAGGTGAGAAAGCTAAGGCACAGGGAGATTGAGTAACTTGCTTATACAAGATTCAAACCCAAGCATTCTGACCCTATATTTTGCACATTCAAGTGCTATAATATACTGCTTCACCTGATGAGTACTTTTTAAAAAAAATGAGTACTGCATCTCTTAATGTCAAAATAAATATTACACAGATTCTCAAGTACTGGGTTTAATTAACATTGTATATTTCCAAGATATCTCTCAAGCATAATGTATAATCTTTAAGTTTTAATTATTTCAGTTTCGTAGTTAACTGAGCTACAGCAGTGTTTTCATTATTTCCTTGTCCATGTTGCATTTCATTTGTAATGAAAAGAAACCCAAAGCTTTTTCCAAGTGCCCAAGTCTAAGGTATTGAGCAGATTGATACTACATTTATTAACACAATTATGGGAACAGTATCAATAGACAGATAAGTCAAGCAAAAATCAAGAAATCTTAATTATTAGGATTAAAGAGTTTGGTGTTTTTTTTGGGTGGGGGTGAATGTACTATGAGATAACTCTTTATATAGGAGTCTTCCCAAGAGCTTTTCTGTCCTGTAGAGATATAGGGAATTTTGAGAAATATTACAAAAGGAGATTTGAGACATATTAGTAAAGAATCTGAATAATTTTAAAAAAATATTTATGGTTTTATGGACCCTTTTGACCCCGATATGGCCCCGGGATTGAGTCCCTCGTGTTGTAGATTTATGTGTCACAAATGGTTTGGTAATGAGATAAAACACTATACTTTGTTATGGGTTCTAGAAAAGAGGGGGCAAACAAACAAAAAATGTTTTCTGTTATTATACTACTGAATTTCAACAAAACATTTCTACTATTCGTACAAAAGAGTTGATATTTACTAAAGAAATCAAGCAAAATTATCTACCTCAGCAGTAGTGATACAAGTTTAAATAATAGGTTCCAAGACCAAACTTTAGAAAGTTTCACAACATCTACCACATCAGGGTCGTGATTCACATACCTGGACTGCCAGCCTCTTGAGGGCAGAGACTACTTTTTTTTCTCTATGGTGCAAGCACCTGAAAAAGTTCCGGAAACGTAATAGGTGCTTGTTAAGTATTTAGTGAATGAATGAATAAATGAAGTATTTCTGTGAAATTGATATCAGCTAAGTGTCAACAAGCTGACTATCTGGTGTAAATGAGGTATTCCTGCTTTTAATTCTCTTGCAAAATGAGGATGGTTGAGGATGATGAAGATGGATGATGACAGTGATATTGATGATAGCAAAAGTTTATTGATAAGTTTATTGCTATCTTAAGTACCCTTTCAAGTTATTTTCCTTGCAAACTGAAATTTAGAAAGGTTAAATAATTTGTCCAAGATCATAGCTTAGCAACTGGCCAAGCCTGGATATTACCATAAGACCTGCTCCTCTCTGTTTGAAAGTACATTTGTATTTTTAAAAGAAAATTTGTATTAGGGAGGATTCATTAAGTTGCATGTGACAAACTCCCCTCTAACCTCTTTTAAAGGGGGAAAAAACAGTATCCAAACCTCAGAAGGGGCAAAGATGCCTGCCCCTGACTCTAATTTCTTCCCATTTCTGTTTCTATCTCTTGCACTCTTCCCACATCTCTTTGTTTCTGTGTTTTCCTCTAAAAGAAAGCCTTTTTCTATCCATTGGGAATGTAGCCATTTAAGCTTTGAACTCAGTTTTCCAAGTGGAAACTGTTTATTCTTAAAATGTCCAGGAAACTATTAGCGTCTACCCAGCTTGGTCACATGTGATCTCTGTTGCCAGGACTGAGGGGTGTGTTCCCAGAAGAGGAATGAGTCAGACTCAATGAATGGAGAAATCACTGAAAGCAGGGCAGACAACCCCCCCCCCCCAAATTAGTGTATGCTTGTTAATCCATATTAATTTTAAATAGGGACAATTTCAAGCAGTAGAACAAAGTAAACTTTAAAAATCTACCCATAGAGTGACTGGAGTTATCCTCACATCTGAAACAACCAAATATCCAAACAACATATATAAAATGACAATTTTCAAGACGCTGGATTTCAGACAATGAAGACAGTGATCCCTGCAAGATGGGATGAAGTAATCCTGATGATTATCCCAGTTTATTACCTTGAGAGAGTTTCCAGGTCACAGTGCAGAGAGGGTAAACCCAGGCCAAATCTGCAGGACTCCCTGAGTTGAGGAGAGAGCTGATGGAACCCAGAGAGACCAAGGCAGCTAGAGTGCACAAGTCAGGATACTGGAGAGGAAAGAGATGCACAGAGAGTGAACTCCATCAAGCCACAAAGCCTTCTCCTGGAATATTCCTAAGAGGACTGAGGAAACTATTCCACCATTTGAGGAGACTACCTTGGGCCTGGGAAGGAATCACCCAAAAGGGCTAGAGGGAACCTTACCTTGTAATAGTGTCTGCTCCTACCAGCCAGACTGGAAAACTCACTTCATAGTTTATGGGGCATAGGATAGAGCTCTCAAAATGGCCTTGACTCAGTAATAGAGAGTTATTAGCCCCAAACATTGCTCTAGTCCTATTGAAAAGAACAAACTGTTTTTAAGTAACTTAATCACATCCTAGAATAAATCTCAGGAATACTTATAAGAATGTGAAAGAAAGAAAGAAAGAAAGAAAGAAAGAAAGAAAGAGAGAAAGAAAGAAAGAAAGAAAGAAAGAAGAGAAAGAAAGAAAAAGGAAGGAAGGAAAGAAAGGAAGAAAGAAAGAAAGAAAGAAAGAAAGAAAGAAAGAAAGAAAGAAAGAAAGAAAAGAAAAAATCCAGCAACCAAAAAGGTAAAATTCATAATGACAGGCATCTAATTGAAGATTACCAAGCAAACAAAGAATCGAAAAATACAACCCTTAATTAGGAGAAAAACTAATCAATCAAAACCAATCCAGAACTGATACAGATGATAGAAGTAACAGGACAAGGACATTAAAACAGTTACTAGAACTGTATTCCATATTTTCAAGAAATTAGTAGAGACATGTTGACCTTCTAGAGATAAAAACTATTTTATCTGAGAAAAAAATACATTGAAGGGATAATGGCAGATTATATATTACAGAAGAAAAATTTAGTAAATTTGAAGTCATAGAAATAGAAACAATCCAAAAATGAAACACAAAAATGAAAAATAATTTTAAAAAAAGTGAGCTATGGGACAACTTTAAAAAACCTGATGTGCATGTAATTGGAGTCCCTTAAAGAGAGGAAAAAGAGGGGAGACAAAAAAACAATTTAAAGAATTAATGACCACACTTTTTTTTTACAGTTTGCAAGCTATTTTTTTTTGAAATAAATTCAAACTTACAGTAACAGTTGCAAAAATAATACAAACCCTATACACAGAACTCCAGCATACTCCAACCCGCCTCCACTGATACCCTGGTAGCAACTCTAATATTGGTAGCAACTCTAATATTTTGTCACTTTACCATTTCTTTCTTTCCCTCCCTCCCTCCCTCCCTCCCTATCATCCATCATCTATTGCTCTGTCTTCTGAACATATAAAAGCAAGTTGCACACATCCTTGAACAAATAATATAATTCACATATACATTTCCTATGAACCAGAACATTCATTTACATTATCACATTAAGCGTAGTTAAGAAGTTCAAGAAATTTAACATTGATAAAAAGCTTACATTCTATATTTCATTTTTTTCTTATGTCCCAATTGTGTCCTTTTGAGCCTTTTCTCTTCTATTCTTAGACCTCATCCAGGATCATCTATGGCATTTAATTGTCATTATCTATTGAGACTGTCTTTTTTTCAATTGTGGAAACATATATACAGCATACATCTTCCCATTCCAACCCCTCCCTAGCATTCCATTAGTGGGATTAATCATATTCACAATGTTGCAATGCCATCATCTTCCCACCGTCCATTACTAGAAATTTCCCCTCACTCCCAACAGAAACCCTACACTCATTTCTTATTAACTCCCCATTGCCCCTTCCCCCACTTCTCATAACCCATACTCTACTTCTCATCTCTATGATCATATTCTCTAATACTTTCTTTGTGTTTACTGTGGGGCTTAAATTTAACATCTTAAGTCTATAACAATCTTGTTTTCTTTGATACCAACTTAACTTCAATAGGACATGTAAACTATGTTCCTATACTCCTCCATTCCCCCACCTTTATGTAGTTCTTGTCAAAAATTACATATTTTACAATGAGTCCAAAACCACTGATTTATCATTACTGTTTATGTTTTTAGATCCTGTAGGAAGTAAATAGTGGAGTTACAAATCAAAAATACGGTAGTATTGGTATTTATATTTACCATGTGATCTTTACTGGAAATCTTTAGTTCTTCATGGGGTTTCAGTCAATTGTTTAGTGTCCCTTCCTTTCAGCCTGTACAATTCCCTTTAGCATTTCTTAAAGGACTGATCTACTGGTGATGAAGTCCCTCAGCTTTTTTTTTTTTTAATTTTAAAATACTTTATTTATTGAGATTGTTCACATACCATAAAATTATCCAAAGATCCAAAGTGTACAATCAAACAATCAGTTGCCCGCGGTACCATCATACAGCTGTGCATCCATCACCACAATTTTTTTTTTCAATTTTTAGAACATTTTCATTACCCCAGAAAAGAAATACAGACAAAAAAAAGGAAACTCAAATCCTCCCATACCCCTAACTACCCCGCCTCCATTGTTGACTCATAGTATTGGTATAGTACATTTGTTACTGTTGATGAAAGAATGTTAAAATACTACTAACTGTAATTAATTTGCAATAGGTATATTTTTCCCTATATGCCCCTCTATTTTTTTTTAAAGTTTCAGAATAGTATTTAATTTTCAGATATTTATAGACATCTTATTTGATATCACAAAATAGTGGCCATGTTATAAATTTTACAGATGAGGATATTTTTGCCCTAGTCTCACCATACCTAGATTGCAGAATAAATCTGAATACAGATCAATACTTCCCCTTCTTCCTCCTTTGTATATTTACAAACATGCCTACACATAACCCTTTGTGTTCAAATTATTTTTATCTGAACCAAGGAACTAAACGCATTGAGATAATTTTGTTTTATTTATAGGAATTCTCACTGTAAACTCTACAAGCTTAGGGATCAGAGAGTAAATAGATTTTTTTTTCCAAACTCTCTATCAGAACTCAGAAGATAAAATGGTTCAGTATTTTCCATTGACTATGCAATAAATAGCAAATCTTGGGTCCACAATTAACTTTCTTTTGTTTCAGTGTCTGAAATAGAAGTTAATAATTGCCACTTAAATTTAGTGGTTCAATGGCTACCATAATAGATGTCTCTCCATATATAAATAGATGTTTTCACCAACACTGCTCCCTATATGCCTTTGCTCTATATATCCCATGCCTAGCTCCAGACAATGGCATCTAATCTACACCAACCAATAAAACATAATTGAGAATAAACATTTTTCAATGGTCTCAAAAAGTATAAGAGTATTCATCTGGATTTTCAAAAGAAGTCTATATTTTCAGATTTAAATTTAATAGTTTTTAATTATTCTTAGCCTAATTCCTGTTTTATCAATTAGGATACTAAGAGTCATCTTACACGTTAAGTGAGATGACCACATTTACAATCAGCAAGTCAGAAAAGTGAGGCAAGTATCTTCATCTTCTGACTTCTAGTGTTTCAGAAAGAATGCCATACCATAAACCTGAGTTATCCATTTGAAATAGAGTGAAAGAAATGGTAGCATGAAATAGGATGTGATACCAAGTATGTTTTCTCCTTCATAATGTCACCATTCTGCAATGTCTGTTTATTCCTCTCTGAAATATGGAATTAAAAATAATTTAATATAGGGTTGTGTCTTATGATGACTTGATGATAATAAAGCCAAACTTATATTCAGTGATCACTATGTGGCTTTAAAAATGCATCTTCATCTAATATTATGGAACCTTTCTCCATATCTCTCTCCTTTCTTTGTTTCTCTGTTTGTAGCGCTCCCTTTAGTATCTCAAGTAGGGCAGATCTTTCATTAGCAAAATCTCTCAGCATTTGCTTGTGAAAAATTTAAGCTCTCCCTCAAATTTGAAGGACAGCTTTGCTGGATTAAGAATTCTTGGTTGGCTATTTTTCTTTCTCAGAATTTTAAATATGTTGTGCCACCGCCTTCTCACCTCCGTGGTGGCTGCAGAGTAGTTACTACTTAGTCTTATGTTGTTTCCTTTGTATGTGGTGAATTGCTTTTCTCTTGCTGTTTTCAGAACTTGCTCCTTCTTTTCAGTATTTGACAGTCTGATCAGAATATGTCTTAGAGTGGGTTTATTTGGATTTATTCTATTTGGAGTTCACTGGGCATTTATGCTTTGTGTATTTATTTTGTGTAGAAGGTTTGGGAAATTTTCCTCAACAATTTCTTTGAAAACTCTTTCTAGACCTTTACCCTTCTCTTCCCCTTCTGGGACACCAATGAGTCTTATATTTGGATGTTTTATTTTATCTATCATATCCCTGAAGTCCATTTCGAATTTTTCATTTTTTTCCCCATTCTTTCTTTTGTTCTTTCATTTTCCATTTTGTCATATTCCAGGTCGCTGATTTGTTGTTCAGCTTCCTCTAGTCTTGTACTATGAGTATCCAGAATCTTTTTAATTTGGTCAGCAGTTTCTTTTATTTCCATAAGATCATCTATTTTTTATTTATTCTTGCAATTTCTTCTTTATGCTCTTGTAGGCTCTTCTTCATGTCTTTTATATCCTGTGCCATGCTCTTCTTCATGTCCTTTATATCCTGTGGCATGGTCTCATTGTTTGTCTTTAGTTTTTTGATTAATTGCTCCAAGTACTGCATCTCCTCTGATCTTTTGATCTGGGTATTTGGGTTTGGGTTATCCATACCATCTGGTTTTATCATATGCTTTAAAATTTTCTGTTGTTTTGGCATCTTGGCATTTGCTTTACTTGATAGGGTTCTTTTAGGATATGAAGGATTATTCAGACACCAATCTCTAATTTGTCAGGTCTACAGCTTGGTGGTGTACATTTTCTCTAACTAACCAGCAGATGGCATCTGTGAATCACCTGTTCCCCTCAAGTCAGTTCTCCCCAATTTTGTCTTTGTGGTGTTTGGGGGTCTGGTTCTTGTGGGGTCCAATTGGTGCACCAAGTTTGGGTGTGTTGTTGATGCTGTCTGCCCTGAATGTGGGGCGTGTGTCTGAGCAGTTAGGGAGGCAGGGCAGTTTTAATAATCAAACCTCCCAGGTGTTCCTGGAGATTTAAGGCTGTTGCAAGAGTCTAAACCTTCATTTCAGTCTTGCCACAGATTGTCTCTGCCTCTGCCCCACAAGTGCTTGGTATTGACATAGGGTCCCTGAGATTTCCAGGTGGGTTCCTCTTCCCAGACATGCCCTCTAGGGCCTCTGCTGAGGGAAGGCTGTGCTACATCACAAGTGTGCGCCGTACCTCAAGAGAAGCCCTGGGTCACTGGGCTATACAGGGGCGTTCCCAGACTGCTGAAAAGATGGCTGAATGGGGCATGTTAATTTCCCCCTTTTCACACAGCTCTGCCTTCCCAGCTCCAGGACAATTAGCTGTGGGTGTGCGAAAGGCTATTGTCCACACCTGATATTGTGGTGTGTGCGTGCTGTTGCCAGAAACACTTCCCATGGCACTGGGTCTCTTGGCACAGGTCTGGGCTGTGGCTCCGGTGCTGGGCAGGAGCATTCCCAGCCTGCTGGGAAGATGGCTGCAAGGGGCATGGTTTTTTTCCCCTTTTGGCTCACCTCTGCCCTCCTCACTCCAAGACTAGCAGTGGATGTGAAAGGCTATCTTCCATGCCAGATATTGAGGTGTTCGCACAGCCCTTTCCTGCTGCACTTCACTGTGTGGCTCTCGCTGCCATACTGCAGCCGCTTTTGGTTTTTTGTTTTTTAAAAAGAACTAGTCTGCCTCCAAATGCCAACCCATGGTTTCCTCACACCACAGCGTGGCTGCCAGACTTTCAGCTGGCTCACTCATTTGTTTCAGAACTCAGACTCCTGGTTTCACCAAGTGCACAGTCCCTGTGGATTTAGCAGACCTTGTCCAGCTGGTGCATCACTGGACCTGGTGTTCTGGGTCACTTTCTGGCCTCTATCTAGTATTTTTCATGGAGGTGTTTTTTTGCCCTGTCTCTCCTAGCCACCACCTTAGGTTCTCCCACACTTTTTCCAAATTTGGTGAAAACTATAAACCTACTGATTCAAGAATTTCAGTGACCCCCAAACATGAAGAAAACTGCACTAATGCACATCATAATTGGCTTTCTCTGAAAGCCAGTCATAAAGAGAAAGCCTTAAAGGCAGCGAGAAAAACAGACATATTCAGTATGGAGAAACAAAGATAAGGATGCTTCTCTTCAGAAGCAATGTGAGAAGACAGTGGAACAATATCTTTAAAGTACTGAAAGGAAAATCTGTCATCCTAGAATTCCATACCTAGTGAAAATATCCTTCAAAAATGAAAAACTTTTCTCAGAAATATAAAAGGTAAAGTAACTCATCACCAGCAGACCCACACAATAATAGATGTTAAAGGAAGTCCGTCAGGCAGCAAGAAAATGTTACTTTTCTTTCTGGACCTGCATAAAGAAATGAATACCATCAGAAATAGCAACTATGAGGGTAAATATATAGGATTTTTTTCTTGTTATTTAAATCTCTTTAAAATATAAATGACTTCTTAAACAAAAACAACAAAAATAACAATGTAGTGTGTGGTTTATAAAATATGACTAAGTAAAATGTATGACAACAATGGCACAAAGGCCAGGAGGGGAGAAACTGAAGTTCAAGATTGAACTGGTATAACATCACTTGAAAGAAGATTGCAATAAATTAAATATGTAACCTATACTATAAACCCTAAAGCAATCATGAAAATAAAAAAAAAAGTTATACCTAATAAGAAAATAAAAGAGATAAAATAGAATTTAAAATATTCAATCGAAAAGGAGAAAAAAGGAAACTAAGAATAAATGGAACAAAGAGAAAGGAAATCTAGCAAGATTCTAAGCTTAAACCTAAACATATTTATAGTCAAGTTAAATGTAAATTGTTTCCACCTCAATTAAAAGGCAGAATAATGAGACTGAATAAGAGAGCAAGACCCAGTTCATGCTGGTTACAAGAAAAAAAATGCATTTTACATATAAAGATATAAATAGATCAAAAGTAAAAGGACAGAAGAAGATCTACCATGTTAACACTAATAAAAAGAAAGATGAGTTGCTTATTATTTTCAGATAAAGTATATTTCAAAGCAAAGAAAGTCATTTCATAATGATAAATGGGCCCATTCTCCGAAATGTTTACACACCTAATAAGAGAGCTTCAAAATACAAGAAGCAAAAACTGACAGAACTGTTGGGAGAAACAGATTAATCTACAATTATATTTGGAGAGCCCAACACTCTTCTCTCAATAATTGATGGAACAAGCAGACAGCAAATCAGTGAAGGTATAGAAAACTTGAACACCTATCAACCAACTTGACCTAACTGACATTTATGGAACTATCCACTCAACAGCAGAACACATGCTTTTCAAACATGTATGTGGAACATTTGCCAAAATAGATCATATTGTGAGCTATTAACCAAGTACCAATGGATGTAAACAGAATCAATTTATACAAAGCATGATCTCTTTCCACATAGAGTTACATTAGAAATCCATAACTGAAGGATCTCTGGAAAATCTCCAAATATTTGGAAAGCAAAACACTTCTAAATAATTCATGGATCAAAGAAGAATCAAAAAGGAAATTAGAAGTATTTAAAACTGAATGAAAATGAAAATATATCACACAAAAACTAGAGGGAAGCTGCTAAAACAGTACTTAGGGGGAAATTTGTAGCACGAAAATTCTATATTAGAAAAGAAGAAAACTCTCAAACAATGACCTCAGCTTCTACCTAAAGGTACAAAGGAAAAAAAAAAAAGAGCAAATTAAACACAAATAAGCAGGACAAAGTAAATATTAAAGATAGTAGTAGAAATCAATAAAATAGAAAACAGAAAATAGAGAAAATAAATGAAAACAAATCTCATTCTTTGAGAAGATCAATAAAATTGATAAACCTCTAATCTAATGACTGGGAACTATAATTAATAGGAATACCACACTAGTACTACATGAATACTAGGGACAAATAATTAAGAGCTGACAAAAACTTTGAGCTGTTTTGGGTCATAAGAATTGTTTAAAATGTAGAGTGATGAGGATTGTACAACTAAGTGATAACAATGTGAGGTATGGATGGACTATTGTGGACATAACATATGCTATGTGAACTTAGGAACCCCGTTCTTCATAAGTCAAGCCCTCAACCTTGAGGCTTGCTCGGGTGAAACTTATGGTTGTTAAGGGGAGGCTATGCCCATCTATAATTATGCCTAGGAGTCACCTCCAGAGAACCTCTTTTGTTGCTCAAATGTGGACTTTCTCTCTCTAAGCCTAACTCTGCAAATAAATTCATCACCCCCCACGCCCCAACATAGGACAGGACCCCCCAGATAAATGGGTCTTCCTGGCAACATGGGATATGGAGTCTGTGAATGAGCCTGACCCTGGCATCGAGGGATTGAGAATGCCTTTTTTACTAAAAGGGGGGAAAGAAAGACAACAAAATAAGGTTTCAGTGGCAAAGAGAATTCAAATAGAGTCAAGAGGCTGTCCTGGAGGTTACTCCTATGGAAGCTTCACCTAGATATGCCAAATGACCACCGTATGATAAGCCCCAAAAACCTTAAAAAATACCCAGATCCCTATCTGAGACTCTATAGAAGTTTCACTAAGTTTATTCTTCAGAATCTTCAATCCTTCAGAGAGTTTGTATGCCAGCTAAGTCCCAAAACCCAGAGGCAATAGCCTCTTCAAAAATATCAACCAGATGTGTCCCCTTTTTTCATAACGTCAATACCCTTTCAACATGAAGAAGTTAGGGTGATCACTCCCTAGATGACCCTGAAGATTGGGAAAATGATTAAACTAGAGGAAGGGATAACAACAGACAAGATGGAATTTAACAATGGATTATGAATATGGAATCGCTATATAAGTTTATTTTTCTTAGTTGCCAGGGTATTAGAATAGCTAGAAGGAAAGAATTGAAATGGTGGAACTGTAACCCATAGCGTCTTTGAAATTTGTTCTATAGCTACTTGTTAAATTGTAATTTGAAAGCTATCACCTTTTTGTAAATATATTTCACAATAAGGAAATAACTAAAACTATGGTACTGTAACTCATAACAACTTTGGAAATTTCCTATATAACTACTTGCTAAATTATACTTTGAAAGATATTACATTTTTGTATATATGTTATATTTCACAATGGGGAAGTGACTGAAACTGTGGAACTGTTACCTATGATATTCTATGAAATTTGTTCTCTAACTGCTTGTTAAAGTGATAGAGTTATCACTTTTATGTATATATGTTATATTCCACAATAAAAATAGGTAAAAAATGGGCAAAAGATTTGAACAGACATTTCACCAAAGAAATGTAATATAAAGATGTCAGATAAGCTCCTGAAAAGATGTTCATTATCATAGTCAATAGGAAAATTAAAATTAAAAACACAATGAGATGCCATTACACACCTTTTAGAGTGACTAACACGTCAAAAACTGAGTATAACAGGTGCTGGCGGGAACGTAAAATGGTTAAACTTATTTAGAAAACAATTTGGCTATTTATTTAAAAGTTAAACATGTATCTACTATATAATCCAGTCATTCCACTCCTAGTTATTTGCCCAAGAGAAAATAAAGCATGTTCCATACAAAGACTTGTACACAAATGTTCATATCATCTATATTAATTTTCTATTGCTGTGTAACAAATTACTGACTAGCAGCTTACAACAGCATACATTTATTGTCTACAGTTTCCGTGGGTCAGGAGTCTGGGCGTGACTTAGCTGAGTGCTCAGGACCTCAAAAGGCTGCAATCAGGTGTCAGGTGGGCTGTGTTCCTTTCTGGAGCTCAGGGACTTTTCCAAGCTCACCTTGTTGCTGGCAGAATCCAATGTGTGGTTGTAGGACTAAAGTGTCTGTTTTCAGAATCTCTCTCCAGATTAAAATAGATTTATGTAACATAACCACAGGAAAGGCTACCCCATCGTTTTTACCATATTCTATTGGCTAAAAATAAGCCACAAGTTCTTCCCACACTCAAGGGTAGGAATTATACAAGGGCCTGATCCATGTGGATGTGTTGACCGTGACAGCTTTTGTATTTGTAATAACTCAAAACTGGAAACAATTAAAATGTCCATCAGTGGGGAATGGATAAACACAGTTGAACACTCAGCAATTTAAAAAAAGAACAAATGATTCATGCAACATGAATGATTCTCAAATAATTATGATGAATGAAAGATAAAAAAGTTCATACAATGATTCCATTTATAAAAAATTGTAGAAAATGCAAACTAATCTACAGTGACAAAAAGATCAGCAGTTTCCCAGGAATAAGAAGGGGGGCAGGCAGGAAGGGGTAGAAAGGGAAGGATTACAAAGGGCTACAAGGAAAATTGGGGGGGGGGGTGCTAGATATGTCCATAATCTTGACATTTTCACAAGTATACACATGTTAGATTTACCAAATTGTAGACTTTAAATAGTTCAATTTATATATATTAGTCATACCTCAGTAAAACTAATTAAAAGCCTAGCATCTTCTTCCAGAATCAATTTTCTCAATGTATTCTTACTTGTTAATAAGAACTTCCATTTTTCTTACTTCCGAATTCACCATTTGTTGAAATTTCCAAGGAGCTTTTATTTGAGATGGAGAAATTGTGGTAGCTGTTGATGTGAGGGTTTCAACATTATGAAATATCTCTAAGAGGGGATCTACCTGGCTAGGCTTACATTTCAAAGGTTTAATGAAAGAGTCAGATGGGAAACAATTTCAATATAATTTAGCTAAAATATATATAGGGTGCTATGGGACCCACAGAGAGATGGACACTTAGCCCAGCCTGTGTGGAATGCAGAGGTGGCTTGTGGAGATGATGCCTGAGCTGATTTTTAGGGGTGAATAGGAGTTAGCCCAGTAGAGAAGGGAAAAAGTATTCTAGGCTGTCCCGGCCTGCGGGACGATCAACGGAAGCTCCAAGTCCTGTGAAGGAAGAATGGTATGGGACAAGAGACACGAGGAATGACAGCAAGACAGGTTTCTGATCAAGCTGCAAAATTTTATTGAGGAGGCTGAGCATATATACTCTAGGGTAGGATGGGGGTGGCTAGTAAGGACGGGTGGCGATCTAGGATTGGCTGCTGCTGTTGCTAGGGTGGAAGGCAGATGTAGGGGGATTGGCGGTTGCTGTTGCTGGGGTGGAAGGCAGATGTAGGGTTAGTGCTTTTGGCGCAAACCGCTTCCGTAAAGAAGGCGGAGGGCAACCCAAGCTGTTGTTGCATCAGCCCTGGCGGCCATGTTTCCGGCATTGCTGAAAAGTGGACTTCATGCATGCTACCTTAATCGCCCACAACATCTCCTCCCTTTGTTTTTCAAAAGGATGGAGGAAGAATGCTGATTGAGCATTCTTTTGGCGTTAACCTGCTGGGGGAAGTAGAGGCCTCATTCCCCAAGTTGTTTGTGGCTCTGTTTTTCTGGGGAGGGGGATTTGTGCAGAGCAAACTCCTATGCAAATGAGGCATACTTCTCAAGGAGCTCGAAAATGGCCTTTAATTGTTTTGACCCTCCTTTGCAGTGCTTTGCCTTGCACCCAGCGGTACCAATCAAAGCACACGCTTGAAGCATATTTTCGAGTTATATGCTGCTCCCGTAGGAGGGGGCCTTTCACCCGTAAGGGTGGGTAGCAGTTAGTTAAGCTGGATTTATACCTTGGTCAGCGAGGTGAAGCTGGTGATAGTGCACTTGAATAGGCTTGCCTAGGGCAGAATCAATTTGGTCCTTTACTAGCTGTATTATTCTTTTGATGGCCCAAGGTGCAAAGGATATTATAAGGAGTATGGTTATTAAGGGGCCTAGTATAGGGAGGAGGTAAGGAAGGATTCCATCGAACCCCCAGGAGGCACTTCCTTGGGTTTCCCGTTCACGTTTGCGGTTTGCAATTCCTTCCCTAAGTTTGGTCATGGAATCTCTAACTACGCCAGAATGGCAGCGTAAAAGCAACATTCCTCACCTAGTGCAGCACAAAGCCCTCCTTGCTTAAGGAAAAGTAGATCTAAGCCTCTCCTGTTTTGGAGAACAACCTCCGATAAAGATGTAAGGGATTTCTCGAGATGGGTGATGGAGGTTTCAATGCGGGCCAAATCTTCGTCTATAGCAGCTCTTAGGTGGGAGAAGCCTTGGCGTTGGAGAATGATAGAGGCGGTTCCGGTGCCTAGGCCAGCAATACCTAAAAGAGAGGCAATAGTGACAGCCGTGACAAGTTCTCTTTTGTTTCTTAGCATGGTTGGAGGCTGCGCGTCCCAGTGTTGATAAAGGTCATTTTCTTCATGGTAGAGGACACGAGGTAGCACAGCCACTAAGAGGCACATTTCCTTTGTTTCAGTGAGGGCTCTTGCTGAAACGCAAGGAGTAAGCCCTGTGGAAGAGCACAGCCATTTTGCCCCTGTTGGGGGAATATAGAATTTACCTTGCGATGGAAAGAATGACTGTGCACAGACCTTTTTTAAGGAGGGGGAAACGTTACCAATACAATGCCCAGAGTGGATAACGGATTGCATGGTGAGGCCGATTTTTGTTGTATTCCAAGGACATTGGGGAGGATTGTCTTCGTTAGAAATATTAAATGAGGTATTAAGGGCTATAGTGTCATAAAAAGGGGGGTTGACAGAGAAACATAGCCAACAACTGCGAGTAAGGTTAGGCTGGGAGGAGTTTAGGGAGAGAAAGGTGGCTTGGAGCACTGTCCAAAGGGAGTTATAGATTGGCTTAAGCTCTATGGAAGAGCTTGAGGGTGACAATGTTGGGTTGGTAGTAGAGGAAGAATCAGTGGAGATGGTAGTAGAGGAATAATTGGCGGGTTTGCAAGGAGGGGTAGTTGGGGGGCGGGGGAGCGAGCACTACATTTGGCCCAATGGCGAATGGTTTTTGCTGTACCGCTTCCTTTTTTATTATGATAAGACTCCCTGGGTCGACTCCTTCCAAATAGACTCTGAAGCCCCAGGTTCGACCGATTAGCTAGGAGGGATCAGTAGGGAGCTGTACGGTGAGATTTAGTTTTTGACAATTATATTTATCGTAATAAGGATTGATGGAATGGTCACGGGGCTTGCAGCCAAAAGGGGCCCATTTTAAAGTTAGGTAATGATCAGGGGCGTAAGGCTTCCAAGTAGTGGCTAATGTTTCACACCCCCAGTATGCACAGTAGTATTGGTTGGGAGCATTGCAGTACTGTTTCCCGGGGTTTGAGGATGGGCACATGTAATATTGGGCCTGGTTAAGGCAAGGTGTGCCCTCCGGGAACAGGATTAGGTCACAGGCGTAAACAACAAAGGAAGGGCGTCCTGTGGTAACGTGGGTTTGCACAATCTTGGAATCTTCCCATCGTGCCAAGGTCCATTTCCAAGGCTGATGGGGATTGGGACTGTGGATAGCGGTACCTGGGTCATTAAGCACACTCTGCAGGAGAAAATGTAAGGTGGCAACCTTAAATGGCAGTAGGCTTAACAAGGCCATACTAATAGGGGTTATAGGTTTCTTCTGTTAAGGAAAGCAAGCTAGCAGAGTGATGCACCCTACAACGCACAAGTATGTTATAGCAAGCAGGAGTCTTTCTAACGGGCTCCAATGTTCTGGGGCAACAGCTGCCAATCCGGCTGCAAACAGCAAGGCCAGAGAGCCAATTAGTAAGAGCCAATAGTTCATGTGGCCTTAGCGATGGGGCAAACCTGTAAGTTGGGCTTCTCTTGGTTGCCGGCTGCACGTAGGTTGGGCGTGTTCTGGGCAGGCTACAGCAAAGTTGGCGACGTGCTGGAAGAGAGAAAGAAAAATTTTTTCTCAGGGAGGGGTTTGTTCCCTGGAAAGGTTATTGTTAAAGGGAAGGGGGGATTTGGGGGCTTGTTCTGACAGTGGAGGATTAACATGTCTAATTAGTCTTTCTGGAAGCCAGCGAGGACCCTCTTTTTCTTGGTCATATATGCAAGCAGAGCCTCGTCCCCAGATGATAACGGGGTCAGGCCCATTCCATTTCGATGTCAAGGGGTCACGCCACATAACAGTGGCTTGCTGCGTTTGTGTTTTGGGATGCCAATGCCTATATTGCGGAAAGGGCGAATTGCTGCTTGGCAGGCAGCGTTAGCATTTTCATAGGCCAGGTGTTTAATGAAATCACTCTTGCTTTCGCTGGCCCCAAATAGACGCTCAGCCATATTTTGCAAGGGGCTGAGGAAATCGGTATATGGTTCATCGGGTCCCTGTCTTAATTTAGCGAGAGAGGCAGTGGCAGCACCCTTTTGTGGAAGTTTTTTCCATGCTCTAAGTGCGGCCGTTTGTATTTGTGCTAGGAGGCCTGGAGGGAATTAAGCTTGCTTGTCATTTCGATGGTAGGGGCTTTGACCTAAAAATTTGTTTAATGTCCATTTTTTAGAGGTGGCTTTACGGGCATTATGGGTGGCATACCTTTTGCAGTGCTCTTCATAATCGGATTTCCACAACAGGAAATCGCCGCCGGACAAGGCAGCTCTGGCTAATTGGGACCAATCGTTAGGAGTGAGTTCCTTTTCACTGAGGCTTTCTAATAAGGTGAGCGTGAAGGGGGCGGTAGCGCCATAATCATTCACTGCCTTTTTTAATTTTTCTAAATATTTTAAACTGAGTTTTTTATATTTAGCTGTTGGGGTAGTACTAGCTTCCTCTTGCTCCTCTTCATCAGAACTGGGGGGGTTTGATTGTTCCTCTTCCTCGTTTTCGCTACTGGAAGCGCCATTTTGGGAGCTAGCGGCGCCATTTTGGGAGCTAGCGGCGCCATTTTGGGTCTGACTACGTGTAACTGGAAAGGCGTAGGTGTGGTGAGCGCAATGGGGATGTGGTGAGTGGGCATTTTCTGGGAGTGCAAGGGCAGCAATGCTTTGAGTTGCCGACCGGAGGTTGGCGAGCAAATTGGCAGCTCGCAGCCGCTCTTGATTAAAGGTTTCTTTAAAATTATCGGCATGTAGCCGGAGATTTTCTGTGGCCTCTTCTAGCGCATGGAACTGAGGCAGGGACGTAACTGGATAAAAATGAGGATGTGGTTTTGGAAGACTGGGTGCGGTTGGAAAATCTGGTGTATAAGGAGGAGGCCGAAATGCAGGAAGGACAGTCTCCTCCAAAGGGGGAGGGGTTTTTACTTCTGTTTCGATTAGGTGGGGCGATAATCCGGCTTGATTAACCGGGGTGCCTGGTCTATTTTCATCTTGGAGCTGTTCAGGCATATCAATAGTAATCGAACCGCAGACTGAGGCAGGGCGAGAGTGCTGTCTCAAAGCTACCTCTCCCTTTTTGCAGAGGTCTTGAATGTCTGGGGCTGAAGAATGGACTTTTAAAATTTCATGAATTAGATTCCAATAAGTGAAAGCAGTGACCAGGACCCTTTCAGGGCCGAAGGTTTGGTAGTAGTCTTCTAAGCAATCACCGACCCTTTACCAGCATCGCTGGTCTATGGTACCTTCTTGGGGGAACCAAGGGCAGGTTTTTAGTAGGAAATTGAAGAAGTGTGTGAGATCCTTTTTCTTAACTCTAGTTCCTTGTGCCTTGAGCGATTGTTTGACCTGACTAACATATAATTCGTGTTGGGAAGTTGCTTGTCCCATGGTGGGGATGGGGGCCTACCTTTTTCTTTTCTTTTTCGCCGGCGCTGGCTGACTGCTGAACGGATCTGTCTCACGAGTGAGTTTCTTCGTGGCAATCCCGGGTGCGGTCAGTGTGAGAGCTCTCTTCTTTAGCGCGGCATTCTGTCCTTCACAAGGCTCGAGCCCCACGTTGGGCGCCAGTTGTCCCGGCCCGCGGGACGATCAACCGAGGCTCTGACTCCTGCGA